>NC_079494.1:22758148-23958148 GCF_030052815.1 Hevea brasiliensis
AGACTAATAGAGTGTATGCAGCATGTCATGGGGCCTATGCCTAGACAATGGATGAATGACTACATATTACCTCGGATGGAGGGTTTGTCGTGGACTCAGTTTGTGGAACTGTTCATCAACCGGTTTGTACCAGAAAGCTTCATGGATCAAAAGCAGTGGGCCTTTGAGGCCTTAAGACAGAATGGCAGGTCTGTAGATGAATATGCTCTGAAATTTGCAGGCGGCGGTATGCCCCTACAGCGGTATCTCTGAGAGACTATGAAGGTGAAAAGATTCCTAAAGGGACTTGACAGGAGGTATGCAAACCTGGCCATAATGTCTGATCAGTCGTTTGATGTGGTAGTTGATCGAGCCAGACAGATAGAGATTAGCTATGCTGCGGATGACAGCGGAAGAGCAAAGAAAAATAGAGCAGAGGGTTCTTCAGGTGTTCCCCACATGGGTACTACGGATAGTGGTGGCCAAACTACTTACAGAGGAAGAAGTAGGAATAAGAGGAGTGGTTTTAGACACAAATTCCGAGGGTTCAGACCAAATGCGGATCCAGCGGTGGTCACGATTGAGTGCAGCGATTAGTGCAGTTGAGATCCTCCTTAGCACCTTGTGCAGTGTGGAAGAGGACATTCAGACCTTGTTTGATGGGTTGAGTATGCTTGGTGTGGCCAACTAGGTCACTTTGCTGAGAATGCCCGTGTTGGCGAGCCACAGATGGGGTCACGAGGTTCTTTGCGAATGTTCCTCGTCGATTGTATCCGGTGCTTCCCGGCATGGCGGTGATCGATTCGATGGCCAGGGCCGAGGACAAGGGGGACGTGGATTTGGGGGCAGATCAGGAGGGAGAAGTCAGTATCAAGGTTCTACCACTCAGGGTAGGGGTCAAGCTCGGGTTTTCACCCTGACCCACCAGGATGCTCAAGCTTCAAATGCAGTTGTGGCAGGTATTCTTCTGGTCTGTTCCTATGAGGCTCGTGTTTTGATAGATCCGGGTGCTACGCACTCATTTGTCTCCCCTGTGTTTGCCATGAGATTGGGTAGAAACCCTATAACTCTAGAATGCCCTTTGTCGGTAGCTACCCCACTTAGTGACAACATAGATGTAGATATGGTTTTTTCGGGTAGCCCAGTAGTAGTGGATGGAAAGATCCTCCCAGCGGACTTGGTTCCTCTACCAGTAATGGATTTTGATGTAATTTTGGGGATGGATTGGTTGGCAACTCATTATGCCACCTTAGGCGAGGAACAAAAGGTGTATTTCCACATACCTGGTGTGGAAGAGTTTAGCTTTGATAGTGATAGGAGCGTGGCTCCATATAACTTGGTGTCAGCAATTAGTGCTAGAAAAATGTTGAGGCGTGGATGCCAAGGGTATTTGGCATTGGTGAGAGATACATCTGTAGAAGGTGTCAACATGGAGAATGTTCCTGTTGTCAGAGAATTTATGGATATCTTCCCTGAGGAGCTTCCAGGGTTGCCACGAAGGAAATAGAGTTACGCATTGATGTTGTTGGTACAACTCCCATATCCATGCCACCCTACAGGATGGCACCAGCAGAATTGAAAGAGCTAAAGGAGCAACTACAGGAGCTTTTGGACAAGGGTTTTATACGTCCGAGCACTTCACCCTGGGGTGCTCTGGTGCTATTTGTAAGAAAGAAAGATGGGTCATTGAGGTTGTGTATTGACTACAGACAGCTGAACAAGGTGACTATGAAGAACAAGTATCCACTTCCTCGGATCGATGATCTGTTTGATCAACTCCAAGGAGCTAGATTCTTTTCCAAGATAGACCTGCGATCAGGCTACCATCAGTTGAGAATCAGGAATGAGGACGTGTCTAAAACGGCATTCAGGACAAGATATGGTCATTATGAGTTCTTGGTGATGTCTTTTGGACTCACTAATGCACCAGCAGCCTTCATGGATTTGATAAACCGGGTGTTCAAGCCGTTTTTGGACCGTTTTGTCATCGTATTCATAGATGACATTTTGGTATACTCTCGGACCGAGGAAGAACACGTGTGGCACTTGAGGATGGTGTTGCAGACTTTGAGGGAGCACCAGCTATATGCCAAATTTTTGAAATGTGAATTTTGGCTAGAAAGCATCTCATTCTTGGGACACGTGGTTTCTAGTGAAGGTATTCAAGTGGATCCCAAGAAAATTGAAGCAGTAATTGATTGGCTTAGGCCTACTTGATCAACGAGGTGCGAAGTTTTCTGGGTTTAGCTAGCTACTATAGGCGATTTGTGCAGGATTTTTCCAGGATAGTAGCTCCCCTAACTAAGTTAACTCAGAAGAATATTCAATTCATTTGGACAGATGATTGTGAGAGGAGTTTCCAGAAGCTTAAGGAGTGTCTAACCACCGCCTGTGTTGACACTACCTAAGAGTGGTGAAGGATACACTGTGTATTATGACACCTCCAGAGTTGGCCTAGGGTGTGTTTTGATACAGAATGGAAAAGTAGTGGCTTATGCTTCAAGGTAGTTGAAGAGGCATGAGCAGAACTACCCCACCCATGATTTGGAAATGGTGGCTGTAGTCTTTGCACTAAAAATATGGAGACACTACCTGTATGGTGAAGTGTGCAAGATATACACCGACCATAAGAGTTTGAAGTACATCTTCCAACAGAGGGACTTAAACTTGAGGCAGAGGAGATGGATGGAGCTTACGAAAGACTATGATTGCACCATCGGTACCACCACAGGAAGGCCAATGTAGTAGCGAGATGCTTTGAGCGAGAAAATCTTACAGCGGTTTGGCACACATTTGTGAGAAAAAGACCGTTGATTCGGAAATACATGAGTTGATGGATCAAGGTTTAATCCTAGATCTTTCGGATGAGGGGTATTGTTGGCTCATTTTGGTGAGGCCAGACTTGCAGGACAGAGTTAGAGTTTCTCAGCACAGAGACCAGCAACTGATGAAAATCATAGAAAGGGTACAACAAGGTGAAGGTGGTGAGTTTGGATTTGCCAATGATGGCGCCCTAGTGCAAGGTTCTAGGATATGTGTGCCCGATGTGGACAATCTCAAAGACGAAATCATGCGAGAGGCACACTATACACTGTACAGTGTCCACCCAGGCTCCACCAAGATGTACCATGATGTGAAGAATAGCTATTGATGGAATGGCATGAAAAGAGACATAGCAGACTTTGTGTCCAAGTGCTTGACTTGTCAAAAGGTGAAGTTTGAACACGAGAGACCGTGCAGGAAGGCTGCAGAGCTCCTATCCCGAGAATGGAAGTGGGAAATGTTCACCATGGATTTTGTGACTGGGTTGCCTCGTACCACGCGAGGATATGATTCCATATGGGTAATTGTAGACCGCTTAACCAAATCTGCTCAATTCTTGCCTGTGAAGACTACATATTACGTGGCACGGTATGCGGCTCTACATTCGAGAAATAGTCGGATTGCATGGAGTTAGGCTTCCATAATATCCGACAGGGCTGATTCACTTCTCGATTTGGAGAAAGTTGCGGGAGGCACTTGGCACCTGATTGAACTTGATGCGGCTTTCCACCCTCAGACAGACGGATAGTCTGAAAGGACAATCCAAACACTGGAAGACATGCTTCGCATGAGTGTCTTGGATTTTGGAGGTCAATGGGATGATCAGCTAGCTTTGGTGGAGTTTGCCTACAACAACAGTTACCATTCCAACATAGGGATGGCACCTTATGAGGCATTATATGGAAGGAAGTGTAGGTCTCCTTTATGTTGGACGGAAATGGGAGAAGCGAAGGTGCATGATGTAGATCTAGTGCAGTACACTTCAGAAGTAGTTCCTTTAATCAGGGAACGATTGAAAGCTTGACTTTCGATGGCGAGAAGAGTTATGCGGACCCAGACGGAGGGATGTGGAGTTTGTAGTAGGCGACTATGTATTCCTGAAGGTTTCTCCAATGAAGGGAGTCATGAGATTTGGAAAGAAGGGCAAGTTGGCACCTCGGTATATCGGACCTTTTGAGGTTACGAATAGAGTTGGAGCAGTTGCCTACCGGTTGGAGCTACCATCCAACCTTTCTCACGTTCATCCCGTATTTCACATCTCCATGCTCAGGAAATACATTCCAGATCCTTCTCATGTACTACAGCCGGATGTAATAGAGCTAAAGGAGAATTTGACATTTGAGGAGCAACCTGTAGCCATAGTAGACTATCAAGTGAGACAGCTAAGATCAAAACAGATCCCTATGGTTAAGGTCTTGTGGAGGAGCCAGTCAGTGGAAGAGTGCACCTGGGAGTCAGAACGGGACATGCGTAGCAAATACCCTTATATGTTCAATGTATAATCATGTGCTTTATTACGCCTTGTGTAAAATTCGAGGGCGAATTTTGATGAGGAGGAAGAATGTAACACCCCAAAATTTTAAATTTTTTTTTTATGAGCATTTTTGGTATTTTAATTTTATTTAAATTTTAGGAATTTTTTTGAGATTTTTCGGATTTTAAAAATCGGGTTTGATTTTTCGAAAATATAAACTTTGATGATTTTTAAAAATTAATTTAAAGACCACGTGGCAAAACTAAAAATATATTTGGAGTCTACGTATTTTTCTGAGTTTTCTGGAAATTTTTTGGAATTTTTGGACCTCGTTTTCGGTCCCGAGGCAAAGTAAAAATTCAAAATTTTGTATTTCGAATCGAACCGGCTGAATCGAACCGGACCGGATCGGAACGGTCGAATCGGACCGGCTCCTTTTTCTTCTTCTCTTTTCTTCCGCGCGTCCCGACCTCCTCCCCTTCTCTCTCTCTTCTCTCTCTCCTCCCTCCTCCCCTTGTCGCGCCGCTACCTCCCCTGCCTTCTCACCTCGCTGGCGCGCCACCTCAGCCCTCCCCCACGGCCGGCCGCCGCCTGGAACGCCAGAAAATGGCTCCAGAAGCGACGCGCACCGCGCACGCGACCATTCACCTTCCCGACCAAAATCCGGCCGATCCGGCCACTAATTGGACCGGGTCTTGTGTCTAAAATCATCTACTCATCGAGAGCTTTCCATAGACACCAAGAACACCGAAATCCATTGAGCGGTTTGTCCAATTTTTGCCCGGGAAGTTTTAGCCCATTTTGACTTTCGGGCTAGATTTCTATAACCGTGAATCCACGAGAAAACCGAGTACCAGAGCGCTCCACTCATCGAGAGCTTCGCGGCGACATAAATTTCAAATTTTTCTGACACCGTTTTTTGGTGAGTCCCACGGAACTTCGCAGTGTTTTTCCGAGCATTAAATGAGCTTAGAAAATTCTGAAAAATTTATGTACTAACCCCCGTGTTGTGGGCTTCGTGTAGGTATCCTCAATTCGCGGAAATTCGACAGTTGACTGGGTCTGTGAATTTCAGGCCAGACAGACCCGTTACCGGAAAAGTCTCCGAATTGGACCGAGGTTTTGGCTACCCCCCATTGTCAGACGTCCCGAGCGCGTTCCCTAAGTCGGAATCGGCAAAGGTAAACCCGAACCTTACTTTTTCGTAATTTTCTAGTGCTTAAATAGGATTAAAAATCAATAAAATATTCGTGGTAGCTCGAAAAATTATGATTCTTTTTGCAATAGCCTAGTAATATTGTTAAGGACCGCGGGGCAAAGTTTTAGAATTTTTAGAGCTTATTTGGGCAGTTTTTGCAAAAATGATCAATTATAAGGACTAAATTGAAATTTTACATACTGTGATGAATGATTGATTTGATGGGCCCAGGAGGGGCTGTGTGATGAGATTGAGTTGTGGATATATGGATTGTGAATATAGAAATGTGTTTTGTGCCATTTTGCAAGTTGGGTAGGTCCTAGGTATAGGGGAGACTCTGCCGGATTTTCGGCACGACTTAGGACGTATTTGGTCTTTTCTTGATTGTATTGAGTCATTTGAATTAAATAATTGTAATGTAATTGTCAGGTGAGCCGGGATAGCCTTCTTCCTCCGCCCAGCCGCCACAGTGACCGTTGTCAAGTCTGTGAGTAAAATATTAATTTTAATTGTAATTTCACTATTATTATATGTTCAAGCATGCCCATGCATCACTTATATGCATATATCTATTTAGATAAACTTTAGGCACGATTTATGTTGCATTCATAACTGTGAAAGTGTCATGTATGTTGTTGTGGTAATTTGGAGCAGTGTGTGTGCGTTGGCGTGCGTGTGATGTGGTGTGGACTATGGATAGGACGGGTAGACACGGCTTGAGATCTTCGCTGGGACCCGGTCCTTAGGGGTAGACACGACTTGAGTTCTTCGCTGGGACCCCGATTTGGTTAATTAAGTGGAAGTCCGAGCTGAGTTCTTCGCTGGCACAGTTGGAATTAAGATAGCTGTATAGGGGATCAGCTCCCATATATTATGATTGATATTATTGGGTGTGTGAGTGCTCCAAATTACCTTTTTGATGTTATGATGTGAAATTATTGCTGGTGTTGCATTTCACTCTACATGGTGCATTAATTTTAGATAGTTATAGAGATTATGGTTAAAATTGATATTTTACTCTCTGAGTCGAACGCTCACTCCTGTTCAATATTTTTTTCAGGCTACAGGAGGATTTTATTGTGGTTAACCTGCTTTTCTCCTTCGCAGGTTGTTTATCAATATTTGTGTAATTTTATTTACTCCTAGAATTTTCGCATGTGTTAGAAATATTTAAATGATTCGGGTCTGTAATATAAATTGTTATGTGGACCGGTAAAATTACTATATGCATGTTTGATGGACTGGATGAGGGAGCTGAGCTCCCATTTATCTTTATGTTGATGTGAGTATGTAGAGGGTGAGCTGAGCTCCCCAATTGATGATATATTTTGTTTACAGGTCGGGTGAGTCAAAAACTCCCCGTTGAAAGGTCCACTTTATGGCCGGACTCTGTCCGGTTGATTTCTTGAAATTGGGCCCAAATGGGCCTTAGAGTTGGGTTGAGTGAATAGTTAGGCTTACTACGGGCCTCGGGGGCTTTAGGCTGGCCCAGGTCCTAGTGCCGGTCCGGCCCATAGGTTGGGTCGTGACAGAATCAGCTAGTTTTTCAGCTGATGCTATTTTCTACATGACTACATCGCCTTGCCCAACTATCTCTCTAATAATGTGGTAGCGCCTTTCTATGTGTTTGGATTTCTAGTGAGACCAGGGTTCCTGATATCCAAACTTCTTCTTTTGCAACATCTGATGCAGCAATATACTCAGTCTCTATAGTGGAATCAATTGTCGTACTCTGTTTAGAACTCTTCCAACTAACTGCACTTCCTTTTCAAATGAACACAAATCTAGAGGTAGACTTTCTATCATCGATATCTGATTGGAAATCAGAATTAGTATAACCATCCAATTGCAAGTCGCCATCTCCATATATCAAGAATAAATCCTTAGCTCTTCTCAAGTACTTAAGGATATTCTTGACAGCTATCCAGTGTTCCAAACCTAGATTGGATTGATACCTGCTAGTCAAACTAACAGCATATGCAATATTCGGCCTAATACACATCATTGCATACATCAAACTTCCAATAGCCGAAGCATATGGAATCCTAGCCATTTTACCTCTTTCTTTAGGTGTCTTTGGAGATATCTCTTTAGAAAGGTGGATACCATGTCTCACTGGTACCATTCTTCTCTTGGAATCAAGCATGTTAAACCTCTTTAACACCTTTTCCAAGTATAGACTTTGGGATAAACCAATTATTCTTTTCGCTCTCTCTCTATATATTCGAATCCCAAGAATATAGGTTGCCTCCCCTAATTCTTTCATGGAGAATGTATTTGCAACCATACCTTTATAGTTGTCAACATACCTGTATCATTACCCATCAATAGAATATCATCCATATATAAAACAAGGAAAGTGATAGCACTGTCACTAACCTTCTTATATACTCATGGCTCATCCTCATTTTTGATAAAACTAAAAGACTTAATGGCTTCATCAAATTGGATGTTCCAACTCCTCGAAGCTTGTTTTAACACATAAATGGATCACTTTAGCTTGCGCACTTTGGAAGCATCTTGGGATTCAAAACCTCTAGGTTGTTCCATGAAAATGTTTTCTTCATTGTATCCATTGAGAAAAGCTGTTTTGACATCCATCTGCCAAATCTCATAATCATAGTATGTAGCTATTGCTAATAGAATCCTAATTGATTTAAGCATGGCAACAGGTGAGAAAGTCTCCTCATAGTTGATTCCTTGCCTTTGGCGAAACCCTTTCGCTACTAGCCTTGCTTTTTAGGTCTCTACCTTTCCATCAGAACTAATTTTCTTCTTGAAAATCCATTTGTTCCCTATAGGTACAATACCTTCTTGTGGGTCAACAAGATTCCAAACTTGATTCTTATATATGGAATCAATCTTGGATTTCATAGCATCAATCCATTTTAAAGAGTCTATATCTGATATAGCTTCTTCATAGGTAAGTGGATCATCTCTATGATCTACTTCTTCATGAGTAGACAACTCTTGTTCTTCTTCATGAAAGAAACCTGTGACACCCCTTACCCGTCTACAGTGTAGCCGAGCAAGTTATGCCACTCAGTGTGCCGGAGCACCAATTCATGTTTCTATTACAATTTATCCCTTTTAATTCATTTACTTTCAATTTTTGATAAATCTGGATTTTTTCACAAATTTTATAGAAAATCCGGCAGAGTGCTGGCTATAAATTAGAAAAACAATTCTTCTGAACCTGTTTAAAAAAAAACACTTCCAATATAATTTCCAAATCCAAACTCCATTATACACATTTCAAGTTAATCTCAAATCACAATACTATTTTCAAAAATTTTCTGTTCACTTCATTACTGGAAGCACATTCATAAATATTTCTCAACATTTCATTTATCAACATACATTATACAGAAAATTTCGATAACATGAAATTTCATATAATTATATTATTACATAATTACAAGAGTTGATAGTTACAATCCCAAAACTAATACATAATACAAAATGCAAAATACAAAATGCTACCCAAAATCCTAATGTCCTACCATATGCAGTGCAGATGTGAGGTGACTCTGGATCCCGGATGCAGCTCAGAAGGCTCACCCTGTCTAATATCTGCTGGGCTCCCCAGCTAGGTCTCTAGTACCTGCGCGTGGTAAAAGCAATGCGCTAAGCAATTCTGCCTAGTGGTGACAATATAAAATAAAATAAAGTATGCAGAATGTATGTTTACATTTTTTAGTAGACTTAATTTATGATATTATTTGCAGTATTATTCAATTAAAATTTGGCAAGGTTTATTATCATTGCCCGAGTAACCTATATTAGTCGACTAGACTGGATAAATGGGTAAACTGGCACTGGGTACTAAGTACCTCAGACCATTACACCATTGGTCACATTGTGTCTCCCGGCGTGCAACAGAACAGCTAATAAGCTGCAATAATTATCAGGGTTAAAACCCAAGTATATCAACTCAAATAACATAGCCAAAGGCTATTATGTTACAGAATGGCATGGGAAGCCATGAAACACAGAATGGCATGAAGCCATATGCAGTACTGCTAACAGAACCCTATTGGCATGCCAACCTATCCAAACTAATCTTGCTAGGTGTACTAGGGCATGTTACACTTTTAAATTGTACAATTTTTGAAATTTAAGTTTAAATGTTACTATTCATTTCATTAGTCAACTAAAATGTTGACTTTTGCATAGACAATAGGTATATTGGTTCTAATACTCCCAACATACCACATTTTGCATTCTAAAATTGTTGGTATTGGTTGCCAATACCATTTCTAAGCTTAGTGTTAGTTGTTCAAAATTTTCAATTTTCAAGCTTTGTGTTTACTGTTCCATTAGTCATTTTTTCAATTGGAATTTGGCAAAATGATCGACATGGAAGTTGTTCCTTATTTTATCTAGTTACATTTCCTTTTTTGAATCACTCCATTTGGATTTTTATAGCTCAAGTTATGGCCCATAAACCACAACTGGCCGGATTATAATTTTTCCAGAATTTCTGGACTGACCAAATCTACAGTAATTTGAGCAGTGACTGTAAGTCACTTTTTGAATATGTTGTGGTCATAATTTGGGTTAGCTTTCTTCATGAAAGTTGTAGGTCTATATCTCAGCTTATTTTTGGTAAAATTTTAGATCAATTGGACCTTTCTACTCTGATTTATGACCAAATGACTAATTACTATTCATTTGGTCATTTTACCCAGGCAGATTGCAGGTCACCCGGATTAGGGCAATATTTAGGTCAACTTGGTTTGATTTTCTTGGCATGGTTTCTTCACCAAAATTGTGCCATTATGTGTCTAGTTTCATGTCCAATTAGCCTTGCACCAATTGAACCTCTACAATTCCAGTTATTTCTGCCCAAACCTGCTAGACTCATGCCCAGTCCTGCAGGTCACCAAGGGTAGCAATACTAACTGTAATTCCCACTAATCAAACCACCTCATTTCTTGTGTACGCATAACCAAATGGTCACTAATTGACCATTAAAACTTACTTTCATCATTACATGATCAAAGTCTCCATTTTATACCTAAACCCTAACCCTAACATCTCAAATCATGCATTTAACTTGCATTTCATCATCCTAAACAATAGGTTAGTGTTAAGGGCAGCTAGGGTACCTTTTTAATTAGTTCTGCAATTTTCGATCGGCTACACTATAGACAGATAAGGGGTGTCACAAAACCATATCTCACTGGTGGGTGAGATAACTTGGTTGATCTATGAGGAACAGCTGTAGATGTTTCAATAGGTGTAGGTTGACTAAATGGATCCATATCCATCTGATCTATTGGTTAGTTAGAATTCTCCAATTCTAACTCTATTTGCCTTCCTTTGCCTCCTTCTTGAACAAACTATTGTTCAAGAAATGTTGCATCTCTACTTACCACAACCTTTTATGGTGTAGGCAAATAAAAATGATATCCAAAACTATCTTTTGGATATTCAACAAATCGACCCTTTTCTGATCTGGTTTTCAATTTATTAGTGTTCAGCTTTTTGATATAAGCTGGACAACCCCAAATCTTAACATGCTTAAGACTTGGTTTTCTTCCATTCCATATCTCATAAGGTGTGGAAGATATTGATTTTGATGGAATCCTATTCAGAACATACAAAGTTGATTCTAATGCAAATCGCCAAAAGGAGATTTGCATATCAGTATAGCTCATCATACTACATACCATATCTAATAGGGTACGATTTCTCCTTTCAAATACACCATTCAGTTGTGGTGTTCTTAGAGGAGTCAACTGGGAAACAATGCCATGTTCTTTAAAGTATTCATCAAATTCAGTACTCAAGTATTTACCTCCATGATCTGATCGAAGAGCTTTAATACTTTTCTTGTTTGATTTTCTACTTCAGATTTAAATTCTTTAAACTTTTCAAAGGATTCGTATTTGTATTTCATCAAATACAAATACCCAAACCTTGATTTATCATCAGTAAAGGTAATAAAGTAATGAAAACCTGCTCTAACCATTTTCTTAAATGGACCACATACATCACTATGTATTAGTTCCAAAATATTTTCAGCTCTTAGTCCTTGTCCAACAAAGGGTGATCTAGTCATCTTGCCCTGAAGGCAGGATTCACAAGTTGGAGTAGGCTCAGAGCCCAATGAGGATAAAATCCCCATTTTCTCCAGTTTTGCAATCCTATCTTCTGTAACATAACCTAATCTTAAGTGCCAAACATATTTTGAACTTGAGTTGATTTTCATCATGGCATTGCATTCTTTTAGATTGCTATACTCTGGGCAGTTCCCTTTTCAGTGCCCATCCTGCTGGCAGTGGAAACACTTTCCTTTGCGTCCATCAGCTTTAGTCTTCCCTTTCTGTTTAGCTATTTTTCTTGGAAGGACAAGGAATCTGAGGTTTCTTTTTTCTTATTGCCCTTCTTCTTGTTGGACTTTCCAGCATAAGAAGATGCAATCAAAGCTACCTCTTTTCCTTTATTGCTTGGCATATTCTTTTGGGCAATAACCAGCATGTTGAGTAAATTAGCCAAGGTGCATTCCTAGTTAGTCATATGAAAATTTGTCACAAAATTCCCAAAAGACTCAGGAAGGGACTAAAGGATCAAATCCATCTGCAGTTGGAAATCCATATTAAAGTCAAGATGTTTCAGCTGCTCAATCAGCTGAATCATCTTGTGGACATGATCCCCAACATTCTGTCCCTCAGACATCCGCATGCAGAACAGCTGTCTAGATATCTCATACCTAGCATTCCTGCTGTGCTCACCATATAACTCTTGTAGGTGAAAGAGGATCTCACTCGCACTCTGCATGTTCTGATGCTGCTTTTGTAACTCATTACTCATAGAAGCAAGCATGTAACACTTGGCTCTCATATCATGCTCCTTCCACTTATCCAAAGTTTCATGTTCCTCTTGAGTGGCCTCTGGAGGTAAGGGACCAGGAACATTTGAGTCCAGAACATATGCTATATGTTCAAAGTTCAAGACAAGTTTCAAATTTCTTAGCCAATCAGATAGATTAGGTCTTCTCAACCTATTGCGATCAAGTATGCTTACAAGGATATTGGATGGTGGTGTTGTGGTGTGCTCATTATTATCAGAAAATTAACTGCAGAAAATAACCAAATTAATTAGTAAATGTATCATGTAATTAACCAAAATAATTATGGTCTTTTAATCAAATTGGTCCTCCCATTGAGTTGGATGGATTTCTAGTGGGTGATTGAATTCTTATAATTCTATTGATGATGGGTACATTCATTATTGGAATCACAATAAACTATAAGTGAGTAACTCCTTGCCTATCACATCTCATGTGAGGTTCAATCCTTTACCTAGCCCCTAATGCTCAAAATCTTAGGTACATTCATTATTGACTTATTTTGCATTAGTTAAGTTGATCCCATTGAGCCAGTAATTATGCAAATAATTTTAATGTCCTCAGGTACATCCAATATTGGGCACCAAACCATTTACATATTTACAATATCTCATGCTTAACAATTATTCTTAAGAAAATCTCTTAAATTAATTGCATCTTATGCAAGTATTTAAAATTTTTTAAAATAATTGCCTCAATGGAGGGCCCATGTTATAATTACTTTAATTATACCATATCCAACTTAATCATTTGTTTGGAAGATTTTGTGGTCGTCCTAATTACTATTAAGGTCTCACTTTTCACATTATCCAATTAGCATGCATATATCATATACTTGCATATATTCTCATACATCTCATGCATTCATGGATAATAACTATGGTATGATCATGGACTTTCTAAGAGATTTAATTCTGAGCCACTAAGAATTGAATCAAGGCATTCCTAGGTGCATTTCATTTATTCATATTACAAGAGTTGCTGAAGGAGTACATAATCAACACTTGATCTTGAATTCCTCCCACTGGTCCCACCAATGCTCTTGACCTCCTTGATCTTCTTGCAATCCAATTACATAGTAATCCTTGGCATACCAAGGCGAATTTACAAGAACTAAATAAATGAAATTACAACACAAAAAATATTACAACCTTTATAATACATGCCCAAAATAATTAAAACAAATTAATTAATTTACAACCCAAAGAAACATAAAATAAATAAATTCAATCACATTTGTCTTTTATTGTCCATGATCATCCATCATGCATATCACTATTTAACAATTAAATAAAACATATATACTTAAATTAAATTGAATATCTCATATTCAACTTAAAAATCCAGATTTGAATATGATTCAAACAAATTTAAAAATTCATATTTGAATCACATTCAAACAAATTTAAAAATTCATATTTGAATCACATTCAAACAAATTTAAAATTCAGATTTGAATCACACTCAAACAAATTTAAAAACTTAAATTAAATTGAATATCTTATATTCAACTTAAAAATCCAGATTCGAATATGATTCAAAAAAATTTAAAAATTCAGATTTGAATCACATTAAAACAAATTTAAAAATTCAAATTTGAATCACATTAAAACAAATTTAATTGTGTGATTATATTTCTAATTAAACAATTTAATTAGAAATAAAATGGGCCTTAGATCATACAACAATTGCACATACAACACCCATCAATTTCATGCACACCATGTTGCAACCAAGCATGCCGCCACCTTTTCTTTTGCAACTAGCAATGAACTAATCATCTCATGATCAAATCACACAATTAAATCATATATTAATTAATCTAAATGGCGAATATAGTGGCTCTGATACCAATTGAAGGAGTGGAAGCATGAAAAATATAAGTTTAGATCATTGAATTTAAAATTTTTCTTCTAGGGTGTCATGCATCATGCAAGATTCATTGTTTATCTATTTGATTTCAATGTTAAACAGAATATTAAAAATCTTTTAATATGTTTTTTTAGATCTATATTTGCCATTTAAGATTTTAGAATTAACAGATTAATTCATTAGAACCCTAGATTAGATCAAGAACAAGTGCACTAACCTTTTGATGCACCGTAGTTGTGTTTGGCACCTTTAGGATGCGCCTAGGACACCAAATGTTGTCCCTCTAGCTTTTCCACACCAAGATCACCAGTGGCAACCCCTTGAACAGCTTATCAAGCCTTTCCAACTAATTAGAAATTCAGGTTTTTCTTTTAGAGAGATTACAGATGTATACAGGACACTAGAAACGATTTCTAGCAATTTTAATTCTAGAGACTGTTGGCAATTCTCTTTGAATTAATGAGAGATGAAGAAGAAGAGAGGAAGAGCACTCCAAGGGTGGCGGCACCTATGAAGAACAGCAGCTTATAATTTTACTCTTTCATAACAACACATTATATAGCTAGGTCACCACTTAAAACCCTTGCCACATGCCACCTTCTGATTGGCTCTTAGTTTAATTGACCCAATCACATTGTGCCAAGTGTCAAACTTAGATTTAATCTTGACTTTGATCATCTTACATGATTAAAAGACAATTGGCAAGCTTATGTGTAGTGCCATGTGTCACCATCTCATGGTGCCACATGTCACCCGGTGAAATGATCAAAATACCCCTGTGTCTTAATTTTGAGTTCTCAACCCAAAATAATTATTTCTCTTCTTCTAATCAATTTATATCAAATATAAATTAATTAATTATTTTCTCATAATTAAATTCATATTTAAACACTTTAGATATAAATTTAACTTATACTATACATCCAATAACCTAGATTTGGTTTCAAGCCATGCTAGAGACTTTGCAATCTAATCGCAAACCAAACCTATTTAATTAATCAATTAAATCACATTTAACTTGGTGATTACTTGTGTATGTATGTGACTCACTAGGCTCATCACTAATTAGCAATGAGATATGATATTAACTCTTAATATCATCATAACTCTTTCTTACCATAAATGATTTCTCTAAATTATTTTATGCACCTCATAGACCATGGTTAACACCTAGCATAGCATGCCATGGTCACCCAATTAGTAATAAGGAATACCTTAAATGAACCTTTAATCATATGTTACCATGCACTAGAATCTCTCTGTTACAAAATTTCAATTCGAGCTAGAGTCATGGTTTATGTCAAACCCCATTTGTTATGAATATTATGTTCTCTTTTAATTCCAGTTCTTGATTAAAAAGATTTTCTCATCAGAAACTCTTTTCTTATTAAATCTATCTGTCCTGGCCAGGAACTTGAAACATTAAGAACAATTAAATGAACATAGGATTTTATCCTTATTTACTTAGGGTAACAGATTCCATCTTGATCAACACCTACCTCCATATATAACTAGTAGGAGCCAACACATGCCCATATATCCATACACAGTACAAGTATGAAAGCAGTATCAAACTCAAACCACCTATATACAAGATAACTGTGCTATCTCAAGTCTAAAAATTATATGCACTGATATGATTTATGACAATACATTGGCAAGGGTAAACTCCATGTGCTTATCATAAATGTCACTAGTTTGGCCTACTTATCATGTGTAAGTGCCTATCATGTTTGTTATATGGCATGAGACTCACCATTCCATCTTATTTATATCTCATATAAATACATTGGGAGCAAACATTAATACAATCTTTCTGGATAAGTCATGTCCTGTGTGAAGTATCCTCGATTGTGAACCAATTTATGATACTTTGTGCTAGAAATACTGTCGCTCATATTCTTAACAACTTAAGAATAGAATTTCTAACAAAATATCAATGGACCTTTTCTATTACACATAAATATATTATGTAAATAGAAAAGTAAAAATGCCTTTTATTAATAAAACATGTACAAGATACATACTAAATGATATGCTCTAGGGCATACTACTAACATTACTGGGCTATAGGAGCATGTTTTAACTGTGGGGGTATGGGGCATCTCGCTAAAGAATGTACCAGTACCCGTAAATTTGGGCCACCTCCTTCTACTGCAAAAGGATCTATTCAGAGTTCTGTTACCAAAGATTCACAACCAGTTAGCAGAGGTAGAGGCAAAGATCAAGGCAGCACTTCAGGCAGTCAGGGTACAGTAAATCAGTCAGAACAAGGTAGTGCTCTGGCTAGAGTCTACACTATGAGACAGAGGGAAGAAGCTGAAACTTCTGACATTGTGACCGATACCTTCTCTATCTCTGATCAGGATGCATTTGTGTTATTTGATTCAGGCTTTACTTATTCGTATGTCAGTGCTAGCATCGTTAGTTCCCTTTCTATTCCGTTTGTCAAAATGGATTTTGAGGTGCTAGTAACTAGTCCGTTAGGACAAGAGGTCCGAGTCAACAGAATATATATAGATTGTCCTTTGGTGATCCAAGGACATGTTTTTCTGTTAGATTTAATTGAAATGCCCTTCAAAGATTATGATATCATCTTGGGAATGGATTGGTTAGCCAGGTATCATACCATGATTGACTGTAGACTGAAGACAGTCACTTTTGGTCTCCCTCTATACGGTGATGTGGTAATACATGGGGAGAGGCAGTTATTACCGTCAAACATCATTTTGGCTGCACTAGCCAGAAAGATGATCAGAAAAGGGTGTGAAGCATACTTGGCACATGTGATAGACAACCAAGTGGGGAGTCCAGCATTGAGAGACATCCCTACAGTATGTGACTTTTCGGACGTGTTCCCTGATGAGTTGCTAGGATTGCCTCCAGAAAGAGAGGTGCAATTTGAGATTGATGTCATGCCTGGTGTGGACCCAATCTCCATAACACCATACAGAATGGCACCAGCAAAATTGAAAGAGTTGAAGGTGCAGTTACAAGAATTGTTTGACAAGGGCTTTATTCGCCCTAGTGTATCACCTTGGGAAGCACCAGTACTATTTGTTAAGAAGAAAGATGGCACTTTTCGCTTATGTATTGACTACCGACAGTTGAATAAGGTGATAATAAAGAATAGATACCCATTGCCCCGCATTGATGACTTGTTTGATCAGTTTAGGGGTGCAGCTGTGTTCTCCAAAATTGACCTGAGATTAAGTTATTATCAGTAGAAGGTGTAAGAGCAGAGTATCCCAAAAACTGCCTTTAAAACTTGATATGGCCATTATGAGTTCCTAGTCATGCCATTTGGGTTAATTAATGCTCCAGCTGCTTTTATGGATCTGATGAACACTATCTTCATACTATATCTCGATCAGTTTGTGGTGGTATTCATTGATGACATATTGGTCTACTCGAGGAGTGCAAAGGAGCATGATAGACATCTGCGGATTGTACTGCAGACCTTAAGAGAGAAATAGCTATATGCCAAACTATCAAAGTATGAATTTTGGCTGAAGGAAATATCCTTTTTGGGGCATATAGTATCGGCAGAAGGCATTAAGGTAGATCCTAGCAAGATAGAAGCTATCCTTAATTGGAAGCCACCTAGGAATGTCACAGAAATTTACAGTTTTCTGAGTTTAGCTGGATACTACCGCCGATTTGTGAAGGGGTTCTCTATGTTAGCTTCTCCACTGACCAAGCTGCTTCGAAAAGATGTGAAATTTCAGTGGATGGATAAATGTTAGCAGAGTTTTGATGAGTTAAAGAAATGTTTGACTGAAGCTCCAGTCCTGACTTTACCTTCACCGAGTAAAGAATATACAGTTTATAATGATGCTTCTCACAATGGGTTAGGCTATGTACTGATGCAAGACCGAAATGTTATTGCATATGCATCACGCCAGCTGAAACCGCATAAGAAGAACTATCCGACACATGACTTGGAGCTTACAGCTATTGTGTTTGCTCTTAAGATCTGGAGACACTACTTATATGGGGAAAAGTACTATATCTACACAGATTGTAAGAGTTTGAAGTATTTGGGTACTCAGAAGGAGTTGAATTTGAGACAAAGGAGATGGTTAGAACTGATTAAAGACTATGATTGTATGATAGACTATCAGCCAGGAAAAGCTAATGTGATGGCTGACGCCTTAAGTAGCTAGACTATGGCAAGTCTACAAGTTTCTCCTTTGTCAATGGTACATTAGTTGAGAGCATTACATGCCAGCTTAAAAATTAATGATGAAGGCAGACAGTAATTGCATGGCATGTACAGCCAGTGTTAATTGATCAGATCATAATGGCTGCTCAGAATGATGAAAGATATCAGAAACTACTGTAAGAAGTCCGACAGGGCAAGAAAACCGAATTCTCTGTGAGAGATGATGGTCTCCTACTACACCAGGGCAGAATGTGCATTCCTAATGATGTTGACATGAGAAAGATCATTATGAAGGAAGCACATGAGTCTTCTTTTGCTATGCACCCTAGTGGCACTAAAATATACAGAGGGCTAAAAGAGAATTACTGGTGGATAGGCATGAAAAGGGATGTAGCTGATTTTGTCTCCAAATGCCTAACTTGCCAGCGAGTGAAGGCAGAGCATCAAGTACCAGCTGGTTTGTTACATCCATTACCAGTGCCTGAATGGAAATGGGAGCGAATAACTATGGATTTTGTTATGGGACTTCCAAGGACACAGAAGAGCCATGATGCAGTATGGGTCATAGTGGACAAATTGACCAAGTCTGCTCATTTTCTGCTAGTCTGGATGGACTATAGTTTAGAGAGATTGGCCAAATTGTACATAGATGAGATTGTGAGACTACATGGAGTACCAGTATCGATTGTATCTAATAGAGATCCTAGGTTCACTTCTAGATTCTGGGGTAGTCTTCAGAAAGCCCTAAGAACTAGATTGAACTTCAGCACGGTATTCCACCCATAGACAAATGGCCAATCTGAGAGGGTAATTCAGATATTGGAGGATATGCTGCGGGCTTGTGTGATTGAGTTTGAAGGTAGTTGGGACACACACTTTCCGCTGATTGAGTTTGCTTACAATAATAGCTACCAATCAAGCGTAGGGATGCCTCCATATGAAGCTTTGTATGGCAGAAAGTGCAGAACTCCTTTGTGCTGGGATGAAGTAGGTGAAAGAAAGATGATTGGGCCAGAGATTATTTAGCAAATAGAGGAGAAAATCAAACTGATAAGAGATCGACTCAAGGCTACATCAGATCATCAGAAGTCCTATATTGATCTGAAGAGGCGAGACACTGAGTATGCAGTGGGTGAGAAAGTATTCCTCAAGGTTTCCCCTTAGAAGAAAATTATGAGATTTGGCAGAAATGGGAAACTAAGTCCTCGTTTTATCGGACCATATGAGGTTCTGGAAAGAGTGGGTCCTTTGGCATATTGTTTGGCACTAACTCCAGAGTTAGAGAAGATACATAACATCTTCCATGTGTCCATGTTGAGGAGGTATAGATCAGACCCATCTCATGTACTACCAGTAGAGGAGATTGAAGTAAATCCAGAACTCACATATGAGAAAGAACTCATAGAGATTCTGGCTTATGAGGTGAAGCAACTACAGAATAAGCAGATATCATTGGTTAAAGTGCTATGGAACCATCATTCGGGCCAAGAAGATACTTGGAAATGAGAGGAGGATACGAGAAAATAGCACCCACAGCTGTTCAGAGACTGATACTAGATAAAAATTTTGAGACGAAATTTATTTTAAGAGGGGGGGAGAATTGTAACACCCCTACATGCATAGCCTAGTATATTTCACTGTTCCGATAACCGGTATCGGTCTGGACAATTAAGGGGATTAGAACCACATCTAAGACACTTAGATAAGCCCTGAATGCAAATAATTAGTGATTATCAGATAGTTAAGTATAAATAAGAAAAACTGAACATAAAAGGTTAAATGAGCTGGGAGTCACAGCGATGGGTGACCTTCCCGGAAAATGACTGCGAGGTCAATCCTAACCCTAATTTTGAACTGGAAAATGTGACGTCGCGGTCCTAAGGACTATTGCAAACCTAGTGGAAAAGAGAAACTCACAGAAAAGAGCTGATAAGTAGGTCAAATAATTAGCTCAGGGATTCGAAAGAAATATCGAATTATTTACAAACCGAATCAGACTAGCGATGGGCAAATTGGTCAATTCAGACCTGGAGGAAACTCTTGACCTAACTATCCAATAAAATTGAAGAAACCAAAATTTTGGAATCAAGAATTAAATTAAAGAAACAAGGAAAAATTAAGGAAAAAGAAAAAAGAATGAAAATTTGATTCATTACCTCACTTGAATGACATCATACATGATGTCAAAATGTAATTATAATTTCCCCAGTAATTGACCAAGTCAAAATTTACTTTAATTACACATAAAAACAAAAAAAAAATAAAAATAAATTTCATTTCTTCTTCTTCTTCACTTTTGTCCGAGACTCATACTCCTCCTCTACCTCCATTTGCAACCACCATGAAAGCTTGGTCTCAAGCTTTTAATCCATACATTTAACCCTAATTTCCCCAAAAATTCCCCATAAACCTTGCTAATTCCACTAGAAAAGAAGATTGAAGAAACAAAGTAAGAAAGAAAAGTGAAGATTTGGAGAATTAGAAATCAAAGTTGAGGTTAGTAAGTAAACTTGAATTTTGTTATTTAATTTCTATGTTTTTAGTTAAGTTAACTTAGAATTTAACTTAAATTCAAACAAAAACCATTATGGGGGACTAAATAGAAAATTTGGCCAGCAATAGGGGGAAATGGAATTGCATGAATTTGATGGAATTAAAGTGTTAATTTAGTTGAATTAAGCATGTAAACAAGATCTATGCACTTTAATTTCGTTAGATTACACAATTGAGGAATTAGGGTTCTTGAACCTTGAAATTTGGCGGAAAAAATTAGAGGAAATGGTCAATTGATGCAAATGACTTTAATTGAGGCTAGAAATGGTCAATTAGGACCATTTGTGATGTGTTTGAATTGGTAGAAACTAAATGCAATTCGGATTGGTTAGGGGTCCCAATCTGGCATATTGACCTAAGTCCCTTTTAGGGACCAAAACTAAAAATTTACCAACTCAATTGGTGTGAGGCCAATTCAGAATGAAATTAGACACATAATGACACATTTTTCATTCAAAAACTATGCCCAGAAAGTAACATTAACATAGTGAACAATTAGGTCAAATCCGGATATTGTGCACTGCCACTGTACCAAAATGACCAAATGAATAGTGTTTATTTATTTCGCCATAACTTGGTCTAGGCAGGTCCAAATAACCTAATTTTTGTGGCATTGGAAAGGTATGACATAGCACTACAACTTTCATGAAGAACAACAATCCAAATTCTGTCCATAACCCAGTCATTTTGCCACCCAAAAGTTAGTTGTCCAAAACTGACATAACCTAAATAAGCCCAGAATTCTAGGTAACACCAATCTGGCCAGCCTTATTCAAATGACCATATCTTGGGCTAAAAAACTCTAAATGGAGTGATTCAAAAAGCAAATTAAAGATAAGACAATAAGGAACAACTTTGATGAGGGACACTTAGCCAAATTCTCACAGTAAACAGGCCAATGGAATAGTACAAAACAGGGCACAAAAACTGAAAATTTGAAATTGTCATTAGGAGACCAAAAGAAATTGAAGGGGCAACCAAAACCAACAAATTAGGCACCCAAAATATGATATGTGGGTGTAATTGGAATTCACATACCTATTAAGCATGAGAAAGTCAACATTTTGACTGGAATAGTGCCATGAATAGTAACCCCGAAATGCAAATTTCAAAGAATGTTAATTTAAGCATATTAAGATTAGAATTAAGTAGACATGAATTTATTTATTGCATTTATTATAAGTTATGATACTGAAACACTGCAAATTGTATATTTCAGTTGAGAAGAATACGGAGAAAGGAAAGGAAACATCGAGTCAAGGCCTAGAGGAAACTCACACTAGGTTTGTGCACAACATAAAAACTGTCTTTAAATTTCTTTTGCAAATTGTGTGAAATGGATTGTGACAATTAAATTATGACTTATTTGTATTGAAAATTTTGATTGAAAGAAACAATATGCTATTGACCAAAACTATTGGAAAAATAAATTGTATCTGTTTGATTTGCAAATTAATATTTAGAAAATTGCTAAAATAGTTTGAAACCACAGTGTCATGACCAAATGTTTGAATGTCTCACTGGCTTGACTAGTGGGAGAAATTAGTTTTGTATTCCCTCTCTAGCTGAAATGTTGAGGTGTGTGCCAATAGAGGAAGAAATTTGAATGGGTACCCATAGATTTGAGCTAGCTAGCCTTGGTATTCCTCATAAGCCTTTGGCTATTGAGATGAACAATATATTAATGGCATGATATGACTGTGTTTTTATAAAAAAAATTGTGACTTCTGAAGTGAAAAATTAATTGACTAAAATTTTAAATTGTGTTTTATATCTGTGTACCATTTTCAGTACCATATTTGTATAAGTGTAATTTAATTTATGCATAAATTAGTATTTTTAGTATGTTGTGCACCACTGAGTTATTGTACTCAGTGATGGCTTTTTATTGTTGTCACAGGTAGAAAGACTAGTAAAATAGCCGAGTGAGCTGCTGAGGATCATAGTACTACCTTTGAATCTTTTATCGGGTATTACATTATACCCTTATTGTACATATTTATTTTGATGTATGTGACTGTATGTACACTCTGTAAATTGGTCTTGAGTAGTTATACAGAACTTGTAATAATATTATTTTGGATTTTCTGATGTAAATTTAGACCGATGAATGTAAATCAATTTTTCTTTAATGTAATGTGAATGAAATTCTTTAGTATTAGTTTTGAAAATAATTGAGTTGAGTATTGACTTGAATTATGGAGTTGAAAAAAAAAATTGTGTTGATTTGAGTTGTGATGGTGGTTGATTTTGATGAAGTGAATTATAGGAAGTGCTTTTCTACAGGTAAAAAATTTTAGTTTTTCTCAATTACAGACGGCACTTTGCCAAAATTTCTACAAAATTTGCTGAAAAATAAAAATAGTTAAATTTTTACCTAACATTCAAACTCCAACTAAAAGTTTTTAATACCTGTTAAAAGTGCTCGCCACCTTCAAAAAGAGATAAATTGTTTTGAAATCCCTTGTAGTGTATTTAATGAGTTATCGGTAGGTGAAGTTCAGTAATTCATTAAGTATACTATAGGATCATGTTATGCCTTACAGAGGGGTAGGGTGTGACAATGCCAATAGGTTTTCGATAGCAGTACTGCCTATGGCTTCATCCCATTTCGTGATTTATGGCATATAGTGTCATTTTGTGATATTATGGCTTTTTGCCATTTTGATACTCTTGATATACTTGGCCTTGTGCCTGATGATTTTTATGGCTTATTAGCCATTCTGTTACACACCTGGCAAACACTTTATGACCGATGGTGTGATGACCTGTGGTACTTGGTACCCAGTGCCAGTTTACCCATTTATCCAGTCCAGTCAACTGGTATAGGTTACTTGGGCAACCAAAAGAAATCTTAATAATTTATAACCAAATAATGACATAAAATGTATTAAATGGATAATATTACGAATAATTACTAAATATTTAGTCTGCATAAAATAATACCATGATTTTTGTATATTTAATTATTTTAGTTTATTTCTATTTTATATTAGCACCACTAAGCTGTATTGCTTAGTGCGTCGCTTTTTGCCACCCGTTGGTACTGGAGACATAGATAGAGAGCCCAGCAGACCTCAGACTGGGTGAGAGTTCAGATTTTACATTAAATCCGGTGTCACCTCCACTACAGTGCATTTTGGGTAGGACGACTAGGCTCCATCCAAGATTTAATATTTTGTATTTTGTGTTAGATATTTATCTTATTATGTAAATTATGGACTTATGTAACTATTTGTAATTATGTAAATTAATGGAGTTTAGTATTTCATTTCTGAATGAGTACCATTTTGATTATGTATGAAATGTATGAATGAAGATTTGAATTTGAAATATTGAAATAAGAATCAAGATTGAGAAAAGTTATACATATTTGAAATTCTTGTTGAGACTTTTAACAAGTGAAAATCGTCAAAATTATGAATAAATTAGGAAAAACTCTGTTAGTTTTTTCGGTCAATAAATTGACCATAAATAAATAAAATAAAATGTAATTACTAAGAAATGAAATAAGATAAGTTAAGACGCTCCGGCACGCTGTGTGACATTGCCTTGCTCGACTACACTGTAGTCGGGTGAGGGGTGTCACATTTAGTGATATTAGAGCATGATTTAGGCATTTTTGGGTTTAGATAGAGTACATACCATACATTGCATTTGTAGGAATTGAGGTGACACTAATGCAGATCTATTTGTTTTTTATTATTTTGGTTAGGATATGGAACCAACATCGTAGAGAGTGGTAGAGGAAGAGGTGGAGAGCCATGCTCCACACATGGCTGAAGCTAGAGGCAGGGGAGAACTTGCTCCACCTACACAACCTCAGCAGGCCTTGTTTCAGTAAATTGCTAAATTTTTTAGACAAATGACTGGGGCCCTTCCACCACCTTAGCAGTCATCCCAGAAGTCCCATCTGGAAAAATTAAGAAAATTTGGGCCTGTGGGCTTTCTGGGAAAGAAGGAAGATGATCCTATAATAGCCGAAATTGGCTAGACAAAACAGAAAGGTTACTGAGACAACTTCACTGCACTCTAGAGCAAAACCTGGAGAGTGCTATGTCCCTATTTTAGGATGATGCTTATCAGTGGTGGGACACAGTATCCAGGGAGGTGCAGCCAGATCAAATCACATGAGAATTCTTCCTCATATAGTTCAGAAAGAAGTATGTCAATAGTGTGTACTTGAAAGAAAGAAGAAGGGAATTTATCAGTCTGAGGTAGAGACAACTGTCAGTATCAGAGTATGAGCAGGAATTTGTGAGGTTGAGTAGATATGGAAGGGAGATCGTACCCACTGAAGCTGAAAGGTGCGAAAGGTTCGAAGAAGGGTTAAATGATAATATCAAGCTCATGATAACAGCTTTGGGGATTACATACTTCACAAAATTGGTTGAAGCTGCATTGAAAGTGGAAAGAGTCAGAATTAATGAGCAGAACAGAAGGGATAGACAACAGAAGAGAGGTCCAGGTCAGACCAGTTCTTCCCCTACACCTGGTAAGAAGTTCAAAGGTTCTCAATCTCAGGGCCAGAGTCAAACACAAGTTCAAGGCCAGTCCCAGAGGCCCATATCTCAATTCACACCGAGGATAGGCCAATCCACACTATCAGTGGGTAGCTCGCTAGGAACAGTGTATAGAGGACCAGCCCCAGCAGTCTTTCGGCCTGTCCACACTGCCATAAGTGACACAAGGGTGAATGTTGGCGAGTGACTAGGGATTGTTTCCAGTGTGGGTCTACTGAGCACCAGATCAGATATTGCCCAAGAAAGACTGCTACAGCTACTCCAGTACAAGCAATGGGTAATGTTTGACCACAAAATGAAGTGAATTGTGGCATTTGATTGGGAATTGGTAGGCTGCCTTGTGGTTGTGAATCTGGACCCTTGGAGTCCAGTGTGTTTGGGCAGTCCTAATTGGAATTGTGTGACTTTAATTGGTGCAAGGCCAATTGGAGGTGAAACTAGACACATAATGACACATTTTTTATGGAGAGACCCTGCTCAGAAAATAAACTTAGAATGACTTAAAAATTGACCAAATTTGGGTAACCAATTATGGACTTGGTAAAAGTGACCAAATGAATTCATTTGGCCATAACATTGCGTAAAAATGTCCAATTGACTTGAATTTTATGTCAATTGAAAGCTTAGACAATTTAGAGCAACTTTCATGAAGAACATAAACCAAATTCTGACCATAACCTAATGATATTGTCCACCAAAGTCAGGACACCAAAACTGCCAAAACCAATTTCTGCCTAGAAATTCTGGGTAATGGCCAATCCGGCCAGCCATGGGAAAAATGGCATAACTTGAGCTACAAAACTCCAAATGGAGTTATTCAAAAAAGAAATTAAAGAAGACACAATAAGGAATAACTTTGATGAAGAGAGTATAGCCAAAGTTTTTACTGTAGACAGGCCTAATGGAACAGTGAACTTAGGTAAGCCAAAACTAAAAATTTAAGATAACGTCCATTAGGCTTGGAATTGAATTTGGCAACCAATGCCAACACATATAATATTCAAAATGTGGTATGTTGGTGTCATTAGAACTAACATACCCATTGATTATGAGAAATTCAATATTTTGGTTGACTAGCAAGATGGATAGTAACTCCTAAATATTAAGTGCAATGAATTACACAATTAACTTTGTAATATGCCCTAGTATGTCTAGTATGATTGGTTTGGATAGGTTGGCAAGCCAATAGGGTTCTGATATCAATGTTACATATGGTTTTATACCATTCTGTGATTTATGACATTTTATGTCATTCTGTGATATTATGGCCATTTTGCTATACTTGAAACGCTTTGCCTTGTGCCCAATGCTTATTACGGCTTATTAGTTGTTCTATTGCACACCTGGAGACAGCTTGAGGTACTTGGTACCCGATATCAGTTTACCCATTTATCCAGTCCAGTCGACTGATATAAGTTACTTAGGCAACCAAATTAAGTCTTTAACAAATTATTACCAAATAATGAACATAAAAGTACTAAATACATAAAAATGTTAATAATTACCAAAAATTTTAGTTTGCATGAAATAACAATATAATATCTGCATATTTATTTATTTAGTTTATTTTAATTTTATTTAGCACCACTAAGCTGTATTGCTTAGCGCGTCACTGTTTGCCACGCGTAGGTACTAGAGACTGTGACAGGGAGCCCAAAAGACCAAAGTTACCTCCATTACAGTGCATCCTTGGTAGGACCCTTAGGCATCTTTTGGATTTTGTATTTTGCATTTTGTAATAAATATTAGTTTTTATTCTGTATATTATAAACTCATATAATTATATGATGATGTAATTATCTGTAAATTTTATTACTTAATAAAACTTAAGTATTTCTCCATGAAATTGAGTTTAATTATGATATGAATGAACTTGTAAAATTGTGTTGAAATATTGAGATTTTTGAGAAATATTGAGATTTTGTTGATGGATATTGAAGTTGATGATATGAACAATATACTTGGAGTGTTTTTAACAGGTTCAGAAGAACTGTTTTTCTAATTTATAGCCGGCATTCTACCGGATTTTCTGTAAAATTTATGAAAATCCTTATTTAATCAAAATTTCAACGAATGACATAAATGTTAGAAATTCAACCTAAAAGCCTTTTAATCTATGATATAAGAATTGCAAATTATAATAAAATAAGATAAAATGCTACGGCACTCTATGTGACATGTCTTGCTCGGCTATACTGTAGACGGGTAAAGGGTGTCACAGGTTCGGTCACCTATCGCTGTGGCCTCGGCTAATTTAACTAATTATGCTTTGTTTTCTTTATTTCCATTTACCTTCATATAATTGCTATTAATTTTTATTCAGGGCTTTTCTGGTTGACACAGATATAGTTCTAGACATCCTGACTGTCTGGACAGACACTAGTCACTTGAACAGTAGAATGTATAGACTGCTTAGTATAGGGGTGTTACAAAGGTAGAACATCAAGTTCCATCACGTTTGTTATAGCCTATAAGCATACCTGAATGGAAATGGGATCGGGTCACCATGGACTTTGTAAGTGTTCTACTTCTCACACAGAAGAAGCATGATGCAGTATGGGTGATAGTAGATAGATTGATGAAATCAGCACATTTTCTGCCAGTCAGAACTGACTACTCACTGGAGAAACTAGCAGAATTGTATATCAGTGAGATAGTTAGACTGCATGGAATCCCACTTTCCATCATGTCTGACAGAGACACGAGGTTCACATCAAGGTTTTGGAAGAAGTTGCAAAGCATTGGGCACACAACTCTATTTTAGCACGGCTTTTCATCCTCAAATGAATGGACAGTCAGAATGAATAATTCAGTTAAAACTTAAAACTCATTAAATTATTGTAAAAATTAAATTGAAATGATAGTAACACCATGAAATATGTGATAGGTCCTTGAGGATATGCTGAGGAGTTATGTTATTGAGTTTGAGAAAAGTTGGGACAGATACCTCCTACTGGCAGAATTTGCCTATAACAATAGCTACCAAGCTAGCATTCAAATGGCTCCGTATGAAGCATTGTATGGGAGGAAATGCAGAACGCCATTGTGTTGGACTAAATTGGGTGAAGATAAGCTTGTGGGACCGGACCTGGTAAAACAGACTAAGGAGAAGGTTAAATTGATAAAAACCAATTTGAAGGTTGCCTCAGATAAACAAAAGTCTTATGTTGACTTGAGGAGAAAGGATATAGAATATGAAGTTGGCGACAAGGTGTTTCTCAAAGTCTCACAATGGAAGAAGGTATTGAGATTTGGAAGAAAGGGTAAGTTAAGCCCTAGGTTCATTGACCCATATGAAGTCATTGAACGTGCGGGTCCAGTGGCCTACAGGCTAGCTTTACCACCAGAGCTTAACAAGATCCATAATGTGTTTCATGTGTCTATGCTGAGAAGGTACAAATCAGACCCTTCACATGTCATCTCCATAGAAGATATAGAAATCCAACCAGATTTGACATATGAAGAGGAACTAATAAGAATTTTGGCTCGAGAAGTGAAAGAATTGAGAAACAAGCAGATTCCAGTGGTGAAAGTGCTTTGGAGGCACCACAACACCGAAGAGGCAACCTAGGAAAGCGAAGAGACGATGAGGCAACAGTTCCCTCAACTGTTTGCATCAGGTAAATTTCGAGGACAAAATTTTTGTTAAAGGAGAAGAGCTGTAACGCATTCACTTTAGCTAGTCCGTACATTCTACTATTCCGATGACTAATATCGATTCAAACAGCCAGAATGTCTGGAATTATATTTAAACTAGAGTGAAGAGTCATAAATAACCCAAATAATGATAAGAAAAATCAAGAAAAAATTTTAGAAATGAAATGCAATAAAGTTAAATGAGCCGGAACTACGGCGATGGGTGACCTAATGGAAAGTGACTGTAAAGAAAGTTAGCAACCCTAGACCTGTGGAAAACCCTATGAAATAATTTTTGGGACTCCAGTGAAGAATTATTGAGGCTTAGATGACAATAGATTACTAAGAAAATACAAAAAAAATTAAATCAATCGGTACAGACAATTTTAGCTCAATGAGCCAAATGAAGGGCATTTTGGTTATTTCACCTTCAAAGATGATTTTTGACCAACTTGTCCATTTAAGTAAGTGAGTTATATGATATAAAATGTGAACAAATATTGATAAAAATTTAATTAAAAATGAGCAAAAAATAGAGAAAAAGAAAATGAAATTTAATCCTAATTATTACATAAGCCTTATGTATGGGTGATGCACTAAAAATCTCTTAGCCAATCAAAATTCAACAAGCACACTTAAAACACATTAAAAAGAATAAAAGAAGTCAAAATTGGAAAAAGAAAATCTACTCTTCTTCTCCTTCCTTGGCCGAACCCATTCTCTCTCCTCCCTCCATTGTTTCTTCTTCATTTAACCTTGCTAATCCTTGATTTCTCACCCCAAAATCCATAAATTTCTTCACTAGAACTTGTCATAAAACCTTGCTAAGGTGTTTGGCTGCCAAGAAATTAAGAGAAAGTGAAGATTTGGACTTCTTAAGATTGAGCTACAAGAGGTTAGTGCCAATTCACTTCCTTCTCTCTCTATATTCTTTGTTAGGACACTAAATTGAATGAGAAATTTTGGAATTTAAACAAAGTATACATGTTTGAACCCCTTTGAATTTTCAGCAACCATGGTAGGGAGAAGAATTAGAGTGTGTAATTCCATTTAAACTTAAATTCTAGTTTGGTTATGAGCATATATATGAAGTATAATGTAAATTGCATTTATTATGTGTAATAGGGAAATTGTGGTTAGGGTTTTGAACCCAAAAATTAAGGTTTTGCTCAATTGATGGTGAATTGGTGTTCTAATAGTCAATTAGTGACCATTTGAGGTGAATTGACCTTAATTTGGGACCAATTGTGGCATAGAATAATGAATTGGTGTGCTGTAATTTTGTGCCAGAAATCCAAGACTTGAGTCCAGTGTATTTGGGCAGCAACAACTTGACTTATGTAGCTTCAATTGGTGCAAGGCTAATTATAGGTGAAACTAGGGACATAATGCCATATTTTTAATGAAGAGACCCTGCCCAGAAAACCAACTTAAGGTAACCTAAAATTAGCCTAAATCCGAGTAACTAAAATTTTAGACCTGAAAAATGACAAAATAAACAGTGTTTGTTCAATTGGCCATAACTTTGTGTAAAGAGGTCTAAATGACCTGATTTTTAAACCCATGGGAAGCTTAGACAATGTAGAACAACTTTCATGAAGAATAGAAACCCAAATTCTGACCATAATCAATTAAAATTGCTAGCCAAATTTAGGACACCAAAACTATCAGAACCAATTTTGCCCAGAAAATCTTGGAATGGACCAATCCGGCCAGTTATGGTAAAAATGTCATAACTTAAGCTACGAAACTCCAAATAGAGTGATTCAAAAAGGGAATTAAAGTAGACACATTAAGGAACAATTTTCATGAAGAAAGTTTAGTCAAATTCTCACCGTAGATTAATCTAATGGAACAGTAAACCTAAGTGACCAAATCTAAAAATTTGAAATAACTTCCAATGAGCTTTGAATTAAAATTGGCAACTAATGCCAACATATATAAAACCCAAAATGTGGTATTTTAGTGTAATTTGAATTTGCCTACATATTAATTATGAATAAGTAAATATTTTTACATGAATAGTAAAGTAAATAGTAACCACCAAACATCAAATGCAAATAACTAAACAATTAACTTTGTTAATATGCCCTAGTATGCCTAGTAAGATTAGTTTGGATAGGTTGGCATGCCAATAGGGTTTTCGATAGCAGTACTGCATATGGCTTCATGCCATGCCATTTTGTAATTTATGGCATATAGTGCCATTTTGATACTCTTGATATATTTGGCTTTGTGCCCAATGATTTTTATAGCTTATTAGCCGTTCTATTGCACACCTGGCAAACACTTTGTTACCGATGGTGTAACGACCCGAGGTACTTAATACCCAATGCCAGTTTACCCGTTTATCCAGTCCAGTCAACTGATATAGGTTACTTGGACAACCAAAATAAGTCTTAATAATTTATAACCAAATAATGACATAAAATGTATTAAATGAATAATATTAAGAATAATTACTAAAAATTTAGTCTGTATAAAATAATACCATGATTTCTGCATATTTAATTATTTTAGTTTATTTCTATTTTATATTGACACCACTAAGCTGTATTGCTTAGCGCGTTGCTTTTTACCACGCGTAAGTATTGGAGACACAGATAGAGAGTCCAGCAGACCTCAAACTGGATGAGAGTTCAGATTCTGCATTGAGTTCGGTGTCACCTCCACTACAGTGTATTTTGGATATGACCACTAGGCTTCATCAAAGATTTAATATTTTGTATTTTGTGTTAAATATTTATCTTATTATGTAAATTATTTGAAATATTGAAATAAGAATTGAGATTGAGAAAAGTTATTCATATTTGAAATTCTTGTTGAGACTTTTAACAAGTGAAAATCGTCAAAATTATGAATAAATTAGCAGAAACTCTGTCAATTTCTTCGGTCAATAAATTGATCCTAAATAAATTAAATAAAATGTAATTACTAAGAAATGAAATAAGATAAGTTAAAACACTACGACACACTGTGTAACATGCCTTGCTCGACTACACTGTAATCGGGCGAAGAGTGTCACATCATGAGTCTATATTCTCCTGAATTTTCTTCAATTTTTGACAGCTTTAACCAGCTTCCTACTTGATGCCCAAATTTTATTCTCAATTAGTTTTCCTGATTATTTCTAGTTTATTCCTCTCTAGTTTTCCCAAATTATTCCTAATTAGCATTATTTATTTCTTGCTAATTATTATTAATGTGAACTCTATTAGAGGACTTTCATTGTAATAGATATGAGAGTTGAGTTTAATAATATCACGAAGTATCTAACATATTCATGTTAATGGCGAATTGACTATCCAAAGAACTTATCACTCTTCAATCTCCCTTTTCTAAGAGTGGCATTCAAATCCGTGTTTGTTTTCTAGCGACTCTTCTTATAAAAAACAGGTGCAAGTTCCACCTTTACTATTTGTTTTGTGGCAATCTCATCTTATCCAAAAAAAAAGTGCAAAGTTCTTTTTTTTTCATTTTGTTTTTTATTAATTTTGAAATTATTGGTGTGAGTGCTTTTCAACGATCATAATTATTCAAAGTACCTTGCCCTTTCCATGTCCAATGGATTTAAAAATAATAATAATAAAATAAAATAAAAAACCTCAAATTTCCACAAGTGAAGAGGCCCAATCTTTTTTTTTTATCATACATAAACGAAACTTTTCAACATAAGGTATCACCTCAAATGTACAACACATAATTACAAGTTAAAGATAAAAAGGAGGCAGGGAATGGTGGGGGCACTTTCCAACTTTCTTCGCCAAGACTTTTAGATGAATGTCAGCACAGTTGTATGTATTTCTTATGAAAGCTTCGTATATGCTTCCTTGTGCCAGTCATGTTACCAAGATCTAAATGTTCTCAAAGTCGCATGTTAAACAGAAGAAGCATCATAAAGTTCTAAGATTCAGGCTACTGTGTAGGCTAAAGAGGACAGAAGACCAATGGGCATATGGTTCTGCCAGAGAACTCCTGTGCACTTATGCACTATACATGTCACAAAAAATTCCCATTAAATACACTGTTTTTATAGCACTTGCTAGAAAACTAAGCCATGTAATCAATTAAAGTCTATGTACAATCAAACCTGCTGTAGGCTCCTATAGGTTTCCAAAATTCACTGTGGGAAGAAATATTGACCCAAAGTGAATGTCAGGTAAAAAAATATATATAATCCACCATCAAATTTAGTGAATTTTCATTTTAATATCTGATTTTCTTTATCTGTGTTATGACCATTGCTATTTTCTGCTGGTTCTCGCGTTTCAGTAAACTAAAGTGTGCAGCAGCGTACTGAGCAACAATAAGATTATACACCACTGAGCATTTAAACTGCAAGCGGAGTAAATGGAGTGGGAACCTATTAAATGCAGTGTTCCAGTCTGTTCGTCCTGCACCTTGATGGTTGAAGAGCCTGAAATCAAACACAAAAAGGTCAACATAGATGAAACGAGACAAAAAAAAAAAAAAAAAACTATATGTAGACCATTGATGATCATTTCACAAGCCACATTCAGTCAAAATCAAGCCAGAAATAACAGCAATTCCCAAAATTTTTAGGATTTAAAACCAAGATGGGTAATGGGAGAAATATAATCTTTTTGAACTATTGACAGATGTTTAGCCAATACAGACAGCAGTTAATTAGTAAAAATTTCAAACCTAATACCAATTTAATGAAAGAACACTAATTGATTTCTACAGTCATACCATGTACCAAAAATAAAAATAAAAGACGTGCAATTTAAGAACCATTAATTAAAACAAGCGTTGTTGTGGACATATAGGTACTTTATGTTGCTCTGGACATCATCACACAACAGATTTTGAGGATCACCTATAATTTTTCTAAAATGATAAATAAATATATTAACTATAGCTACAACTAAGCCTTAATCCCAAATTAGCTAGGGACCACCATATAAATCTTTTTTCGTCATTCTATTCTATTTGAAACCAATTCCACATCAATATCCAAAAATTATAAATATTTTTATATTAATTTCCTCCACGTCATTTCAGGTCTATCCCTTTCCCTTCTCACTCCTTCCATCACTAACTTATCACACTTTTGTACTAGGACATTCGATGCTCTATATTAGACACAGTCAAACCATCTTAATCGACTCTTTCATTTTATCCCCAATGCATACTACAAACACTCTCTAATGAATGCGATCATTCCTAATCTTATTATTATCGTAATACATCCATCTTAACATCCATATTTTTGCCATATTCATTTTGTGAGTATGTTTTATCTTAAAGACTCAACATTCACTATCATACAATATAACAGGACTTACCTTTCACTTTATCATGGATCCTATGATCACATAATACACCCATTGCACTCCTCCATTTCATCTATCTTGTTTTGATCTTGTGAGTTACTCTTCTGGATGATAAAATATAAATACTTGAATTGCCTGCATTTTAGTACTAAAACTCCATCGAATCAAACCTCCCATTCATTTCTTATACGAGAGCTAAACTCGCAAAGTATATATTCCGTCTTACTTCTACTTAGCTTAAGACTCTTACTCTCAAGATTCATTCTTCACAACTCTAACGTCTGGTTAACTCCTACGATGCAATCAGTTGGTTCGATTTCAAACGGAACCAAAAAAATTAAAAATCAAATTTCATGAATTTCCAAAACGAAACTATACCACTTTTATTAAAGAAACTGAACCATACCAAATCGAAATATTTAATTTAGTTGTCAATTCAGTTATACAACTTAAAACTTGAACAAAGCAAAATTTCATCGCAAATTAGAAATTACAACCGAGATGCAAAAAAAGCAACAAAAAAATTTATTGTTTTTTCAATCAAAAACTAATATTTCTAATAGTGAAGGGAATTCAATTACACAAACAATAATCTTCTAAAACTTACATCAATTGAAAAATTACAGATTAATAAAATATACAAAACGACATTCAAACATTCCTAGCAAAAGATGGTGAACAACAAAACGAGGAACAAAAACCCACATATACAGTCTCACATTCAAACATTCCTAGCAGAATCACCATCATAACCATCCATTTCATCACCGTCATTATCATCACAATTCCCTCTGAGTCCGAGGTGTTGACATTAGGTGTGCTACTAGTTAGTTGAGGAGCATAGTAAAGATTCCTATCACTGGCACGATGGCTGGATGAGTATAATGGGGAGTGCGTAGGGATTTCTGTCACATTGTCATCAGCATCATGGGTAATGATGCTGGCGGGCTTAGTAGTTGAGGGGTGCTAAGATTTAAGAATTAGAAGAAGAAAAAGAAAAAGAAAGGAAGGAAAGAAGAGAAGAAAAGGGAAATAACCCAAAGGGCTATATCTTTTTCTCATTAATTCTATAAATAGAAGGTTATAAGGTTATACACACACACACACACACACACACAAATCTCAAATAATTACTCTACTTAATTAGGAATAAAACTCCTACCTATTAAGGAATCTAAATGAATACATCAAATCTACTAATTAAGAATCAAGCAATTAGGAATATAACTAAACATAAATATTGACTTTTCATAACACTCCCCCTTAAAATGGAGTATGGAATCTCATCAATTCCAACACTCTCCATTGATAAAATTCTTCTTAGAAGAATACAACAGGTCTATCGATCCTTCAGGTTCAAAAACAAAGTAACAGTATTGTACCAAATTCAAAAAAACCTATACAAATTTCCAAACTTCAACAAACCTTTAAGGAAGTTTCTAAATAGGGCAGCAGCTTACAAAGCTTGAATCTCCTCTTCAAGATGACCTAGAAGTTATCTAAGAGATACCAGCTAGTCTCGATAGCCAACAACCAAAAGAGCCCTTAAGAGAGCACTAATAAAATTCTAAAGCAAAACACAACCAGACGTGGGAATAAACCCTCAAAATTGCTCCACATACACATTAGAACCTTCAAAGGAGTACCAACAGTAGCTCACCCACACAAACAAGGACCAATAGTTTCCTCAGAAGCTGCAGCAACAGGAAACAGAATACCGACCTCAATCAATAAAGAAGCATCACCAAGATGGAGGCATTGAAACTAAAAACACATTTAAAACAGAGCTTCAAGCCAAGTTGTGCAAGAAATAGGACCCAATTGGACCCAAAAAGGTGAACCAGAGCACCTTATCAAGGTGAACCAACACTCATCACACAGCCAAAGTTGTCACCAAAGCCATCATATTTCAAAAATAATCACCCAAAGTTTAAAGATACTAAAAATACACAGAAGAATACATTTAATGACTGAATGTAACTAAAGGTACCCCTGAAGCAAAACACCCGAAAGTTCCAATATCCCAAAAACTCCCTCAAATCCTCACCAAACACAATAATCACAATACCAGAAGCAACAGACCCAGACTTGAATATGCCATGGCAGCAAAAGTAACAATATGCCTTTTAATGGACAAACTTGAATACCAAAGAATGGCACAAGCAGCATGTCATAGAAGTCAACTCTCAACCAAAGAACAGCTTCAAAAAATACCTCAAGCAAAGTTACGCAAACAACAAAGCAGTAAAATAGATTACCAAAGGGATACCTCAGTAATATCCCTAAATCTGTTTTCAATCACTCTTTCCATAAATTCATTGCGTGACTCATCATCTTAATACCCTAATGGATTGTACAACTTTGGATGTCTCCTTTATTAATGAAGATATGAATCAAAGTATTCTTCCTCCAGTCAGTTGGCATTTTTTCCATATTTTAATATGTCATCGAACAGCTTGGTTAGCTAAGCCATTCCAACCTCCCCAAGGCATTTCCATCATTCTATCAAGATACCATCTAGGCCTCAAGCTCTCCTATCTTCATATTATCCATGGCCTATTAACTTCAAGAAACATGATTCTACGTGTATTTAAGGTTCTTATCTGTCAAAGGAACAATAAGGCTTGTAAAGTCAACCACGTGACTCTTATTGAACAGATGATCAAAGTACATCTTCATCTCTCTTTGATAGAGTTCTCTCTCGATAAAACTTGTTTATCATCATTAATACACTTGACCTGATTTAGATCTCTACCCTCCTCCTTCAACCATGCTAACTTATACATCACTATTTCCCCCTCCCATATTCCCAACTTTTAGTACAAATTGGCTAGAGATTCGCCACAAGCCTCATTAACTGCTTCTTTTAGCTTCTCTCATTGCCAACTTGTATTTCTCAAAAGCCTCCCCATCTTTTGCCATTGATAACTTTTTATATAATTCTATTTCATCTTGAACCTCCTCAATCCACCACTATGACTCCTGGGCGTAGTCCTCTACCTTTGGATACGCTTAATAGATACATTCCTTTCTTAATGCAACTCGCCGTTATCCTCGAAGCGGTATCAACATTATCAACTAAATTCCATACACCTATCAATAACTTCTCCTTAATAGCTATTTGGTTCGTCCCTTCTAGGTTCCACCATCAAGTTTTACGTTGCATAAATCTTTTTTGGGGAAAGTACAATTTAGTACCCTATACTTTCGTCAAGGATTAAACTAAATTTCATTGCAAATCAAGGATTATACTATAGCACCTTTAGCAATTTGGGGATTCAATGGGTAACGCCATTAATCGTGGTAACATAGCGCAGCACCACATCAGACACAACATGCTAACGTCATCCCAATGTATGACATGGCATGCTGACATTAACGCCACGTCAGCACCACATAAGAAAATTCCTTACTTGCAAAAGGCTGAAAGTACCGAGTTCCTAAATTGCAAACAAAACAAAACCCTGAATGCTAAAAGCGCAAAAATTTCGAAAGTATATAAAAAAAAAATTAGGAAAGAGGGAGAGGAAAGAAATAGAAACAGTTAGGAAAGAGAGGGAGGCATGAAGGGAAGGGGGGGGACTCTCTCTCTCTATACATATCTCTCCCATGCCTCTCTTTATCTCTCTCTCTCTCTCTAATTTTTTCTCTCTTAATTAGTCAAAGTGAGAGAGAGGAAAGTTGGATAAAAATTAAGAGACAAAGGGAGAGAGTTAGAGAGACAGGCAAATAGGAAAAGAAAGAGAGAGAAAGATAGAGATAGAGATAGAGATAGAGGGAGCGAAATGTAGAGAGAGTGAGACAGAGAGACTCCTTTGCCTCTCCCTATATCTCTTTCTCCCTCTCTATCTCACTGTGTCTCCCTCACTCCATATCTTTCCCATTCTCTCTCCCCCACCAATGCCACTCTCTCTTTTCAAAATTTTCTCTCTCTCCCTCCCTCCCTCTCTTTCCTAATTCTTCATGTACTTCTGAAATTTTTACGTGTTCAACATTTAGAGCTAGAACTTTATTTTATTTACAATTTAAGGAATTATACTTTCAACCTTTTTGCAATTCAGGGATTTGATAAGATGGGCAATGACATGGCACGTGCCTCGATGACATAGCACTGACATCAGCATGCCACGTCAGACGCGGCTCTAATGTCAGCATGCCTCATCAACATCACACAGCGCAGTTAACGGTATTAGCTAACTTTTCCTCAATTTGCTAACAGCGCAATAGTATAATTCTCGATTTGCAACAAAATTTAGTTCAATCCTTGAATTGAAAATGTGCAAAAGTACAGAGTACTAAATTGTACTTTCTCCATATTTTTTCATTCTTCATCACTCTTAGCTTCACATCTAAAATGACTAGCCTATGTTGAGTAGTAAGAGCCTTACCAGGAACACAGTTCAATTCAATTTATTTTTTTTTATTTCTAAAACCAAATTGAATAGACCGAAAATTAAGAAAATGAAAGCCGAACTAATAAACTATAAAGTCAAATTATAAATAAAAAAAATAAAAAATAAAAAAAAAATTGACTGGTTTGATCAATTATCTCAGTTTGAAACTAACTCTACTCACCCCTAGTTATTTAAAACATGTATACTCAAAGTTAACATGTTAAGCCTATATTTGTTGGGACATTCTTTAAAACTTTAACTAATTCAAATCTCAATATTCAATTGGAACTTGATTGAAGTAGACCGAGCTATGGTCTGATTCAGAAAATCGGAACAATTCAATCCGATATCGAAACCAGCCAAAATCAGATTGACCAAAACCAATATTGTAATTGAACTAGACCTGAACCGGCCAGTTCGATGTAGTCCGATTCCAGGCCAAAACTGATTTTTTTTTATTTTTTTAAATTTTGGAAAAAAAAATCAACCGTTGAATTTGATCAAAACCAGAACCAGAAATGAGGGGGCCTAGTGGTCTGATTCCATTCCCCTTAAACCTTGAACTGGAACTGCCAATTTTGACTAGAAACCAACACAGTAACCACCCTCTTGGGAAGAAGGGTTCACTTCTTTGTTTCAATGTAACATGAAGATATGGCCCAAAATACCAAAAAAAAAAAAAAAAGCACTATAGTTCATCCAATTATTCATATGCTAGTACCAGTACACATTGCATCAAAAAGAGGTACAATTAAACAAGCAATGGCATTTAAAAGCCGAGGAAAATAACTTTACTCACAATTGTACTCGGTCCATCCAATGGCTTGATGTTCAAGATCATACAAAACTAGCTTATTTGAAAGTACTAAATCTGCACAGGAAAATATACTTCGAGTAGGGATTAAAAGAATTTCACACACCACATACAGGAAAAGATACTTGGAGCATGGATTAACAGAATTACACACAATGTAAATTTTTGGCCAACCAAACGTATAATCATTCATTAATTCGACAAAACCCAAGAAAAAAAAACTCCAGCAATTGTCCGCTAGCATTGATTTAACTCATTTGTCACATATCATGGTCATTAGCAACATATTTAGAAAGTGACATGGTAAATCCAATTTTCAAAATCTATATGCTCAGTTTTTCCTCTAGGATTTAACCCAAAATCGTTTAGAATGGAGAAAGAGAATCCATATAGCCAACCCCAAATTCTTAGGATAAAGGCTTAGTTGAGTTTAGTTGAGTTGAGTTGAGTTTTATATACTCAGTTTTTCCCCCCTCTTTCATTTAGATTTTACTTTGGGCTAGACCCTAACAATCACGTATCATAGAGATTAGATTAGTTGAAGAAAAACTATAAGCTTGGGTAAGAGATAGATTTCTTAAAATGGACGAGATTTTAGGCTGGACAAGTGCAATAACAGTCTAAAACCTAAATGAAAAACATGGAGACAATTTTATAGTTCTAAAGAAAAAACACATTACATGAGAAAAACATCAACACATCTTGCATGAGCATACATTGATATGTATAATGTAAATGGGTGCGGCATTTGAAATTTGAATAACAAAAGCTACAAGGTTTAAATTATAATATTTACAAAAATGTACTAAATGATATAATATGAAACCTAGACCAGAATATATATATATAGAATGGCTCATTTACCAATTCAAGCATACACCATGTTGCTATGAATCAAACCAAGGTATGATTTTCTTTGGTTTTTGAACTATTCGTTTGTAGTTTTTAACAAAAATAACCAATTTGTTTAGGACTCATATTTCTTTTATTCATTAGGGAAAAAGTTACTAATTAGCCCCTGAACTTTTGGCCAAGGCTCAATTGAGCACTTAAGTTGTTTTGGGGTATAAAATTGGGTCTGTTAAGATTATTGCAGGATTCTGTACAAGGCTGGGATAGTGTAAGAATTGTGTACCTGTAAATTAGGCTAACATTAAGAATTAATTTAGGGAAGTAATCTTAGGATTGATTTAGGTAATCTTTCCCTTTTCATTGTAAACTAACACTATATATTCCTCATTTGATTTAGAGAAGAATACACATCCTATTTTTCCAAACATCAATTCTCTTCTTCTTTTTTCACTCTCTTTTCTTCCTTTTACATGGTGTTAGAGCCTAAGATCTGATCATTCCTTTCTCTCTACTATACTTTTCCCATATTCCACTGTTTCTGAGAAACGAGGCTGCAATCTCTAGTTCATAGGTGCTTGGGGGTTGTTATGGAAAGTCAATCATTATATTATTTCTGTGTATATTCTGTATTCTGTATTCCTATTTAGGATTTCTTATTTAGGATTTCTTCCTAATTAGTATAACACAATTATAGGAATCAATTGTATATAAATACCCATGTACAGATTAATTGAAATCAATGAGAATCATCTCTTTCTACATCTCTTTCTACATGGTATCAGAGCAGGCCATCTAGGGTGACTATTTGTTCTCACCACCCAGCTCAGGAGAGACCTTGGCCGCCGACCGGCCGTTTCGATTCCGATCAACATTGCCAGCGTCGCCTCAATCCCCTCATTCCACCACTGTGTGCTGTTGCCTGATCCAGTACACCATTAAAGGACTTCTGAGGTTTGGCTCTCAGATCCTATTTCGGTATTTACTTGATTTGTGATTTTGGATTATTTTGTTGCTGTCAGCACTTTGGATTAGCGTTTTGGTTAGTTTCTTTGTCTCAACAAATGGCAGACAATAAGAATGTTATTTCTGATGTGATTCCGATGATGACTAAGATCACGGAACACAAACTTAATGGTTCAAATTACCTGGAGTGGAGTAAGACTGTTAGGGTCTATTTGCGTAGCATTGATAAGGATGATCACCTTACTAAAGATCCACCTACTGATGATACACAACAAACTTGGCTAAGGGAGGACGCTCGGTTGTTTTTGCAGCTTCGGAACTCGATTCACAGTGAGGTAATTAGTTTAATTAATCACTGTGAATTTGTTAAAGAATTGATGGATTACTTAGATTTTCTGTATTCTGGTAAAGGGAATATCTCCCGTATTTATGATGTTTGTAAGGCATTCTACCGTGCTGAGAAAGAGAATAAGTCTCTCACGGCTTATTTTATGGATTTTAAACGGGTATATGAGGAACTTAATGTATTGTTGCCTTTTAGTTACGATGTGAAAGTTCAGCGAGCCCAACGGAGCAATCGGTGTTATGAGTTTTCTTGCAGGCCTTCCTTCGAGTATGAGGCGCTAAATCTCGATTCTTTCGATTCGAGATTTCCTCTTTGCATGAAACATTCACACGGGTCCTTCGTGCAGAGTACCCAATCTTCACAACTGCCAAGAGTGCTCTTATTTGCCGTAATCCAAATGGACAACAGGGTAATAGAAGAGGAAGTAGAGGAGGAATTACAGAAATGTAATGTCAGCGTAATGGAGGCTAGTTCTAATCAGGACTCAAGAGGAGTCATTTGTTATTATTGTCATGAGCACGGCCATACAAAATATAATTGTCCATGACTTGGAGGAAAAATCAGCGATCACAGATGGCAAATATGGCGTGAGAGGATTCTACGGTATCTTCCTCGAGAAAAGCTTTGGTATCTGCAGAAGATTTTGCACGTTTTCCCGATGTCGTGCATCTCTAAAGCCTACCGGTTCCCTATCATCTGCGATCATTGAGTCGAGTAAATCCACTACATGCCTTGTGTCTTCCTCATCCAAATGGGTTATTGATTACGGTGCAACAGATCACATGACGAGTAATTCTAGTCTTCTATCCGCTTTTGGTCTAATCCCACTTCCTCTCATTACTTTAGCTGATGGTTCTACTTCTTGTGTCATGGGTTCTGGAACTGCGAATCCGACTTCGTCAATTTCTTTGTCATCTATTTTGTGTCTACCAAATTTCTCTTTTAATCTACTTTCTGTTAGTAAACTTACTCGTACCTTAAATTGTTCTATTTCCTTTTTTTCTGATCAGTGTTTGTTTCAGGATCTTACGATGAAGCAGATTATTGGTAGAGGACGTGAGTCAGGTGGTCTCTACATTCTGGAAAATCATGTACCGCGGTCGCTTGTTTGCTCCAGTACCGTAACACCTCTTGAAGCTCATTGTAGATTGGGTCATCCTTCTTTGTCTACCATGAAGAAGTTGTGTCCTCAGTTTAAGTCTTTATAAGTACTAGAATGTGAGTCGTGTCAGTTTGCAAAACATCATCGTTTGCCTTCTGTGTCTAGAGTCAATAAACGGGCTTCATCCCCTTTTGAGTTAGTTCATTCTGATGTTTGGGGTCCTTGTTCTGTTACTTCTAAAACTGGATTTCGTTATTTTGTTACTTTTGTTGATGATTACTCTCGTGTTACTTGGTTATATTTAATGAAGAATCGTTCTGAGTTGTTTTCTATCTTTTGTGCCTTTTGTAATGAAATCAAAACTCAATTTAATATTTCTGTGCGCATATTAAGAAGTGACAATGCTAAAGAATATTTTTCAGCACAATTTCAGTCTTACATGACACAAAATGGCATTCTTCATCAGTCTTCCTGTGTGGATACCCCATCCCAAAATGGCGTGGCCGAAAGAAAAAATCGGCATCTTCTTGAGGTAACTCGTGCTCTTCTTTTCGGATGATGAAAGTTCCTAAACACTTTTGGGCGGATGCGCTTTCTACGGCATGTTTTTGATCAATCGTATGCCGTCTTACATCCTTAATGGGGATATTCCTTATACCGCTTTGTTCCCTACAAAATCTTTGTTTCTGTTGAACCCGTATTTTTGGTTGTACTTGTTTTGTACGTGATGTTCGTCATGAGTTACTAAATTGGATCCAAAGTCTCTCAAATGTGTCTTCCTTGGGTACTCCGATTCAAAAAGGGTACATTGTTTCTCTCCTACTCTTAATCGTTATCTTGTTTCGCAGATGTCACATTTTTTGAGTCCACTCCATTTTTTCTCAATCATCCGTGTATGAGAGTCGGGGAGGAGGATGATATCTTAATATATCTTGCCCAATCAATGTCTAGTCCTCTCTCACACTGTTTCTTACGTCTCTAGACCTACTCGGCCTCCCGTTGTTCATGTTTATTTCAGAGATTGAGATTACCGACTCGGATCCTCCACTAGCTACTTCGTTGGGAGATCCTGCACCTCATCGATCATGATTCGATCTAGATTTACCCAATGCTCTTCGTAAAGGTAAAAGTTCATGTAATTACACTATATCTTCTGTATTTTCTTATAATAAATTCTGTTCTTGTTCTCGGTGTTTTGTTACTTCTTTAGACTCTGTTCCTATCCCTATCTTTGGTGAGGCCTTTGTCTCATCCCGGGTGTGTCGCTATGAAAGAAGAAATGGAGGCTTTAGATGCTAATGGTATATGGGAAGCTGTTGCCTTTGCCCACTTGGTAAGAAAGCTATTGGTTGCAAATGGGTATTCTGAAGAAGGTAAATCTGATGGTTACGTGGCTAGGTTAAAAGCACGCCTTGTAGCAAAAGGATATGCTCGGACATATGGAGTTGATTACTCGACACTTTTTCTCCTGTAACTAAACTTATACATTCGCTTGTTTATCTCTTTAGCAGCTATATATGATTGGCCCCTGCACCAATTGGATATTAAGAATGCTTTCCTTCATGATGATCTTCAGGAGGAGGTGTATATGGAGCAACCACCTGGGTTTGTTACTCAGGCGGAGTTAGGTAAAGTTTGTAGGCTTCGGAAATCTCTTTATGGCTTGAAACAAAGTCCTAGGGCCTAGTTTGGGAGATTCAAGAAACAAGACAGAATTTGGTATGCAAAAGAGTAAGTGTGATCACTCGGTATTTTATAAGCAACTGAGGTGGTCTAATTTTCCTGGTAGTTTATGTGGATGACATTGTCATCACTGAGAGTGACTCTGCAGGTATTTTATCTCTTAAAATCTTCCTCCAAACCAGTTTCAGACCAAAGATTTGGGATTATTAAAGTATTTCTTGGGTATTAAAGTTATGAGAAGTAAGAAGGTTATTTTCTTGTCTCAAAGAAAATATGTCATCGATCTATTGACAGAGACAGGAAAATTAGGTGATAAGCCTTGTAGTGCACCAATGACTCCAACTTTACAATCATAGCGAGGATAGTGAGTTGTTTGAAGATCCGAGAGATACAGGAGATTGGTAGGAAAATTGAACTACCTTCTTGTCACTCGTCGACATTGCTTATGCCGTTAGTGTGGTAAGTCGGTTTATGTCTTCCCAAGCTGTTGCTCATTGGGAAGCCTTGGGACAAATCTTGTGCTATCTGAAGGAGCTCGGGAAGAGGTTTGTTATATGGTAATCATGGGCATTTGAATGTTGAATGTTTTTCGGATGCCGATCATTTGGATCTAAGGTTGATAGGAGGTCAACTCTTTGGATATTGCGTTTTTGTTGGAGGAAATTTGGTGTCTTGGAAAAGCAAGAAGCGAGTGTAGTTTCTCGATCTAGTGCTGAATCCGAATCAGAGCCATGGCACAATCGGTATGTGAGGTAATGTGGATATTTCAATTACTAGATGAGACAGTTTTAAGACCCCCAACTCGCGAAATTGTGGTGTGATAATCAAGTCGCTCTCCATATTGCTTCTAATCCGGTATTTCATGAGCGGACCAAACATATTGAGATTGATTGTCACTACATATGTGAAAAGATTCAACAAAAGATCATCTCGACAGGACATATCAAGATTGGAAAATAATTAGGAGACATCTTCACAAAAGCTTGAATGGAGCTCGAGTTTACTATATTTATAACAAGTTAGGCATAATTAATATCTACACTCCAACTTGAGGGGAGTGTTATGATAAGTCAATCATTATATTATTTACGTATATTACGTGATTCGTATTCCTATTTAGGATTTCTTATTTAGGATTTCTTCCTAATTAGTATAACACAATTATAGGAATCAATTGTATATAAATACCCATGTACAGATTAATTGAAATCAATGAGAATCATCTCTTTCTACATCTCTTTCTACAGGGGTCAATTCTCTTCACCACCCTCACCACTAGGAGCTCCTCCCACTAATCGGCCAGCCACATAAATCTCATCACCAGAAAGAGTCCCACAGGCCGCCACGAATGTCCATGGTTTTAAATAATGGCCATTATTTAAAGGAAAATTAGCCTACCATTACCATTATAGCCAACAAATAACTGCTAATTGCATGTATAGTGGCCATTACAGCCATTGCATAAAGGTAAAGGTCGTTGCCAACAATTACTTACAGCCGTAATTCTTGCAAGGCAACATTTTTTTTTTTTTGGGCAAAAGGCAGTGTTGGCTTTATTCATTTAGCTTCTCTACACTTTCTAGGCATTTTGCCATTTTCTTTAAATTTTCTCCACAATCAAGTGAAATCCTTCATTTCTTTACAAATTTCTGAGCTCAAGAAATTAGATCATCAAATAGACAAGTGATTTTGAAGTGAATGAGAGCAAATCAACACTTCTCAAATCCAATTTTTTTATTAGAACAAAACACATAGAAGTGCACTGTCACTTTATTAGAAAATAGATCAAGTCAAGATGTATCGAAACTGGTTTTTTGAAATCAAATGATCAACTAGCGGACATCCTCACTAAATCCCTCAAAGGATCGCTGATTCTTTACGTTTGCCAGAAACTAGGAGCTTATAATATGTACTCTCCAGCTTGAGGGAGTGTTAAGATTATTGTAGGATTTTGTATAAGGCTAGCATTATGCACCTGTAAATTCTAACATTAATTAGTAATTTGGGGCTAATCATTCCATTCCAATTGTAAATTCAGTATATATTCATCTGCTTAAGAGAAGAATACACATCATATTTTTACAAACATCAATTCTCTTCTCCTTTTTCACTCTCTTTTCATCTTTTTACAGGATCAATCATGCTCCTGTATTTTAAATTTTTTTAAGCCTAAATTTTATCGGCATTAATTTGAAGTTGTTAATATATTAATAAAGTAACTAGAGTTGTCAAAAAAATTATAAAAAAAATAAAGCTAAAAGTGAAATTAAAAAAAAAAAGAATTTTGGAATTAAAAAAAACTCACAAAATCCACAAATAAAAATATGCAATTCTTTAGAGTTCACCAAAGTGGAGCATCTGCAGTATAGTCATGGAGGGAATAAGATGTTGAAACAACCCACTGAGAAAAAAAATTCAAACTACTAAAAGGCCTATCTAAGGACTTGTTCATGTTTTCTCTGCTAGGTGATGATGCCATGTTCATGTTTTTCCTATTGAATTTTGTTCTTTAATTCCAAGAAAATATTGCACATCTAACATGGAAAATTTTGAAAAAAAAAATAGATTGAAGAATGTGTCAAAGCACTGCTTTTTACAAATTTGTTCTTGCCTCTAGATTGTGGATGAACTATTTGAGGGTTTTCATTTTTTGCCTTTAGGATGTTTTAAGGCTGATGCATGATGTTTGCGGATGATATTGTTCTGATAGATGAGACGCGAAAAGGAGTCAATAGAAAGCTAGAGCTTTGGAGAAGCACTCTAGAGTCAAAGGGCTTTAAGTTAAGTAGAACGAAGACAGAATACATGCATTGCAAGTTCAGTGAAGGCCAAACTGGTGATAGGGAATGAGTTAGTTTAGATGGAGTGGTACTGTCCCAAAGTAATCACTTTAAATATCTCGGCTCAGTCCTTCAAGTAGATGGGGGATGTGAGGAGGATGTTAGTCATAGGATTAAAGCCGGATGGTTGAAGTGGAGACGTGCCACGGGAGTTTTATGTGATTGCAAGATTCCCAATAAGTTGAAAGGAAAATTTTACCGTACAGCCATACGACCGACTATGTTATATGGTAGTAAGTGTTGGGCATTGAAGGCGTCTAAAATAAGAGTTGCAGAGATAAGAATGTTAAGGTGAATGAGTGGCCATACTAGACTAGATAAAGTCCGTAATGAGAGTATTAGAGAAAAGGTAGGAGTGGTACCAATTGAGGATAAGTTAAGAGAAGGGAGATTGAGGTGGTTTGGTCATGTGAAGCGTAGACATACGGAGGCTCCAGTTAGACAAGTAGAGCAGATTAGGTTAGAGGATAGAAAGAAAAAAATGGGTAAACCTAAATTGACTTGGAAGAGAGTAGTATAACATGACCTAGAAGTATTACAAATTTCTGAGGATTTAACCCAAAATCGTTTAGAGTGGAGAAAGCGAATCCATATAGCCAACCCCAAATTTTTTGGATAAAGGCTTAGTTGAGTTAAGTTGAGTTGAGTTGAGGATGTTTTAAGGCTGTTATGTATCTATTTTAGTTTTAATTTTCTAGGTTTAGAGTCTTGAAGTCTATTGTTTATGGGTTTTTTATTTTTTAGATTATCTTAATTTTTCTAGTTGTAGATAGTATTTTATTTATTGTGTAGGTCCATAGTCAAATTTTCCCTGTTATTTAAAGGAAGTCATAATATGGGTTCAATTGAAGAAAAATTTTAATTCAAGGACCTAATTGGACCAAAAAAAATGCAGAAGCTCATTGAGCCTCAGCCAAAAAGTTTAAGGGCTAATTAGTACCTTTTCCCTATTCATTAATCATTAATATATTAACAATTTCTCCTCTCAAACCATTATTAAGATATACTAAAAGTGATTACACTAAAATATAAGCATGACTTAAAAACCAATCACTTGATACTCTGTTAATGCACATGTGCATGTTCATGTGCAGAGTACCATTATTAATGCATTACTCTAATGTTAAACCATTTTATTGTAAAATGACATGCATCAACCACTTCACTTGATGGAGGATATAAGTTGTCATGACCTGAGGAATCACAAAAAGAACGGAATATTAATTTAACACATGGTTCCTCAAAAAGGTTTGATATATTGCTATTTCAATGCCAATAATAGTGGACAACTATGGAAAATAATTTTGGTTGATGATAACGTTTGAACTACCACAATTAAAAATTAATAAACTAAAATAATATTTTATATCTTACAATTTTATATTCTCTTTATTAACATAATTTAGGAAACCAAAATGAAATTTGTGATGTTTAATGATATGATGAGAAGTTCAAAATCTTCTTTTTCTAAGAAAGAGAACTCACATCATTAATAATGATGTAGCAAAAAAGAATTCTACTAGATACACAAACATGCATGTGAAGTTAGAATTGTCACACAATTTACAATTGTTAATGAGAGTAGAATTAACATGCCCTAAGAAACATTATTTTGCAATTTCATGTCATTCTATGATGTCAAAGAGTATTTTCATAATATAATTTAACCCTATTTATTGATTTATTGTACAATATTTTTTAATCTCAAAAATGCAAATAAAAGACAAGAAAATCTAAAACCAAACTTCTTCGCATCATATGTAAACCTATGTCAATATAACAAGATATTCTAGCAAATGGAGTTTGATCCATGTTTGAGCACATATGCATCATGATATGCATGTAAATAAACTATCATATTGATTTTACCCACCTATGTATTCCGTCACATGTAAAAGCCCAACTTTATTAGAAATTTTTTTTTTTTACATTAGTTTATTGTTAATAACAATTAGAAAACTATAGTATTAACTACAACAGGATCACGTGCAAATAAAAAAAATTTTAAAAAAAATAAAACAAAAACAAGAATTGTACCTCCTAAAAGAGTCATGTTTCTTCTATCCCTTGATTGCATCCCGCTGTTCTGCCATCCAATACACCACAAACCTTCCTGCATGAGTCCACTACCAATGAGCTCATTCATGCAAATTGAGTTTTAAATACAAGTTATGAAATTGGTCGGCATTGAAATAAAATATGCATGCAGCATGAGAAATGCATGTAGATGAGAAGAACAAAAGCATCATTTATGAAACAAACATAGAACACCAAATTGTCAAATCAAACTTTAGTTACTCCTCAAACTTAGAACCATATCAATCAAATCTAGCCTAGTTCACTAATCCTAAATTTCTCAATCCCAAATTTCTAACCATAATCCTAATTTCAACCATGCAAGGATTCTCCAGCCCTCAATACTAAATCGAAGCCCCTTGCTACCGAACTGTGTAGATCACAACAATAGCTTTTTCATTCTTATCATAGCAAGTAAAGTAAGACAACTGTTTCAGAAGCTTATTCCCCCAACAAAGTCATATCAACATCATCATGGTCCTATCACCAGTCTTAAAAGTTAGATAAACAAAAAAGATCATTTTAACCTCTTTTATTAGACTTTCAAATATTAAGATCATACATTTACCCAAGAGTTTACACATTCCAGCTTGTAGAAAGAGATGATTCTCCTTAATTTCAATTAATCTGTACATGAATATATATATACAATTGATTCCTACAATTGTGTTCTACTAATTAGGAAGAAATCCTAAATAAGAAATCCTAAATAGGAATACAGCATATATAGAGAATAATATAGTAATTGACTTTCCATAACACTCCCCCTCAAGTTGAAGCATAGATGTTAATCATGCCCAACTTGTTACAAATGTAATCAATCCTAGCTCTATTCAAAGCTTTTGTGAAAATATCTCCCAACTGCTCACCAGTTTTGATGTGTCCTGTTGAGATGATCTGTTGTTGAATCTTTTCACGAACAAAGTGACAATCAATCTCAATATGTTTAATCCACTCATGAAACACCGAATTAGAAGCAATATGGAGAGCAGCTTGATTATCACACCACAATTTCGCAGGCAGTGAGGTCTTAAAACCTGTCTCATCTAGTAATTGAAGTATCCACATTATTTCAAATACTGATTGTACCATGGCTCTGCATTCCGATTCAGCACTAGATCAAGAAACTACACTCTGCTTCTTGTTTCTCCAAGACACCAAATTTCCTCCAACAAAAACGCAATATCCAGTAGTTGACCTCCTGTCAACCTTAGATTCAGCCCAGTCGGCATCTGAAAAACATTCAACATTCAAATGCCAATGATTATCATCTAACAAACCTCTTCCTGGAGTGCCCTTCAAATAACACAAAATTTATCCCAAGACTTCCCAATGAGCAACAGTTGGGGAAGACATAAACTGACTTACCACATTAACGGCATAAGCAATGTCAAGACGAGTGACTGTAAGGTAGTTCAATTTTCCTACCAATCTCTTGTATCTCTCTGGATCTTCAAACAACTCACTATCCCCTACTAACAGTTGTAAATTTGGAGTTATTGGTGCACTGCAAGGCTTAGCACCTAATTTTCCTGTATCTGTCAATAGATTGATGACATATTTTCTTTAAGACAAGAAAATACCCTTCTTACTTCTTCTAACTTCAATACCCAAGAAATACTTTAACAATCTCAAGTCTTTGGTCTGAAACTGGGTTTGGAGAAAGGTTTTAAGAGATGAAATACCTGCAGAGTCACTCCCAGTAATGACAATGTCATCCACATAGACTACCAGGAGAATTAGACCAACCTCAGATTGCCTATAAAATACTGAATGATCACACTTACTCTTTTGCATACCTAATTCCTGTGCTACTTCACTGAATCTCCCAAACCAAGCCTTAGGACTTTGTTTCAAGCCATAAAGAAACTTCCGAAGCGTACAAACTTTACCTAACTCCCCCTGAGCAACAAAACCAGGTGGTTGCTCCATATACACCTCCTCCTGAAGATCACCATGAATGAAAGCATTCTTGATATCCAATTGGTGCAGGGGCCAATCATATATAGCTGCTAAAGAGATAAACAAGCGAACAGAAGTAAGTTTAGCTACAGGAGAAAAAGTGTCAAAGTAATCAACCCCATATGTCTGAGCATATCCTCTTACCACAAGGCGTGCTTTTAAACTAGCCACAGAACCATCAGGGTTTACCTTTATTGTAAATACCCATTTGCAACCAATAGCTTTCTTACCAGTGGGCAAAGGCAACAGTTCCTATGTACCATTAGCATCTAAAGCCTCCATTTCCTCTTTCATAGCAGCACACCAACCAGGATGAGACAGTGCCTCACCAACAGTATGATGGATAGGAACAGAGTCTAAAGAAGTAACAAAACACCGAAAACAAAAAGACAATTGATTATAAGAAACAAAAGAAGAGATAAGGTAAGTGCATGAACGCTTACCTTTACGAAGAGCAATGGGTAAGTCTAAGTCAAAATCATGATCAGTATGAGGTACAGGATCTCCCAACGAAGTAGCTGGTGAAGGATATGAGTCAGGAATCTCCAATCTCCTAGAATAAACATGAACAACAGGAGGTTGAGTAGGTCTAAAGACAGAAGGAACAAGCTTTGGGAGAGGACTAGACATTGGTTGGACAGTATATATTAGGAGATCATCCTCCTCCCCCTGACTCTCATACACAGATGATTGAGGAAAGAATGGAGTGGACTCAAAAAATATGACATCTACATAAATAATATAACGATTAAGAGTAGAAAAGAAACAACGATACCCTTTTTGGAGCCGGGAGTACCCAAGGAAGACACATTTTAGAGACTTCGGATCCAATTTAATAACCTGTGAACGAATATCACGCACAAAACAAGTACAACCAGAAATACAAGGTTCAACAGGGAACAAAGATTTTGTAGGAAACAAAGCAGTATAAGGACTATCCCCATTAAGGACAGAAGACGACATACGATTGATCAAAAAACATGCCATAGAAACTGCATCCGCCCAAAAGTGTTTAGGAACTTTCATATAAAAAAGAAGAGCACAAGCTACCTCAACAAGATGCCAATTTTTTCTTTCGGCCACGCCATTTTGGGATGGGGTATCAACACAGGAAGACTAATGAAGAATGTCATTTTGTGTCAAATAAGAATGAAATTGTGCTGAAAAATATTCTTTGGCATTGTCACTTCTTAATATGCGCACAGAAATATTAAATTGAGCTTTGATTTCATTACAAAAGGCACAAAAGATAGAAAATAACTCAGAACGATTCTTCATTAAATATAACCATGTAACACGAGAGTAATCATCAACAAAAGTAACAAAATAACGAAATCCATTTTTAGAAGTAACAGAACAAGGACTCCAAGCATCAGAATGAACTAACTCAGAAGGAGATGAAGCTCGTTTATTGACTCTAGACACAGAAGGCAAACAATGATGTTTTGCAAACTGACACGACTCACATTCTAGTACTGATAAAGACTGAAACTGAGGACACAGCTTTTTCATGGTAGACAAAGAAGGATGGCCCAATCTACAATGAGCTTAAAGAGGTGTTAAAGTACTGGAGCAAACAAGCGACCGCGGTACATGATTTTCCAAAATATAGAGACCACCTGACTCACGTCCTCTACCAATAATCTGCTTCGTCGTAAGATCCTAAAATAAACACTGATCAGGAAAAAAGGGAACAGAACAATTTAAGGTACGATTAAGTTTACTAACAGAAAGTAGATTAAAAGAGAATTTTGATAGACACAAAACACATGACAAAGAAATTGACGAAGTCGGGTTCGCAGTTTCAGAACCCATGACACAAGAAGTAGAACCATTAGCTAAAGTAACAGTAGAGGAAGTGATATTAGACTAAAAAGCAGATAGAAGACTAGAATTACCTGTCATGTGATCTGTCGCACCAGAATCAATAACCCATTTGGATAATGAAGACACAAGGCATGTAGTGGATTTACCTGACTCAGCGATAACAGTGATAGGGGAACTGGTAAGCTTTAGAGATGCCTGATACTGGGAAAACTGTGCAAAATCCTCTGCAGATACCAAAACAGTTTTCTCAGAGGAAGATACTGTAAAATCCTCTGCTGCCATATTTGCCATCTGTGATCACTGGTTTTTCCTCTTAAGTTGCGAACAATTATTTTTTATATGGCCAGGCTCATGGTAATAATAATAAATGACTCCTCTTGAGTCCTGATTAGAACTAGCCTCCCCATTACACTGATTACCTCTGTTGCCTGTAATTCCTTCTCTACTTCCTCTTCTATTACCCTGTTGTCCATTTGGATTACGGCTAATAAGAGAACTACTGGCAGGCTGTGAAGATTGAGTACTATCTGTACAAAAAACCTATGTAAATATTTCATGCAAAGAGGAAATCTCAAAATTGGAAAGAATCTGAGATTTAGCAGTCTCATACTCTGAAAGAAGGCCTACAAGAAAACTCATAACAACCGGTTACTCCCATTGGGCCTGCTGAACTTTCACATCAGAACTAAAGGGCAACAATATATTAAGTTCCTCATATACCCGTTTAAAATCCATAAAATAAGCCATGAGACTCTTTCTCAGCATGGTAGAATGCCTTACCAACATCATAAAAACGGGAGATATTCCCTTTACCAGAATACAGAAAATCTAAATAATCCATCAATTCCTTAACAAATTCACAGTGATTAATTAAACTAATTACCTCACTATGAATCGAGTTCCGAAGCTACAAAAACAACCGAGCATCCTCCCTTAGTCAAGTTTGCCGTGTATCATCAGTAGGTGGGTCATTAGTAAAGTGATCATCCTTATCAATGCTACGCAAACAAACCCTAACAGTCTTACTCTACTCTAGGTAATTCGAACCATTAAGTTTATATTTCGTGATCTTAGTCATCACCGGAATCACATCAGAAATAACATTCTTATTGTCTGCCATTTGTTGAGACAAAGAAAACTAACCGAAACGCTAATCTAAAGTGCTTACAGCCGCAAAATAACCCAAATTCACAAATCAAGCAAATACTGAAATAGGATTTGAGAACCAAACCTCAGAAGTCCTTTAATGGTGTACTAGACCAGGCAACAGCGCACAGTGGTAGAATGAGGGGATTGAGGCGACGCCGGCGATGCTGATCAGAGTCGAAACGGCCGGCTGACGAGCCTCCACACGCCGGCGAGTGAAGAAACGACGAGAACCTGAGTTGGGCTCATGAGCCTCACGTGCTTGGATTCCCGCGACCGAATGAGAGGGGACGGCCAGTCGGCGGTCAAGGACTCTCCAGAGCTGGGTGGTGAGAACAAATAGTCACCCTAGATAGATGACCTAGGGTAACAGTGGGTTTTAGTCCAGAAACAGACGGGAAAGAAATTTCAGATTTAGATTCCTTAATGAACCTAGCTCTGATACCATGTAGAAAGAGATGATTCTCCTTAATTTCAATTAATCTGTACATGGGTATATATATACAATTGATTCCTATAATTGTGCTCTACTAATTAGGAAGAAATCCTAAATAAGAAATCCTAAATAGGAATACAGAATATACAGAGAAATAATATAGTGATTGACTTTTCATAACACAGCTATTATTCCTTTACCCATCTTAGTTAAAAAAAAAATAAAAAAAATAAAAAAATAAAAAAAATTCCTATCCATATTCCATAAACATGAACCTCTTTTATTAGACTTTCAAATATTAAGATCATATATTTACCCAAGAGTTTACACATTCCAGCTATTATTCCTTTCCCCATCCTAGTTAAAAAAAATTCCTATCCATATTCCATAAACATGCTATCTAGTCACTTCAAAGGAAAAGCCAACTTGAGAGTTCCTAACTTTCTGTTTTTCAATCACACGACTCATGAGAGTGAACAAAAATGTCTTTTTTGAAGATACTCAAGCCCCCTAAAATGGCTTCCCAAAAAAAAATCTCACAAGTTTTCATCTTTCCATTATACAAGAAGATTAAGTTGGAGGGTTTTCCTACATTTGTAAAGGCTAGCTCTTATGAAAGCATGTAAGCCATAACATATGGACCAAAATAAAGTAATTAGATAATCTTCTAATAATTATGTCGCATAAAAACACAAAGGGGAGCCTTGTTAAATGAACAACTAATTTTTATTCAAAATATTGAAAGCATCTATAACAAAGTTGTAACTTAATGAAGCATCCATCACACATAAAAATTTTGATATTGTAGCCAAATGCAAGCATTTGAGCTTGAATGACGCAGCATGAAGCTTAACAAGATAACACACACTCACACGAGTGAAAAATGTTGAGAATCCCTATTATATCTCCAAAATATCTTTCTATAGTTAGATTATTTCAAAAGCATGTATATCCTAATTTTTCTCCTGTAATTATTCTCCTGTATTTTCTCTATTCTGCTGTAATTTCTCCCCTATAATTTCTCTTTCTAGTTTTGTTTCTTTCTATTATTTTTCCTAATTCATAGGGATTTAGTTGACTTCTTTGTAACTATAAATGTACCAATTACCTATGTTGAAAATATGAAAGATTTCACTTTCACATGGTATCAGAGCCTAGTTATCCTGGGCAGTATTCTGTTCAGTGTTTATTGCTGACTTTATTGTTGGCCTTCATTGCCAAATTTCAGTCTTCGTCACTGTTATCCCTACTGGCCTTTGATCAGCCTTCATTGCCTATCAAAATTCTTTATCTTTTTTTTTTCTTGAATTTACCACTGTATTAGTTTCAGCCAATCTTAATTTTTCACAGAGATATCAGAAATCTCTGAGAATGTAGTCAACAATCAAACCACATCATCACTTGAGTCTTCCTCAAATGGAGAACCTCAAAGTATGAGCCTGACTTGTCGACTTGACGGAAAAAATTACCTTCAGTGGTCACAGATTGTGAAAACATTTCTCAAGGTGATGCTAGAATCCCAGCAATCCGAGGGATCAGCCATGGTCTCAAAGAAAATTGTAGATAGATGAAACAAGTTTAACAGTTTGGGACAAGGACTGGATGACAGAAGTGATCAAAAACAAAGCAAGCAATCTGCTAGTGATGATTTATGGTGTAATTACTGTAAGAAACCTCGCCATACCAAGGAGAATTGTTTTAAGCTGCATGGGAAGGCACAAGTTCTCAACAGGAATGGAGGATTTAAAGGGAATTAGCGGCGAATTTCACGAACCAAGAAGGACCCACACAGAATCTCAATGGTGATGAATTCAAAAAGTTCAACAAAGAAGAGATTGAGAAGATAAGGAATTTCATTGGAACACTCGATAAGTCATCTAATTCTTGCTCCCTAGCTCAATCTGGTAGGTGCTTCATCTCAAAAACTTTTAATGCCTCTAACTCAAATCCATCTAACTCCTGGATCATCGATTCAGGAGCCACAGATCACATGACACCTATCCCTATCAAATTTGAGTCTTATAAATCAAGTCCTGGAAATAAGAAAATAACTATTGCTGATGACTCTTCCATTATTATTGTTAAAGAAAGTCAATCCTATAATTATGTAGATAATATTCTTTATTAATTAGTTAGCATAATTATTGGGATCTCTTCCCAATTAGAATACTTAATTATAGGACTCTTTGTATATAAATACCTTGTATCTCATTCAAGAAAATACACATAAAATATTCTCTTCATAATATCAAAGCCTAGGTTTCCTAGCCTGAAATTTTTATTTGAAATATATATTTTTTTTCTCTGGTTCTTCTCCTCCGACAAGTGTTGTCTTCCAGGAGAACTCAATAGAGTTATCACAGTGTCTCACCACCCATCTCAGGAGAAGGCCCAGGTGCCGATCGGCCACCCTTGGAAGTCCGGTGACCGGACTTGAAGCGCGTAGCCTTCACGCGCCATTCTTAAGTTCTGACCCCTATTCCACGCGTCGGCGCGTGAATGCGCATTTGCCCTCCTCCGGTGACGTCCGACAGTCGCGCCTCTTGTCCCAGGGTCGCCTCAACTTTGTGATTCTAGTTCCGCGGTTCATTGTTCAGTTTGGGGCATTTCTTTTGGATCTCAAATATCTCTCCTTCAGGCAGTTCACTATTGAGCAATTTCAGGTTCTGTTTTCACAGAATTCTTTTGTTTCTAAGTTTTATTGAGTTTGTTTGAAGATTGGGACAGAGTTGGTTATTAATCTGTGTTAGAATTTTGTTAATTTCATCTAATGGCGGACAATAAGGCTATTATTTCTGATGTGATTCCAATGATGACTAAAATCACGGAACACAAACTTCATGGTTCAAATTACCTGGAGTGGAGTAAGACCGTCAGGGTCTATTTACGAAGTATTGACAAGAATGATCATCTGACTAAAAATCCACCCACTAATGATACAAAGCAAGCTTGGCTTAGGGAAGATGCTCAGTTATTTTTGCAACTTTAGAATTCGATTCATAGTAAGGTAATTAGTTTAATTAATCACTGTGAATTTGTTAAGGAATTAATGGATTACTTAGATTTCCTATATTCTGGTAAAGGAAATATTTCTCGTATTTATGATATATGCAAAGCATTCTATCGTGCTGAGAAGCAGGATAAGTCTCTCACGGTTTATTTTATGGAATTTAAGAGAGTATATGAAGAATTTAATGTCTTGTTGCCTTTTAACCCTGATGTGAAAGTCCAACAGGCTCAACGAGAGCAGATGGCTGTTATGAGTTTTCTTTCAGGTCTTCCTTCAGAATATGAGACTGTTAAATCTCAAATCCTATCTAGCTCTGAAATTTCCTCTCTACATGATACATTCACACGTGTCCTTCATATAAAAAGTACCCAACTTCCACAAACTACTAGTGGTTAGTCGAAATATGAATGGACAACAGAGAAATAAAGGAGGAAATTCAAGCAATAGAAGTAATCAGTGAAATGGGGAAACCAATTCTAATCTGGACTCAAAAGGAGTTATTTTTTATTATTGTCATAAATCTGGTCATACAAAATACAATTGTCTAAAACTTCAGAGGAAGAATCAGCGGTCTCAAATGGCAAACATGGCAATAGATGAGTCTATAGTTGCACCCTCATCTGCGAAAACTATCTTAATATCTGCAGAGAAATATGCACAATTTTTCCAATATCAGGCATCTCTAAAAGCCTCTAATTCTCCCGTCACTGCTATCGCTGAGTCAGGTAAATCCACTACATGCCTTGTATCTTCCTCATCCAAGTGAGTCATTGATTCTAGTGCTATAGATCATATGACAAGGAATTCTAGTCTTCTATTATCTTTTCAGTCTCATCCTACCTCCTCTACAGTTACTTTAGCTGATGGTTGTACTTCTTGTGTCATGGGTTCTGGTACTATAAACCCAACGTCATCTCTTTCTTTATCATCTGTTTTATGTCTACCTAAATTTTCATTTAATTTGCTTTCAATCAGTAAACTTACTCGTGCCTTACATTGTTCAGTTTCCTTTTTTCCTTATTATTGTTTGTTTCAGGATCTTACAGCGAAGCAGATTATTGGTAGAGGATCTGAGTCCGGTGGTCTCTACACCCTGAATAAATATGTGCCGTGATCTCTTACTTGCTCCAGCACCTTAACTCCGCTCGAAATTCATTGTCGTTTGGGTCATCCCTCCTTGGCTACCTTAAAGAAATTATGTCCTCAATTTTAGTCTTTGTTCGTCTTAGAGCGAGTCATGTCAGTTTGCTAAGCACCATCGTTTACCTTCTACACCTAGAGTCAATAAACGAGTTTCGTCCCCTTTTGAGTTAGTTCATTCTGATATTTGAGGTCACTCTAAAACTGGTTTCAAGTATTTTGTTACATTTGTTAATGATTATTACCGTGTTACTTTGTTGTTTTTAATGAAGAATCATTCAGAATTGTTTTCTATTTTTTGTGCCTTTTGTGTTGAGATTCAAACTCAATTTAATACTTTTGTGCGTATATTGAGAAGTGATAATTCTAAGGAATATATTTCTGGCAATTTGCAAGCCTATATGTCACAAAAGGGCATTCTTCATCAAACATCTTGTGTTGATACTCCATCCCAGAATGGGGTTGCTGAAAGAAAAAATAGACATCTTCTTGAGGTAGCACGGGCATTCCTTTTTCAAATAAAGGTCCCTAAACAATTTTGGGATGATGCAATTTCTACAGCTTGTTTCCTGATTAATCGTATGCCATCATCCGTGCTTAATGGTAACATTCCTTATACCATTTTGTTTCCTTCTAAATCTTTGTTTCCTATTGAACCTCGTATCTTTGGTAGTACTTATTTTATAAGAGATGTTCGTCCACAGGTTACTAAACTAGATCCCAAGTCTCTTAAGTGTCTCTTCTTTGGCTATTCTCGACTTCAAAAAGGGTACAAATGTTTTTCTCCAACCCTTAATCATTATATTGTGTCTGTTGATATTACCTTTTTTGAATCTACTCTATTCTTTCCTCCCTCTCCTAGTTATGAGAGTCGGGGAGGAAGATGATCTCTTAGTCTATTCTGTCCATCCAGTGTCAAGTCCTCAGCCAAGTCCTCAAAATCCTCTTGCACCAGCACCTGCTCGACCTCATCGCCCACCGGTTGTTCATGTTTATTCCAAGAGATTGGAGACTCTTGACTCAGATCCTCCATCAGCTTTTTCGTCAGAAGATCCAGTTTCATCCACTGCTCCTCAGTCTGACTTAAATCTTCCCATTGCTCTTCGCAAAGGTAAGCGTCAATGTACTTATCCTATCTCTTCCTTTGTATGTTATGATCAATTGTCTCCTTCATCTCATTGTTTTGTTAGTTCTCTAGACACTATTTCCATTCCTAAAACTGTTGCTGAGACATTATCCCATTCTGGCTGGCGTGCCGCAATGGAAGAGGAAATGGTGGCTTTAGATACTAATGGTACTTGGGAATTGATGCATCTGCCTCCAGATAAGAAAGATATTGGATGTAAATGGGTTTTTACAGTGAAAATGAACCCCGATGGTACTGTGGCTTGTGTTAAGGCTCGCCTGTAGCTAAAGAATATGCTCAAACTTATGGGACTGACTACTCTGACACTTTTTCACCTGTTGCTAAACTAGCTTCTGTTCGCTTATTTGTTTCCTTGGCAACTAGATATGATTGGCCTTTACATCAGTTGGATATCAAAAATGCTTTCCTTCATGGTGATCTCCAAGAGGAAGTTTATATGGAGCAACCACCAGGATTTGTTGCTCATGGGGAGTTAGGCAAAGTTTGTAGACTTCGAAAATCCCTTTATGGCTTGAAACAGAGTCCTCGAGCTTGGTTTGACAGGTTCAGTGAGGTAGTTCAGCAGTTTGGTATGCAAAAGAGCAAGTCTGATCATTCGGTTTTTTTAAACATTCTAAAATTGGACTAATCCTACTTATAGTATATGTTGATAATATTGTCATTGCTGAAAATGACTCTGCAGGCATTTCTTCACTCAAGTCATTCCTTCAGACTCAGTTTCAAACAAAAAATTTAGATTTATTAAAATATTTTTTAGGCATTGAAGTTTCAAGGTGTAAGAAAGGCATCTTCTTATCTCAAAGTATGTCCTTGATTTATTTGCGGAAACAGGTAAATTAGGTGCCAAACTATGTAGTGCACCAATGACTCCCAATCTTCAGCTCACAGCAGGAGATGGTGAATTATTTGAGGACCCTGAGATGTATAGAAGATTGGTTGGCAAACTTAATTATCTCACAGTAACTCATCCAGATATTGCATATTCAGTTAATACTTAAAGTCAATTTATGTCCTCTCCTACTGTTACCCATTGGAAAGCTTTGGGGCAAATTTTATGTTACTTGAAGGGTGCTCCAGGTCGTGGTCTCTTATATAACAATCATGGGCACTTAACTATTGAGTGCTTTTCAAATGCAGATTGGGTAGGTTCAAAAATTGATAGAAGAAACATTACAGGATATTATATCTTTGTTAGAGGAAACTTAGTATCTTGAAGAAGTAAGAAACAGACTATAGTTTCTCATTCGAGTGCTGAATCAGAATATCGAGCTATGGCCCAAGCTGCGTGTGAAGTTATGTGGACACATCAGTTATTGGAAGAAGTGGGTCTTGAGACCTCATCTCCTGCCAAACTATGGTGTGACAATCAAGCCGCTCTTCATATCGCCTCAAATCTAATGTTTCATGAGCGTACTAAGCATATTGAAATTGATTGTCATTTCCTTCGAGAAAAGATTCAACAGAAGATCATCTCAACAGGGCATGTCAAAACCGGGGAGCAATTAGGAGATATAGGGCTCGGGTTGACTACATTTGTAACAAGTTGGGCATGATTAATATTTATGCTCCAACTTTAGGGGGAGTGTTATAGAAAGTCAATCCTATAATTATGTACATAATATTCTTTATTAATTAGTTAGCATAATTATTGAGATCTCTTCCCAATTAGAATACTTAATTATAGGACTCTGTGTATATAAATACCTTGTATCTCATTTAAGAAAATACACAGAAAATATTCTCTTCAATTATTACTGGTCATGGCAATATCAACCTCACACCTTCCATTTCATTGCAAAATGTGTTGCATGTTCCAATGCTGTCCACAAATCTTATTTCCATTTACCAGCTCACAAAAATTTGAATTGCTGCATTACCTTTTTTGATACGCACTGTATTTTTCAGGACAAAGTTTTGGGGAAGATGATTGGATCTGCTAGGCAGCAGAATGGACTCTACTACCTTGAAGAAATGAGCAGCTCAGTGGACCAAGGACCTCGGTTAAGCTTCTCTTGCTTGTCCCAATGTGCTTCCCCAAACACTACTGAAATTTGGCTGCAGCATTTTTGTCTAGGGCATCCACCTTTCCGTCTACTTAGTAGCATGTTTCCTTCACTTTTTAAAACAGTGGAAGTTGATAAATTTCATTGTGACATTTGTGAGTTTGCTAAACACCACTGTGTCTCTTTTCCATTGAATAATACCAGATCTCTTCAACCATTTTCTTTAATACACACAGATGTTTGGGGTCCTTCTAGAACTCCCAACGTCACTGGAGCTAAATGGTTTGCCTCTTTTATTGATGACTGCACCAGGACTACTCGGTTATATCTTGTGAGAGAAAAATCAGAAGTAAGCCAAATTCTACCTATCTTCCAGAGAAAGATTAAAACTCAATTTGGGGTATCTATAAAAAGGATTAGATCAGATAATGCCAAGGATTATTTTAACCAAACCCTTGCTACTTTTTTCCAACAAGAAGGGATCATCCATGAATCTTCATGTGTTAATACACCCCAGCAAAATGGTGTAGCTGAGCGGAAAAATAGACACCTCTTAAATGTTACTCGCACACTTCTCTTTCAATCAAATGTTCCAAAATTTTTCTGAGGAGAAGCAACCTTAACTGCAATCTACCTCATTAACCGTATGCCTTCTAAGGTTCTTGGGGATAAGAGTCCAGTTCAAGCCTTAGCCGATTTTTTCCCTGAGTTAAATGTTTTCAATTGTTTATAACCTCGAGTATTTGGTTCTCTTATAGGATACTCCAATACGCAAAAAGATACAAGTGTTATCATCCCTCCTCTCGGAGAATTTTTGTCTCCATGGATGTCACTTTTCATGAAACAGAATTTTTCTTTCCAGTCCAACATTCCTATCTTCAGGAGGAGAGTGGTAGAGAAGATAAGGAAGAACTGAATTTTTCAGAGCTGCAGTCATCATTTCTGCCACCTATTTCAGGTCAATCTTCTCCTAATACTCCCCTAATTGAACCTGAAATGAGTCCACCTAATTCAAGTGAAATTCTCCCAAATCATCCCACTTTGAACCTGAAATGAGTCCACCTAATTCACCTAATTCAACTTGGTCCTCTCCCAATTCAACCAAATTTGTACCTAAACCAAGTTCTGTCCAGCCAGAATTAGTTAACACCATCCAGAATAGTGCACAGCCCCTACCAGGTACAAGTCCACTTGAACTGTTGCGTTATTCAAAGAAGAAGAGGTCAACCTCAGAACCAATGCAGGTACATGACTCTGAACTGAAATCAGGTACTGATTTTTCTCTTCCTTCTCCTTGTGATCAAACTAATTTTGAGGACCTAGATTTACCAATTGCTTTGTGAAAAGGGACTAGAAAATGCAAAAACAGCCTCTATATCCCATCTCCCAATTTGTATCTTTTCAGAAAATTTCTCCACAACATAAAAGCTTTCTTACCACTATTAATTCCATTCCTATTCCTAGAACAGTTCAAGAGGCATTAAAAAATGAGAAATGGGTGCAAGCTATGAAAGAAGAAATGAGTGCCCAACAAAAGAATGAAACATGGGAGGTAGAGAATAGGCCAAAAGAAAAAAAAAAAGCAATGGGGTGCAAATGGGCCTATACTTTGAAATATAGGGCCAATGGGTCATTGGAGAGGTATAAGGCTAGGTTAGTAGCCAAAGGATATACTCAAACTTATGGGGCAGATTACCTGGAAACTTTAGCACCAGCAGCCAAAATGAATACAGTTCGAGTACTTTTATCTCTTGCTGCTATGTTTGATTGGCTTTTGCAACAGTTTGATGTAAAAAAAAACTTTCTTGCATGGGGATTTAAAGGAAGAGTTTTTTATGGAACCACCTCCTGGGTTTAATGGCAGTATTGGAGCAGCTAAGGTGTGCAAATTAAAAAAGGCTCTTTATGGACTAAAACAGTCTCCTAGAGCATGGTTTGGAAGGTTTGCAACAGCTATGTTAAAGATGAAATATGAACAAAGTCAGGGTGATCATACATTGTTCATCAAACACTCAAAAGAAGGGAAAGTTACAACCCTTTTGGTATATGTTGATGACATCATCGTCACCGGGAATGATCCAATAGAGAGGGAGTATCTTAAAGAGCATTTGGCTGGGGAATTTGAGATAAAAGAGCTTAGGAAATTGAAATATTTTTTAGGCATTGAAGTTGCATATTCAAAGACAGGAATTTTCCTATCTCAAAGGAAATATGTCCTCGATCCTCTTAAAGAAACAGGGACACTTAGTTGTAGGGCAGGTAGCACTCCAATTGACTCGAATCATAGGATTGGAGGAAAAGGAGGAGGTAGTGTCATTGACAAAGGGAGATACCAGCGACTTGTTGGGAGATTAATTTATCTCTCTCATACAAGACCGAATATAGCATATGCTGTGAGTGTGGTCAGTCAATTTATGCATGACCCAAGAGAAGAGCATTTACAAGCTGTCCATAGAATCTTATTTTATTTGAAAGCTACTCCAGGTAGAGGAATTTTGTTTAAAAAGGGTAAAGAGATGACTTCAGAGGCCTATACGGATGCAGATTATGCACGGTCATTGGTTAATAGAAGATCAACATCATATTATTGCACATTCTTAGGAAGAAATTTAGTGAATGGAGAAGTAAAAAATAAAATGTAGTGGCTAGATCTAGCGCTGAAGCAGAATTTAGAGCAATGGCTCATGGGGTTTGTGAATTATTATGGCTAGATTATTCTTGATGATCTCAAGATTAAGAGAGAGGGGACTATGAAGCTTCATTGTGACAATCAATCAGCAATTAGCATTGCTCATAACCCAGTTCAGCATGATCAAACCAAACATGTGGAGATAGACAGACATTTCATAAAGGAGAAGCTCGATAATGGTTTCATTAGCACTCCTTATATGCCAACAGAGAAACAATTAGCTGATGTTTTAACAAAAGGGCTACCCACAGTAAAATTTCAGAATATGACAAGCAAGTTGGGAATGGAAGATATTTATTCACCAACTTGAGGGGGAGTGTTGAGAATCCCTATTATATCTCTAAATATCTTTCTATAGTTAGATTATTTCAAAAGCATGTATATCACTAATTTTTCTCCTATAATTATTCACCTGTATTTTCTCTGTTCTGCTGTAATTTCTCTCATATAATTTCTCTCTTTCTATTTGTTATAAAAGTCCTCTTAATGAGGAAGTTTACTCCAATTATGAGATTGACTCCTATAGGATAGGATTCCTAATCCTTGTAGAATTAGAGTTCTAATCCATTTAGAATAGAAGAATATATATATATATATATATATATATATATATATATATATATATATATATCTGTGTATTAACATCTAGAAAAATACCTAAATTACATGGTATCAGAGCCTCAGGTCCCTAGTTCCGAAGTTTTTTTCCAGTTGAAAATTTTCTCCCATTCCCTGTTCTAGGTCATTGGCTCACTGTAAACTAGGAGGACCTACTAGGACTATCAAAATACCTCACAACCAACCTCAGAAGGAGGCACAGTTACCGATCAGCCGTCCCTCAAAGTCTGATGACCGGACGTGAAGCGAGTGGCCTCCACGGGCCACTTTTGTGTTTCGGCCACTGTTCCAAGCGCCGGCCCATGTCCGCGCATGTGGTGTTTTCCGAAGAATCCTAACAGCCGGCGATTCTTCCCTAGCGTCGCCCCGACGAGTTGATCCCATCCCTGCAGCCCGTGTTTGGATTTGGCGCTGCATTCTTGGCAGTGTTTGAAGAATCGCTTCTCTCTAGTCACTGGATCTGCTGGTGTTCGATAGCTCGGGCTATTTGTGGACTTTAAGGTGCAATGGCTAAGGGTGAGACCAAGTCTATAATCACTGATGTAGTCCCTGTGATGACTAAAATCACTAAAAATAAACTTAATGGGTTAAACTACTTGGTGTGGAGCAAAATTGTTCGGATTTATTTACGGAGCATTGATAAAGATGATCATCTCACGAAAGATCCACCGAATGATGATACTAAGCAAACTTGGTTAAAAGAAGATGCTTGTTTATTTTTACAATTTCGGAATTCAATTCATAGTGAGATAATGGGCCTTATTAATCACTGTGAGTGTGTTAAAGAACTGATGGAGTACTTAGAATTTTTATACTCTGACAAAGGCAATATTTCTCGCATATATGATATTTGCAAAGCATTTTATAGACCTGAGAAATAAGACAAAACTCTTACAGCATATTTTATGGAACTTAAACGTGTTTATGAAGAACTTAATGTTTTGTTATCATTCAATCCTGATGTAAAGGTGCAACAAGCTCAACGTGAGCAAATGGCTGTTATGAGTTTTCTTGCTGGTTTACCCTCAGAATATGAAACTGTTAAATCACAAATTCTCTCTAGTTCTGAGATTTCCTCCCTTCATGATACGTTTACACGTGTCCTTCGTACAGAAAGTACTTATTCTCCACAACCTACTAACGGTGCTCTTATTAGCAGAAATATAAGTGGACAACAAGGATATAGAGGAGGGATTACTAACCATAGAAACAATCAACGTAATGTGGAGGCTAGTTCTAATCAGAACTCAGGAGGAGTTATTTATTGTTATTGCCATGAGCCTGGACACACAAAACGCAACTGCTTAAAACTTCAGAGGAAAAACCAGTGATCCCAGGTGGCAAATAAGGTAACAGAAAATTCTACAGTGTCTTCCTCTTCTGAGAAAACTATCTCAGTGTCTGCAAAAGAATTTGCATAGTTCTCCCAGTATCAGACATTTCTAAAGCCTACCAACTCCTCAATCACTGCTATCAGTGAGTCAGGTAAATCCACTATATGCCTTTTGTCCTCCTTATCCAAATGGGTCGTTGATTCTAGTGCTACAAATCATATGACAGGTAATTTTGCTCTTTTATCTGATTTTCAGTCTTTTACCACTCCTTCCACAGTCACGTTACCTGATAGATCTATTTCGAGTGTCATTGGTTCTGGAACTATGAATCCAACCACATCCATATCTTTGTCATCTGTTTTATGTCTACCTAACTTCTCTTTTAATTTACTATCTGTTAGTAAACTCACTCGAAACTCAAATTGTTCTATTTCATTTTTTCCTGATCGTTGTTTATTTCAAGATCTTACGACGAAGAAGATTATTGGTAAAGGGCATGAGTCAGGAGGTCTCTACATCCTTGATAAATGTGAACCGCAATCTATTGCTTGCTCCAGTACCTTAACTCCTCTTGAAGTTCATTGTAGATTGGGCCATCCTTCTTTATCCACCTTGAAGAAATAATGTCCTCAGTTTCAGTCTTTGTCAGTACTAGAATGTGAGTCATGTCAGTTTGCTAAGCATCATTGTTTACCTTCTGTGCCTAGAGTCAATAAACGGGCTTCGTCCCCCATTGAATTAGTTCATTCTGATATTTGGAGTCCATGTTCCATTACTTCTAAACTTGGATTTAGATATTTTGTTACTTTTGTGGATGATTACTCTCGTATTATATGGTTATATTTAATGAAGAATCGTTCTGAGTTATTTTCTATCTTTAATGCTTTTTGTGTTGAAATTAAAACTCAGTTTAATACGTCTGTACGTATGCTAAGAAGTGATAATGCTAAAGAATATTTTTCTGAGCACTTTCAGAACTATATGACTCATAATGGTATTCTTCACCAGTCCTCTTGTGTTGATACACCATCTCAAAATGGTGTTGATACACCATGTTGTCAAAAGAAAAAATCGACATCTTCTTGAGGTAACTAGGGCACTTCTTTTCCAAATGAAAGTACTTAAACATTTTTTTGCCGATGCAGTTTCTACAGCATGTTTTTTTATCAATTGCATGTCATCTTCTGTCCTTGATAGGGACATTCCTTATACTATTTTATTTCCATCTAAATCATTGTTTCCTATTGAACCCCGGATCTTCGGTTGTACTTGCTTTGTGTGGGATGTTCGTCCACAGGTTTCTAAATTGGATCCAAAGTCTCTTAAATGTGTTTTCCTTGAATACTCGCGGCTCCAAAAAGGATACAGGTGTTTTCTCCAACTCTTAATCGTTACATTGTTTTTGCTAATGTTACATTTTTTTAGTCTACTCCATTATTTCCTCAAACATCTATGTATGAGAATCAGGGGGAGGATGATGACCTTTTAGTCTACACTACTAAACAAACACAATCTCCTCTTCCTGCTCCTTCTGTCCCTGTCTCAGTCTAACCCCCTATTATTCATGTTTATTCAAGGAGATTGCAGACTCCAGACTTAGATCCTCCCACATCTTCGTCGTCGGAAGATCCAGTTACTACCACTGATCATGATCCTACTTTAGGTCTTCCCATTGCTCTCCGCAAAGGTAAACGTACATGTACTTACCCTATTTCTTCTTTTGTTTCTTATAATCATTTGTCTTCTCCTTCTCAATGTTTTGTTACCTCTTTAGATTCTATAAAAAGAAGAAACAAGGTGTCCAGGTTGAGTTAGGACCGCTGGACACTGAATTTTCCCCAAAATAATGTGGCTGCATTTTCTTTACAAAGGACTACATGCCCTAAGGGCGTGTACTGGGCTATTGCATGCCCTGGGGGCATGTACTATTCTGCCAAGGCACATTTCTCTTGTTTTGGACCCCAACAGCACAGCGTCATTGAACATTTGCAAAGTTTAGAAAATTTTTAATTCTTTTGCAAGATAAGCCCATTTTAGAACACTGAACGGCCAAACATAACATCTCCATATTGAGATTCTGGTTCATATTTAGAGAAAGTACTACACACTGAAAGCTCTGGTTTTATTACAAAATGCCCATGAATATTCTTGGCATGGCTCAATAGTATATGTTTGGTTAGCTTAGGATAGTTCTAATTATGGCAGTTACTCTAGCAATTTCAGGTTTCTCTTGTCACTCACTAATATAAAGAGGTAGACCCTACTATATATGAAAAGGCACTTGTAACCTTCTCCTTTACTGTTGAAAATCATGGATTTCTCCAAGCCCACGAACATAGGTACATTGTTGAACTACATGAAATTCCTCATCTTATTTTTCTCTTTATGCATTTGTTATTCTATTGTGTGCTGTGTGGGTTATTTTTTCAATGCTCCAAAACTGTATTGAATTTGAGATTCTCATTCTAGCTACATACGAAAAACACTCCCTTGGACATTTTCACCGGAAGCAGCCAAATTGTACCCTGGGGCTCCAAAAGCAGGCTGGTTTTTTGGCCAAGGTATTCAAAAGGGAATATTTTTGCCAAAGTGTACCTAAAGATAAGAGCCAAATATGGGCCTGCTCTCTCTCTCTCTCTCTCTCTCTCTCTGTACAATATCAATATATATATATATATATATATATATATATATATATATATAATGTGTGTGTGTGTGTGTGTGTGTGTGTGTATTTTACGAAAGAAAAACATATTTTCTTACAACATGGATCTGCCTTTAATTCCAAGTTCTAATCCCATATCCATCATACATATTTATCTTCATATTGAAGTTTAGTGGTGCAAATCAAATAAAAACAGTAGAGAGCCGTATGGGAATCTCTTCCAGAAAGAAATATAATTGCTCAATAAGAATTGTTAAGATTTAAGAATAAGAAGAAGAAAAAGAAAGAAATGAAAGAAAGGAAGAGAAGGGAAAGAACCACAAAAGTAAGGGTGGTCACAATTCAGGAACCGCCAGTTACAGTTCTTAAACCGCCGGTTTAGGTTCAATAATATCATGAACCTGAACCAAACCGCCTTGAGACGGTTTGGAAGACGGTTTCTCAACAGCCAATTTCGATTCGAGCCCCAATTTAAAAGAGTTTGAAGGCGGTTCGAAAAAGGACGGTTCAAGACGGTTTAAGAGCAGTTTAAGGGCACTTTAAAGGCAATTTAGATAAAAAAAAATTAGAAAAAAATTTTATTAATTTAGAATTAAGTAATATTTGTAAAAAAAATTTAATTTTTCTTAAAAATCTTTCAATCAAAATAAAATTAAAAAAAAAGAGAATAAAATTAATTTATCTTTAAGAAAATTTTAATAAGAAAAGACTCGAACTTATTAAAAAAATAGATATAAAATTAATTTTTTTAAAAGAAATTAAAAAAATACTTATGAACTTAATTTTGCCTATGTATCCTCTTGAAATTTACAGGAATCAAAGTTTGTAGTTCTATTGCTTGCCTTTTTCTAAAAATTGTATAACAATTTGATAATTTAAAAAAAAAGTACAAAAGAGGAAAAAAATAAAATAGAGTATTGAAAATTTTATTGAGAATAAAAAATAATAATAAAATAATTGAGATAGTATTGAAAATTTCAGTGAGTATATAAAATAAAAAACTAGAAAAATTGAGAGAGTATTGAGATTAAAAACAGCATATAAAATAACTGTTTAAAGAATTTGAGAGAAATTGAGAGTACTGACAATTAAAAAGAATGTAGAAAATAACTGTGTAGAGAATTTAAGATTTACATAAATGAATTAAGAGTGGAGTGAGGTATTTATTGAGCTATTTTGTATTTAAACTGCCGGTTTGGTCCGGTTCGAAATCATCAGTTAATTTAGATTCGGAACTGCCAGTTCACGGTTCCTGAAAAATATGAATCTACGCGGTTTCGGTCCAATTCAAAGCCGGTTTCGGTTTTGACTGATTTCAGTCCGATTTTGATCGAACTAGTTCTAGTTCGAAACCGAATCGTGGTCACCCCAACACAAAAGGCTACAGTTTTATTCTCACTATTTCTATAAAATAAAAGATTACATATTTATATACAAATATCCTATAATTACTCAATTAGGAATATCAATCCCACCTATTTAGGAATATAAATCCTACCCATTTAGGAATATATTAAACCTACTAAATAGGAATCTAACAATAAGGAATATTGACTTTCCATAACAAGAGTCAACTTAACCACCAAGAAAATCAAATCCAAGATTTTTCTATGACAACTTCGTAAAAGTTAAAAATCAAATTGTTAATATCATATCGAGGTAGAGAAAAATTGTTGATAATATAACTCTCTCAAGATGATTGAGATTAAGTTAGAATATGGATATGCACAGCAATATCAACGGAATAGAACAGCAAAAGAAAATACAAAAACAAATCTTTCATGGAATTTTACAACTCAGTATACTTACAAAGGGGAATAGATACTCTTGTGGATAAACCTTCAAGAAAACTGAATTTTCAAAATAAAAAGTAACATTTGGAAATCCATCATCCACACTGCAATCAAAACAAAGATGTATAGATAAGCAGATGCACCTTGAGCCTAACGCCTGAAACAAATTCCGGGATATGTAAGGACCATGAAGCATCAGACAAGCAATGTGTTCAACTTAATAAGCATATATTATAGTCTAAAAGGCTGCATATTTGTTCAGAAAAAATTATTCCTATTCAAAATTATAAAATCGAAAAATTTTCAGCATTTAGACTGGCATAAAATTATCAACATGGGACAATTTTCTAAATTTACAGCAATAATACATGCTTGAGTAGTCATTAGGTTTGCTCTCTATTTTCCTTCAACCAAATTGATCAAACAAGATGATAAATTGGCCGCAAAGTTGAACCGAGTAGTAGTTTGCAGGATGGACAAAAAATAACTAACGTGAAAACACAAATGAACTGCCAAAACTTAAATCAATACTTGTTTAAAGGCTGACAAATATATTGCACAAAATAACAATTACAAAATGCCTTTATTACATTTGATGAGCACGAAATAGAAAATGTGTTCAAGATTAAAAACACGATATTTATATCTTGGCATGTATAATGTGCGTGTGTGTTTCTTTTTTTTTTTTTTTAAATAGGCATGCATAATGTCTTAAGTGCTAAAAATGAAAATTCTAGAGTCCATACCTCCCAGAATACTGAAAACATGTATATTCATCACGCACAGTATGAACTTTCAAATCAGGTTGCTGAGATATTATCTAAAAAAATATATAGAATATATAAGTACCAATTTATATTCAAAATATTCAAAGGTAAAAATTCGTTTATACATGTACCTTGCTCACTAGTGGTTCATAAACCATTTCTGGGAGATAGGCCAAGGTTGTACCGCTATCAATTATTGCTCCCTTCCGATCTCCAGCCTCAAACACTTCAATTGGAAGATCTAGGAGATCATGACCAACTTGAACTGCCGTCATATTGACATTGTAATGGGGCCTAAAATTTTAAGTATCATGATAAACCTTCATGTATTAAAAACCACAAAACGAGATCTAGCATGAGGCAGATAATACTGAATTGTTTAGGTATAAAAAAATTAATAAATGCAGATACATGGTGATAGGGAAGGAGTGAGTTTGAATGGAGTGATACTACCCCAAAGTAATCACTTTAAATATCTAGGCTCAGTCCTTCAAGTAGATGGGGGATGTGAGGAGGATGTTAATCATAGGATTAAAGCCGGATGGTTGAAGTGGAGACGTACCACGGAAGTTTAATGTGATCGTAAGATTCCCAATAAATTGAAAGGAAAATTTTACCGTACAGTCATACGACCGGTTATGTTATATGGTAGTGAGTGTTGGGCATTGAAAGAGTCGTATGCATCTAAGATAAGAGTTGCAGAGATGAGAATGTTAAGGTGGATGAGTGGTCATACTAGACTAGATAAAGTCCGTAATGAGAGTATTAGAGAAAAGGTAGGAGTGGTGCCAATTGAAGATAAGTTGAGAGAATGGAGATTGAGGTGGTTTGGTCATGTGAAGCGTAGACATACGGAGGCTCCAGTTAGACAAGTAGAGCACATTAGGTTAGAGGATAGAAAGAAAAAAAGGGGTAGACCTAAATTGACTTGGAGGAGGTAGTATAACATGACCTAGAAGCATTACACATTTCTAAGGATTTAATCCAAAATCGTTCAGAGTGGAGAAAGCGAATCCATATAGCCGACCCCAAATTTTTTGGGATAAAGGCTTAGTTGAGTTGAATTGAGTTGAGATACAAAGTCATCACTACAAAATTCAAGATGATGAAAACAGGCATAACCCTCTTTGATTACAACAAGTAATTAATTTGGCACTATATTGACATTTGGAAAATAAAATAAGTCAGATGGCCTTGGGCGGGAGAATACAGTATGAGTACATGCTTGGATTGCAAGCTCACCCACTCTTCAAAATTTCACAGATTTGGGTGTCAACTGTCAAGCTCACGTACTTCTCAAAATTTCACAAATTTTTGACTAATTTGAAGTGTTGAAGTGTCATACCCATGTTCAGGTATCCTTATCTGTCCCAGGTACTGTAGGGTAAAGTGAAAAGTCAAAATAACAAGATATAATATCGATTCTCAACACCCATTTCTACAAGTTTAAATTCTTAGGATATGTTTCTTTTTTTTCAATATGACAACAAAGCTTCATTGACCAAAATAGGCAGCTATCTACTTTTTCATGCTTCAAGCCAGGTTTAATGGGCTTAAATGTGAGAAGACATGTTATAAAACATACTTTTGAATCCTAATCTACAAACCTAAACTTTTACATTAAATGGCTCACTAGCTGCAAAGGTTGTTACTGTGAATACTTGATTTACAATGCAAAATCAGGGACCAACACATTAAAAACATTGATGTACAAAAAGCAAATGGAGCTCCAATTATTTGCATTGGCATTAGCAGCAAAAATTTCCCTAAGGAAAAGGTAAAAAATTCAGTGTATCCAAAAGTGGGTCAAAGGCATAAGACACACTAAGGCCAAAGGGGTCTTTGAGCCCAGGAACAAAGTGCAAGTGCATGCCTTTAAGCCATTAGGAGAAAAAGAAATAAAATTTAGCTGGAAATTTCAAAATTAACATCATAATCATACATTCATGAAACAACTACTTTATAAGACAGCAAATCAATATTCCCTACTTTGGATTTAACAAGCTGGTGGTCCATGTATGATCTTTTAGCATTATCAGAACCCACATTCAAAAGCTAGGCGAAGGGCTAAAAATAAAGGAATAAAAATAAATAGAATCCCTAAGAGAAAAAAAGGAGAAGAAAAGAACAAGAGAGATGGAGAATAGATGAGGAAGGGGGGAAAGAGAGAGAGGATAGGGCCAAAGGAATTTAATAAGGAGAAGCCCACACTAACAAAGAGAAAGATTGGAAAAGGAGAAAGCAAAAAAAAAAAAAAAGGAGGAATTAAGGACCAGGGGAGAATGAAGAGATTGACTGTGAAAACCCCATTTGGAACATGTCTTCTCTTCTTTTTTCCTTTTCTTTTTTCTTTTTTTTTTTCCCTTTGGTATTGTTCTCAGTTGAAAAAATCACAACACCTAGATAGTCCTTGCTAGAAATTTAGCTACAAAAAATTATTTATGTGCAATATAAGTAAGAAACCATGGGTAAGAGCAACTTCAAATTCAATAACATACTGGTTTGGAATCAGAGGTGTCATGTTAACTTTTGGTTGCACAACATGCCCAATAGCAAAGATACCACCTCCATTTACACCATCTAAGCAATGAGCAAATATCTTTTTCACTTTTCCAGTCGCAGCCAATTGCGAAATCATTGATGAATTTGCTTTTCCAAAACCAAGTATACCATCAAGAGCTTCTTCATTAGATGAGCCTAGATCCCCTGATTGTCTAGCCCCACACCTATGAGAAAACATTGCATAGACCTCATCAACATAAATAGACACCAAAAATTCACACATGAATGTATAGACACCAAAAACTTAGACAAATAAACACAGAAAAAACACATGAATCTCCATATTTATGTTTATACAATACACAAACAATCATACACATGGACACATACACACATATACATATATAATTGACATGTAGATATAGACAAGCATAGATAGACACGCATGCACATACTTATGCACACATAAACATACACCGCAATGTATTTTATAATAAAAAGGCCAAATGACCAAAAAAAAAAAGTCGCCAATTATTTTAATTTTATCAATTTTATCCCATACCTTTATGATTGGTTTCAATTTTAGTAATTCAATTCAAATGATACTAAATGACCAAAAAGGCCATAAGAAATTCACAAATTATTAATTTTAGCCAATCCTTTTAATTTACAAATACATCTAGGTAATGTAAACATTATTTTTGCCATGAAAACTTGAGGGAATTTCGTAAATCAATAATTGTTGTCCAAGAATTTATTGCTTCCACAATAGCTTTTGGAGAGGTTGCTTTATTTTTTTTTTTCAAATAATTGTTATAAAACCTAAAAATTAGAAGAGCAATAGCCAATTTTGTGTAGCTCTTTGTCACTTGGCTTGAATGCTTGACTCTTTAAATTGGTGCATATATTCAACTGCTTACGTCATCCACTTTTCAAACTTATACACCCTTTGGTACATCTTTTCAAGATGATATAGTGGCAAATACCTCTTGACATAGTTATTAAAGGCTTAAGGCGCACTAAGGCGCCAAGGAGGCCTTGAGCCTAGGCGCAAGGCGTAAGGCGAAGGCACACACCTGAGCGAGATGAGGTGCAAAAAAAAAATAAATAAAATAAATATGAATATTCCATCAAACTTCAAATAACATAAAACTAAAGATAATAATAAAAAATAAGTATTCAAGTACTAAATTATTAAAACTTTAATAGTCTTTTAATCTTTCATAACTAAAGTTAACAAATTATAAAGTAACTATATCTTCTTCATCTTTTTCTACACCTTCATCCTCTTAATATTCATCTTTAAAATCAATATCTTCATCATTTCCCTCACCTTTAAGAACTAAAGGAGTATTAACTTTTTTTTTTAAAAAAAGAGATAATGAGTGGTAGTGTTGAAAATGAAAATATGAGAAGTTTGTAATCCTGAGTATGTTAGTTTGATGAGATTTTTGTGACTAGTTATTATCAACGATACTAATTTTAAAAACTTCTAAATCAACAAATTTCTAGTTAGGTGGTAGTGCTTTTTGTCAATGGAAATACTCGCCGAATGTAGAAATAAAAAAGGCACGCCTTTCTAACCTTGCGCCTAGAACAAGGTGCACGCCTAGGCGCATAAGGCGAGGGCCTGGTGAATGTTGCCCGCCTTTCTTCTTTAAAGGCGCTATGACTGAAGCCTGGTGAGTCTAGAGCTTGAGGCGCGCCTTTAATAACTATGCCTCTTGAAGCTTGGTTTTCTTTTTTCTTCACATATTTTGACTGGCATTTGACCCAATTTTTTCATATCATATTCCACACAATTCCACCATGTTTTGCTCATCCGAAATGTTTCATCTTAGCAAACCTCAATCTATGATCTTCCGCCACGCTGTACAAATCAAATTTAGATTCAGTTGAATCAAGCCTATCACAAAAAAATGTAGGATCAGCCATTCTCTCAAACGATAAATAGAAATTCTAAGTTGATACTGTTAGAATCTCTACAATCTTTTATATTTATTTTTATTCCTTATTTGAGGAAGATTTGACTTAGGAATTTATTAGCCATATAATCAATCAACTATATAATCCTTGATTTAGTTCCTATTTCCTAATTTATTGTAATCCCTGATTAGTTGTATTTTTCCTTCTTCAGTTAGGTCTTCTTGGTGTGTAAATTCTTCTTGTACCTATAACTTTAAAAATAAGAAAATGGAGTATAGTTTTTTTCATTGTATCAGAGCTTGGTTCCAATGCTTATATAGGTATCACTGTTAGAAAGTAAACATAGTTTTACACATTTTTGTTTTTCAGCCTTCATTGCTGATAAGCAAGAAACCTAACCACCCTTCACCATTGATAAATCTACCTCAACTACCGACTGAATCCCAGTTCTTTCTGCCAGACCTTCATTGTTAGCATCTCCAAAATCTGCTTTCATCACCAGCAACATCTGATTCTTAATTCTAGGCCTTCATTGCCAACACAAGCTCTCTTTGTTGTTGCCATCAGCGTTAACTTAGTTTGTCCAGATTTTATAAGCTCTTATTGATCTTGAGTCATCTCTTTTGTTATCAATGAAATTACCTACTGCCATTTTTTGTTTTGCTGAAAAATGTCAGAATTATCTGAACCAGAGGTCACTAATCCTACTCGACCAACAGGATCCATTACTGGATCAATCTTTGGTAATACTTCAACTAGAATGGAGAACTTCAAGGTATGAATCCTTCCTACCGATTGGATGGTAAAAATTATCTCCAGTGGTCACAAATTGTCATAACCTTCCTCAAGGTAGGGGTGAGCATTATTCAGTTTAAACTGAATAAACCGAACCGAATTGTCTTAATTCGGTAATTTGGTTCGGTTTTTAATATAATTAAGTTCGGTTCGATTTTATATTATAAAAATTTCGGTTATTTCGGTTCAATTCGGTTTTGAAAAGAAAAAAAATAGATTAAACCGAATCAAACCGAATAGGTTTATTAATTTTTGAATTGATTTATTTTTATGAGAAATTTATGAATTATATGTAATTTTATATATAGATAAATTGTTTAATTTCATTGATTAATAGTTATTAGATTCAAAACAAGGTCAAAATTAGACCAAATAACTTGAAAATCAAATCTAAATTAAAAAATAATAAAAAATAAAAACCGATCAATTTGAACCGAACCGAACCGAAATAGAGTGGTTCGGTTCGATTCGGTTTTTCATCCATTTCAGCTCAGTTTGATTTCTAAAATATGTAATTTGATTTTCATGATTGGATTCGATTCGATTCGGTTCGATTTGGACTGAATGCTCACCCCTACCTCAAGGGGCATGGAAAAATTGATCACTTGACTAAAAGTATGAAACAGGACATAGTGTTACTGATCCGAAATTTTCAGCCTAGGATGAAGCTCACAGCATGATTATGTCATAGCTTTGGAACTGTATGCATCCAGAAATCAGTAAGAATTTGATGTTCTTGCCTACTGCTAACGACATATGGAATACTGTTCGACAAAGTAAGATGCAAAATGCGGCAGTTATCTGTGAAATTCAGACAAAAATGTCTATTACCAAGCAAGATAATCTCTCTGTCAGAGAATACTTCAATATCATGAATGGATTCTGGCTTGAGTTGGATCATTACCAAGAAATTAAGATGCATTGCAGCGAAGATGCCATGGCTCTTGCATTCTTGGTAGAAAGAGATCGTATTTTTCACTTCTTGCAAGGTTGAATGTAGAATTTGATCCAGTACATGTGCAAATTCTTGGCAAGGACAAATTGCCAAATCTAAATGAAGTCTTCTCCTTAATTCATGCCGAGGAAAGTGGACAATTCGTGATGTTAGAAGTTCAGCCTAATGATGGTTCAGCATTGATTTCAGCAAAAATCTCAGATGGAAGGAACAAGGCAAGCTCTCTTGGTCAAGGACAAGACAACAAACATGATAACTCGAAACAGTCTAATCGGGATGGGATCTGGTGCACCTACTGCAAAAAGCCACATCATACCAAGGAAAATCGTTTCAAACTTCATGCAAAGCTCAGGTTCTTAGTCATAATGGAGGATTTAAAGGTCAGCAAAAGGATCAAGCCAATTTCACAATTAACAAGGAATCATATCTAATGATTCATTCACGGAGAAAGCTGCCATCACTGAGAGGTTTAATCAGTACTATGTCTTCTCCTTCAAGTTCGTGTTCATTTGCTCATTCTGGTAAGTGTCTCAAATCTGAAACCTTTAAGGTCAATCTTGCAAACCAACATGACTCTTGGATCATTGATTCAGGAGCCATTGATCATATGACTAACAGTTCAAACAAATTTGAAACTTATAAGCCAAGTCCAGGCAATAAGAAAATCACTATTGCTGTTGGAACTCCAATAACTATTGCTGGACCATATCATTAACACCAACTCTTCCTTTACAAAATGTTCTTCATATTCTTAAGCTTTCCTCTAATCGTATTTCAATTTATCAACTTACCAAGGAATTAAACTGCTAAGTGACATTTTTTTCCAACTCATTGTCTTATTCAGGACAGGATTTAGGGAGGATGATTGGATTTGCTAAGCAACAGAACGGTCTCTATTTTCTTGATGATTTTAGTGGTCCTATGAGAAAAGGGACTCGGCTAGTTCTCCCATGTGATTCCAATAACGTGTCTTCTCATTCCATCTTACCCAAAAAAACTTAGATTCGGCTGCATCATTTTCATTTAGGACATCCATCATTTCAAGTTCTCAAAATAATGCTTTCCTTCACATTTTAATAAAATTTCTATTGATAGTCTTCATTGTGATATTTGCTCAGTGGAAAAACATAATCGCGTTCCTTTTCCTTTGAGTAATACAAAGTCTTTTCATCCTTTTTCTTTGATTCATACTGATGTTTGGGGACCATCTAAAATTCCTAATATCACTGGTGCCTGATGGTTCGTTTCATTCATTGATGACTATACTAAGACCACATGGCTATTCCTCATGAAAACAAAATCTGAAGTAGGTAATATTTTTCCTTCTTTCCATAAAACGATCAAAACACAGTTTGGAGTTCAAATTAAAAGGATTCAGTCAGATAATGCCAGTGATTTTTTTAATAATACACTTTCCACTTTCTTACAAAAAGCACGCATTATCCATGAATGTTCTTGTGTTGAAACACCCCAACAAAATGGGGTTGCTGAACAGAGAAATAGACACTTGCTTAAGTCACTAGAGCTCTCTTGTCTCAGTCCAATGCTCCAAAATGTTTCTGGGGAGAAGCTGTCCTAACAGCAGCCTATCTAATCAACCGCCTGCCTTCTCAAGTCCTAATAAAAGTCCACTTCAGCTTTTATCCGAGTCCTATCCAGATTTTCATTATTCAAACACTACCACTTAAAGTGTTTGGTTGTGTTTCATTTGTCCACATTCATTCACAAAATAGAGGTAAACTTGATCCTAGATCTGTGAAATGTATGTTTATAGGCTAATCCAACACAAAAAAAGGGGTATAAATATTATCTTCCTTCTACAGGAACATGAATCCTTTAAATCATCTCATTCCTCCCTTAATGGAGAAATATCTAACTCAGGTTCGGAATGGGATACACCCCCTTTAATACCTCTATAGGAACAATCAACCCAAGTTGAAGAACCATCAACCCAAGCTGAAGAAACAACAAGGCATCAACCCAAAACCGGTTGCAATCAAGCTCGAACTACCTGTAGAACTACTAAAATATTCAAGAAGGCAAAAGTCCAATCCACAATTGACACAAATTCATGCATCTAAGCTGAATTCATATCCAGGTAATGACATTTCTCCTTCAACCTCTACTGTAGAGCCTGATCCTACACTTTCAGATTTAGACTTGCCTATTGCTTTGAGAAAAGGAACTCGATCTTGTACTCAATATCCCATCTCACACTTTTTTCTTTCCATAAATTGCCTCCTCAACATAAAAGTTTTTTGGCCAGTATAGATTCAATTGCCATTCCCAAAACAGTGCAAGAAGCATTAGAAAATCAGAATTGGGTACAAGCCATGAAAGAGAAGATGAATGCACTAGATAAAAATAAGACTTGGGAGATTATTACTCTACCTAAAGGGAAACAACCAATAGGGTGTAAATGGGTGCATAAATTGAAATATAAGGCTGATAAGTCTCTTGAACGGAATAAAGCTAGACTAGTTGCAAAGGTTTACACTCAAACCTATAGGGCAGATTATCAAGAAACCTTTGCACCTGTAGCAAAAATGAATACTGTTGAATTTTATTCTCTCTTACTGCTATATTTGGTTGGTGTTTACAGCAATTCAAAGTCAAAAATGCCTTTTTATATGGAGATCTACAAGGGGAAGTCTTTATGGAGCCTCCACCAGGATTTGATTGTAGTTTTGGAACAAATCAGGTATGTCATTTGAAAAAGGCCCTATATGGTTTGAAAATTATCACCTAGAGCCTGGTTTGGGAGATTTACAAAGGCTATGTTGAAAATGGGTTATAGACAAAGTCAAGGGGACCTTACATTGTTTATCAAACACTCAATTTGAGGTGACCTCACTGCCCTTTTAGTCTATGTAGATGATACAATTATAATGGGGAATGATGAAGCTGAAAAGGAGTCTCTCAGGAAACATTTAGCCAAGATTTTGAAATAAAAGATCTTGGAGAGCTCAAGCATTTCTTCGGTATAGAAGTGGCATACTCAAAGAAGGGCATTTTCATTTCTCAAGAGGAAATATGTGCTTGATCTACTCAAAGAAATTGGGAATCTTGGAAGCAAGGCATCAAATACTCCTATTGATCCAAATCACAAGATAGGAAGAAATGGAAGAGGTGATGCAGTAGATAAAGGAAGATACCAAAGACTTGTTGGAAGACTCATCTTTCTAACACAAGGCCAGAAATTGCATATTCTATAGGTGTGGTAAGTCAGTTCATGCATGATACAAAAGAGGAACACTTGCAAGCAGTCAATAGAATTCTCAAGTACCCCAAAGCAACACCCTGAAAGGGAATTTTGTTCAAAAAGGGAAATAATTTGAGTCTTGATGCCTACATAGATGCTAAATATGCAGGGTCTCAAATTAATAGAAGATCAACATCTGGCTATTGCACCTTCTTAAGGGAAATTTGGTGACATGGAAAAGCAAGAAACAAAATGTAGTTGCAAGTTCTAGCGCTGAAGCTGAGTTTCGAGCTATGGCCCAAGGAGTATGTCAACTTTTATGGTTGAAGATAATTCTTGATGATCTTAAAATTAAAAGAGGAGCTATGAATTTGTACTGCTATAACAAATCAGCCGTAAATATTGCCCATAATCCAGTTCAACATAATAGAACCAAACATGTGTAGATAGATCGACATTTCATAAAGGAGAAGTTGGATAGTGGTTTAACACTCCTTATATTCCATCAAATTGTCACTAGCTGACATTTTGACTAAAGGATTACCTGCAGCTAGATTCCATGAACTTACAAGCAAGCTGGGAATGGAAGATATTTAGTCATCAGCTTGAAGGGGATTGTTAGAATCTCTAAAATCTTTCCTATTTATTTTTATTCCTTATCTGAGGAAGAGTTGACTTAGGAATCCATTAGCTATTTAGCTGTATAATCAACCAGCTCTATAATCCTTGATTTTGTTCCTAATTTATTGTAATCCCTGATTAGTTATATTTTTTCTTGTTTAGTTAGGTCTTCTTGGTGTATAAATTCTTGTTGTACCCGTAACTTTAAAAATACGAAAATATAGTTTTGTTCAGATACCACTCACCATAACTTGCGGTTGAAATTGTGCTCTATCAAAACTTGAATTTACTTTAGCGTTTGTCATTATTGTTGATGAAGATCATACAATGAACCTCAAGGATCTTAAACCTCTAATGAAAATTTAATGTGGTAAAATTTTAATATCGGGCACTATGAATGTGAAAAGTGCCTATGAACAATAAAAGTAAAAAATTTGGACGTCAAACCTAAATTTCCTTAGGCATCACACCTATAATTGAATTTCAGTACAAAATCAAGAACAACAATTGCAGTAAATTTTTATTAATTGAAAATTAAATAATAAGCACTACAAACATAGATATTTATGGACTCAAAATAAATCCTAAACCTTAAAGACATCGGATCGTCAAAATTAATCTTAACATTCTTAGCATCTGGACTCAAAGTATTAATGCTCTCCTAAACTGATAAGTACCCAATCTAAGATTTCAAAATAATTATAAAAACTAGTAAGTAGATGCAGACAGCATTTCAAGCACAAGTTAAATTACAAAATTTCCCCTGGTTTCTGAAAAGATAAAACTCTGCAATTTCCTGCTTAAAGAATATAAAAAATAAGACTAACAAGACCTCATTGAGTTCACAGTTATGCTTGTCATCATTAGTGATATGCCAAATAAGTCTATGTGGCATTTAGACCACAACTTTTAAGTTTCTTGAGTTTTTAAGAATATGAATTTTCTTGAGTTACTTGTCTGCATCAAATGACAAACCACATGCTAAAACTCTAGATAAGTCCCCAGCAGGATTTTTCTACATAGAAAGTAGTTTCACAATATCAAAATAAACCATAACACCGCCAAAAATCACTGCAAGAACTTTGGATTAAGGATACATTTACACCTAAAAATTAATATGAAATCTAACCCATAACAAAAATTGAGCACTTAATGGTGCTTTTATCTTACAAGACTGAAATTAAATGAGGCACATAACTTTATGAAACATAACAAACTCACCCAAATATAACACTTCCATTTGCTGATGTAGTTTTAAGATCACCCGATACTCTATCATATTGCACGATGTCCTTCACAAAATAACCTGCAGTAGAGCTCCCATCTCCATATATCTCAAGATAAGGACAAGACATATTTGCTGTACAACCAGATAGTGGACCTCCATTTACCTCATAGCAAAACTCCTGATCACAAGGAACCAACTTCCCCGTGACCGAGTCCTGAATATTATATAGTGTAAGATCCATCTGCTAGAACGAAAACATTTACATTATAAAAAGAAAAAGAAAATAATTAAGAAAGGTTATTTCATTGTGAAAATGTATAAATAAATAAACTTGCAGTCTAAATGCATATCCACTCTAAACAAAAAAAACAAGAAACAGGCAAAAACAAAAATAAAGTAGAGGCCTACACCAAGAGAGCTTGTTCTGGGGCATTCCCTACATTGAATGCAATTGACCCACATAATGTCACTTCCAGTATCCACCTGAACATAGTAGTCCTTTGAAGGCGTTCCAATTCCAATCTTAGCATAATAAAGCCTACAAAACGTCATAATTATCCACGCAAATCAAACACACGATTAAAACAGCTGTATTGAAGCAGAGTGCATTCTAGTTGTAAACGAAGTGATCACTCAAAAGAATTAGAAATTCCCTGCTTAGAATCAGTTTAGGGGGGGAGGGGGTGGGAACTTAGAAGATTAGACACAACCAAATGAAGGAGATACAATTACGTTATCGTAAACAACAAACTAGCATGTAAAGAAACAAGAAGATAACAGAAATTATGGAATTCAATTTCAATCTAGAGTACAGAAGAGAAGTTCAGCAGAAACCACAATCAAACTGAATACAAGTAAAATAACAATAGAAACAATCGAAATTAAGAAGACAGGCATACCCGACACCATCAGGACGACCGCTGCCGCCGAGAGGAAGATCGACGCCGGCAAGAATACGGAGCTGACGGCGATCGTCATGAGCCTTTAGGTCACTAAGAGAGCGCTCACGGCCTGCATATCTGTACTTGACGCTGAAGACGCCGTTGGAGGCAGAGACACCGGCAATAAATATGATTAGTAATAAAGTGGAACAATTTCTGATCTCATCCATCAATCTCGACTTTAATTTGCTTCTGCTGGGGAATTTCAAGTTTCCTTTTTCAGTGGATAGAGGAGGATTGGAAAGAGAAGCCAAAGAAAAAGAATTAAACCAGTGAACGACTTGGAGTGCAAAGACTTTCAAGTGCAGGGGTGCAGGGACCCACAAAGCAACGTACTTACATTTTCATTCGTCTCGTCGCAGTGATCTCACAAGTGACGGCGAGTGCAATGGATAAAATTGGCTGGACGTCTAATGGTTGGATCGCCAAAATTCTAATTAATCTAATAATTTCACAATTTAAATTTATTTTTTGTTTTTTTAATTTAAAAAAAAAAAACACTATTTTGCCCCATTTAATCCTTAAAACCACTCAAATTACCTAACCCGAATTGAATAAATTTTCTGTAACCGAGTCACCACTTACATTAACTCTATTGTTTCCATTAGGATGTCTTTTTTTTTTCCAAGGCCTATAGTTCATTTTTTTGTAATTAAGGATAAAAATTTTAGCTTCATTAACATCATAAGAATAAAGTATGTAACCGCGTTAATTTGTTGTTTGTAAATATTGGTGTAGCATGTATTTAATATTTTTAAATATCAAGGTGGCATAGTAAGCCCCATTAAAAAATATAAAATAAATTTATTAAAATCTCAAAATTTATTGTTATAATAAGTACATAAATCTAAGATACACACACAAATTATACAATTATAAAGTATAGAAAAGAGAAGAAGAATAACACAGGATTTAACGTGGTTTAACTGTAAGGTCTACGCTCACGGGTAAGACAAGAGAAAAAAGTTTCATGATGAAAAAGAGTAAGATACAATCAGTCAGAACGCTCAAACCCTAATCTCAGTATGTTCCTAAATGTCTCACAACTCTATCACAAATGATAGAATATTACAATATTTATACTGATTCATGCCTTCCGCTACTACCACAGATTTCACTTTTTATCCCAATTGAGTCGCAATACCAAACTTTCGAGTTGGATCATAATTCAGGTCTATGAAAACTTATCCAAATTTCAAGCCACAAAAATAACATTTATACTCGATTATTTGCCCTAAACCAAAACATTTTAGTGCTTTCATCTCTAATTGCTCCTCCTAAAATCAAAGTCTTCAGCTCAACAATCTTCAATAATGATGAGTTCATTAATAACCTTGCATGCATCGTTTCTCAGACACTAAAGGACGATGCCAAATGTTTATGCAATCTTTGAAGTCTAATAAGGACCTTATGAATAAATGACAACATGGATATGAGATGCCATGATTTGTGGGAGATATCCATGTAAAGATAGATGTAATCTCTTTTAAGTGGGTTGATAGTAAAGAAAATACAAGGGGGCGAGAGGTGATTTTAAATCTAGTGAAACAAACATACAATTCTAAGAATGAAATAGCAATTTGTATTGTGAAAGAAGCATAGCTGGAAATGGAATTCGTTCAAGCTAAAGAGAATGTAAGGCGTTTAGAGTCCTCTGTGATTTGCTACCAAGAACAGATGATAAAGGTGCATATGAAAATGAAACAAGTTGAAAAGTACAAAAGAAAGCTGTTGTACAATAATGTTTGCATATTTCTTCTTATAATACTAGTTGTTTTTTATTGTTAATTAGTTATGAAGAAAGGAATGTAAATGGCAAGAGGTGTTTGCCATGAGGTTTAGTGTTTAGGAATGAATATTCTAGTTGTAACGGGGGTAGTGCTTTTTGGACATATAAGGTGTTTGTGAAAATGTCTAAATGATAATTGTGGTTTGCAAAAATTCTAAATGAATTAGATAGCTTGGTTTGTCATGTCTATTATTTAATGTCTGTGTTTGTGGATGTATATAAAGGATTTTGGCAATTTTTTTTGACATACATATAAACCAAAATTGGACAATAGAGAAAAAAAATTGTACAATTGACAAATTCCACATCATAAACAAAACTTTAAGAGAGTTTAAAATGTAACAAAATAACTCAACTTGAACATATGAATTTATACTACTATAAATAGGGGTAAATTTCAATAACTATTCCTGAACTTATATGATTGTAATACTATAGTCCTTAAACTTTAAAACGTAATATAAAACCCTCTAAACTTTCAAATTTTGTACAGTAAAATCCCTCTAACTTTCAATTACTGATTTTTCAGTTGAAAACTGATGTGAACATCTCCCGCATGGCTCTTAGTCAATATTTCTCTCTCCTCTCTTATTCAAATTGTAAAATTATTTTCTCTACACCTGAAAAATCATTCTGTTTACAGTGAGAAAAATGATTCAATTTACACATAACTTGAGAGAGAAAAAAGAAATATTGATTAAGCTCTACGCTAGAACTGTTCAGGTCAGCGTTTAACTGAAAAACTAACAATTAGAGATTAGAGAGATTTTATTGTGCAAAATTTAAAAGTTGAACGAGTTTTATGTTACATTTTTAAGTTGAAGGACTATAATGTTATACTAGATAAGTTCAATGACGGTTGTCAAAATTTATCCCTCTAAATAGCATCAGGCCTTTAGTTATTTGAAATGTGAAGACCATTTTTAAATTACAGATGTGTATCCAAAATCTCATTCACACAAAGAATCACATGTATTGTTAACCTTATTATCTAAAAATAAAAAACATAATTACATGTTTATATTCAAAGCTAACATCTATTTAACCAAAAACTCTGTAAAAACACAAAATGTCTTCCAATAAGCACAACTATATTAACAGTAAAACAACTATAGTTGTTTTATCATAGTCAAACAATTATAAAAACAACTAAAATTCACTTTGATTATTCATTGTTTTAGAGCCTTTTCATTTTCCTTAAAGGTTTCTTATTGGGGCCATGTATTCAGCAAGTTGAATTGCTTTCTTTGCATTTTTTAGGCTTGCCGTTGGAATTGATAAGGTTGATGAATTATTGTAGTTAACTTTCATTTTTTTGGTTTCCATGGGTTACTTTCATTTTTGTGATGATTGCCTGACAGTGTTGTTAAGAGTTGGTCTAAACGACTTATAAAGGCCTTTTTCATGTTATTTAATTCATGAAATGTAAGTTAAATTTTGTATGATGTAATGTGTGCAAATGAATATTTTGAAACATTAGATCAATGTCAATCACCTAAAATAAATGTGATTCTTCTTTTAGCTAAAATGAAGAAATCCGTATGTTGATATCATGTATTTGATTGATTATTGCAGGAATGGGTTGTGATACTGAAAAATCTCTTGGTCTGTCTCCTATGAGTAATTGGCATTAAATAGTCTTAAATGTTAAATTCATTACTATTGAAAAAGTTGTACTAAAATTTTTCGTAACACAATACTATGGACCCCTAATTTTTGTTCCCTAAAGAATATATAAATCTATGACAGTGATGAGCCTAATGATGAAAGCTTAAAAGGTCCTAGGGCTAAAAATGCATGAAGAAATAAAATAAAATGTTCTACATGATTAAAATAAAAATATAAAAATTAAATAGTTTTATAAAAAAAATAGAAAATAATAAAATAGATTAGAGAGAGTTGTAAGGCCTGTAAGCAAAGGCATAAACCTCTTATACTTCAATTAGACCCAATCCAATGCTGCACTGAACTAGAGTTAGCCCAAAAAGTGTCAATTGAAACAAGGCCATTAAGTCCTCACTCCAAGAGAGAGAGGGTGTGTGTGTGTGTACATCTAGTCTTCCTTTTATACTTAAGGGAAAATTAGGCCAAAATAAGAAGCAGATAAGATAGAATATTTAAAAAAATAAAATAAAAAAAAGGCAACAGTATCTCCCTTGGCTAACAATCAAAGAGAAAATGGGAAGGTATTTGCTTTTTTTAGCTAAATAAGAAAGTGATATGCTGTCTTTAACTAAATAGGAAGAAATCTGTAGCAAAATCAATAATCTTCCTAAATAAACCTAGGTCAAATCTTTCTATATAGTAACATGCTTATAAATACACCTTTGATTCTCCTAAAACGGCATCATTAATTCATATCCATACATAACTAAAAGGCACACACTAGCGACCTACAGGAGCCACCACACGCTTAACTCTCTCCCTTACTCTCTCATCACATGCTTCATTCTCTCTCAATTCTCTTTTCTTTCTTTAGTTTTAGCTTTGCTCTAAAGGTAAAACATGGAAAAAATATAAACTAGTCATATAGAATATTAATATATCCCTTAGGCAAATCCCACATCGGCAAAGCACGGAGATGGTCTTGGGTTCAAAAAGTAATGATATATAAGATGGGGGAACTAATCACTAGAGGTGCCTTTTAGTGGAATGGCCTGGAGAGTTGGAAGAATTTCAGGGTTAAGCGTGCTCGCTTGAGAGAAATCCTAGGATGGGTGACCTCCTAGGAAGTTCTCCATTCCCCCCTATGGGACAAAACCGTGAGGCTTACGGTCAAAGCAGACAATTCCTCTAGTGGTTGGAGCCCGATCGTTACAATTGGTATCAGAGCCGCTCACATGTCCTCTTGGGAGATGGTGGGGCAAACCTTAGCGAAGACGCTGAGTCCCGAAAGGGGGGGAGAAAGGTCCCTTAGGTAAATCCCACATCGGCAAAGCACGGAGATGGTCTTGGGTTCAAAAAGTAATGATATATAAGATGGGGGAACTAATCTGTCACATCTTACCCCTCTGTAAGGCATAACATGATCCCGTAGAATACCTAATGAACTACCGAACTTCACCTACCGATAACTCATTAAGTACCCTACAAGGGACTTTAAAACAATTTTCTTACCTTTTTGAAGTGGTGAGCATTTTCTAATAGATATTAAAACATTTAATTAAAGTTGATTAACTAACTAAAATTTTTATCCCTTTTTATTTTTCTGCAACTTTTAGAAAAATTTTGGCAGAGTACCATCTGTATTTTGATAAAACAGTTCTTCAAATACCTGTAAAAAGCACTTCCAATGATTTATCTCATCAACTTCATCAAATCAACCTCCATCACAACTAATTTCAACATCATTTCTCAAATTCTAAAAATTCAAATTAGTAATTTCCAATTCAAGTAACATTCAAAATAATACTAAGTAATTTTATTCAAATTAAAACAAAATACTTTCATTCATACTTCATTAAAATTAAAACAAATTACATTCATCCAAAATTTACATTAGAAAAATCCAAACTAATATTATTACAAACTTTATACAACTGCTCATGACCAGTTTACATATACATACATATACATACATCAAAATAATTATTACAATCAGGGTATAAAATATACCCGATGGAACTTCAAGGAAGGTGGCTCCACAATCCTTAACAGCTCACGCTGCTGCTCCTCTAATCTCTATATCTGCGATAGCAATAACAGCCATCACTGAGTACTATGACTCAGTAGTGCACAACATACTAAAATAATATTTATGCAGAATTTAAATCATATTTATTCAAAAATTAAATTGAACATAAGATATAAATTCAAAACATGACTTATAAAATTTTAATCCAAACAATTTCATTTCGAAAGTCTCAAAATAAATTTCATAAAAATACAATGTTATATCATGCCATTCGAAACATATTAATCTCAATAGCCAGAGGCTTATGAGAAGTCACATTACAAGGCTAGCTAGCTCAAATATATGGGAAACCATTCTTTTGCTTCTTCTATTGGCACACACCTCAACACTTCAGCCAGAGAAGGAATCAAAATTTGAAACTAATTTCCCCCACTAGTCATGCTAGTGAGGTATTCAAATACTGCGATTTCAAAACTATCTTAATAATTTACTAAACATTTATTGCTATTTCAAACACAAACAAGTAACCTTTCAACAATTTAAATCAAAAGCATAATAAACATTTCAATCCAATTGTGTCACAATTTAATATATCAATTCATTCAAAAATAATTTACAGAAGAAAATTTACAGAAATTCTATGTTGTGCACAAACCTTATACGAGTCGCCTCTTGGCCTTGACTCGATCTCTCGGGTTCTTTCCTGGTATTCTTTTCCACTGAAACACACAATTTCACAGTGTTTCAGTATCATAACTTATCACAAATCCAAAAAAAATTTCAAATTTACTTTTACCTAGCTTTAATACACTAAACTTGGTATTCTTTAAAATTTATGTTTCGGGGTTACAATTCACTATACTATTCAAGTCAATTTGTTGACTTTCTAATGCTTAATAGGTATGGGAATTCCAATTTCACCCACATACCATATTTTGATTACTAAATTTATTGGTTTTGATTGTTTACTCAAATTTTAAGTCTTTTAGGCAAATTTACAAATTTTTAGTTTTGGTGTCCTATGTTGTATTGTTCCATTGGTCATGTTGCTATTAGAATTTGGCTAAGTTTTCTTCATAGAAATTGTTTCTTATTGTCATAGATTTATTCTCCTTTTTGAATCACTCCAATTGGAGTTTGGTAGCTCAAGTTATAACCATTTGAACATAGCTGGCCGGATTGGCCTAACCCAGATTTTCTAGGCACTAACTTGGTTCTTATAGTTTTAGGTAACTAATTTTTGGGTGGCTAAATGACTTGGTTAATGGCATAATTTGGAGTTGTATTCTTCATGAAAGTTGTAGGGCTATATTTCAACTTTCTACTGGTAATATTTCAGGTCATTTGGATCTCTCTAGCCCAAGTTATAGCCAAATGAACAAACACTGTTCATTTAGTCATTTTTATACAGGTCAGATTGCCTAATCCGGATTTGGCCAATTTGTTCACTATGCTATGGTCACTTTCTAGGCATGATTCCAGAATGAAAAATGTGCCATTTTGTGTCTAGTTTCATTCCCAAATAGCCTCACACTAATTGGGCTGGTAAATTTTCAGTTTGGTCCCTGAAAGGGACCTTGGTCATGCTGCCTGCAGAATGTCCATAACCAATCCGAATTTCCATTTGGTTCCAACACTTTCAACAAACCACAATTGGTTATACATGACCATTTTTCAGTTCAAACAAGGTCAAACACACCATTTGATCAATTCTCAAAATTTTATCTCTCAAACCCTAGGTCCAAAACCCTAACTCACAAATTATTACATTTTACTAAATCAAAGCATATAAACATAATCACTCAACTCATACAAGCTCATGTACACCTTTAATTCAATCAAACTCATGCAAATCATACCCCCACATAGGATGGCCGAATTTCCTTCTAGTCCTCCAAAGATGTTTTCTTTTGATTTTTAAGTTAAGTTCTAAGTTAGTTAAACTAAACACTACTAATAAACTAAATTTCTCAAACTAGATTGCTTACCTCTACTTGGATTTGAATTCTCCAATTTCTTCAATTCTCTTCTTTTTTTTTTCCTTTCCTTTGCTTCTTCAATCTTCTTTTCAAAGCTCAAACACAAGGTTTAAATAAGGAGCTTACAATTTCTATAGCTGAAATTAGGTTTTCTTTAAGCTCAAAATGAGTTTTAATGGAGGTGAAGTGAGGGAGAAAGAGAGAGCCAGCTTGGTGAGGGATAAAGAAGACTTTAGTTTTTTTTTTTTCCTTTCTTTTATGTGTTTTTAATTTTTAGTAAGACAAAAATTATCCAAAAATTTTAAATTTTAAATTATTAAGTTTATTGCATCATGCATGATGTCATGCATGATGTAATAAACTTTTTTTCACTTTTTCACTTTTTTTCTTTTTCCTTTTTTATTTATTTTTCTTTAGTTCTTTAATTTAATTATTGATCCTAAAATTTTCTTTTCTCTGATTTTATTGGACAGTTAGGTCAGGGGTCAGCTCTAGGGGTGAATTGACCAAATTGCCCCTCGCCGGTTTGACCCAGTTTGCAAATAATTCAATATTTCTTTCGAATCCCTGATCTAATTATTTGACCTACTTAACAATTCCTTTTTGTGATTTTCTCTTTTTCACTGTGTTCGCAATAGTCCTAAGGACCGTGGTGTTACATTTTACGATTCGAAATTTGAGTTTAAATCGACCTCACAGTCCTTCCTGAGAAGGTCACCCATCGCTGTGACTCTCGGCTCATTTAACTTCTTATGTTATGTTTTTCTTATTTATACTTAACTATTTGGCAATTACTAATTATTTGCATTCAGGGCTTAACTAGGTGTCTTAGACATGGTTCTAATCCCCTTAATTACCCGGACTGACACCGATCACCGGAATAGTGAAATATACCAGGCTATGCAAATAGGGGTGTTACATAATCACTAGAGGCGCCTTTTGGTGGAATGGCCTGAAGAGTTGGAAGAACTCCAGGGTTAAGTGTGCTCGCTTGAGAGAAATCCTAGGATGGGTGACCTCTTGGGAAGTTCTACATTCCACTTATGGGACAAAACCGTGAGGCTTACGGCTAAAGTGAACAATTTCTCTAGTGGTTGGAGCCCGATTGTTACAATTAGTGTTGACCTTTGATGCACTCTAAGTGTGTAGCACCCTCCCTGTAGCAATTCCGTACATTCTACTATTCCGGTGATCGGTGTCGGTCCGGACAGCTAGAACGTCTGGAAAAATATTTAAGTTAAAGTGAGGAACTATAATTAACTCAAATATTAATAAGAAAAATTTAGAAAAAATTTTAGAAATAAAATACAACCAAGTTAAATGAGCCGGTACCCTAGCGATGGGTAACCTAGTGGGAAGTTGCGGTTCTCGCAACTAGGAGCCCTAGACCCTAGAGAAAATTCAAAAAAATAATTTTTGGGACTCCAGAGAAGAGTCATTGAGGATTCTATGGTATTAGAATGCCAAGAAAATGCTTAGAAAAATTTTTCAATCGGTACAGACAATTTTAGTCTGTTAAGCCAAACGGAGGGCATTTTGGTCATTTCGCTTTCAGAGGTGAATTTTGGCCGACTTGTCCAATTAATTAAATAATTATTATGACATAAAATGTGAATAAATATTACTAAAAATTAAATAAAAAATGAGTAAAAAAGAAAGAAAAAGAAAAATGAAAGTAAATGCTTAAATATGCCATCATGCTTAAGTAAGCATAATGCAATTAAATTTTCCCACAAATTGGAATTTGACAAGCACACATTAAAACAATTAAAAAGGGAAAAAAATTGACAAAAATTCAGTTTCTTCCTCATTTGTTTCAGCTGGCCGAACCCTTCCATTGAAGCACTCTCCCATTTTTCTTCATCTACCTCAATTCTCTCACTCTACTCACCATATTTCCTCTATATTCCAATATTAAAAATTACCCTAGACTCTAGCTAAAGTGAAAAAAATTCAGTTTCTTCCTCATTTTTTCAGCTGGCCGAACCCTTCCATTGAAGCACTCTCCCATTTTTCTTCATCTACCTCAATTCTCTCACTCTACTCACCATATTTCCTCTATATTCCAATATTAAAAATTACCCTAGACTCTAGCTAAAGTGTTTGGCAGCCAAGAAAACTAAAGAAAGTGAAGGAAAAATCTAAGTTGGGTCAAGAGAAAATTCTGCCACTAAAGTTAGTGTTATATCTCTCCATTTTTCTCTTTAAATTTGAAGTTAGGTATATGGATTTAGTTAGAAATTCATGAAATTAAAAGAACATATCCATGTATGGACCAATTAAAATTTTTTGGCAGCCTTAGTGATGGAAGTGTTGATGAGTTTTGAATGAATTTAAGTTGTATGTGGGTGGTCTTGAACATGAGTATGAGACATAAACATCATTAAGTATGTTGAATTGATGTATATGCATTAATGGATATTTGAAAATTAGGGTTTTAAGCTATATTAGGGTTTGGCCATATTGATAGTAAATGGAAGTTCTAATGATCAATTAGTGACCATTTGGCTGAGTATAATGAGGAATTGAAGTGATTTAAGATAATGGAATTGAGGTTAGGCAAGCTGCCCTTGGTGACCTGCAGGGCTAGGCATGAGTCCAACAGGTTTGGGCAGCCATAACTTGAACTGTAGAGGTTCAATTGGTGCAAGGCCAATTGAACATGAAACTAGACACATAATGGCACAACTTTGGTGAAGAAACCATGCCCATAAAACCAAACCAAGTGGACCAAAAGCTTGCCCCAATCCGGGTGACTTGCAGTCTATTTCTGCAGAATGACGTGATTTTTTATTTGGCCATAACTCAGTGTAGAATGGTCCAATTGACCTAAAATTTTACCAGCAATAAGTTGAGATATAGACCAACAACTTTCATGAAGAAACCTAACCCAAATTATGACCAGAACCTATCCAACAAGTGAGTTGCAGTCACTGTTCACTGCACTGTAGATATGGTCAGTCCAGAAAAATTCTAATCCGGCCAGTTGTGGTTTTTGGACCATAACTTGAGTTACAAAACTCTAAATGGAGTAATTCAAAAAAGGAAATTCAACTAGACAACATAAGGAACAACTTTTATGTCGATCATTTTGACAAATTCCAACTGCAAAAGTGACTAATAGAACAGTAAAGATAAGGTATGAAAACTGAAAATTCTGCTCAACTAACATTAAGCTTAGAAATGGTATTGGCAACCAATAACAACAAATTTTGAATGCAAAATGTGGTATGTTGATGATATTAAAACCAATGTACCTATTGCCTATGCAAAAGTCACATTTTTATTGACCAATGAACGGAATAGTAACACTAAAACTTAAATTCTAAAAATTGTGAAACTTAAAAGTGTGAAATACCCTAGTATACCTAACAAGATTGGTTTGGATAGCTTGGCATGCCAATAAGATTCAGTTAGCAGAACTGCACATGGCATTATGCCATTCTGTGATTTCATGGCTTTTAGCCATTCTGACATTGTGTTGAGACTTGGCCTTGTGCCTAAAGTTATTACAGCTTATTAGCTGTTCTGTTGCACACCGGGAGATACATATGTGACCGATGGTGCGACGGCCCGAGGTACTTGATACCCAGTGCCAGTTTACTTGTTTATCCAGTACAGTCATCCAGTATAGGTTACTTGGGCACCCAAAAATGAAAGTGAACAAATTTAATGAAATAATGAATAGAACAAGTACATAATAAATAAGATTACCAATAATGATAAAAAAAAATTTGTCTGCATAAGACATCAAAACATGCACTGCATATTTACTTCATGTTATTTCTTTTTATTTTATTATTGGCACCACTAAGCATTATTGCTTAGTGCGTTGCTTTTGCCACGCGTAGGTTCTGGAGATACTGACCAAGAGCCCAGTAGACCACAGACTGGGTGAGACCTCCTGCAGCTCTGCATAGTATCCGTGTCACCTCACCATCTTCAGTGCATTGGTAGGACACTAAGTTTCATTTTAGTATTTTGTAACTAACTTTTATTTTCTTTTGTGTAATTGAGACTTATGTAATGTATTTTGATGTTAATGTAAATAGTGAAAATTGTGTTTATGAATGGAAAATTGAGTATTTATTTATTGCTTATATATGAATACCATGAGAAATGGAAATGTTGTTGAAAAATATTGAGATTTTGATGATTATTGGAGTTTGAGAATGATTAGAAATGATTATTGGAAGTGTTTTTCACAGGATCCGAAGAACTGTTTTCTCCATTTTTAGCCGGTACTCTGTCGGATTTTCTATAAAATTTTCGGAACCTCAAATAAATTATAATTTCAATAAATGACTTAAATGAATTATATTTCACATATTATATTCAAAACTATGATAAAAAATAAATTAAGAAAGAATAAAAATGATTGAGATAAAAAAGAGTGTTCCTATACACTGTGTGACATATCTTACTCGGATATACTGTAGACGGGTAAGGGGTGTCACAAAGTGAGTCAATTTTAATGTTTCCAATTTATCACATTTTATAGTCTCTAAGTGTTAGTAGACGTTACCAATTTCATTTTAAAGCTTATTGCCATTTTCCAGATTTTATATGCTAGATTGCTCTAGCTAAATGTTTTGTTTTCCTTAGTTTTTAGATGCTGGTCAAAAGAGCAAAATTATAGATTTATGTCTTAGTGACATTTTGGTACTAATTTCATGTAATTTGGAGTTTTCTGGACCAAGTTATGATTATTTACTATTGCTGATCAAATTGCCTTTTTATTGTAAACTTAAGTCATTTTTAGGTCACTTCTAATTCTGGCAGGTTTTACACTCGAACTTGTGCAAGCCTTTTGACATGCTTATGGTCATTTTTGGGTTTGGTGGTCTTAACCAAAATTGTAGCCCTATATCTAAGCTTTCCAACGGTATAAATTTTAGGTCATTTGGACCAGTTTTGAGTTAGTTATGGCCAAAAGACTGACTATTGTTTTAATGGTCAATTTCTAGATTACCAAGTTTGCAATTCCGGATTAGGTCAGTTTTAGTGTCACTTTTCGGACAAAATTTTGATAGGCTTTCAACATGAAAGTTGGCACATTTTGTGTCTAGTTTCACTTCCAATTGCCCTCATACTAATTGGAGTCACATATTTAGGGTTATAGGCTGAAATGCATACTGCCCTTAACACTTTCCTCAAACACCAATCACATATACATTCAACTTGCTAACTTTAAACTTCTCATACCTAATTCTGATTTGTATGGTACCAAATCCATTCCTCACTTCACATTATAACTAATTTGGGCAGATTACAATTACATTTAGTACATCAATTATAATCCCAATTTGCAAAATTCAAAACTAACAACATATACACATAAACATTCCCAAAAATTACATATAACTTCAAAGCCTAAATTACATACACATTCATCAATTCTTAATGTCACAATTCATCAAGCAAATCCATAAAATTTTGCACTCTTCATGGAACCAAAAGGCTGCCGAAATGTTCCCAATTTGCCAAAGCCTTCACAATTTCATTCAAGCCTAAAATCAAATGCTCAATAACACATATATGGGGATTAATTTACTAACAATTCAAATTGACTTATTCAACACTAATTTCCATCAATTCCCATTAATTTAATGTAAGAAAACTCAAGCAATATAAGCTCTCATGGCTGCCAAAAATGGACAGTCCCATAATCCAACAATTCTTTCAAATTTTATCACCAATTAACTCCCCTTAACCTAAACATCAAAATTACTAAAGAAAGGTAGGAAGATTGGACACTTACCTCTTGTAAGCTTTCCCCAAATCTCACCAAATCTTCCTTTTCTTGCTCTCAAAAGCTTCTCCAAGCTGAGTATGCAAAAATTAATGAAGGAAACTAGTAGAAAGGAGGGCTTGAATGGAGGTGCATGAAGTTTGGTGAAGGTGCAGCAATGGAGTTTTCATGGAACATGTAATTCGGCCAAAGTGAATTTGTGAGGAAGAAGATGGTGTTGAGCTGTCCACTAAGGCCTTATATATGGCCACTTAATACATAGTTAATGGAGCACTTAATACATAGTTAGTGGAGCACTAAGTTAGCTTAATGATTAATTAATTTTCAATTTCCCTAATTTATAATTATGACATAATTCTTTCACTATTTACATTATGTACCCAATTCTTATTTTTTATGAAATTTTCAAAGTTTAATATCACTTATTTTTAATGGACATTTAGGTCAAAAGTTAACTCTAGGTGTCAATTGACCAAAATGCCCCTCTTCGGTTACATTCTCGATTTTTCGATAACACCGATTTTTACCATTTTCGTGATTTCTCGTTTTTCTTTGTACTAATTAATAAATTTTTCTTTGATATTTACTAAGTCAATTATACCATAATAGATATTTATTTAAGTTTTAAAAATATTTTCCAGGGTTTCCCGCGGTCCAGGGCTAGTCAACGATCCTCGTCGTTACTTCCCACTGCGGTCACCCATCGCTACGGTTTTTGGCTCGCTTAACTTAGTCACATTTCATTGCTCTTATTTTTCCTTTGTTTTTCTTGTATTTTCCTCTGTTGTATTTTATTATTTTATGTCTCTAACATTTAAGTGTAGTTCCAGGCATTCTAGCTGTCTGGACAGACACTAGTTACCGGAACAGTAGAATGCACTACCGAATATAGGGGTGTTACAATTCTCCCCCCCTTAAAATAAATTTCGTCTTGAAATTTTACGTGATTTTAGTCTCTGAACAACTGTGGGTGCTGCCTACTCATATCCTCCTCTCGTTCCTAAGTAACTTCCTAGCCTGAATGATGGTCCATAATACCTTAACCAAATGTATACATTTATTTCTCAACTGCTTCACCTCATGTACTAAGATCTTTATGAGTTTCCCCATCATACGTTGAATTTAAATTCATTTCACCTTTTTAGATGTAAGCAATTTTGTGTGCTAATGAATCCACTCTTTCTAGGACCTTGTGTGATCCTATGGAGTGAGAACTTAGTTTTTCTATTTTCTATACAATCATATAATCTTCTTTCCTTTAGGTTTGTGGTAAGACTTTTAACAATCTAATATAACATTTAATTTGTTTATATAACACTAATCTTTCTAATTTTCTCTTTTTCTTTTGTACCCTTTTTAACTATTTCTTCATTCTCAATTCTTTCCAGTTCCACGGCTTGCGATATTAGCTCTGAGAAATTCTGGTGTCGGAACCCCACAACTTGCATTCTTAGACTAGGCCTTAACCCGTCCTCAAAACGTTTACATCTGTCTCTAGGAGTGGTAAGCAAGCTTCCTACATAATGACTCAATCGAGAGAAATTTCTCTCATATTCTGTCGCTGTTCTATTCCTTTGCTTCAGGCTTAAGAACTCCTGTAGCTTCTGGTCCACATAGGCATCTGGGACATATTTTTGTCTGAACTCTCTGAGAAATTCATCCCATGTCAGCATTGGGGGTTCCACCAAACTGTGGGGAATGGTTTTCCACCAGTCATACGCATCCCCCTGTAGAAGTGAGACTAAGTATTCAAACTTCAACTCATCGGTGCAGTGCAGCTTCCTAAAAACTCTTTCCATCCTTTCTAACCATTATTCTGCCTCTAACGGATCCACTATCCCCTTGAACTCAATAGCACCATACTTAATCAGCTTGTCGTACTACTTAGCTAAAGGCTGTAGTTGTACTACTATTGTCTGCAGTGGGGCTTGAGTGGGCATGTTACCAGCCATCTGTTGGAACATCGCACCCATCTGCTGAGCAAATTGAGCAGGAAATTGCGGTATTGAGGGGGTTGGTGCAGCTGATCCATTTACATTTTGAAGGGCTAGGGCTTCCCCTTGCACCTCAGCCTCTACTGATTGATCGACTGAACGGTCCCCTTCTTCCATAGTCAATTAGAGGATATTATACCTCCTGAATAAATAACATAAGGAGATTTCCTCCCGTTAGTGCATATTTATAATGTAATGTACTGTATGTATCAAACCATAACATTGAGTAGTTGTACTATGAAGGAAAAATATTCAAATTACAGGTGGAAACAAAATTTAAAAACTTACTCTGATACCACTAAAACAGTCGGGCTCCAACCACTAGAGGAATTGTCTGCTTTGGCCATAAGCCTCACGGTTTTGTCCCATAGGTGGAATGGAAAACTTCCCAGGAGGTCACCCATCCTAGGATTTCTCTCAAGCGAGCACGCTTAACCTTAGAGTTCTTCCAACTCTTCAGGCCATTCCATCAAAAGGTGCCTCTAGTGATTAGTTTCCCCATTTTATATATCATTACTTTTTGAACCCAAAACCATCTCCGTGCTTTGCCATTGTAGGATTTGCCTAAGGGACCTTTCTCCCCCCCTTTCGGGACTCAGCGTCCTCGCTGAGGTTTGCCCCACCATCACCTAAGAGGACATGCGAGCGGCTCTGATACCACTAAAACATGTCACACCTTACCCCTCCATAAGGCATAACATGATCTCGTAGTATACCTAATGAATTACCAAACTTCGTCTACTGATAACCCATTAAATACACTACAAGGGATTTTAAACATTTTCTTATTTCTTTTTACATTGGTGAGCACTTTTGACAGGTGTTAAAATTTTTTTAACTGAAGTGAAACCAAATAACAAATCTGAAGTATTAATAATTTCTGTAAAAATTTCGGCAGAGTGCTGTCTATATTTGGAGCAAAACAGTTCTTCAAAAACCTGTAAAAAGTACTTCCAATATATTTGTTCAATCCCAAACTCTAATATGGCTTAACTCAAATCAGTATCCTCAACACAGTTCAAATTTAATTCAATATCATTTTCAGCAATTCCAAAGATAAAGTGCAAAATAAATGAGTATTTCAAAAGCTGAAATAAGAGAATTGTAATACAACATTTTTACAAGCCAATATAATTTATAACTTTATTTTACAACTGCTCAAGACCAAGTACAATATATACATATAATTCACATACATTACAAAAATATTTATAAGTAAGTGGTATACTCAATATACCGGGCAAAATCCTAATGTGAAATCACAAGCAGTCTACTCTGCTACTTTATCTGTTTGTCTACTTGCGACAGCAGTGAAAAAGCTATCGCTGAGTAAAATTTACTCAGTGGTACACAATAACAATTTAAAATATGATATATAAAACATTTATTGACAATTTACAATTCAAATAATTCCCAATTTCATGTCATAATTCTCAAAGCTCATATAACACAAATTTGATCAAACAATTGAATAATATAGTGTTGCTAATCAATAACAAAACTTTGGTCATGACACAAATTTTTTCGAATATGCTGTGTTGTACACCACGACAAGACATACTCACCCCACTAATCAAAATCAATGAGGGAGGTGGCTAGCTAGATAATAAGTACTCATCCATACTCACCTCGGACTGACAAGTCAAAGAGGGAGGAATATAATCATACTCACCCCATAAATGGAGGAGGAACATAGTAATATTGTCATGCCAAGTTTAAATCAAAACAATTCTAAATCACAATATTTAAATATTTCATACAAACCACAAATCACATTTTATTTCAAAATTTCCATTTGCAAAGTGGCAACATAGTAGTTATCGAAACCCATAATTAACACAATGCATACTAATCAAGTTTTCAATGGGAAAACGATAATTTAAAGTTATTGTGCATAAACCTAATTTGAGTCACCTCTAGGCCTTGACTCAATGTTCCTTATGCTTTTCAATATCCTTTTCAACTGAAACACACAATTTAAAGTGTTTCAGTACTCAGTTAAATTGTTTCTAACAATAAAAGCCAATATCTAAATTTTCTTGGTACTATTCCCTTCAATTCATTTCATTAGTCAACCTATAATGTTGCCCATTAATACATACTAGGTGAATTAATTTTAATGTTCCCAATTTATCACATTTTATAGTCTCTAAGTATTGGTAGACATTACCAGTTTCTTTTTAAAGCTTATTGCCATCTTCCAGATTTTATATGCTAGATTGCTCTTGCTAAATGTCTTATTTCCCTTAGTTTTTAGGTTCTAGTCAAAAGAGCAAAATTGTAGATTTATGTCTTAGTGACATTTTGGCACTAATTTCATGTCATTTGGAGTTTTCTGGACCAAGTTATAGTCATTTTACTATTGCTGGTCAAATTGCCTTTTTATTGTAAACTTAGGTCATTTTTAGGTCACTTCTAATTCTGGCAGGTTTTATACCCGAACTTGTATAAGCCTTTTGACTTGCTTATGGTCATTTTTGGGTGTGGTGGTCTTAACCAAAATTGTAGCCCTATGTCTAAGCCTTCCAACGGTATAAATTTCAGGTCATTTGGACCTGTTTTGAGTGAGTTATGGCCAAAAGACTGACAACTGTTTCAACGGTCAATTTCTGGATTACTAAGTTTGCAATTCCGGATTAGGTCAGTTTTAGTGTCACTTTCCGGACATAATTTTGATAGGCTTTCAACATGAAAGTTGGCACATTTTGTATCTAGTTTCACCTTCAATTGGCCTCATACCAACTGGAGTCACACATCTAGGGTTATAGGCTAAAATGCATACTCTCCTTTACGCTTTCCTCAAACACCAATCACATATGCATTCAACTTGCTAACTTTAAACTTCTCATGCCTAATTTTGATTTGGTATGGTACCAAATTCATTCCTCACTTCACATTATAACTAATTTGGGGAGATTATAATTACATTTAATACATCAATTATAATCCCAATTTGCAAAATTCAAAACTAACGACATATACACATAAACATTCCCAAAAATTACATATAACTTCAAAGCCTAAATTACATACACATTCATCAATTCTTAGTGTCACAATTCATCAAGCAAATCCATAAAATTTTGCACTCTTCATGGAACCAAAAAGCTGTCGAAATGTTTCCAATTTGCCAAAGCCTTCACAATTTTATTCAACCCTAAAATCAAATGCTCAATAAGACATAATGGGGATTAATTTACTAACAATTCAAATTGATTTATTCAACACTAATTTCCATCAATTCCCATCAATTTTATAGAAGAAAACTCAAGCAATATAAGCTCCCATGGCTGCCAAAAATGGACAATCCCATAACCCAACAATTCTTTTAAATTTTATCACCAATTAACTCCCCTTAACCTAAACATCAAAATTACTAAAGAAATGTAGGAAGATTGGACACTTACCTCTTGTAATCTTTCCCCAAACCTTACTAAATCTTCCTTTTCTTGCTCTCAAAAGCTTCTCCAAGCTGAGTATGCAAAAATTAATGAAGGAAACTAGTGGAAAAGAGGGCTTGAATGGAGGTGCATAAAGTTTGGTGAAGGTGCGGCAATGGAGTTTTCATGGAACATGTAATTCGGCCAAAGTGAATTTGTGAGGAAGAAGATGGTGTTGAGCTATCCACTAAGGCCTTATATATTGCCACTTAATACGCAGTTAGTGGAGCACTTAATACATAGTTAGTGGAGCACTAAGTTAGCTTAATGATTAATTAATTTCTAATTTCCTTAATTTGCAATTGTGACACAATTCTTTCACTATTTACATTATGTACCCAATTCTTATTTTTCATGACATTTTCAAAGTTTAATATCACTTATTTTTAATGGACATTTAGGTCAAAAGTTAACTCTAGGTATCAATTGACCAAAATGCCCCTCTTCGGTTACATTTTCGATTTTTCGATAACACTGATTTTTACTGTTTTCGTGATTTCTCGTTTTTCTTTGTACTAATTAATTAATTTTTCTTTGATAATTTCTAAGTCAATTATATCATAATAGATGTTTATTTAAGTCTTAAAAATATTTTCCAGGGTTTCCCGTAGTCCAGGGCTAGTCAACGATCCTCGTCGTAACTTCCCAATGCGGTCACCCATTGCTACGGTTTTTTGCTCATTTAACTTAGTCACATTTCATTGCTCTTATTTTTATTTTATTTTTCTTGTATTTTCCTCTATTATATTTCATTATTTCATGTCTCCTCACTAACATTTAAGTATAGTTTCAGACATTCTAGCTGTCCGGACAGACACTGGTCACTGAAACAGTTGAACGCACTACCGAATATAGGAGTGTTACAAAACCTAGGTCAAATCTTTCTATATAGTAACATGCCTATAAATACACCTTTGATTCTCCTAAAACAGCATCATTAATTCATATCCATAAATAACTAAAAGACACACACTAGTGACCTAGGGCAGCCACCACACGCCTTACTCTCTCCCTTGCTCTCTCATCACATGCTTCATTCTCTCTCAATTCTCTTTTCTTTCTTTAGTTTTAGCTTTGCTCTAAAGGTAAGACATGGAAAAATATAAACTAGTCATATAGAATATTAATATATCATTTTTTTTTTGTAAATTTGTAAGTGTTTTTTTTTATATTCTTTTCATGTTTAGAATGAAATTATTTTGAGAGCAATTAATAAATTTTGTACATATTTTTCAAGACTTACTATTACTGCCTAGCTTATAAGTCATAGTTAGACAGGTTTTCTAATCCTAAAATTATTGTTTCGAGATTTTACACTCAAAATTGTGCAACTTTCATACTCATCTTGATATAATTTATAGATTTTAAGATATGACGTTTTAAAGTTTGGTAAACAATTTTGTATATTTCTACATAACCTTAAATTTTAAAAGGGCATAACTCTACAATTATCTTACCTTTTTGGGTAATTCTTGAGCCTAAATTGGGGTGTAAAATGTTCTTTAAAACTTTCATGTTTTGAATTTCTTAGAATCTGAATTCTGTACAAATTTGAATGAAAACTCATTTTAAAAAAATTACATTAGAATCTGGATACATGTAAACAACAATAATTTGGAAATTTAAATTTAATTTTCCTTTTATTCTTTTTTATTATTTCTTTTTCCTAAATTCTTCATTGATGTCTAAGGAATATTATTATTATAAAATTTCATCTATTTTCATGCATCTTTTATATTTTTTATGCATTTTTCATTATTGCTGCCACAGAATAGAAAAGGAAAAATTATGACTTTTGTTCTAATAATTTGATTACTTTTGATGTTTGATCTTCACTAACCAAATTTGTTTGTTTATTTTCTGTTTTTGGAACCTTGAAAACACTTTTTGGACCAACGAAAGAGGTGACTGATACACTTGAATTGTATAGATATTTTTAAGCACATTTGTATACTATCTCATAGCTTTTAGGCAAGTATTTTCATGCATAGTAGTTGATTTCATTAGTTTTTGTAATTTCTATTGTGAAGCCCTTAATTCCATGTTTTCTGCATCATTTCAGGTGTTTGGGTGAAGCCCCACAGTATAGGAGTGCAAAAGGAAGCTTAGAGAGGTCAAGAGACTAAGTATTGATGCTGACACAAAGTACACGGGTCATGTAAGCCAAGCCCCAGACCCGTGTAACCTTCTGCCAGAAGAAAGCCAAAGAGCCAATGGAGAAACAAAAGTACACGAGTCGTGTAATTGGACCCGTATAATCTGCAGGGACCTGTGTAAGTCTCTGCTGGGCACAAGCTTGAAGAACCTTATGGGAACAAAAGTACACGGCTCGTATAACCAGGCCCGTGTAGTTAGCACAGACCCGTGTAAGTCTCTATGCCAATGCAAGACTTCGCACTTCCACTCCAGCAAGTTACACAGCCCTGGGCCGTGTAGTGACACACGGGCCGCGTACTATGCGGCAACCAGTTTTATAACTCGAATTCCCGCTCTTGTTTTCTAATTCAAATGAGACTCCTAAAGCCTTTTGAACTCAAAATAACCTAACCCTAGAGCAACTATTTTTAAATAGAAGAGAAAACATCAGAAAGAGAGAGGGCTCTCTTTTATCTTTTGACAGCACTTTTGAGGTATTTTGAAGGAGAGAAACCCACACTCTGCACTCTCTCTAGCCGTCTCGAGGAGAGGAACATCATTACTAAAAGGAGTTTTCAAGCTGAAGCTCTACAAGAACAAAGCTGCAAACTCTCTTCGGTTCCTTCATTTCATCTCCTTAGACAAATTTTTATTGTTTTATTTCTTCTAAATGATTTTCTTTTTACTGTTTTTACCTTTTATTATGATGTTTACTGAACTCACCATGAGTGAGTAGTTTTCTTATTCTGGAATTTGGGAGAGTAATACTTGTAATTATTATTATGGATAAACACTAAGTTTTGTTTATTAGATTTGAGATTTGTTCCTTAATTTAATTTCTTGTGATTTTAATGTATGCTATGTGCTGGTACCCACTTAGTATTGATCGTAGATATTAATTGAAGGACCGAAATGTGAAGGTTAATATTACAAAATCAAGATCTTGAACCTAGGAATTCTGACCTAGACATAGGCTGATACCTTTGTAGAACTTCAAAATTGGTCAAAGATCTTAAAGAATTTTAATTAATTTAATCACCACAAAAGTCGGGTTTGAGTTAATTAGAATACACCCTAGGTGCCTTGAGAGAGGATTTAGGATAACTTAGGACTGATTTCCATCAAGGAAAACAATCCTCAATCCAGTAAATAAATGAGATAACATCCCTAGTAAGATTCAAGTGTGAAATCTTAATTCCAGAATTGTTTCAAATGAATTATTTCGTTTTAAGTTTACCATTCTAGTGTTTAAGGTCAACAAACTTCATTTCCTAAGTATTCGATAGCTTAGACAGTCAAAATTACTGTATAGATTGGTACTTACTAATCAAATTCCTCGTGGGAATGATACTCTACTCATCATTTTATTACTTGTTAGCGATCCGTGCACTTGCGGGGTTGTAAAACCAGCAAAATAGTGGCTAAGGTTGATTCACAACCCTAACCGAATGAGATAATGAACCGATAAAGGAAGTTTCTTTAATTTTTCTTTATAAATACCTTATTTAATTGTTTATTTTCTTATTTAAATTTTCAATTATGGTAAGTGGCCAATTTAGTAAGTTTTGTAAATATGATAGGCAAATACCCCAAATAAAGAAGGTGATTTCTCCAAATAAGGCAAGTGGACCCAAGCTAACAAGGAAGCCCTAAGAAACACTAAAAGGTGGATTAAAGCCTAAAGAGGACTCCAAGATCCTTGCATGGGGAAATGGGCTAATGGGCCTTGTAATAAAATTATACTTTACTTTTAAAGTTTTTGGCTTGTACTATTTTGTCCTCCCTCTTTTCTTTAGTTTTATATTTATTTGAAAGAGTTTTGTAATATTTTCTCTCTCTCCCACCCCCTCCTTCTTTTCTTTTTGTGGTTTATTTACTTGCTTTCAATCATTAAATAACATGTAAATAAATTTGTAAATTAAATTATGAAAAGATGGTAAATTAAAATGAATAATGCATGATATAGACATAGGATGCATGCTTAGGGGTCATTTATGTTCTTAATTATCTTTAATGTGTACAAACTACCCCAAAAGCATGAAAATAATTAGAAACATGTTAATAGAATAATAAGGTAAAAATGGTAAAAGTTTAATAATAAAAACCAAAAATGATAGAGGGCTACTAGTACGTGCATGTAAATGCTTAATTAAACAAGTTATGCATGTTTAACTTAGAAAAGCATTATGAATGAATAAAAACTTTAATAAAAAAAAAAAAACACTAAGACAGGCTATAAAGAACACAAGTGGAGGTTGACCCTTATTCTAAAGCAAGCTACGGCGGAGAGGGTGCCTAACACCTTCTCTTTTCCGTACCCACTATCCTAAACTTAAGCCATTAGGCTCGCAAGAGAAGGGTAGTGGACCTCTACGAGGGGTAAAATCATCATCCACATTCCTTCTGAAGTTTTTTTTATCCTCGTTATTATCTGGGCAGTAACTCTAGTCAACCCTCCACCTCTTAAGGTATTAATATTTAATCTCTATAGTAGTGTTACGGGAAGATAGAGCTAAACCAGAATGGAGTAGAACCTCACTGCCCACATATACCTTATCATTGGTTGTAGTTCTGTGCTTCTTTTTTTTTCTATGCATTTGTATTAACTTTAGCAGTATTGATAGGCTAGTTTGATTGTGATGCTGATACATTATATTGCCTTTCACCTTATCAGTGTAAGTAACATATATTAATGAAATCTAATAAATATTTTAGCATAAAGACAATAATACCCAATATTATTAAAGTATTAAAGTTATATTACCTGACTATTGGAAAAACCATGTAAACCTTATCTTGTTTCCTTTTCTTTACTCTCCTCTATCCAAATGTCTCACCTGTCAAAATAGTAGTGCAACCCCTCACATTGTGTCATATTCCATAATTACAACCAAGCCATTTTAATTTGTGGCCTAGAAACCTTGAATGGGTTTTTTACTTCATAGGCTGTCTAATTCTCTTCTTTTTGGATTTTCCTACTGGTTTCCTTATAGTTGGAGGATGGATATCACTCAAATATATTCTTTCCCATCTTTACTCGACACAGGATATATGATTGTATAAAAGTAGACTTAAGGTGATAACTATGCATATAATCCTTTGGCTTCTTTCTATTAGTATAAATTCCAGAAATGTTATGCTTACATGGGATTCCTGACAAATCCCACATTCTATAACTACAACTAAGTGAATTGAGGTCAATAATAAGCTGAGTGTCTTAGAAATTAACTTGATATCTCCTTTCTCCAGAATGTATGTATTTTCCCTTATAGCAATCTAAGAAGGGAGAGTGAATTAAGTTCCAATTAAAATTTTTTAAAAGCTAAGGACAATTAGAACAAAATTAAAGCACGAAGAATAGGGAAGGAAGAATGATGAATGCAACAGAGATTTATCGAGGTTTGACTATCCCAAGCCCACGTAATCTTTTTAGGACTCTTTTTGAGCTCACTACACTATCAATCTTCTTTGGGTGAAGATTAAATCCTTATAATTCTTGAGAGCACTTACAATCCTTTTTTTTTTACTCAAAGAGCATCTAAGGCTCTATAACCACTATCAATAGTAATAATTTATATCACTCAACAACCTCATTCTCAATCTTAGAACGCAAAGAAAATTATAGCTAAAACAAAATCTCAATGGATTAAATCCTTTGGCTAAAGTTCTAAAGGATAAAGTGTACAAGAGTTGCTAAAACACAATCTTCTTTGAGTGAAGATTAAACCCTTTATAATCTTTAAGAGTAACCCTTAGCTCTCTTATAAAACCTTTTTCACTCAAAAATGCTCTACAATCACTTTCAATAGTGAAAAATAATTTATATCACTCAATAACCTCACTCTTAATCTTAAAACACAAAGAGAATTATAGTTGAAACCAAATCTCAATGGATTAAGTGCTTTGGCTAAAGTTCTAGAGAGATAAAGTGTACAGGAGTTACTAAAACACAATAAAAGATTAATAAATGGTTGTTGTAAATTATTTTATATCAAAATCAACTCATATTTATAATTTTGACATAAATATGACCATTGGGGTGCATTAAATGTAAATAAAGTCATTTAACCACTTAAATAGTTTTTATAACAATTTTTAGATATCTAGGTTTAGAGGCCAAAGTTTAATCTTCATGGGCAGGACTTTAACGAGTAAAAATTTGCTTTTTAAAAATTGACTTTAGGCCTCCAAAAGTCCACTTTCAATAGCCAAGAATTGTTTTAGGTTGGTTGTGGCATTGCCTCCATAACCTGGGTTCAAGAAACTTCAAAGAAATATAACTTGAGCTACAAAACTCGAATTTTCAATCCAATTGAATCTTTGAAAAGCTATTTTAACAAACTTTTAACTAAAGAGTATTTTAAAAATGATTTTCATCCAACGCCATGTAAAAAATTTAGTTGAAGTCCCCATGATTAATAATATGAAAAAAAAATAATATCAAGTTAGAAACTTTTAAATATAAAACCTTATACTTGATCCAACACAATAAAATGATAATTACATAGAATTAAAAGAAAACTTATCTTACAGGATCCCTACTTGAATTTTGCTTCCATTATTGTTTTAACTTCCTCTTAATTTGAGGCAATTTAATATATTTGAAATTGGGGCCTACAAGCTCAATACAAATATTCTCCAAGATAATTAGTAGCATAATAATTTTTTATTATCATCAAAACATGGGTTAAGACGCTTAGGTCTAACAATCTCCCCCTTTTTTTATGATGACAAACAATTATTGGATTTAAACACAAGTGTAATGTGTGAGTTTTTTGAAAATTACTCCCCTTTAATATAATCCCCCTTACAAAAATAATTGATGCCTTAATTAAAAATTCAACGGAGCATAAAAATAGAGGTTTTGACTCAATGAATACAATGACATGAGGTAATGAGTTCTAGATGAATGATTTTCAATAAACTCAACAAAACCATCATTTCCAAAAAATATGTCTATGTCAACAATTAATAATAGAATGCCAAAGTAAATAGAATGTACAAGAAAATATCCATAAAGTGTATAGGTGCATAAATATTTGCAAAATATCATCCAAAATCATAAAAATATCATCCAAAATAAATGTCTTCATAAAAATATCATCCAAAATAAATATTATCATACACTAACTAGTTATCTCCCCCTTTGGCATCATTAAAAGGAAGGAAAGCACAACCATCAAAGCATAACTATTTCATATTCAATCCTAAAGAACCAATTTTTATTGATTCACAAAATACATTTCCATTTATCTAAACATCAAACATGTTGGTAGGCATACATCCACTAAGTATCACATTAAAATACAAATCAATCATCAAAACATCAAGGAACTAAGTATCAAATCCATTAAGCATGTCTAGTTCTCTTTTAATGAAGCTAAACCTTTCTTTATGCAAAGGTTTAATGAAAATATCAGCCAATTGGTTATTGGAATCCACAAATTCAAGAACCATATCTCCATTAAGCACATGATCATGAATAAAATGATGCTTAATGTATATATGCTTACTCTTAGAATGTTGAATGGGATTTTGGGTCAAGGCTATTGCACTTGCACTATCACATTTAATAGGAATGTTTTTAAAAAATGCTTTGAAGTCTCTCAATTATTATTAAATCTAAAGAACTTAACTATAACAAAAACTCACCACAACATATTAAGCTTGGCGGTTGAAAGTGGAACTAAATTTTATTTCTTGCTACACTAAGAAACTAAAGAGTGTCTTAAGAATTGACAAGTGCCGGAGGTACTCTTCCTATTAAGGATGTTTCGAGCAAAGTCAGCATTCGAGTAGGAACATAAGTTAAATGATGCATTTCTAGGATGCCATAAACCTTAATGCAATGTGCCATTCAAATAATTAAGAATGCGTTTTACAGCACGCAAATGGGACTCTTTAGGACATGATTGAAAATATACACACAACTATTCAAAAAGCATAATGTTTGGTCTATTAGTAGTAAGATATAATAGACTACCGATCATACCTCTATAAAGCTTTTCATTAACCTAGTTTTTTTTTTCATATCCTTGTCTAACTTGGTATTTGTACTCATTAGATTTCTAATTAGTTTGCAATTCTTCATCCCATACCTTTCAATTAACTCTTTTTGGTACTTGGCTTAGTTGATGAAAATATCATCCTTAGCTTGCTTGATTTAAAGCACAAGTAAGAACTTGAGTTCTCCCATCATGCTAATCTGAAACTCACTTTTCATCACTTTAGAGAACTCTTCACATAAACACTCATTAGTAGCACCAAATTTAATATCATTAACATATATTTACACTATAAAAATGTCATATTCATGATTTTTAACAAAAATAGTTGTGTCAACCTTACCTTTTATGAAACCATTTTGCAAAAGAAAATTACTTAGCCTTTCATACTAAACTCTAGGAGCTTGTTTAAAACCATATAATGCTTTTGTCAATTTAAAAACATGATTTGGTAACTTATGATTTTTAAAATTGGGGGTTGCTCAACATAAACCTCCTCTTCAATAAAACCATTTGAAATTGCACTTTTCAAATCCATTTGAAATAGTCTAAAATTCATGTATGATGCATATGCAAAGTAAGATTCTAATGGCCTCTAATCTAGCTATAGGGGTGAAAGTCTTATCATAGTCAATGCCCTCCTTCTGGTTATAGCTTTTGGCTACCTACCTATCTTTTTTCCTAGTTATATTACCATCTTCACCCAACTTATTTCTAAACACTCATTTAGTACCTATTGTTAGGTGGTCTTTAGGTCTAGGAATTAAGGTCCAAACCTTAGTAAGTACCAAACCTTCATCACTAGGCTTCCTCAATAGACTTTGGTTCTATTTGAGATATAAAAGCTATCTTATTATAAATATTCCTAATAAAGGATCTAGTTGTTACCCCTTTTGAAGTTTCACTAATAATTTGGTCCCTAGGATGATCCTTCTTATAGGTCCAATCCTTAAGTAAGTCTTGTTGAATTCTTTGACTAAGAATTTATTGCACTTGTTGCTCTTAGAGTTCAACTTCATCCTCCAATGCCTTCAAGGGATCATCCTTAGGTTGAGCTTGATCTCCACTAGGTATTGACTCCTCAATAACTAAGGTTCTCTTATTTAATACTCTATATGCTTTACTAAATGTAAAGTATTATAAGAAGATACCTTAATCAGTTTTTGAAACAAATTTACTCAAGTTATCCTTAGTATGTAAAATAAAGCATTTATAATTAAAAAAAAAAACTTTAAAGTAACCCACCTTGGGTTCTTACCATTTTAAAGCTCATAAGGAGTTTTCTTCAGAAAAGATCTGATTAAAACTTTGTTTGAAATATAATAAGTCATATTAATGGCCTCTGCCTAAAAATAGGTAGGCAACTTATATTCATTTAACATAGTCCTTCATATATCTCAACGAGCCCTATTTTTTCTTTCAACACCATTTTGTTGGGACTCCTAGAAGATGAAAAATTATGAGTAATTCCTAATAAGCCATAATATTTTTCAAATATTTCATTTTCAATTTCTCTATAATGATCACTCTTATAACACTCTTACCCCATAACCTACTATTTATAACACTCACAATTTACATTAAGTTTTCATTTCTTTGGAGGTATCTATATAAGATATTAATCTAATGTTACAATTACTCAATCCACTATTTAGCTTCAGTTCTAAATTCTACCAAAATTTTGACAGAGTTTCCCCTAAAGTTTTAACTTAATTCCCCTAAGAGATATTCCATAAATGGAAATTTATAATGTGCATAATAATGAATAACTCTTAAGTTATTAAATGTTATCATAATGAACAATTTATTTAAATACAGATATTCATAATAATATAAATTAAGTTGTTAATCTTGTTTACATTTAAATATAAAATTCACATATTTAAAACCCTGAAATGCAAAAATGGGTGCAAATGCAAATACATGACCTAACTCCAAGCAATACACTATCTTTGTGTCTAGTAGAATTACTATCGCAAGGGTTTTGCGGTCGCCGAACGAGTTCTCACTAAAGTGAGAAAATTGAGGAGTCATCACTTTAATTTTAAGGCAAATTAAAAAAAACCATTTGTAAAAATTAAAGTCCACTTTAAAAACAGAGATTCTAGGTTCGGGGTCCGTATATAGGTGGGAAAGATGTTAGGCACCCCACCTCATCCCTCAACGAGGGTAAGCAGATTTAATATTGTGCTCTTTATAAATTGATAATTTAGGGGGTAGAATGATGATGTTAATCCTTTGTGCGGATAAAAGGAATATTTGATATTTCACTATTTAGGATTGCCCAAGAACACGACTACATGAGATGACCCTTCAGCGAATAGGTGTTGTGTAATGGATTTTTGTTGAGAGTTAATTCGAATATTGAAGTTATGATATTTTAGTTTGGATTTAAGCTAAGAGAATTCGGGTAAGAACTCTCTCCCGATCTCTTAATGTATTCTAATTAAAATTTAAGCAGAATATTTCAGGTAAGAACTCTTCCCCGATCTCTACATATTTTATTAAGATTTTGATCGAGAATTTGAGTAAGAACTCTCCCGATCTCTTAGTGTATTTAAGAATTTAAGTTGAGAACTCGGGTAAGAACTCTCCCCCAATCTCTTAGAGTTAAGAATTTAAGTTGAGAACTCGAGTAAGAACTCTCCCCCGATCTCTTAGTGTATTAAAAACTTAAGTTGAGAACTAGGGTAAGAACTCTCCCCCGATCTCTTAGTGTTAAGAATTTAAGTTGAGAACTCGGGTAAGAACTCTCCCCCGATCTTTTCGTGTTAAGAATTTAAGTTGAGAACTCGGGTTAGAACTCTCTCCCGATCTCTTAATGTATTCCGTTAAAGATTAGACTGAGTTCGGGTAAAAAGTCTCCCCCGATCTCTTAATGTGTTGCATTAAAAATTAGACTGAGTTTGGGTAAGAACTCTCCCCTAATCTCTTAATGTGTTGCGTTAAAAATTAGACTAAGTTTGGGCAAAAACTCTCTCCCGTTCTCTTACTATGTTGCATTAAAAATTAGACTGAGCTCGGATAAGAACTCTCCATCGATCTCTTAATGTGTTGCGTTAAAAATTAGACTGAGTTAGGGTAATAACTCTCCCCCAATCCCTTAATGTGTTTATTAGAATGGCATTTTATATGAACTTTGAACTAAGAACTCTGGTAAAGGGTCCTTCTTGACCCCTTTTTATATGGGAATGAAGTACCAAAGGTGCAAAAAACCCGTGTAAAGCTTTTCCTAGCCTACGAGACCTTATAACTAGATGGTGGACGAAAGACCGAACTCCTTGCCTATCTTCTGCATGATCACTTTATCAGAACTTTTTGATTTGTGACATCCGATCTCTTTTTAGTCGCTCGCCCGGGATCCGAACTTATCTTGATTCCCGATCTATTGTCGTATCGACTGGGTTCATTCCAAGGCCTGATCTCATAACTTATTCATTTGACCTAATCTTGTTTCCAACCTATTCGACCTTTGCTACAACTGTCTTCCTTTATCGTTTTTCATTTATTCAGACCAAAAACTCTTATGTCAAAGTACCCCTACCTATATTCTTTAGATACAAGTCGCCTATAACTTAAATGTGTACTCTCGAAGGAAATGAAAATTAAGTGACGATAAATGGAATTTGCGAATGAATAGAAAAAGAAGGCACAAGAAATAACTTCGAGCCTAGATAACCTATTCTGATATTTAATGTGACTGGATATAAAAGAAACTTTAAAAGAAAACTGGAGAAAACAAACCAAGGGTATTCAATAAAATGACAGTTTAGACGCTTACCTGTGGAAAGTTGAGGAGACAGGTGAGCTAACTCTGGTATCCATAAATCTTGCAGAGGTGAAAGCTGATGGCCGAAGAACTTGAGCTTACCCAAGGTAATGAGAATAGATCGGGACAAAGTTGAGCTCGCAAAGTAATGCACAGATACTAGGGCGGTGGGAATCAGGCAGAGTAAAGATGGTTTCACAGGGTGATGCACAGGAACTGAAAATGAAAATCTCAGGATTTAGAGCTCCTTTGAATGAAATACTTCAGAAAACTGGTTTCTAAAGTTTCTCAACACTTTGAAAGCTCTGAATGACAAGTAAGAAGACTGAATCAAAGTCCAGAGTCTTTCTACAATAATACCACCTTCTTCCCTTCTTTTCTACAGTGTTGCATGCAGGTATTTATAGGAAACAGGTGCCCAAAATGAAGGGTCAGGATCTTATCAGGAGGAGACGGAGGGCTTAGATTCAAAAGGATATAATCTGATGTCTGAGAATTAAAGAGAATCAAAATGGAGGGTCAGGATTCCGTTTAGAATATCTGTCCTTTCTCCCCTTAATCCAACGGTCAAGAGTCTTGCCTTACGAAATGGATCCAAAGGCTGGGAATAAAAAGCGCTAAATCTGTCATCTGCTTTTGATCCGAGGGCTCCAGATCTATCCTTACAATTATAATCAACGGTGTAGATCGGGATGTGCAGAGCTGCTTTAACCATTTTGGCGTCTAACGGCTGGGAGGGCGTCCTTGCAAATGAGATGTGTGGTGAGGATCTGATCATGCCTGCAATGCTTTAACAAACTCCGATCTGACGATGAAGAGAGTTAATTGAAAGTTCTGACCGGAAGTTATTAACCCCTCTATGCTCTCCGATCTCTATAGGTCATCTCCTGTTTCTTCCGATCTTCCCATTATGACCATCCCCTTTTAAGGTCATTATTCTGATCTTTATCTCTTGCATCGGGTCCCCTCTTATTTCCCGATCTCTCTCATTCCTGATATTTCCTCTCCATCTAACTTGCATTGGTCAAAGCAATAAATTCTTCAGTTATTGATGCATCCGCTTCGGGTTCTGTATGCAATAAATGCCAGGGCCCTATATATATGCAGCAATAGGAAATCACCTTCACACTTCACTTTTCCTTTTTCAGTTTATTTTCAATGCACCAGTTTTCCAATTCTAGCTTTTCCGGTGATAATTCTAATTATGATGGCCATTTTGATCTTTTTTCGACTGTTTTCTTCACCCCTCGCCTGAAAATTTATGACGCCGGCAATCGGAGAGCTATGAGAACGTCATCTAATGACAGTGAGGGAATCGGACTAATTTACAGATCAAGATTGAAAGTGACGGTCGTGCCGATCTCGAATTGGTCTATCGATATAAACAGTAGACTGATCTCAGACAAGAGGACTGCTAATTTCAATCTTGATGTCGGTGACCGCCTCTTGAAGTTCATTTGGCTTCCAACCATATCGGGCGTCTCGACTGCAGCTCGGTTCTGGTCAATGACATCGGCGATGACTCCACTCCATATCATGAGAGTCATAGTCACCCTATCTGAGCTACACATCTATCCAATATTTGTGGCTGGCTTTCTGATCAAACACATCTTTTGGTTCAGCCACAAGACTAGGCTTTGACATAGGCCAGCATTCTGGGCTTTGGAGTAGTCTTAAGCTAGGTAGAATGTAGGGCTGATTTTGAGAGATCGCCCAAATGATGTAATTGAGATCGCCCAACTGATGTAATCAGATCTTTTGAGATCGCCCAAATAATGTAATTGAGATCGCTCAACTGATGTAATCAAATCTTTTGAGATCGCTTAAATGATGTAATCAGATTCTTTGAGATTGCCCAAATGATGCAATCTGATCTTTTGGAAATGAAATGAAATTTTTACTTTGAATGTTTTTGTTTCGTTATTGCATTGGTTATTTTTTCGATCTCTGATAAGTGTACTCGATCTGATCATTAGATGAATTGCCATTCACAGATCTGCGGGTTTGGAAGTTTGTTCAATCTGATGACCTTAGTTGACCGATCTCATTTATCCAATTTTTTTACTATGTTTCTAGAACCTTCTTGCGATGTATCAAAGAGGTGACTCGGTTTCACTAACCGATGCGTCACTTGGGACTTCATGAGCATTTAATGCTTAAAAGGGTATAAATAGGGGAAAAGTGAGTCATTTGTTTCTTTATGTCATTTTCAGACCTTCCCGTAGCGATTTCAACTCTTCCTGTCACTTTCTAAAGTTTTGAGGCACCAATTTACACTCCGGTAAGGGTTTTGATCTTTTCTCGGTTAATGTTTTGATCTTTTCTAAATTAATTTTCCTTTTTGTTTTCTGAAAATGAGCGGTACTGACAGTTAGAGAGCTACTAGTCCTCCCTCCATTCATATCTCATGGACATCGGACAAAATTGAGGTGGTCAGGCCGAGCGAGCGACCGGAACCTTCTACAACCTCTGTCTTAGCCCAAGGTCAGGCAGCCCAATCAAAACAAGCATCTTCTTCAGGGAAAGAAAACTTACCCATGGATGAGTTGCCATCGATCCTTAAGCAAATCGATCTGCAGTCCATTAGTCAAGAATACAACTTTCGCACTGACTCCTTTGAGCTCATCAGATGTTATGGTGATCTCCAAGCTGATCATTTCTTTAAAAAAAAAGACATGATTATGGTATATGAAGAACAATTGAAGGCCGAGCTTTGGTTCCCCCCTGGACGAATTCTTTAAAGCTGTTCTGAAGTTCCATGATGTATGCGTAGCATAGGTGCACCTGAACACTTGGTGGATTCTAGTGGCTTTCAGAGGCTTATGCCAAGCTAAAAAGCTCGAGCCTACAACAAAGGTTTTCGCTGAGTTGCATAAGCTCACTCGATGAAAGGATGATGAGTATTGGTTTTTCTAAGCCAAGCCGCACTGTGGGCTTTTTATCGATCTCCCTTCTTCGTTGAAGAATTGGAAGAACAGGTTCTTCATACTGAGAAGTAAGATCTCGAATGGCTTTAAGGGTATCCCGCACAGTTGGCAGTACCTGGTCCCTTCAGTTCCAAAGAAGATCGCTCTAAATAGAGATGATGACGTCATGGTAAAGGAATTGAAGGATTAGGTAGCTACTCACAAGTATTCATGTCTAGATGCAGTTATGGCCGTATTGAAGTGGTGGCTAATGCAGATGATCGCCCATGAGGATTATGAACTGCAGCTCTCTGACATTGGACCTGGGATTGGTATAACCTAAATCTTTAGCCTCCTGACTTAAGTGATCTCACTAATTTTTTTTCTGTGCAGGTATGGCTTGAGGCGAGGGTGCGAAGGAGAGCCGTAAGAGAAAAAGGGAGGTCGCCCAGAAAATGCGAGAAATGAAGATTGTTACTGTATCCCAGATGCCAGAGCGAGACTCAGTAGAAGTGCCAGGCTCTTCGTCCTGACTTTCGAGACAGCCAACCCCAGAGATAGAGATCGCCTCTTTTCCTCCTCGATAAGATGAACCACCACCTCCTCCAGTTTCTTCAACTGCGGAAGGAGGGTCTTCCCAACCTGCCGTGAGGACCCTCTCTCGTGGTGCCCAAGTCCTCATCCACTCGCTAGAGAAGAATCGCTCAGTTCGGGGGAATCTTGGCCTGGCCAAGGTTTTGGGTGCCACCATCTGCTTCCAGGATGACCGGAATAGGCTGACTTTGAATAGCATTGACGACCTCCTGGCTCAAACGATGAGCTTGAGCATAGAAAGCCTTGTAAATCAACATATAATCAGAGAAAATGCTCATCTCTTAAGACAAGAAATTCTGAAGGCAGTCCAGGACACTGCTTCCACCAAAATCCAACTTTCGTCTGCTCAGGACTGCATCGCCGAGATTGAGGGTCGAGCGAAATCTTATGGGGATAGGATAGCTAAACTAGAGCGGGAACTCGAAGAAGCTCGGGCCTGCCGAACTACCGATTTCACTAGCCTTACCAAGGAGATCAAAGTGAAAGAAGAAGAGGCCGTGACGAGGAAAGTTGGTGCTTATGTGAATGCTCACGGTAATCTTCTGGCCGAGCTTGAATGGCGCTATCCTAAGGAAGACTTCTTCTAGATAGTGAATCTTATCCCTAGAGGTAAAGAGGAGAGCAAGGAGGAGCCTGAGAGAGAGAGAGAGGATGATAGAACTAATAATGTACCCGGAGAGCAGGCTGGGGGAGACCCTCCTGCCGAATGACTTGTACATTTTTTATTTTGAAATGAATTGGAGTCTTTTATGTTCAATTTCTTAATAAGATAGGAAAGCATTAAAACCAAATTGTTTGAGTACTAATTGATTGAATGCAGATGAACATTAAACCTAAGAGCGACTATTAATCAAAAGATATCAAATTACTCCAAGAGATTGGAAAAACATTATACACAGACATAAGATCGAACGGAGCCATGACCAAATACTGAATGGAACTTTAGAATATTAGAATTGCAAAGATTTGACACTGACTTGAACTTTTAAGATCAGAACTATTATTAGACCGGATAAAAACCTTAACTTTATTTTAAGGAATATCTGAGCAATTCAAGCGAGAAGCCTGATCACAACATTAGTCAAATGGAATTCTGTGATATTTGTACATAAAGAGATCGAAGAACAATAGCAGGCAAGATTGGATGGTCCAGAGATTCAATATTGACTCGAACTCATCTAATAAAGATCAAGAGATCAAAAAGCAATCTAACTTGAGCATGAGATCGATTTGTTCCAGGGACGAGCGATCGGTGAGTTCGAAAAGCTACCTGTGATTGAGACATCGGTCAAGAATGGATAATAAAGTTTCAATTTTAAAAGATCCTCGCCTTTGAAGGTCGGCCAAAATATGGTGTCTACAATTACCATTATTCTCTTTAACAATGCCAATATCTCTCAACATCTTGAAATAACACTTTACTAATCAAAACCTGTGACAACGTAAACCCAGTTAAATTAATAAAATAAGAAATAAAGAGATTTGCAATTGATTCCAGAATCTTTGGCATTTTTTTATTTGAGAAAGCTTCAAAATTTCTTTCTCATTTTATGTAGCACTCCTAAGTTTGGTAGTGCGTTCTACTGTTCCTGTGACCAGTGTTGTCCGGACAGCTAGGATGCCTAGAACTACACTTTGATATGAGGGAGGAGACATAAAATAATGAAATACAAGAAAAGAAAATACAAGAAAAACAAAGGAAAAATAATAGCAAAGAAATGTAACCAAGTTAAGCGAGCCGAGAATCCTTGCGATGGGTGACTGCACAGGGAAGTCACGGCGTGGACCGTTGACTAGCCCTGGACCGCGGGGAACCCTGGAAAATATTTTTAGGACTCCAATAAATATTTATTGAAGTATAAATATCATTAGAAATATCAAAGAAAAATTAAATAATTAGTACAAAGAAAAGTGAGAAATCGAAAAATGGACAAAACCCGGTGTTACAGAAAAATCGGAAATGCAACCCGAACAGGGGCATTGTGGTCATTTGACATCCCGAGTTGTCTTTTGACCTAAATGTCCATTAAAAATAAATAATATTACACTTGGAAAATATAATGAAAAATTAATTTAGGGGTACCTAATGTAAATAGCCAAAAGTGGAGAGTAAATGGAGTAATTAACACATTTAACATATAAAATGGTTTAATTAATTTGAGTGGACCACTAAGAATTATAAAATGTATTAAGTGGGCAGATTGCTCCACTAAAACATCATCTTCAACCTTTGAAGACCATCCATGCCGAAATGAGAAGCTTGAAATCCTCCATGGCCGTTTTGCTTTAAGCTTCATCTACCTCTTCATTTCACCTCCAAACACCTAGGTTGCTTCATTAAAATTTGTCCCCACATCACAAGGAAGAGTTTGATAACTATTTCAAGAAGTTTTGGTGAAGATTTAAGAAGTCTCATCCATAGGTAAGTTTGAGTTTTTGAATATTGCTTTGTTAAAGTTTGTAAGCATGTTATGGGTGTGTGAATTATGAAGAAATTTTTAAGGTTTGATATTGAATGGGAATGTGTAATTTTGGCAGCCATGGAAATACCTTGAAGGCAGGTTATTTGTGCTTGTAAATGGTGAATTAAATGATTGATTAAATGTATATTGTGTAGGAAATTGTTTAGGTGATGTATACTTAGTATATGTAAATGTAAAATGAAATTTAAAGCTTGGAAAGTAATGGAATGTAAGTGTACCATTGTGGCAGTTTGCTAACCCTTGAAGAATGCTGGAATTCATGCTTGGGTTATGGAATAATGATGTTAAAATGTGTTGGTTGTTATGGCAGTTTGAATGTATGTATAGTGGTGTGAAGGTTGGACATATGAATGAGCTTGGTTATGGAGTTAAATTGTTGTAAATTGAGTTGGGCAAATTCTGCACTTGTTGGTGCACATTGAATGTAATTGTAAGCTACCAAAATGACCTATAATGTGTTGTGAATTATGTTTAGGTCATGGTACAACCAGAATTGGCTTGAATGTTAAGTTGGTGAGTGTTAAAAGTGGTGCTTGATGTGTATGCAAGAATTTCAATAAGGCAGTCTGAGTTTTAGGCCTATAACTTTAAGTGTGTGGCTCCAATTGGTATGAGACCAATTGGAGGTGAAACTAGGCACAAAATGTGCCAACTTTCATGAAGGAAGCATACCAAAATTCTGCTTGCAAGGTAGCTTGAAAAATGACTAAATCTGGATTAAGTGCAATTGAGGCCTGAAAATTGACCATTTTGGCAGCAGTTAGTGTTTAGGCCATAACTCACTCAAAACAGGTCCAATTGACCTAAAATTTTAACCATGAGTAGTTAAGACCCATATCTACAAGTCTTATGAAGACACCAAAACCTAGAAATGACCATAAGCAAGTCAAACAGCTTGCACAAATTCGGGTCCAAAAACTGGCCGAACCAAAGTTGACCAAAATTGACCTAAAATGACCAAATTTGATGCCATTTGACCAGCAATAGTACAATAACCATGACTTGGTCTACATAACTCAGAATGACCTGAAATTTTGCCCCGCGTTCCATAAGACATAGATCTACAAGTTTGTAGTTTTGACCGAAACCCGAAAACCGAGGGAACTAGGTCGTCCGGCTAGGTCAAACTAGTATCCCAGAATCCAGCAAGTTGCAATAAAATGCACTAAACAAGGAAATGAAATTGGTAACATGTACCAACCCTAAAAGACTATCGAATGTGACATATTAGTAACACTAAAACCTAATTTACCTAGAACGCATCGAGGGTCGATATATTAGGTTGATTAAGCAAATAATAGCTTTCAGTGAATTACTTATCAAGCATTATCGATAGAGACAGTTTAATTTAGTACTGAAACACTTCAAATTGTGTTTCTCAGTTAGTAAAGAATGAGGGAAAGGGAAGGAAACACTGAGTCCAGACTAGGAGAAAATTATCAAAGGTTTGTGCACAACAACTATTTCTTTTGAATTTTTCAATTGAAATAAATTATGACTATTTGTACATTATTGTTTTAAATTGTGAAAATGTGTTTGAATGGATATTTATCACTTGAAAAGCACTGTAAATGGTTTGAAATTGTTTGAATGATATTGATGGATACTTATTGATTGAAAAGTATTGGAAATGGTTTGAAACCACGGCTATCATGTATATTGATTGTATTCCTCGCTAGCTTGTCTAGTGGGACGAATTGAATTCCCTCTCTGGCTGAAGTGTTGAGGTGTGTGCCTGTTGAGGATGAATTGGATGAGTACTCATATTTTTGCTAGCTAGCTATGTTATTCCTCATTAGTCATCGACTTTTGGGACGAATTGAACTTTGGAACATGATTAAGCTGTGTGTGTGATTTATTGATTTATATTATGAGATTGTGAAATAGAGTTAAATTCTTATTGACATTCACTGTCTTTTGAATTTAATTATGATTTGATTTATTGAAATTATTGTGATATTGAGAAATGGGGTTTAAATTCTTGTTGACATTATTGTCTTGAATTTAACTATTGTTTTAAGTATCCACTATTTATTTAACTTATGAATTGTGATTTAAAGTTGTATTTGGTTATTGTTGTGCACCACTGAGACATTGTCTCAGCGATAGCTTTTTATTGCTGTCGCAGGTAGACAGACAGACAGGCAGCAGACTAAGCTGCTAGTACCTCCAGCGAGAGATTTTCGGGTATAATGAGTTTACCATATTTTGCATTTTGTACTGTAATGTATGACCACTGTATGTATATATTGTTTTTGGTTTTGAGCAGTTGTAAATTAAAATTGTACATTGAAGTTGTAAAGTAAATTATGAGTTATTTTGACTTGTAAAAAAAAAAATTGTATTATATTTCTTGTATTTTAGTCTTTGAAAAATTTATGTGGATTTGAGTTGAGAAATATGTTGTGTTGAGAAATATGTTGGAGTTGAGATTTGGAAATATATTGAAGTGTTTTTTATAGGCTTTCTGAAGAACTGTTTTATCCAAAATATAGATGGCACTCTGCTAAAATTTTTACAGAAAATTTCTAATAGTCCAAATGAGTTAGCCGTTTCACTTCAGTTCACAAAAGTTTTTAACACCTGTAAATAGTGCTCACCATTGTAAAAGAAGCAAGAAAAGTTTTTAAAATCCCTTGTAGTGTATTTAATGGGTTATTAGTAGACGGAGTTGGTAATTCATTAGGTATACTATGGGATCATGTTATGCCTTACAGAGGGGTAGGGTGTGACATGTTTTAGTGGTATCAGAGCTAGGTTTTTAAATTCTATTTTCACATGTTATTTGAATATTCTTTCTTCATAGTACAACTGCTCAATATCATTGTTTGATACATACAGTACATTACATTATAAATATGCACTAACGAGAGGAAATCTCCTTGTGTTGTTTGTTCAGGAGATCTAAAATCCTCGCATTGACTATGGAAGAGGGTGATCGTTCAGTCGATCAATCTATTGAGGCTGAGGTACAAGGGGATGCCCCAGCCCTCCAAAATGTCAGTGGTTCGGACACCGGCTCTGCAGATCTGCGATTTCTGCTCGGTTGCTCGTGAGAGATGCGCAATGTTCCAACAAATGGCTAGTAATGTGCCTACTCAAGTCCCAATACAGACACCAGTGGTACAACCACAGTCTCTTACTAGGCAGTATGACAAATTGATGAAGTATGGGGCTACAGAGTTTAAGGGGACAGTAGATCCTCTAGAAGCTGAATAATGGTTAGAGAGGATGGATAGGGTTTTCAAGAAATTGCATTGCACGGAAGAGCTCAGATTTGAATACTCAGTATCTTTGCTACAGGGGGATACTTATGACTGGTGGAAAACCATTCCCCACAGTCTAGTAGAACCTGCAGTGCTAACATGGAATGACTTTCTCAGGGAATTCAGACAGAAATATGTCCCCGATGCTTATGTAGACCAGAAGCTACAAGAGTTCCTAAGTCTGAAACAGGGGAGCAGATCAGTGGCTGAGTATGAAAGGAAATTTTCCCGCCTAAGCCATTATGCAGTAAGTTTACTTTCTACTAGCAGGGAGAGATGCAAGAGGTTTGAAACCGGCTTGAAGCCCAGTATCAGACTACAAGTAGTCGGATTCAAACACACTAACTTCTCTGAACTTGTTTCTCAAGCCCTAAAGTTGGAAAGAATTGAGTTTGAAGCTGCTCCTGAGAAAAAGAAATCAGAGAAGACAGAGAAAGAGGGAAAATCTGTAGAACAGAGTTCTAGTGGTCCAACTGGAAAGAGGAAGAACTATGGAGGACATAGCAGAGGTGGCAAGAAGTCTGGTAGGGGAAGATATTCAAGACAGAAACCTCCCTTATCTGGTCAGCAGAGTACCAGAGGTTCCTACCCTCCCCGCTAATGTGAAACTTATGGAAGAAATCATGGTGAGATATGCTATAAGGCTATTGGAGCCTGTTATAACTGTGGAGGCACAGAACACTTTGCCAAGGACTGCACCAGTAGTCGCAGAGTTAGACCACCTCCTACTACTGCAGAGGGTCGATTCGAGCCACTGTCACGAAGTTCACAACCACCCAACAGAGGTAGAGGCAGGGGTAGAGGTAGCCCAGCAGGCAACCAAGGCACAGTGAAACATTCAGAGCAAGACAGTGCTCCGGTCAGAGTCTATGCAATGAAACAGAGGGAAGAGGCCGAGACATCTGATGTTGTGGCTGGTACCTTCTCAACTTTTAACCAAGATGTGTTTGTGTTATTTGATCCGGGTTTTACCCATTCTTATGTGAGTGCTAGCATCATTGATTGCATTGTTGTTCCATGTACAAAAATGGACTTTGATGTGCTAGTAACAAGTCCACTAGGACAGGAGATTAGGGTTAATAGAATATATAGAGATTGTCCTTTGGTGATCCAAGGATACACTTTTCTGTCTGATTTTATTGAAATGCCCTTCAGAGATTATGATATCATCTTGGGTATGGATTGGTTAGCTAGACATCACGCCATGATTGACTGTAGGCTGAAGACAGTCACTTTTGGTCTCCCTCAGTACAATGATGTGGTAATACATGGGGAGAGGCAGTTATTGCCATCAAATGTCATTTCGGCTGCACTAGCCAGAAAAATGATCAGAAAGGGGTGTGAAGCATACTTGGCACATGTGGTAGACACCCAAGTGGGGAGTCCAGCATTGAAAGACATCCCTACAGTATGTGACTTTCCAGATGTATTTCCTAATGAATTGCCAGGATTACCTCCGAAAAGAGAAGTGCAGTTTGAAATTAATGTTATGCCTGGTGTGGATCCAATCTCCATAACGCCATACAGAATGGCACCAGCAGAGTTGAAGGAGTTGAAGATACAATTGCAAGAATTACTTGAAAAGGGCTTCATCCGCCCTAGTGTGTCACCTTGGGGAGCACCAGTGTTCTTTGTTAAGAAGAATGATGGTACTCTCCGCTTATGCATTGACTACCAGCAGTTGAATAAGGTGACAATAAAGAACAGATATCCATTGCCTCGCATTGATGATCTGTTTGATCAGTTGAAGGGTGCAGTTGTATTCTCCAAAATTGATTTGCGATCTGGTTATTATTAGTTGAAGGTGCAAGAGCAAAGTATTCCAAAAACTGCTTTCAGAACTCGGTATGGCCACTACGAGTTTCTAGTAATGCCATTCGGGTTAACAAATGCTCCAGCTGCTTTTATGGATCTGATGAACACTATCTTCAGACCATATCTTGATCAATTTGTGGTGGTGCTTATTGATGACATTTTGATATATTCGAGGAATGCAGAGGAGCATGACAGACATCTGCGGATTGTACTGCAGACTTTAAGGGAGAAACAACTATACGCCAAATTATCGAAATGTGAATTTTGGCTGAAAGAAATCTCCTTTTTAGGACATGTTGTGTCAGCTGAAGGGATCAAGGTAGAAGCTATCCTTAATTGGAAGCCACCCAGGAATATCACAGAAGTTCGCAATTTTCTGGGTTTAGCTGGATATTACCGTCGGTTTGTGAAGGGGTTTTCTATGTTATCTTCTCCACTGACCAAACTGCTTCGGAAAGATGTAAAATTTCAGTGGACTGATAAATGCCAGCAAAGTTTTGATGAGTTGAAAAGGTGTTTGACTGAAGCTCCAGTCCTCACTTTACCTACTCCAGGTAAATAATATACAGTTTATAGTGATGCTTCTCACAATGGGTTAGGCTGTGTACTGATGCAAGATCAGAATGTCATTGCTTATGCATCACGCCAGCTGAAACCGCATGAGAGGAACTACCCAACACATGATCTGGAGCTAGCAGCTATTGTTTTTGCTCTGAATATCTGGAGACACTATTTGTATGGAGAGAAATGCTACATTTACACAGATCACAAGAGCTTGAAGTATTTGGGCACCCAGAAGGAATTGAATTTGAGGCAGAGGAGATGGTTAGAACTCATTAAAGACTATGATTGCTTAATAGACTATCAGCCAGGGAAAGCAAATGTGGTGGCTGACGCCTTAAGTCGCAAGACTATGGCAAGTCTTAGAGTTTCTCCTTTATCCATGGTATATGAATTGAAAACACAGCATGCCAGTTTAGAGATTGATGATGAGGGACAGACAGTAGTTGCATGGCATGTACAGCCAGTGTTGATTGATCAGATCAGAATGGCTGCTCAGAGTGATGAAAAATATCAGAAGCTACTGAAAGAAGTCCAGCAGGGCAAGAAACCTGAATTTTCTGTGAGAGAGGATGGTTTATTGCTACATCGAGCGTAATGTGCGTTCTAGTGATGTGGAATTGAGGCAGATCATTATGAAGGAAGCACATGAGTCTCCATTTGCTATGCACCTAGTGGAACTAAAATGTACAGAGGGTTGAAAGAGCATTCTTGGTGGATGGGTATGAAGAGAGATATAGTGAATTTGTTTCCAAATGCCTAACTTGTCGCAAGTAAAGGCGAACATCAAGTTCCAGTGGTTTGTTACATCCTTTATCGCATGCAGTGGAAATGGGAGCGGATAACTATGGATTTTGTTACAGGACTACCAAGGACACGAGTAGTCATGATGCGGTATGGGTTATAGTTGTGATTGACCAAGTCTGCTCACTTTTTGCCAGTTCGGATGGACTATAGCCTGGAAAGATTGGCCAAATTGTACATATATGAGATTGTAAAACTGCATGGAGTGCCAGTATCAATTGTGTCTGACAGAGATCTTAGGTTCACTTCTAGATTCTGGGGCAGTCTTCAGAGAGCCCTAGGAACTAGATTGAACTTCAAAGACAAAGATTCCACCCACGCATGATGGCGATCTTAGAGGGTTATTCAGATATTGGAGGATATGCTACGGGCTTGTGTGATTGAGTTTGAAGGTAGTTGGGATACACACTTGCCTTTGATTGAGTTTGCTTATAACAACAGCTACCAATCAAGCATTGGAATGCCTCCATATGAAGCTTTGTATGGCAGGAAGTGCAGAACTCCCTTATGTTGGGATGAAGTAGGTGAAAGGAAGATGATTGGGCCAGAAATTGTTCAGCAGATAGAGAAAAAGATCAGATTGATCAGAGATAGACTCAAGACTGCATCAGACCGTCAAAAGTCCTATGTTGATCTGAAGAGAAGAGATATTGAGTATGCAGTGGGTGATAAAGTGTTTCTCAAAGTTTCTCCTTGGAAGAGAATTGTGAGATTTGGCAGAAAGGGGAAACTGAGTCCTCGTTTCATCGGACCATATGAGGTTCTGGAAAGAGTGGGTCCTTTGGCATATCGGTTGGCATTACCTCCAGAGTTAGCAAGGATACACAATGTCTTCCATGTGTCCATGTTAAGGAGGTACAGATCTGACCCATCTCATGTACTATCAGTTGAAGAGATTGAGGTAAATCCAGACCTCTCATATGAGGAAGAACCCATAAAAATTCTAGCTTATGAGGTGAAGCAACTGAGGAATAAACAGATACACCTGGTTAAAGTGCTGTGGAACCATCATTCAGGCCAGGAAGCTACTTGGGAACGTGAAGAGGATATGAGGAGACAGCACCCACAGCTGTTCAGAGACTAATACCAGGTAAAATTTCAAGACGAAATTTATTTAAGGGGGGGAGAATTGTAACACCCCTAAGTTCAGTAGTGCGTTCTACTGTTCGTGTGACCAGTGTTGTCCGGACAGCTAGGATGCCTAGAACTACACTTTGATATGAGGGAGGAGACATAAAATAATGAAATACAAGAAAAGAAAATACAAGAAAAACAAAGAAAAAATAATAGCAAAGAAATGTAACCAAGTTAAGCGAGCCGAGAATCCTTGCGATGGGTGACCGCACCGGGAAGTCATGGCGTGGACCGTTGACTAGCCCTGGACCGCGGGGAACCCTGGAAAATATTTTTAGGACTCCAATAAATATTTATTGAAGTATAAATATCATTAGAAATATCAAAGAAAAATTAAATAATTAGTACAAAGAAAAGTGAGAAATCGAAAAACGGACAAAACCCGGTGTTACAGAAAAATTGAGAATGCAACTCGAACAAGGGCATTGTGGTCATTTGACACCCCGAGTTGTCTTTTGACCTAAATGTCCATTAAAAATAAATAATATTACACTTGGAAAATATAATGAAAAATTAATTTAGGGGGTACCTAATGTAAATAGCCAAAAGTGGAGAGTAAATGGAGTAATTAACACATTTAACATATAAAATGGTTTAATTAATGTGAGTGGACCACTAAGAATTATAAAATGTATTAAGTGGGCAGATTGCTCCACTAAAACATCATCTTCAACCTTTGAAGACCATCCATGCCGAAATGAGAAGCTTGAAATCCTCCATGGCCGTTTTGCTTTAAGCTTCATCTACCTCTTCATTTCACCTCCAAACGCCTAGGTTGCTTCATTAAAATTTGTCCCCACATCACAAGGAAGAGTTTGATAACAATTTCAAGAAGTTTTGGTAAAGATTTAAGAAGTCTCATCCATAGGTAAGTTTGAGTTTTTGAATATTGCTTTGTTAAAGTTTGTAAGCATGTTATGGGTGTGTGAATTATGAAGAAATTTTTAAGGTTTGATGTTGAATGGGAATGTGTAATTTTGGCAGCCATGGAAATACCTTGAAGGCAGGTTATTTGTGCTTGTAAATGGTGAATTAAATGATTGATTAAATGTATATTGTGTAGGAAATTGTTTAGGTGATGTATACTTAGTATATGTAAATGTAAAATGAAATTTAAAGCTTGGAAAGTAATGGAATGTAAGTGTACTATTGTGGCAGTTTGCTAACCCTTGAAGAATGCTGGAATTCATGCTTGGGTTATGGAATAATGATGTTAAAATGTGTTGGTTGTTATGGCAGTTTGAATGTATGTATAGTGGTGTGAAGGTTGGACATGTGAATGAGCTTGGTTATGGAGTTAAATTGTTGTAAATTGAGTTGGGCAAATTCTGCACTTGTTGGTGCACATTGAATGTAATTGTAAGCTGCCAAAATGACCTATAATGTGTTGTGAATTATGTTTAGGTCATGGTACAACCAGAATTGGCTTGAATGTTAAGTTGGTGAGTGTTAAAAGTGGTGCTTGATGTGTATGCAAGAATTTCAATAAGGCAGTCTGAGTTTTAGGCCTATAACTTTAAGTGTGTGGCTCCAATTGGTATGAGACCAATTGGAGGTGAAACTAGGCACAAAATGTGCTAACTTTCATGAAGGAAGCATACCAAAATTCTGCTTGCAAGGTAGCTTGAAAAATGACCAAATCCGGATTAAGTGCAATTAAGGCCTGAAAATTGACCATTTGGGCAGCAGTTAGTGTTTAGGTCATAACTCACTCAAAACAGGTCCAATTGACCTGAAATTTTAACCAAGAGTAGTTAAGACCCATATCTACAAGTCTTATGAAGACACCAAAGCCTAGAAATGACCATAAGCAAGTCAAACAGCTTGCACAATTTTGGGTCCAAAAATTGGCCGAACCAAAGTTGACCAAAATTGAGCTAAAATGACCAAATTTAATGCCATTTGACCAGCAATAGTAAAATGACCATGACTTGGTCTACATAACTCAGAATGACCTAAAATTTTTCCCCGCGTTCCATAAGATATAGATCTACAAATTTTTAGTTTTGACCGAAACACGAAAATCGAGGGAACTAGGCCGTCCGTCTAGGTCAAACTAGTATCCCGGAATCCAGCAAGTTGCAATAAAATGCACTAAACAAGGAAATGAAATTGGTAACATGTACCAACCCTAAAAGACTATCGAATGTGACATATTAGTAACACTAAAACCTAATTTACCTAGAACGCATCGAGGGTCGATATATTAGGTTGATTAAGCAAATAATAGCTTTTAGTGAATTACTTATCAAGCATTATCGATAGAGACAGTTTAATTTAGTACTGAAACACTTCAAATTGTGTTTCTCAGTTAGTAAAGACTGAGGGAAAGGGAAGGAAACACTGAGTCCAGACTAGGAGACAATTATCAGAGGTTTGTGCATAACAACTATTTCTTTTGAATTTTTCAATTGAAATAAATTATGACTACTTGTACATTATTATTTTAAATTGTGGAAATGTGTTTGAATGGATATTTATCGCTTGAAAAGCACTGTAAATGGTTTGAAATTATTTGAATGATATTGATGGATACTTATTGATTGAAAAGCATTGGAAATGGTTTGAAACCACAGCTATCATATATATTGATTGTATTCCTCGCTAGCTTGTCTAGTGGGACGAATTAAATTCCCTCTTTGGCTGAAGTGTTGAGGTGTGTGCCTGTTGAGGACGAATTGAATGAGTACTCATATTTTTGCTAGCTAGCTATGTTATTCCTCATTAGTCATCGACTTTTGAGACGAATTGAACTTTGGAACATGATTAAGCTGTGTGTGTGATTTATTGATTTGTATTATGAGATTGTGAAATGGAGTTAAATTCTTATTGACATTCACTGTCTTTTGAATTTAATCATGATTTGATTTATTAAAATTATTGTGATATTGAGAAATGGGGTTTAAATTCTTGTTGATATTATTGTCTTGAATTTAACTATTGTTTTAAGTATCCACTATTTATTTAACTTATGAATTGTGATTTAAAGTTGTATTTGGTTATTGTTGTGCACCACTGAGACATTGTCTCAGCTATAGCTTTTTATTGCTGTCGCAGGTAGACAGACAGACAGGGGAGCAGACTAGGCTGCTAGTACCTCCAGCGAGAGATTTTCGGGTACAATGAGTATACCACATTTTGCATTTTGTACCGTAATGTATGACCACTGTATGTATATATTGTTTTTGGTTTTGAGCAGTTGTAAATTAAAATTGTACATTGAAGTTGTAAAGTAAATTATGAGTTATTTTGACTTGTAAAAAAAAAAAAATTGTATTATATTTCTTGTATCTCAGTCTTTGAAAAATTTCTGTGGATTTGAGTTGAGAAATATGTTGTGTTGAGAAATATGTTGGAGTTGAGATTTGGAAATATATTGAAGTGCTTTTTACAGGTTTTCTGAAGAACTGTTTTATCCAAAATACAGATGGTACTCTGCCAAAATTTTTACAGAAAATTTCTAATAGTCCAAATGAGTTAGTCGTTTCACTTCAGTTCACAAAAGTTTTTAACACCTGTAAATAGTGCTCACCACTGTAAAAGAAGCAGGAAAAGTTTTTAAAATCCCTTGTAGTGTATTTAATGGGTTATCAGTAGACGGAGTTGGTAATTCCTTAGGTATACTACGGGATCATGTTATGCCTTATAGAGGGGTAGGGTGTGACATTTTCAGTCTTAAACATGACAGTCAATTGTGTAACAGATGTCTCTTTTCATTAAATTATCAAAGAAGGATCATGTTCAATTATACAGAAATTCAGATGGTTTTCGGAAGTTACATTAGTTTAGCAGTAACTTTAAATAGAAAAAAAAAACATTCTTTTTATCCAAGATTATTCGAACATGGTTAAGGGATCATTTTTCCCATTTTATCATATATTAAGATCTAAATATCATATAATTCTCATATATTATTCTGTTTAACATGAGTCGTAGTGTAGTCCTTGCATAATTTATTCCACAAATAAATCTAATGGACACTTGAAAAGTCTTAATTCTTATCTTAATGAAATCGAGTCTTTAATCAATATCATTTATCCTCTTGTTTAAACTAAGATGCCCAAAATATATAATTTAAAGTACTCAGTAGTAGCAAAGCTACTAGAGTTATTAGAGTTGGGGTTGAGCCATTAGTGTTATGGTATAGCCACCAGAGTTATCAAATGTAATAGCCCAGTCTGAGTCTGCTATCGACACTAAGGGAAAGTGTAAGTGAGAAGCCATTAAAACCGATAGCAAGCCTCAACATTACCTCTATAAATATTGGTGGAGCCCATTTCCATTATAAAATGCATTTAAATAAATAAAACAATTTATTTATATCATAAAACTCTTAGGTAGAAGCATAGTAAACCTTTATATATTTACTTATTATCAAGAGCTCCATAACCTTTACATATACCTTTACCACAATATGAGGCAATAGCCTTTGGAACTCGCAACCCAAATATGTTGAATGTATCTTCAACTCATATCCCTAAAAGGGCAAGACAGAGAAAAGGAGTGAGCTTGGGGGTTCAGTAAGTAAAAGCCTACTTTAGGGAAAGAAACATATATTAAAGCATTTTCATACATACATATGCAACACAATAGCTTCATGATATGTTCACAACATAGACAATTCACACCAAGGTAATTCATATCACTAGTGGATACCCCAGCCATCATATAAATCAAATGTGTCCAGCCCATTAAAAGAGTTCCTTAGGATTTTCTCTTAGTCATAATACATAATGGATGCCAATAGTGCAGAAGTCATGATTTATCTAAGGTGGATCCTATTGGAGAAAAAGAGGAGAGAGGGAATGGCTGGCTAAAATGGGTTGAAGAAGATGTGTTAATTTTTTTTTTTTTTAGTTTTTATGTATTTATCTTCATTTTTTACTTAGTCAAAAATTAAAAAATTAGAATAATTAAATTTTCTTTTTGACATCATGGGTGATGTCACAAGGGTGAGGTAATAATTCAATTTTCATTTACTTTTCTTTTTCCTTTATTTTTCCATAATTCTTTAATTTAATTTTTTTATTCTGAAATTTTTATCTCTCCAATTTTATTGCACAGTTAGGTCAGGAGTCACCTCTAGGTGTGAATTGACCAATTTGCCCCTCGCCGAATTGATCCGGTTTGCAAATAATCCAGTATTTCTTTCAGAGTTCTGACATAATTATTTGACCTACTTATTAACTCTTTGCTGTGATTTTCTCTTTTCCACTAGATTCGCAATAGTCCTTAGGACTATTGCGGTGTCATAATTTTCTATTCAAAATTTGAGTTGGGACTGACCTCGCTTTCACTTCTCGGTAAGGTCACCCATCGCTGTGACCCCCGGCTCATTTAATCTTTTATACTTTGTTTTTCTTATTTATACTTTACCATCTGGTAATTACTATTTATTTTCATTCAGGGCTTTTCTAGGTGACTTAATTGTGATTCTAATCCTCTTAATTGTCTAGACCAACACCGATTACCGAAACAGTAAATTACACATAGCTATGCATATGGAGGCGTTACAATTCTCCCCCCTTAAAAGAAATTTCGTTCATGAAATTTTACTCAATATCCGTCCTAAAATAGTTATACATTTGTTTTCTCATGTCTTTCATATATTTTCATGTAGCTTCATAATCTGAATAATTGTCCATAATACCTTAACCAAATGTATACATTTATTTCTCAGCTGTTTCACCTCATGTGCTAAGATCTTTATAAGTTCCCTCATCATACATTGAATTTAAATTCATTTCACCTTTTTAGAGGTAAGCAATTTTGTGTGCTAACGAATCCACTCTTTCTAGGACCTTGTGTGGTCCTATGGAGTGAGAACTTAGTTTTTCTCCTTTCTATATAATCGTATAATCTTCTTTCCTTTAAGTTTATGTAAGACTTTTAACAATCTAATACAATGTTTAATTTATTCGTATACACTAATCTTCTCTTAATATCGTTCTGTCTAATATTTCGATTCATGTTTCCCTATTGAATGACCATTGTGGTCCTGTTAGAATTATTTATCTAATCATTGGTCCTCTGACCATTCTAGTCAATAATCTCATATTCGTAACATTTCTTTGTTACATCTGAACCAACTGTTCAAATTTTTTACTTCCACAACTCTTCTATCTATCGATATATAATAATTTATCATATTCTAGGAGACATCTCTCATTAGTAAATTCTTCCAAAATTAATTCTAAAAAGACTAGTCATTAATATATCAAAATTTATTTTTATACAAGGGACAGCAGGAAGGCAAGCAATGATGGTACTAACATAAAAGTGTGCAGACCCCAGGTCATACAATACATATATATATATATGTATATATATATACATATATATATATATATATATATATATATATATATATATATATCTTAGTTAAAAACTGAGAAAGTACCAGCAACAATGTTAAAAGTCTCATCCTCTTTCCTCTGCCGCATAGTGTATACTCTAGCTGGAACATCACCTTGTTCTAGTTGATTCACAATACTTTGACTTCCAGGTGTACTACTCCTTCCTCTGCCTCTGCCTCTACTAACTGATGGTGAACTCTTTGAGGTAAAAACTTGGGCTGATCCTTCTGACATAGTAAATGATCCAGAACGGCATGGACTTATACAATCCTTAGCAAAATGACCAGTCCCTCCACAATTAAAACATGCTCCTATGGCTTTATAACATACCCCACTACGTGGTTTACCATAAGTTTCACAAAGTCGATCCAACAGCGTATTTTTGGGTGTCTGCTGAGTTTGCTGACTAGATTGGGGTGGTTTCTATCCAGAAGATCTACCTCTACCCAATTCGCGTGAGCTAGATCCTCCAGAATGTTTTCTCTTCCTCGAACTACTTTCTGTAGCTTGACCAGTAGCTTTTTCTGTTTTCTCTTTCTTTGTGTGCTCTTTTTAACTGACCCTTCCAATTCAATCCTTTCAAGTTCCAAAGCTTGTGAAATCAATTCAGAAAAATTCTGGTGTTGGAACCCCACCACTTGCATTCTCAAGGTAGGCCTCAACTCGGCCTCAAACCTCTTGCACCGATCTCTAGGGGTGGTAACCAAGCTTCTGGCATAGTGGCTTAGTCAAGAGAAATCCCGCTCATACTCTACTATAGTTCTGTTCCCTTGTTTCAGACTCAAAAACTCTTGCAGCTTTATATCTACATAGGTGTCGGGGACCCATTTCTGCCTGAACTCTCTCAGGAAGTTTGCCCAAGTGAGGATTGGTGGCTCAACCAGGCTATGGGGAATGGTTTTCCACCATTCATAAGCATCCCTTTGTAGAAGTAAAACTAAATATTCAAATTTTAATTCTTCAGCACATTGCAATTTTCTGAAAACCCGTTCTATTCTCCCTAACCACTGCTCTGCTTCTAGTGGATCTACTGTGCCCTTAATATCAGTAGCCCCAAATTTCATTAATTTTTCATATTGCCAAGCTGGGGGTTGTGGTTGTGCTATTGGGGCTTGCATCTGAGCTTGTGTTGGCAAGTTTCTCGCCATTTGTTGAAACAGCGAAGCCATCTACTGTGCAAACTGAGTAAGAAACTGCGATGCTTGAGGAGGAGCTAGAGTGGCTGACCCACTCACATTATGGGGTGCTGGGGCTTCTCCTTGTACCTCAGCCTCAACAGACTGTTCTAAGGAATGATCTCCTTCTTCCATTCCGTTTTCAGAAATTTTCTACTCTCTGATAACAAACACAAGGAGGTTAACCTCCGTTAGTGCATATTCATGATGTAAATATGTCATATGTATCAAATATTTGAGCAGTTGTATTTACCAACAAAATATTTAAAATTCACAGTTCAAAATTTATTTTAAAACTATTGTTCTGATACTACTAAACATGTCACACCTTACTCCTCTGTAAGGCATAATATGATCCCGTAATATACTTAATGAATTACAGAACTTCGCCTACCGATAACCCATTAAATATACTATAAGGGATTTTAAAATAATTTTCTTACTTTTTGAAGGTGGTAAGCATTTTTAGTAGGAATTAAAATATTTTAATTAACGTTTAAAGGCTAGGTAAAATTTTGATAAATTCTATTGTTACACAAATTTTGTAAAAATTTCGGCAGAGTGCAGGTTGTAATTAAGAAAAACAAAAAATTTAACCTGAAAAAAAAAAACACATCCAAAATAATGCACTTCACTAATTTCGACCTCCAATTACTCAAATCATTACGATTTACACAATTTCCATAATTAAATTCAAATTTTCACAATTCACAATTTTTAACTCAAATATTTTCAAAATAATACTAAATAATTTCATACACATTTCATTAAAGGAAAAATTATTTACATTCATTGGTCTTAATTTACAAATAGAAAATTCAAAATAATATTATTATAAATTACTATACAATTACTCAATTTTACATGCATACATATATCAATACCATATTTACATCAACCAAATCACAATGGGTACAAATAATATACCCGTATAAAAATCTTCAAGTTGTGCTCCCCTATTACTGTAGCAGCTCACTCTGCTGCCATGTCTTTTTCCTATCTGCGATAGCAAAATAAAGCCATCGCTGAGTAAATTTTACTTAGGGTGCACAATAAAATTTAAAATGTGGTGTATAAAATATTTATTGACAAATTATAATTCAAATAATTCACAATTTCTTTTTATAATTTTCAAAGCTCATACAACACAAATTTGATCAAATAATTTAATAAACACAATGTTGCCAATCAATAATACCACTTAGGTCATGACATAAAATTTCTGAACATGCCGTGTTGTACACCACGATAAGGCAAACTCACCCCACTAATCGAAATGAATGAGGGAGGTAGCTAGCTAGCTAATGAGTACTCATCCAAACTCACCTCGGACTGGCTAGCCAGAGAGGGAGAAAAATGATCAAATATCAAACTCAACCCCACAAGTGAAGGAAGAATATAGTAAGGGACTGTCATGCCAAGTGTGAATAAAAAAAATTTTCAAATCACAATATTTAAATATTTTATGTAAACCACAAATCACATTTTATCTCAAAATTTCCATTTACAAAGTAGGCAACACAATAATTTTCAAATAAAATTTTCAAAGCCAAAATAATTAAAAACTATTCATATTACATACTAAATCAAATTTCAATAAGAAATAATTAAATAAGTTAATTGTGCACAAACCTCGTAATTAGTCTTTCCTTATTTCACTATTGTCGATTCCTTTCCTCAGAAGGCCCTTTTTCCACTGAAGCACACAATTAAGATATTTCAATATTTATTCAAATTATGTTATTTATTCAAATTATGTTTAATCATAATTTTAACAATTGAAATTTGCATTTAAACTTTACTTATATACTCCCATAAATTGAGTTCTTTGTGTTCTTGATTATGGTGGTTACTATTTATTTGACCATTGGATCAAAATGTTGAGTTTTTCACACTAAATAGGTATACAAATTCTCATTACACCCACATACCATATTTTGAGGGCCTAATTTGTTAGCCTTGGTTACCATTTCAATTTCTAAGTCTCCTAAGAAAATTTCTAATTTTTCAATTTTGATCCCTTGTTTTGCACTGTTCCATTGGTCTAGTTACTGTGAGAATTTGGCTAAGTGTCCCTCATAAAAGTTGTTCATTATTGTCTTATATTTAATTCCCTTTTTGAATCACTCCATTTGGAGTTTTGTAGCCCAATATATGGTTATTTGAATAGGGCTGGCCGGATTGATATTACCCAAAATTTCAGGGCACTTTATTGGTTCTGGTAGTTTTAGACAACTAACTTTGGGTGGCAATTTCACTTGGTTATGGCAGAATTTGGATTGGTGTTCTTCATAAAAGTTGTAGTGCTATGTCATACTTTTCCAATGCCACAAAAATAAGGTCATTTGGACCTGTTTACCCCAAGTTATGACCAAATGAACAAGTACTGCTCATATGGTTAGTTTTGTACAGGGCAGTGTACCTAAATTCGGATTTGACCTAACTTTTTACCAATTTGTGTTTGGTTTTAGGTAAGGTTTCTTCACCAAAATTGTAGTTTTGGATCTTAATTTTCATCTCCAATTGGCTTCACACCAATTGAAGCAACAAAGTTTTAGTTATGGCCATTTGAGCTGACTAAGGTCAAACTGCTCAATTGAGGCAGCATCACATTCACTATTTCAATCTCATTCCAACCATCAAACACATTCCAAATGACTCAAAATGACCATTTCAGACCTCAATTAGGTTCCATTACATCAATTACCAATTTTCTCTAAATTTTTTCCTAAATCCTAAGTGCTAAGAATTTTAATTTTGTAATTCATTCGCTTAGTGCAATTAAAGTGCACAATAATCTTCTCTACACTTAATTCAACTCATTTAACCTTTTTATTTCCTCAAATTCACTCAAATCCTACTCCCACTAAAGTTGGCCGAATTCCCCAATTAGTCCTCACACTTGATTTTGTTTAAATTTCACCTTAATTCTAAGTTTATTTCCCTACATAAACATAAATTTAACTAAAATTTACAAGTTTAAATCACTAACCTTATTTGAAGTCCCAATCTTTCAATTCTCTATCTTTTTCCCTTTCTTTTCTCCTTCAATCTTCTTGTCTACTTGCCCGAGTAAGGTAAATTGAGGAATTTGTAGGGAATATGTGCGAAATTTAGGACTAATGAAGCTTAAAATTGGTGCTTCAATGGAGTTTTTTTGGAGAAAGAGAGGAGAGAGGGAATGGCCGGCCAAAATGGGTTGAAGAAGATGGGTTTAATTCTTTTTTTTTTATGTATTTATCTTCATTTTTGACTTAGTCAAAAATTAGAATAATTAAATTTTATTTTTGACATCATGGGTGATGTCACAAGGGTGAGGTAATAATTCAATTTTCATTTACTTTTCTTTTTCCTTTATTTTTTCATAATTCTTTAATTTAATTTTTTATTCTGAAATTTTTATTTCTCCGATTTATTAGGCAGTTAGGTCAAGAGTCACCTCTAGGGGTGAATTGACTAATTTGCCCCTCGCCCGATAGATCCAGTTTGCAAATAATCCAATATTTCTTCTGGAGTCTTGACCTAATTATTTGACCTATTTATCAAATCTTTTCTATGATTTTCTCTTTTCCACTAGATTTGCAATAGTGCTTAGGATCGCGGTGTCATAATTTTCTATTCAAATTTTGAGTTGGGACTGACCTCGTAGTCACTTCCCGGTAAGGTCACCCATCGCTGTGACCCTCGACTCATTTTAACCTTTTATGCTTTGTTTTTCTTATTTATACTTTACCATCTAGTAATTACTATTTATCTTCATTCAGGGCTTTTCTAGGTGACTTAATTGTGATTCTAATCCCCCTAATTATCCGAACCGACACCGATCACCAGAACAGTAAATTACACATAACTATGCATATAGGGGTGTTACATCATTGGTTGGGCCTTTTCCCATAGCACCACATTGACTATTTTATAGTTGCACCTAAGAAAACCTAGTTGAACCTAGAAAGTTCCAAAACTTACACTTCCCACGTCTTACATGTCTCGATAATTACTATCCATTATCTGTAACTGTTGTTAACCTCCCCTGTAGTAGATAAATTCCCACTAGTTGACAGCATAATAACTACCCATTAATTAGTAACTTCCACCCAAAAATAATTAGTACATAATTTGTAGCTACCCAGCAGGGGACTGTTACCAGTGCTAGTAATCGGGTTAGTTTAAGGCTGCTGAAACCCATAGCAAGCCTAAAAATCTATTTAGCATGAAACTCTTTTCATATTAACTAAAATTTAAGCAACTCATATCAATCACACTTTAACCTTTATATTGAAATATAATACGTTTCCCTTTAAAACGGTTCAGAATTCGAACCTTTTCATATCATTATTCATGCATAGAATACAAAGAGTATGCTTAAAATCAAGGTAACATCCATATATACTTAACTTAGACAAAACTTATTACAATTCCTTATAACCATGCACAATATCTATTCATTAAAAATTTTAGATGTCTAATCTAAAAAATCCATCATACATAATAAATTCTATAACTGCTCCTGTTGCTAGCTCCCCTAGAAGACACCTTTATTCCTGCAACTTTGCATCTGGAGTTAAGGGAATGAGGTAAGCTTCAAAAAGTTCAGTAAGTAAACTAGCCAACATATATTAATCACGTTATTCATTTCATACATATGTAATGCATCAATCACATGAGTTTTTCACATCACAAAACATTTCACATAATATGGACTTGTCACTAGTGATTTCTCATATCCAATATGCTTGGCTTATATAAAGGCCCCTTAGGATTTTTGCTTAAATGCATAGCACATCCAATATGCTCCGCTCATTCAGAGACTCCTCAGGACTTCTGCTTAATTAATTAGTGAGCCAGGGGCTTATTAGGCCTCACCTGGTCTTACCACATCATATCATGTATGATCATAACATAGAACATACCACATCCATAACATGGAGGAAACCAGTATGTCATCCAAGATCCATCGTGCATAATAATGATTATGCAAAAATGATGCATATTTATGTTCTAAATACATACATCCTAACAAGTAATGAAATGATGCATGTGCATGTTTATGCTTTCAAGTAAATAAGTTTTCATTCATTAAGGTTAGTGTTACTCACCTATTGAAGCCTATCAACCACCTAACACAAACAGTAGCTATCCTTGATCCATAGCTTTCCAAGTTTCTCAAGTTTGATCCTATAAATATCGAACCCTAAAGAGTTATTCGAAGCTCTAAAACTCTATATACATAATAAACAACTTTTTTCTAGGTCCTTTTGGGTCATAAAACAAGTTTTGGAGTCTTAAAACAAAAAGGAAAATAAGGTTGGCAAAATCAACTTCGGCTACATAAGTCCTGAACCTTAAATGCCCTTTTTGTGTAGTAGCGACTATAGCAACTGAAGTAAGAAACTTTGGTTGCCAAAGTCCTGAACTAAAGAAAACTCTCAAGAAGCTTCAGTTGCTCCGACTGCCAAAACTATGGTTTTCAGCAATCGAACTTGGGAATTTCTAGAATTCTCAATTCGAATTCTGCAGAATTCCCTTTGCCCAAAACTCACACCAAAAGCATTTCCTTTGCTCCTAAAACCTTATTTGACCCAACCATGCATCACAAATACAAGTAAACACTTAGATACTTCCAAGGATGTTACTTGCATCCATCACACAATCATCAAACCAAGTTTTCTTATTTCAAAAACACCATAAAGAGGAAACTTTAAAAATCTAACTCATTCATCTTTAACACAGTTTAAAACCAAATTCCATCATATATATACACATCTTAAACTTATACTAGAACCCCAAACCCCACATGCATTTAAAAGATTCTTAAAATCACCAACATGTAAAATCCTTCAAAATATCAAAATAGATACAAAAAGCTAAAATCATTCTTTTCTTTCATGTAATCCATGTTTCTTAAATTCACTTATGAAAACATTCTTAAGAATCATTTTGATTATTTAAAAGAAATTGAAAAAGTAAGAAATTCCTTTCTTTCTTGAAAACGAAGTTGGTAGAGAAAACTTGTAACAAGCTCTTAAACCTTGAGTTTCCCAATGAAATTCAAGCATATAAACTCTAAAAAAACTCAAATCCACTCTTTTGCATGTAAAAGTACTAAGAGAGAGAGAAAATTTAATTTTCTTTGAATTTTGAATTAAAATAGGCTATTTATACCCCTACTATCGAGGGTACTTTGGGCTACCAGAGTCCATTTTGTTTAAAAGGATATCTCAACAATTAAAAAGGGGACTTCAGTTGCCAAAGTTCCTTCTACCCAAGAACATCACTTAAACTATTTACTTGGCCAAACAAACAAACATATACTCATATAGACTCTATAGCACATAATTGCACTCATAAAGAAACTACCACTATTTTTCATTATCTGTGAAACCCTAAATTTCACTAGACTTTCCCATCAATGGTAAGAATTTCGACATCAAGAAATGATGGGTGTTACCTAATTAATTAGATCTCATAATTAAATTAATGAAATAAAATTAATTAAATTAATATTTACATAAATAACAATAATAATCTCTTAGGCCTCTTAATTAAACTAATGGAACAAAATTAATTAAACTAATTTTGCAAAAAAAAATTAATTAAATTAATATTTACATAAATAACAATAATAATCTCTTAGGCCTCTTAATTAAACTAATGGAACAAAATTAATTAAACTAATTTTGCAAAAAAAAATTAATTCAATTAATTTTGTAAACAATTAATTTTAATTAATTATAGGCCGAAAATAATTAATGACCCAATATAATTATTATTGGTGTAAATAGATCTGAGTTCAGAAACCACTATTAATATTTTCTCTAATGTGTATGCATGTGTGAGAAAGAGGCCTTATAACAATAGTAGCCGCAGCAAGACTTGCTCACTCCTTAGGTTCTTTTCGGTAATAATTTCTAAAAGTAAAATATATTAGCATTGTACCATATCAACTGGAGACAAATCCTAAACGATTCCTATTGAAGAAGATTTGGCTTTAGGATTCTGTTTTTTAGGTTCTTTGATGTCCACCTTTCATGATATTATGGCCATTACCTTGTCAGTGATGTTATCTCTCGCCTTACTGTAGGGATTTGCGCCTTACTTGGAAGTCGGGATAGATGATGTTTCAATCTACTAATGCTACATTTTAAAACTCTAAGGAGAAATCTACATTTTATCTTGTTTCCATATGATTTATTCTCGTTGTTCTGCCCACTAAGAGACTCCTATTGAAGACAATAACTCAACAAATATTAAATCATATGTAAGGGAGAGTAAGTTATTAATTCAAAACTTAATTGATCAACTCAGCTATGCTCAATTGAAGCGCTTGTTGACCTATAAACTGATTCCTAAATAACAATACACAGACATAATAGGGGAAGATTTCTTACCATGTTAAAAGGGTGAATATCAATACTTGACTTGGAATATTTCCCCAAAACCTATATCATAAAAGCTATAATTATAGTAGATTTTAATTATGAAGTCAACAAAGAGAAAATGGTTATCACAAATCACCTCCAAAATATCACATCATGTGTTATAGTTCCATTTATAATCACGAAAGGTATATGGCACCCATACTTGGAATTGAGACACTGCCGACAACTAGAATAAAAGAATAGGTGAAATAAAATTTTTCATAAAAATATATTAGTTAATAGAATATAAATTGGATTCAAATAGGAAACCAATTTACCCCATCAAATTAAAAATTTTTTAAAAATAACAAAATCTTATATCATTTAAATTTAAATATATGGAATTTGTTAGCAAATAAAATTCTACTTAATTTAAAATTATATGTATAATTAAATTAGGATAAAAATTATAAAAAAAAATACTATATACGATTTCTTTTTACAATTCCATTAGAATTATATTTCGTTAATATTTATATTACTTAATATCTTTTATAAATAATATAAATTAAACAAAAGTTAAGTATAAATAAAATTAAAAATTTTAAATTTATATAAAATTAAAATTAATTTAAATAATTAAAAATAAAATAATTAAGGGCATTTTGAGCAATACCAATGTTCACCCCACTTCACACATTTATATATATTAGTATACTCACCTTGTATAATTCTATCTCTAATCAATAAGTACCGAAGTTAATATGAAAATTATAATTAAAATAAAATAATTTACAATTATTGATATTTTTGTAAACATATAAAATTAATAGTGTCGTTTAATATTTTTAAATTAATTAAAATAAATAATTATATTAATATATAATGATATTTTAATCAGTTTACAAGTTCGCTCCAACATTCATGTGTGTATAAAATAGATTTTCTATTATTAAAAGTAATTTATTTAATAAATTACTTTATCTTTATAACTTTTTTATTTATATAAACTAAATTTTTTTTAGCACATGCATTGTATGTGGTCTTATCACTTTTAATATGTTTTTAAATTATAATATATTTTTAAATTATAATTTTTTAATTAAAAAATTATTTTTATTTCTAATTTAAATTTATAATTTAATTATAAAATTAAAAAATAATAATAAAATTTAAATAATTAATTACTGACCAACTTAGAATAAGAAATATTACACCAAAAACTAGATATTAATAAATCATATTTAATATAAAAATATATAGAGTTTATAAAAATATAGTGTAAAAATAATATTTAATACTTCTTTTGAAACAAATAAAATATACTACTTAAAAAAACTTTATTGAATTAAAAATCTCAACAAATAGAATAAGACAAAACTCTCTATATAAATGTGATTATATAAATAAAAATAATGTATAGAGAATTTACAAAATGTGTGATTTATCACTTCATCATTTAAGAAAGAAAGTTTTCACTTTTATTACATTAATATCATGAATTTTATATTGTCATATTATTTTTTATCAATTAACATAATGTTAACATGACAATTTTTTTTTTTATTTCAATTAGTGTTATTGTAATGTTATTACTCTATTAAAGAATGTATGGATAATATGATGGTATAAAATTTTATGATATTAATTTGATGAAATAAATGTTTTGTCAAATTAGTGATAACACACTAAATATCATATGATATATATTTAAAATTATGTTTACCTCTCTCTCTATATATATATATATAAAAGTTAATAAACGTGAGAGAAAATTATAAATTAGAGTTAATAGTAGAAAAAGTGAAATTTATATATAATAATTAATTAAATTATAAGAGTGTTTTATTAAATTTCCATATATTATAGATTATAAAAAAAATTATATCAAATGCACGATTTGAGAGAAAATGGAAAATATATGAAAAAACACGTAATAAAATACAAAGTTATAAAATTATGACCTACAACCATTTTTCTTATAAAAGTAAAGATTTTTTTTAATATAATTTTTTTAATATAAAAAGTAAGGAAATTTAACGAAAGATAACAGAGATTTAATAAAAAATTTTAATATAATAATAATTAAAATATTTTTTTTAAATTAAAGGATATAAAATAATAGTAACAAAAGAAAAATAAAATTATACACGGAAAGTTGATGGAGACACCATGGCTATGCCCATTTTTTGGATTGAAATTGAACTGAAATTGAATCGAATTGAAATTAAATTATAAATATATTAAATCACTTTATAGTAATTAATTATTTGATAAAATCATCTTTTAATCATATAGTATATTTTCTTATTAAAAAATATAGTATATTTTCTTATTAAAAAATATAGTATATTTTCTTATTAAAAATTATGTAATTGAAAAATATATATAAGATAATAAAAATATACTTATTAAAATATACATAATGAAGTGACTTAAATTGTGTATGTATTGTTTTATGAAATTAAATTATGACCCATTTAAAATATTAGTGGCACAATTTGAATAAAATATTTTGTGAGATTTATAGTGATAATGAAGAGTATGAGCCAAAATAATATTTAAAAGTGGGTATTAATAATTGAATTCACTAAATTTAAGATTACATTAAATATCTTATTTTTAATTTGAAAATTTTATTATAATCTACAAAATTTTTATAAACAATATCTAATATATTAAAATTAAATTTATTTTTAATACATATTATTGTGAATCAAAATTTAAATTAGTAAAAATTATATATTGTTATACAAAATTTTAACTTTAAAGAGTTAAATAAAACTATAATAAAAAAATTTCTTTAAAACAAAAAAATTACGTAGTTTTATGCTTTTAGCTTATATTACATTAATTTTAACTCATATTAAACTCGTTGATTTGTTATAATTTTTATAATTTGAATAGAAATATTACATGATTTATTATGAATATTCGGTGTTATCTTATATTTTTATGTGTGAATTGGTAGTGTGATTTTAGTATTTCTCTTGAGTGAGTTATTATATTTATGTTACTTTATTAATATTTTATTTTAGTATTAGCATTTTTATTTTAGTATTGGTATTGTTATTTTTATTGATATTTTGATATTAATTATTTTTGTTTTCTTGACCGCGCAAATTTAATAGTAAGAATTACTGATTGGACCAAATTGAAGTAAAAGTTAGAATTAAAATCAAAATTGAAATGAAATTAAAAGTACTTAAAATCAAATTAAATTTTGATTAGATAAAAAAAGAGAGAACTGAAGTTCGGCTGTAGTTTTGATTTTTTAACTCTTAAAATTTTTATAATTAACTTTAAATATGTAAATCAAAAAATAATAAAATATATTAATTGAATGAAATAATTACAATCTTTAAAATGAAAATATATAATTTTTTGTTTTATTTTAGTTATCATTTATTATTTTTTTATAATTATTTGAAATATTTATATAACATTTATATTTTTTAATTATAATTGATTAATAATATATATATATTAATAATTTAGATATTAAAAATTAAAAATTAGTAAATTTATGTACAAAGTACAGGTATATAAAATAGGTAGATATTCCCGTGGTGTTACTTCGTGACATTATAAAAATAGAGTTTACAATGTGATATTCCCATAATTAATTTAATTTTATTAAATTTTCTCTATTTTTATATTAATTAATTATTTAATTATTTTAAATTATAATTTAGTAATTATCTAATTATGTATATATAAGTTACGAATTATTAAATGATTATCCTCTTAAAGCTATAGTAAGTAGCTATTATTATTAGATAATTCATTAACATATATTTATTGCATATACCTATAATTTTATATAGCACATATATACACTTTTGTTTTCATTTTCTTTTTTACCACCTTTATACTTTGACTATCATTAATATTATTTTATAAAGTAATAGGGCTAAACACTATTTGATTCAAATTGAATTAATCGAATCGAATCGCTCTATTTTGATAATTCGATTCAATTTTTTTTTGAAATTTAAATTATTTCGATTTAGTTTGATTTTAGTGTCCAAAAAATTCGATTAAACTAAATGGAACCAAAATTTATCAAAACTCTGTGTTTTGGCCTTGAGAGTTAGGGTTAACTAACATTCTCTTGTTCAAACTTCAGTCCCTTCCTCTAGTCTCCGTACCAGCAGTGCCACACCATTCTCCTCCACACTCACTCATTTGGTCATCGATTATCATTCTCAATCCTCTCTTCAGCCTTCACGCTCTTCACAGCCAAGATCAGTACTTGTCACCAGCGTTCATCAACCTGCAGTGCGGCTCACTCACTCAGTCCTCTCCTCTCTTCTCTTTTGAATCATTCTTCTTGCTGCTGACGGCTTAGATTGCTTTGTCTCTCGCTCTCCTTCTCCTTCTTCAATCCACGGTAGCTTCAACTCTTCTATCTGATTTTGGTGAAACATAGTGTCTTTGTGATGATAGTAAACTGTGTACTTCTAATTCGTGCCATTTAGCATAGCATAAAGTAAACTTGAGTTCCAACTTTTTGGGATAGTGAACTGTGTACTTCTAACTCGTGACATTTAGCACAGCATAAAGTAAAACTGGAGTTCCAACTCATGACATTTAGCCATTTGCTTGATCTCTTAGTGTGCAGGGAGCAAGAAATGGGCACTAAAAATAAAGAATGTGGGAAAGTAGATGCAATGAGATGGTTTAATAAAGGGAATGTATTGTTGAGTATCAGTTTGTGTTATTACATTATCAAATGTAGGCAACTTGACTATTCTGTTAAAACAGTCCTAATTTGTTAGTTTGGACAACTAAGGAAAACTTCCTTTTTTTTTTTTTTTAATAAATGTGATTAGTTCAAGAGTCAAATTAATTAATTGTCTCTTTATATAAATAAAACAAGTAATTGCTAAAATTAAAACAATCCCAATCTGTTAGTTTGGAAAGTTAAACTTTCATTTTATGTATTTGGATTGTTAAGGACTTTTATATTTGCTTTATGATAAATTTTCTTTTTCAAATTATTTTATTTTTACAGGGATTTTGTGTATTATATGTTTAATTTTATTAATTAATGTGAAATTAAGTCTAAATAGTGTAAAAATTATATAAAAAAAAGTAAAAATCAAGTTCAAATAAGGTGAAATCAGGTCCAAAACAGAAGCCCATTTAAAACCCAAACCGATTGAACATTCGGTTCGGTTTATTATATATTTCGATTCGATTCGGTTTATAATATCATGTAATTTAGTCTATTCAGTTTTCTTAGTTTGGTTGGATTCGGTTTGAACCGAATATTTAGCCTATAGAGTAATATTAATATTAAATAAAGAATATAAGAATATATTATATTTCTTTAATATATTAAGATGATGTAAAAAAAGTGATATTTTAAAATGATAAAAATGACTATATAATTTCATCAATCTTAAATTATATCTTATTTTTAATAAATATTTTTATTATATAACTATAAATGGTATTTAGTTTTTAAAATTTATTAAATTAATAGAAAATGATGATATTTCAATATATATATATATATATAATATTTATTTAGAAATTTAACTTTTATGAAATTTATGTATTTTGTGCCATAAATTTATGTAAAATGAATTTTTGTGAAAAAATAAATTTTCAAAAAATATCAAATTAAAAAAATAGTTACAAGATATAGCATCTTAAAAATATAAAAGATATAACATTTTAAAATATATATAATAAAATATTATACATTTTAAAAATATATATAATAAAATATTATCTTTTAACAATGTTATATATTTTTATTATTATTAAAATTAAACAATTTAATTCATTATTATTAATTTAATATAATTTTTTCATTATATTAATTACAAAAAATGTTTTACTTATATATTTTTTGATATAACATTATTTTTTATTAATTTAATATATATTTTTTAAAATAATTAGTAAAAAATAAATAAAACTTCACATAAATTTATAAGATAAAATATCAAAATTTTATAAATTTTGAATAAGGTGTGCATATTATTTTACTAAGTTATTATTATTATTTACTCCGATTCTAGTCTGATATTCGTTGCCAAATGCTTATTCATCCAGGTACTTATGATTTGCTTCTTCCTTCTGATAAAGAGATGATCTACTGTCCTTTTCGATGTTTAAAGTATTTGACTTGATTTTTATTGGTTGATAGCTGTAGTTTTCTTATTTTGGGTTTTGTCGGTTTCCATTCATCTCTTCGACTCTATTTTCAGAAAAGAGGTAGAGGGTGTTATTTCTTATTTTTTTGTTTGCAATCAATTTTATAAACCCTTGTTGGATCAGCTGACGATGCGAGAAATGATAAGAAATTTATTGGAATTTCATAATAGCATGCAAGATAAATTTTGGGGTTTTCTCATTAGGAGATTTTAGTTGCTATGCCTATGGGTTCATTATCCAAATGCTCTGCTATGTCTTGAAATTTTAATGGAAGAGTTGTAATCGTGTAAGATTATAGTTTTTTTTTTTTTTTTTTTTTTAATTGATAGCTTTTATGGAATGCAAATGTTTGTTCTTAGTCTGGGAGTGGACAAATGCTGATCTGAGATTTTTTTTTTTCTCTTGTAAGATTCAATGCAAGTATTACTTCCTAAATATGCCGTGATAACTGTAGTAAAGAAAAAGTGTTTTGAGGGTTTGTAGAAATTATTTTGTGATTTTAGGTTTCCTTTTTCAGATCAAGATAGGTTTTGGGAATAGAAATGGGGATTCAAACAATGGGATCTCAAAGTAATGGCCAACAATCTCATCTACAGCCATGTCAGTTGACGAGGCAAAATTCCTGGTATAGCTTAACTCTTAATGAAGTGGAAAACCAATTAGGAAATTTAGGAAAACCTTTGGGCAGCATGAACCTGGATGAGCTTCTTAAAAATGTATGGAGCAATGAGGAAAATCAATCAATGGGGATGGGCATTGAAAATACCTCCGCATCTTCCCTTCAGCGGCAGGCCAGCCTAACATTGGCTAGGGCTTTGAGCGGCAAGACAGTGGATCAGGTTTGGAAGGAGATTCTGCAAGGGCAGAAGAAGAGGTTTGGTCATGACATGAAAGCTCAGGAAAGAGAATCTATACTTGGTGAAATAACTTTGGAGGACTTCTTGGTACAGGCAGGGCTTTTTACTGAAGCATCATTAAGTCCCTCTATGGAAGTGGTCTCTGTTGATGTGGTGGGCTCTCAGTGTTTCCCACAGAAAATGGTCTTGTCCCCATCATCATCAAGAGGCAATTTATCAGATACAACAGCATCAGGAAGGAAAAGGGATGCCCCAGATGCTCTTGAGAAAAGTATAGAGAGGAGGTTGAGGAGAAAGATAAAGAACAGGGAATCTGCTGCCCGTTCACGGGCTAGAAAACAGGTATGCTTTTGGATGTCTTCTTGCCCTTGAAGGAGTTTAATATGTTTGTGTTGTCGTTGATTTTATTTAGTTATTGTCATAAAACCATTTCTGGAAATACACAGGCTTATCATAATGAGCTGGTGAGCAAAGTATCACGTTTGGAGGAGGAGAATATAAAGCTGAAGAAGGAGAAGGTAGGAAGTTTTTTTACATCTTTTGTTTTTTTTTAAAGGTAGCTGTTGCTGTTGTTTCTTTGTTATAATATATCAATATTTTTTAAAAGGTAGGAAACTTGTTATCTTCCTTGGAATGAAGATGTCGATAATCTGCCACGATTTGGAGAACAATTCCCGTAAAGCTTTAGAAGTCCAGTTGGGTGGCAAATTTTCAAAATACAGTGGGGTTATTTAGGGACTAAACTGTTAACAGAATCAAATGCCGCTAACTAGCTTGATTGTCGAGTACCTATTAGTGATTATGACCTAACCTCAAGAGGCAAATAGTTATTCATCCTATTTCTAATGTGATTATATGACAAACAATGCTCAGCTTAAATTAACTGCCACTCGCATAAAAGATACTGGAAAGTTATTTTTTAATTAGAAACATAAACATTTACTGTATGAAATGAGTGATTCCTTAAGACTAGAACAATTTGTGCTAGACTTTTTTCCCCAGAGGTTTCGATTAGTTTCTGAGGTAGGGAGGGAATTCACTAGAAATTTCATTTCTTTCTTGCTTTAGAAAAAAAGTCCAGCAACAAGTTCATATAATACCTTCTGAGAATCAGACCTCTTTGTTGAAATGCAACTTTGTTTGTTTTAGACTTGACAACCTTAAGTCGCCAATTTGTGAAACCCTAGACCATTAAAAGCTCCTTTGTCAAATTTTCATAATTCTGGATAATGTCAGGATCATTATCAGACATGCTGATGTCAATTCCAGAAGCTTGTTTTCATGGCTTTCCCCTGACTAGTTATTTATCATATCTTTAAAGAAAATTCCATGCTAATGATTTGTATGTTGACAACTTGATGTTAGTGTATCCATTTGACATCCCTCATCACTGGAAAAGTGATATATCAGCGTGGATATTGTTATCGCCCAATGTTTAAACGTGTTCTTATGTGTTAAAGGCGCATGTTCCACAAATCAGTTAATAGATTTATTTGGAAATATATTATAGGTGAGGGTCATAGCTGCCTCTAAGCTGAGGCATACTTTGATAATTTTTGAAGGCTCCATAAGTTGCTACATTGCTTTGGAAGTTGTGCTATTTTTTATATCAAATGTAAATTACCTCAGGTTTGGACATCTAGAATTAATTTATTCAGGATCAAAGCATTTTTGTGAGTAGAAATTGTAATAATTTTCTGTCTCATCCCCCCTTTTCCTAACCACACCAAGAGGCATAGTGGTTGGGACTTAGGGGTGCTTAGGTTCCAGACCGCGCCCAGGCCATAATGCCTGCAACTAGAATAGCATGAGGTGAGCCAATGGTGCTAAAGTGCAGGTCTAGGCACCTAAGCGCACGCCTTGCTGGGCTTAGTACTAGTTGGATATATTTATAGTGATGGAAATATATTTATTTATTTCGTTTTATGATTTTGTAATTTGATTTGCAAAGTCAGATGGAACTTGTCTATGACTTAATGTTGAATGTTGATAAAACAACTCTTAAAAAGGAGAATAGTATCAGAACATGATTTACTGCCCTTATCCAAAATTTAATCTGCTCTCTCTCTCTCTCGTCCAAGTCAACCTGACTTCTTGATGTGGCACAAAAAGGGTCAATTCTTTTTTTTTTTTTTTTTTTTTTTTGGGGGGGGTGGGGGGGTGCATTTTTATTTCCCCTTCTGCTTATATCTTCGTCTCCATCTATCCTTCTTTATTGTCCTGTTTCACTCTTTTAGCCTTTTTGCACTGTATGGTTTGAATAATTTGATTTTCCCATGTTTATTTTGCCTGCAGTAGGAGAAGGCTTTCCTGTCCTATTTTTGTTCTTATCAGACTCTCTCTCTCTCTCTCTCTCTCTTGTGATATAGATGTTGAATTATGAATTTGCAACTAAAACTTATCCACAAAGATAAATTTGCTTCCATTGCATTTAGGCAATGAAATCACTTGGAATATTAGACATTTTGTTAAACACATAAATTAAGCAATATCAGCGTTCAGAATTGACTATAAATTTAAATTATAAATTTGTACAGTAATTGAAAATTAGTTCAAAAATATTTTTGTAGAAAGACCTTGTTTTATATAAATGGACTGGCAGTTGTTTTGCGCGTAACCCTTGTTTGCATATGATTGGGCTGTAACTCAAATGAAAAGCATATAAAAGAATACACACCCATTTGTGTGGGAAAAAAAAAGGGGTAGCATCAAGGGATTTTGACATTTCATTTCTGTGTCTAGCTTCTCTTTTCTGCCTTTCTCATGCGACAGCCTGAAGGTATACCCTCTCTCTCTCTCTCTCTCTCTCTCTGAATTCCCTTGTTCTTTTTCTTCTAGCTGATAAGACAACCTTACATAGAAAAGAGTGTTCTAGCATGGCACCAATTATATAACAGCCATCTCATTGCGTGTCAATTCTTATAAGCTGTGTTGGCTTATACATACTGTTTTGCTTGTAAATAACAATAGTCTGTAATTGGTTGTACTATCTTTGCAGTCCAAAATTCTATTATGAAGTGGTTGATATTTATGTATCAATGGTTATTACTCACACAAATAGGACTAGACAGTGAGAGTAAACAAATGTTTTGGGAAGATATGGATGATTTAATGCAAAGCATACCGAATGAAGAGAATGTTTTCATTGGTAGAGATTTGAATGGACATGTAGGAAGTGATAGACAAGGGTATGAGAATATTCATGGAGGTTTTGGTTTTAGCAGTCGAAATGAGGAGGGAAAAAGAATCCTGGATTTTGCTATGGTATACGACCTAATACTAGCAAATACCTACCCTATAAAAAGAGAGTCACATTTAATGACTTTCAAAAGTGGGCAACATAGAAGCCAAATCGACTTCCTCTTAACCAGGAAGACAAATAGAGCTCTATGCAAGGATTGCAAGGTCATTTCAGGAGAGGCTTTAACAAGTCAACATCAGTTGGTAGTCTTGGATGTTAAGTTTAGGAACAATTCAAGTAAGGTCAGAAGAAATAGTGTAGCTCGAACAAAGTGGTGGGAGTTCAAAGGAGTAAAGCAAGTGAAGTTCAAAAATGAGCTTCTCGAGTCTGAAGTATGGAAGCTGGATATGGAGGCCAATGATATGTGGATACAGATGGCATCAAAGATTAGAGAAGTAGCTAGAAAAGTATTTGGAGAGTCTAAAGGACATGGACCACCCTCAAAAGAGAGATGGTGGTGGAATGAGGAAGTACAAAAGGCAGTGAAGAGAAAAAGGGAATGGTATAAGAAATTACCTAAATGTGATAATAATAAGACATATGAACAGTACAAGATAGCAAAGAAAGAGGCAAAAAAGACAGTTAGTCAAGCAAGAGCACAGGCCTTTGAAAAATTATATGAGAAATTTGGAACTAAAGAAGGGGAGAAAGATATTTATAGATTAGCAAGGATGAGAGAAAGGAAATGTCAAGATCTCAATCAAGTTAGGTGCATTAAGGATAAAGAAGGAAAAGTATTGGTGAAAGATGAGGACATTAAAGAAAGATGGAGAAATTATTTTAATGATCTCTTTAATAATAGTCTAAATGGTAATAGCGTGAATATAGATTATAGAACAATAGAAAAGAATGTGAATTATATTAGAAGAATTAGATCTTTAGAAGTAAAGGAAGCACTTAAGAGAATGAAAGTGGATAAAGCCTGTGGATCCGATGAAATACGAATTGAAGTGTGGAAGTGTTTGGGAGATATGGGAGTGGCATGATTAACTAAATTATTTAATAAGATTCTAAACTCAAAGAAAATGCCTGATGAATGGAGGAAGAGTATTTTAGTACCTATTTTTAAAAATAAGGGAGACATAAAGAGTTGCTCAAACTATAGGGGAATTAAACTCATGAGCCATACTATGAAGTTGTGGGAGAGAGTTGTGGAGCATCGACTACGTCATGATACTTCTATCTCTCTCAATCAATTTGGTTTCATGCTCGGTCGTTCAACTATGGAAGCGATCTTTCTCATTAGAAGCTTAATGGAGAAATATAGAGATGTAAAGAAAGATCTACACATGGTTTTCATTGATTTGGAAAAGGCTAATGATAGTGTTCCAAGAGATGTCTTATGGAATGTGTTAGAATAAAAGAAGGTATCTATTAGGTACATACAAGTGTTGAAAGATATGTATGAAGGAGCAACTACTATTGTGCGCACAGTGGGAGGGGACACAAAAGATTTTCCGATCTCAATTGGATTACACTAAGGATCAGCCATAAGCCCTTACCTTTTTACATTAGTTTTAGATGAATTGACGAAACGTATACAAGAGAGTATTCCTTGGTGCATGATGTTTGCGGATGATATTGTTCTGATAGATGAGACACGAGAAGGAGTCAATAGAAAGCTAGAACTTTGGAGAAGTACTCTAGAGTCAAAGGGTTTTAAGTTAAGTAGAACGAAGACAGAGTACATGCATTGTAAGTTCAGTGAAGGCCAAACTGGTGATAGGGAAGGAGTTAGTTTGAATGGAGTGGTACTGTCCCAAAGTAATCACTTTAAATATCTAGGCTCAGTCCTTCAAGTAGATGGGGGATGTGAGGAGGATATTAGTCATAGGATTAAAGCCGGGTAGTTGAAGTGGAGATGTGCCACGGGAGTTTTATGTGATCGTAAGATTCTCAATAAGTTGAAAGGAAAATTTTACCGTACAGCTATACGACCGGCTATGTTATATGGTAGTGAGTGTTGGGCACTGAAAGAGTCGTATGCGTCTAAGATAAGAGTTGCAGAGATGAGAATGTTAAGGTGGATGAGTAGCCATACTAGATTAGATAAAGTCCGTAATGAGAGTATTAGAGAAAAGGTAGGAGTGGTGCCAATTGAAGATGAGTTGAGAGAAGGAAGATTGAGGTGGTTTGGTCATGTGAAGCGTAGACATACGGAGGCTCCAGTTAGACAAGTAGAGCACATTAGGTTAGAGGATAGAAAGAAAAAAGGGGTAGACTTAAATTCACTTGGAGAAGAGTAGTACAATATGACCTAGAAGCATTACACATTTCTGAGTATTTAACCCAAAATCATTTAGAGTGGAGAAAGCGAATCCATATAGCCGATCCCAAATTTTTGGGATAAAAGTTTAGTTTAGTTGAGTTGAGTTGGTTATTACTCACACTTTTAAGGTGGTCACAATTGAATTATTACTGACACACCCTTAACATGCTTGTAAACAACAATTGTTTGTTTTAGTTGACTTGTAAAATTTCTTGTCTTTATAAAAAACTTTGGCTATTAGACTTTGACTTTTGGATTTACACCGTATTGGCCTACAAGCATTTTGACCCTTTTGTGATTTCCCCTTGACTATTCTGTTGCGACATGTGGCTTATTGGATATTAGTTTTAATTTTAGTAGTTAATACAAATCCTAATTGAGGTACATGCCTTATTGCCTAGGCACATGGTTTTTTCTAGGTTCAAGGTGCATAGTGCAATAGTTTGCGTTATTATATTTTAATTGCCACCATGTATTTCTTTTTTCTATTTGCTTCATGTTATTTAATCTAATAATATTGCTTAAATGTTGGATAGTTCTATATTGTGTTGTAATACTTCTAGTTAACTTGAAAGAATGGAAAAAAAAACGAGGACTAGATTTGTATGAGTGTTATTGTTGACAAAATTAAGCAAAAAACCATGTGCAAGTTAAATGTTTTGGATTTTAGGAAAACAATAGAAAAAAGGTAAGGAAAAAGAAAAACAAGAGTGGAGACAAGAGAGAGAAACAAGGTCAACAATATGAGGAAGCAATATGACTCTTGGTTCATTCTTCAACATGTACACTGTTATGGAAAGTCAATCACTATGTTATGGAAAGTCAATCACTATATTATTTCTCTGTATATTCTGTATTCTGTATTCCTATTTAGGATTTCTTATTTAGGATTTCTTTCTAATTAGTAGAACACAATTATAGGAATCAATTGTATATATATATCTATGTACAGATTAATTGAAATCAATGGGCATCATCTCTTTCTACATGGTATCAGAGCAGGTCTTCTATCTAGGGTGACTATTTGTTCTCACTACCCAGCTCAGGAGAGACCTTGGCCGCCGACCGGCCGTTTCAACCCCGATCAACATCGCCGGCGTCGCCTCAACCTCCTCATTCTACCACTGTGTGCTGTTGCCTGATCCAGTATACCTTTAAAGGACTTCTGAGGTTTGGCTCTCAGATCATATTTCGGTATTTGCTTGATTTGTGATTTTGGGTTATTTTGCTGCTATAAGCACTTTGGATTAGTGTTTCGGTTAGTTTTCTTTGTCTCAACAAATGGCAGACAATAAGAATGTTATTTCTGATGTGATTCCGGTGATGACTAAGATCACGGAACACAAACTTAATAGTTCGAATTACCTGGAGTGGAGTAAGACTGTTAGGGTCTATTTGCGTAGCATTGATAAGGATGATCACCTTACTAAAGATTCACCCATTGATGATACACGACAAACTTGGCTAAGGGAGGATGCTCGGTTGTTTTTGCAGCTTCGGAACTCGATTCATAGTGAGGTATTTAGTTTAATTAATCAATGTGAATTTGTTAAGGAATTGATAGATTACTTAGATTTTCTGTATTCTGGTAAAGGGAATATCTCCCGTATTTATGATGTTTGTAAGGCATTCTGCCGTGCGAAGAAAGAGGATAAGTCTCTCACGGCTTATTTTATGGATTTTAAACGGGTATATGAGGAACTTAATATATTGTTGCCTTTTAGTCCTGATGTGAAAGTTCAGCAGGCCAAACGGGAGCAACCGGCTGTTGTGAGTTTTCTTGCAGGCCTTTGTTCAGAGTATGAGATTGCTAAATCTCAGATTTTCTCCAGTTCTGAGATTTCCTCTTTGCATGAAACGCTCACACGGGTCCTTCGTACAGAGAGTACTCAATCTTCATAGCCTGCTAGTAGTGCTCTTATTAGCCGTAATCCAAATGGACAACAGGGTAATAGAAGAGGAAGTAGAGGAGGAATTACAGGCAACAGAAGTAATCAGCGTAATGGAGAGGCTTGTTCTAATCAGGACTCAAGAAGAGTCATTTGTTATTATTGCCATGAGCCTGGCCATACAAAATATAATTGTTTGCAACTTCAGAGGAAAAATCAGCGATCACGGATGGCAAATATGGCAGTAGAGAATTCTACAGTATCTTCCTCTGAGAAAACTATTTTGGTATCTGCAGAGGATTTTGCACAATTTTCCCAGTATCAGGCATCTCTAAAGCCTACCAGTTCCCCTGTCATTGCGATCGCTGAGTCAGGTAAATCCACTACATGCCTTGTGTCTTCTTCATCCAAATGGGTTATTGATTCTGGTGTGACAGATCACATGACAGGTAATTCTAGTATTCTATCTGCTTTTCAGTCTAATCTCATTTCCTCTACTGTTACTTTAGCTGATGGTTCTACTTTTTGTGTCATGGGTTTTAGAACTGCGAACCCGACTTCATCAATTTCTTTTTCTTTTGTTTTGTGTCTACCAAAATTCTCTTTTAATCTACTTTCTGTTAGTAAACTTACTCGTACCTTAAATTGTTCTGTTTTCTTTTTTCCTGACCAGTGTTTGTTTCAGGATCTTATGACGAAGCAGATTATTGGTAGAGGACGCGAGTCAGGTGGTCTCTACATTCTGGAAAATCATGTACCGCGGTCGTTTGTTTGCTCCAGTACCTTAACACCTCTTGAAGCTTATTGTAGATTGGGTCATCCTTCTTTGTCTACCATGAAGAAGCTGTGTCCTCAATTTCAGTCTTTATCAGTACTAGAATGTGAGTCGTGTCAGTTTGCAAAACATCATCGTTTGCCTTCTGTGTCTAGAGTCAATAAACGGGCTTCATCCCTTTTTGAGTTAGTTCATTATGATGTTTGGGGTCCTTGTTCTGTTACATCTAAAACTGGATTTTGTTATTTTGTTACTTTGGTTGATGATTACTCTCGTGTTACCTGGTTATATTTAATGAAGAATTGTTCTGAGTTGTTTTCTATCTTTTGTGCCTTTTGTAATGAAATCAAAACTCAATTTAATATTTCTGTGCGCATATTAAGAAGTGACAATGCCAAAGAATACTTTTCAGCACAATTTCAGCTTTATATGACACAAAATGGCATTCTTCATCAGTCTTCCTGTGTGGATACCCCATCCCAAAATGGCGTGGCCGAAAGAAAAAATCGTCATCTTCTTGAGGTAACTCGTGCTCTTCTTTTTCAGATGAAAGTACCTAAACACTTTTGGGCGGATGCAGTTTCTACGGCATGTTTTTTGATCAATCGTATGCCGTCTTCTGTCCTTAATGGGGATATTCCTTATACTAATTTGTTTCCTACAAAATTTTTATTCCCTATTGATCCCCGTATTTTTGGTTGTACCTGTTTTGTGCGTGATGTTCGTCCACAGGTTACTAAATTGGATCCAAAATCTCTCAAATGTGTCTTCCTTGGGTACTCCCGGCTCCAAAAAGGGTACCGTTGTTTCTCTCCTACTCTTAATCGTTTTCTTGTTTCTGCAAATGTCACATTTTTTGAGTCCACTCTATTTTTTCCTCCATCATCTGTGTATGAGAGTCAGGGGGAGGAGGATGATCTCTTAATATATACTGTCCAACCAATGTCTAGTCCTCTCCCACAGTCTGTTCCTTCCGTCTCTAGACCTACTCGACCTCCCGTTGTTCATGTTTATTCCAGGAGATTGGAGATTTCTGACTTAGATTCTCCACCAGCTATTTCGTTGGGAGATCCTGTACCTCATACTGACCATGATTCTAATCTAGACTTACCCATTGCTCTTCGTAAAGGTAAACGTTCATGTACTTACCCTATCTCTTCTTTTGTTTCTTATAATCATTTGTCTTCTTGTTCTCGGTGTTTTGTTACTTCTTTAGACTCTGTTCCTATCCCTAATACTGTTGATGAGGCACTGTCTCATCCTGGCTGGTGTGATGCTATGAAAGAGGAAATGGAGGCTTTAGATGCTAATGGTACATGGGAACTATTGCCTTTGCCCACTGGTAAGAAAGCTATTGGTTGCAAATGGGTATTTACAGTAAAGGTAAATCCTGATGATTCTGTAGCTAGGTTAAAAGCACGCCTTGTAGCAAAAGGATATGCTCAGACATATGGGGTTGATTACTTTGATACTTTTTCTCCTGTAGCTAAACTTACTTCTATTTGCTTGTTTATCTCTTTAGCAGCTACATATGATTGGCCCCTGCATCAATTGGATATTAAGAATGCTTTCCTTCATGGTGATCTTCAGGAGGAGGTGTATATGGAGTAACCACCTGGGTAAAGTTTGTAGGCTTCGAAAGTCTCTTTATGGCTTGAAACAAAGTCTTAGGACATGGTTTGAGAGATTCAGTGAAACAGTACAGGAATTTGGTATGCAAAAGAGTAAGTGTGATCACTCAGTATTTTATAGGCCATCTGAGGCTCGTCTAATTCTTTTGGTAGTCTATGTGGATGACATTGTCATCACTGGGAGTGACTCTGCAGGTATTTCATCTCTTAAAACCTTCCTCCAAACTCAGTTTCAGACTAAAGACTTGGGATTGTTAAAGTATTTCTTGGGTATCGAAGTTATGAGAAGGGTATTTTATTGTCTCAAAGAAAATATGTCCTCGATCTATTGACAGACACAGGAAAATTAGGTGCTAAGCCTTGTAGCGCACCAATGACTCCAACTTTACAACTGTTAGCAGGTGATAGTGAGTTGTTTGAAGATCCAGAGAGATACAGGAGATTGGTAGGAAAATTGAACTACCTTACAGTCACTCGTCCTGACATTGCTTATGCTGTTAGTGTGGTAAGTCAGTTTATGTCTTCCCCAATTGTTGCTCATTGGGAAGCCTTGGAACAAATCTTGTGTTATCTGAAGGGCGCTCCAGGAAGAGCCATGGCACAATCAGTATGTGAGGTAATGTGGATACTTCAATTACTAGATGAGACAGGTTTTAAGACCTCCCTGCCTGTGAAATTGTGATGTGATAATCAAGCTGCTCTTCATATTGCTTCTAATCCGGTGTTTCATGAGCGGACCAAACATATTGAGATTGATTGTCACTTTATTCGTGAAAAGATTAAACAACAGATCATCTCAACAGGACACATCAAAACTGGAGAGTAGTTAGGAGATATTTTCACAAAAGCTCTGAATGGAGCTAGGATTGACTACATTTGTAACAAGCAGTGTTATCAAAGGCGAGCGAGGCGCCCAGGCGAGGCGCCAGGCGAGGCGAGGCGTCCTCTCGCCGCCGACCGAACGCCTGCTCGGCTTAGAGGAGGCGCCGCCCCCGGCCGGAGAGGCGTGTGGCGACGCCGGCGAGAGGCGACGCCTCTTCACAAAGAAAGTGTTTTTTTTTTAAAAATTAAAAATCGATAAATTTATCTGCATCGTCACCATTCCACCACCAGCAGAGACCCTTTTCTTCTCAACCTCACGAAGACGACGAACAGTGTACGCTCTCTCTCTCTCTCTTCTTCTTCTTCTTCTTCTTCTTCTTCTTCTTCTTCCGCTTCAATCTCTCTCTGCATTACGTCCCTTTCTTTTTTTTTTTTCTCCTCTCCGGTCTCCACCTCTGCTCGATCTCTCTCAGATCCTTTTTTTTTCTTTCCCGCTACGCTTGATCTCTCTCACGTCCCTTTTTTTTTTTTCTCTCTCCCTCTCCACTGCCGATCTCACGCTGCTCTCTGCTCTCTCTCTGTTGATCTCACTTTGCACTCCTCTGTTGATCTCACGTCCCTTCCGCTCTGTTTTTATTTTTCTTTTTTTTTTCTTTTAGTTCTGTCCTCTCCTTATTTCTTTCCTACTGCTCCTTCCGATCTCACGTTCTCGCTCTGTTTTTATTTTTTATTTTTTCTTTTTTTTTTTTCTGTCCTCTCCTTATTTCTTTCTGCTCTGCTCCTTCTGATCTCACGTCCCTTTTTATTTTTTATTTTTCCTTCTCCTCCTTTTAATTAATTAGTTATTATTAATTATTTATTTATTTATTAATTTAATTATTTTATTTTTATTAATTAATTATTTAAATTTTATGAGTATTGGTGAATTTATTATTTTAATTTGTATTCTTATTTAATTAGTTGATTAATTAATATGGGTATTGTTGATTTGTTGGTATTTAGTTTAATTTTTATTTATTATTCTTGTTAATTTGATTAATTTTACTTTTTAATTAGACATTATTTATTAATTAATTAATTATTTTATATAGGTATTATTAATTTATTGTTAATTTAATTTTTTATCTTCTTATTATTGTTAATTAATTATTTAATTTATATGGGTATTGTTAATTTATTATTAATTAGTTTACCTTTTACTTGTTATTATTATTAATTAGTTTTAATTTGATTAATTTTACTTTTTTCTTTTTAATTAGATATTAGATGTTTATTTTATATGGATATTATTAATTTATTGTTAATTTGATTATTTTTCTTTTTGTTCTTAGTAAGTAATTGTGTAATTTATATGGACATTATTACTTTGTTGTTAATTAGTTTACTTTTTACTTCTTATTATTGTTAATTAGTTGTTAGATTAATTAGTTTTACTTTTGTCTTGTTAATTAGACATTAGTTGTTTATTTTATATGGTATTATTAATTTATTATTAATTTGATGATTTTACTTTTTGTTCTTATTAATTAATTGTTTAATTTAAGTATATATATATATATATAATTTAAACAATTAAGGTTATGGCGCCTCGCTTCAAAAAGGCCCTCGCCTCGCCTCTCGCCTCTCGCCTAAGGCAATAGAATGCTCTATCGCCTTAGTGTCGCCTTTCGCCTTGATAACACTGGTAACAAGTTGGGCATGATTAACATCTATGCTCCAACTTGAGGGGGAGTGTTATGGAAAGTCAATCACTATATTATGGAAAGTCAATCACTATATTATTTCTCTGTATATTCTGTATTCCTATTTAGGATTTCTTATTTAGGATTTCTTCCTAATTAGTAGAACACAATTATAGGAATCAATTGTATATATATATATATATATATATATATATATATATATATATATATCCATGTACAGATTAATTGAAATCAATGAGAATCATCTCTTTCTACATACACAAAATGGCAGCTTACTGCAAGTCCCTTGGGTCTCTCTTTAGCTCTGGTGGGCATGGTTCTGTTGTTCTTCTAGCCTTCCCTTCATGTCATAGCCTTAGCTTATCAATGAGTCTTGCATTAGATATGTTGAAATTTAGAATTATATAAAAGATGGAAAAAATATCAAGAAAGGATTTATGTGGTTTGAACTGCTAAGGGCCTATGTCTGCGGATGCAACCTTAAAGGGCTATGTTTGATTCACTTGTATTTAATATAATACATAAGAGTCCATATTTATGTTGGAAAATATAAGACATATATGGCATCCTATCAATAAACCATATATCATTTCTTTATACAAGCATTAATCAAGCCATTGATTTTGCTAATCAAGCCATTGATGAATTGCACAACTTGCAAATGGTGAAAATGGAGAATTGAATAGAATTAGATTGCCCATTGGTGCTGAAATTGGACAAAAATGAAGAAATAGATGAAAGGAGAAGAAAAAAGAGAAGATTGGGTTGAAGCCATGAAGAAATGGATAAGAGAAGAAGAAATAAAAAGAAGATTTGAGGTAAAAGAAGCTTTAAATAGGGAGTAAAGAGCAACAAATAAAAATTTGTAATAGAAATTGAAGAAAGTCAAACTTTCTAACAAATAATAGAACCATCAAGCAAAAGCCAAGCAAAGATCAAACAACAATGCATAAGTAGTAGAAACTAAATTCTAGAGACTAGTTAAAACAATAGCAAGAGAGGTGAGCAAGCGATAGACAACCACCAAGTCAAAGCAAGCAAGATGAGGCAAACAGTAGACCCTGTGTAGATTGAACATGGTTATTGTGATGCTGAATTGATTGAATGATTTAAGGGACCCAAATGAAGAATAGGAGCGCGTAGGAGGCGCTTTACCAAGGTGAGGTGGCTAGAGTTGATTCAATTGGAAAAGGATAGTTGATGGCTTCTCATGTGTTGGTGCATATACTGGGAAGCAAAAGTTTGTGGCGGCGCATGGCGGACTGTGAAGGACTTTTTGGTGATTGGTTTGGGAGTGAAGGCCGATTTGCGATTGGCAAGGCTATTGAATAGAGAGGTGAGGTCAATTGCTTTCCAGAAGACCTTAAATTGGGAATGGTAGTACCGTTTCTTAGAAACAAGTAAGGGAAAAAATTTTTACGAAGGAAATTAGACCTTTCATGACCCAATTCCTGTGTCAAACCAACATTATGACTTGGGTAGGGTTAAGGTCACCAAAGCCCATAGTGAGCTTTTATTATTTTAAGTTAACTCTATATCATGAATAGTACCTAAAGTATCATTAATAATAATGATAAATACAATGAAAAGAACTAAATATTTTCTAGCTTTAAAACCACACAACTCTAGCCCTAACTTTCATCATTTTGGCATTTACATAGGCTACTTATTTCACTTGATACAGGCACATTTCCAGTCTTTATATATGATCCATATTCTTTTCGATTACAACATATGCATATAATAGTTGGAATATATTTAGCTCACACCATAAAGAGTATTTATTTATACAGTGTTTATTTTAAATCATCTTCATGAAAATTTGAAATTCATATATAGGAGAGAAAAAGAACAAAATATAGATTGTGTTTCTAGCGGGCAGACATTAAATGACAACCTATATAGAAGTACTCTTACCAACCTTAACACAATTCCATCTTCCTCAACTACATGAAATGCATTTAAATCCAACTAAATAATAATTCATAGTTAATCATAATATTTCATGGATTGATTTATATTTTTCTTGCATATTTTAGAGGAATCTATTTTTCATACCGCAAACAATCCATTCCACAACCTAGACAAGGCACAACACAATCATCTAACCGACGACACAACACAAGTCAAATTTAAGGGCGACATTGCGCAAGCTTAGTATTAAAAAATGACATAACTAGTCTATTAAATAAAGAAAATAACACAAACAATTTATGTAGTAATAAATATGCGTAATAATTCAATTTGAATTTCCTAAAATAATATGGCTAATTCACGTGGAGCGGATGACATATTAATAGTATACTATTAATGTCATGAAATGCCATTTGATATATATTCGTAGTGTTTGTAGATCAGTTGTCCCACTTCTTTGGCAAAATACAGCAAATTATCTAATAGTTTAGAAAATAATTATAAGTATTTTATAAATATAGATTCAGTAAAAGTAGCAAAATAAATGAAAAATAAATTTAACAATTATTTTTTTGTGTAGAAAAATTCTAAAATATCTATAGTTAGCCATAATTTCTTAAGTAGTGCAATATACCTTTTAAGTAGTACCATAGCCACCAATTAATTTAACCCTTTTAAGTCAATTAATTTTACCCATTATGGTATCTTACTCAATTTGCCCAACCTAATCATACTTTGATTAATCTATACTTGTTATCAAAATTTGTAACCTTACTTAAGAAATTCACTATATATTATTAAATACTCCAATCAACTCCTAATTAAATTACGGGCTTGCCAACATATCTAATATGTAGTATTTTAATTTTTAGATCAAATTGAAATTTTTGAAACAAAAAATAATCTTGTTATAGTGGGTGATCAAGTTTCATGCTTAAGTTTTCAATCTGATAGTAGGTATAACTAATCTTTTATCTAAACTTTCAACCATATGATCTTTCCCAAATTTTAAACACATCTTCTAGAAATACAAATTGCATCATATGTCAAAATTGAGTAATAGAACAATTCCAAATTATGAGATGCCAAAAGCTTATTCATGCTTGTTGATTTTTACTCAGGCAATAGGTACATATATGATCATATCTCGATTCACTAGTTTAAAATGTATCAAATTTTGACATAATATTTCTAACATTTCAATGATTATCTCTACCAAAAACCACAAATTGGATCATTGTAGACATGTTTTTACTCAAAACATAGATCTTAATCTAACATCATTTATTCAAATACTTATTTCTTCCAATCAAATCTTTTAGTCATTCTCAAATTTTAGTCATATATACTAGAATTATATATGTTAATAATAACCAAACATCAACGACAAATTTTTCATAAATGCATCAAGTTGGCTAAACATTAGCCCTTCTGCTTCCTCCCCTTTTTTTTTTTTCCCTCATTTCTTTCTTTTCCTTTTTATTCCTTCTTACAATATAAGGAGTTTGCAGACAAGCAAACTATTATATTTTCCTTCTTAAATCTCTTCTTTGACTTCTTTGCATTTTTACTTGAAAACTACTTAAATTTTTTGAATTTTCTTCCTCCTTCTATGCTTAGGAGATTTCAATTCTTATTTTCTTCTTTTTTCACCTACCATATATGAATTCTTCTCTCTAGAAAATTGCATTTTCAGCTAATTATTTTTTGATTTTATTCTTTTGAAAAGTTACCATTTAGTCTTTCAGCGTTTGGAAATCTTGTTTTTCATCCCAAAACTTTATAAACATTACTTTTAGGTTCAAAACAATTTTCATATTCCTCAAATTATTATTTCCTTCCTGAGAGATTACCAATTTTTCTCTTTATTTATAGTAAAAATACCCATAACTCCAATCGGGTAGTAAAATGACTTCATATATTAATTGATCTCTAATGAATTTCTTGCAACATCAGCTCCCACCTACCTTGATCCAGTGATTTATGTTGAGTCACATGCTTTATATACCTTCATCACAAGTCTTGAATTGTAAAAAAAAAACTATATTATCATTTTTAGAATGGTCGACGCAAAAATGTAATTTTTATGGTGGTCATCTATCTGAATAGTAGCGAACATATAATCACATAATGCATACGTTTATAATGCAACGGTTATATTCCCAAAACTTCAAGATATTACATTTACCATCCTTCTGAGGGAATAACTAAAATTTTGGCCCATCTCCTTTCATCGAGAATGATACAACAATCTTGGATAAGAGAATTTAAAACCTTTGTTTTTAGGATTGAAAGATAGGTTGGCATAAAATTCCCATGCCAATGTAAGGAAATGAGCATCTGTAAATGTCAATATATTTTTCCACTGTAGGAATTCAAAGGCGTCTATCATTCCAAGCCTTTCCAAACGAGGGATATCCCTCACTGCTAGAGGGGAAAGTATGGATCAAGGAATGTCTCAAACTTTTCTTCAAACCTCTGATCAACAGACGTGTATCCCTAGATGTTTTTAATAATAGTTTGAGAAGAGGTTGAAGTCATTTTTTGTGAGGGTATTAGGGAGATGAAGAATACTAGAAGTATATAAGAGACTTGAGGGGCATATGAAAAGGAGTATCACAGTTTAAATAAGATTAGACGAATCTCATGTACTTAGTAATAGGTAGTATGATTAGGGACATGTTCTTAAAAACGATTTGACGTGAAGAGGAAAAAGTCAAAAAGTTTGAGACAAGTTGAAGCTACATGCTTAAGAGTAGTTGAATATGCAAACTAGGTGGAATAGAGTAGCACCGGGAAGTAAATAAAACTCTGGAGCAAATAGTGCTTATTGCGATTGATAGTGGGATTTAGGTGTACTTCTAAATCTTAAAAATGATATTGATTTAAGAAAATTGGTGAAGATTATTATTGAGGAATTGACAACTCCATAGATCATAAGTGTTGGATGTGATCTAGGGATTTTCGAGGAAGATGAGATTGTATGTAGGTCAACAATGAGAGGAATTGGGAAGTAGTTGACATAAACATGATTTCTTGGAAGATTGATGCTTATGATACAAAGGAGTAAAACAAATCGAATTAAATTGTTCAAAGGACGATGAAAAGAAAACAAGTAGTTGTAAAATTAACAAAGAGTTCATGTATCTATACAATTTGAAGAATAAGGGAGTAATAATTTGAAGTTGTTTGAAAGGACTGGAAATCACTGATAAGCAATGGTAATAGAGATGGTATTGATGAGAATTTTTGTTTTAAGGAATATTTAAGGATATGATAATGCGGAGAGTGGTGGATAGGCCAAACTTCAAAAATCTCATGGGCGAAAATTCTTTAAAGGAAGAGAAGAGTGTAAAATTTGGATTAAGTTGAAACTCCTATTAATCAGAATTTTGAGAATTCAATAATGAATTCTTTTTGAAGGGGAGAAGAATGTAATACTTGAATTTTTGGAGAATATAACCTCTGCACCATCAATGTATGCAATATATAATTATATGCACGGTACTATTTAGGTATACGACCATTACAAATATTACATTTTTGCACTTGCTATGCTAAGAATGATAATATAGTTATTTTACATTTTAAGACTTGATGGAGGTAGGTGAAACATGTAATTTAATATGAACCATTGGATCAAGATATATGGAATATGGTGTTGCAAGAAATTTGTTGAGTTCAAATAATATATGAAGTTGATTTTACAACCAAGTTAGAGTTATGAGAAAGATTGATAATCTCTCAAGAAGAAAATAATTTATAGGGAGGAATGTGAAAATTGCATTGGACTTAAAAGTAATGTTTATAGAGTCTTGGAGTGAAAAATTAAATATTTCAAAGGTTGAAGGACTAAATGGTAATTTTTTCAGAGTAACAAAATCAGTAGAGCATCCGCTGGGAACTCAAATATGGTAGGTAAAAAAAAAAAAAGAAAATAAGGGTTGAAATTTGCTAAGTTAAAAAGGAGGAAGTGAATTCAAATTTGATAAGTAGCTTTTGAATGGAAATGCAAAGAAGTCAAAGAAGAAGTTTGAAAAGAAAAATATAACAATTGGCTTATCTATCAATTACCTATTTAGTACGAAGGAAAAAAAAGTAAAAGAAAGAAGAGGAGGAGAGAAAGTAGAAGATAGAAGGCAGAAGTATGTCTACTGTTCGGCCAAATCTGTGAGTTTATGAAATATTTTACAATTGATGTTTGGTTGTGATTAACATATGTAAGTCTAGTATATGTGGTTAAAATTTGAAAATTATTGAATGGTTAGATTGGTTGATTAAGATGGTTTGGTTATGTCTAACGTAGAGCATCAAATGTCCTAGTACGGAAGTGTCATAAGTTAGTAGGGAAGGAAGGAGAAGGGGAGACTTAAAATGATGTGGAGGAAAGTGGTATAAAAGGATTTACATGTTATGGATATTGATGCGGATTTGATGTCTAATAGAGGTGAATGACGAAAAAGGATTCATACAGTTAACCCTAACGAGTTTGGGATTAAGGCTGGCTTCTTGTTGTTGTGATGTTGGTCGGATTGGGACAAATAAGTATTTGAAAACATGCTGTTAGATTAAGAAACTAAGAATTTTTTGCTTATGTATTATATGTTTAGTATAAAACATGTCTATAGTGATTGAATTTGCGTGATTTTTGATAGAGATGATCACTGAGATGTTAGGAATATTGTCTCAAACAACAACCACAACAATTAAGTTTTAATCCCAAACTAATTGGTGTTAGCTATGTGGATCATTTTTGGTTATTTAATTCTGTTTGAGACCAAAATTTGAAAAATTTTGGATTTGTGAATTGTGACATATGATTAAATTTCTACCTATTGCCTGAGTAAAAATTGGTTTTAGAAAAACCGAAAATTGTAAGGGTATAAATAAGCTTTTGACATCTCATAATTTGGAATTATTTTGGTACTCAATTTTGATCTGAGATGCAATTTTAACGTTTAGAAGATTGTTTGAAATTTGGGAAAGATAGGATGCCTAGAAGTTTAGATATAAGATTGGTTATATCTACTATTAGTTTGAAAACTAGTGTAGGAAAGTTGGTCAACCATTTTTGTGTCTATAAATTTCGGTTTGATCTAAAAAATAATACATTAAATATATTGGAAGCCTATTATTTAATTTGGAGATAATAGGAGTGTTTAATAATTTATAGTAAATTTATCATATATATGATTGTCAATTTTTGTATTAAGTATAGAAGTATGGTTAAAAAATAATACATTAAATATGTTGGAAGCCTATTATTTAATTTGGAGATAATAGGAGTGTTTAATAATTTATAGTAAATTTATCATATATATGATCGCAAATTTTTGTATTAAGTATAGAAGTATGGTTAAGTTGGATGAATTGAGTAAATTACTATTCAATTCAACTCAACTCAACTCAACTCAACTAAGCCTTTATCTCAAAAATTTGGGGTCGAGTAAATTACTATGATGGGTAGAATTAATTGAATTAAAAAGTTTGATTTAATTGATAGCTATGGTACTACTTGAAGGTTTATGGCACAGTTGAGGAATTATGATTGACTAGGGATATTTTGGGGGTGGTCCACGCAAAGGAAAATATTTAAAATTTATTTTTTTTATGTGTTTTGCTATTTTTATTGAATCTATATTTATAAATATTCTATAATTATTTTTTTAGACTATTGGATATATATATTTTGTATTTCACAAACAGAAAAGCTACAAATGGCATACAACCAATGTGAGTGTATATTAAATGAGCTTCTATGGCATTAATAGTATAGTATTAATATATCATCCGCACCATGTTAATTAACCGTATTATTTTAGGAAATTGAAATTGTTAATACAAAAACTTTGTATTCTTTCCTTTATTTAATGGGCTAGTTTAGTTGTCAATTTTTTTTTTTATAGGGGTAGGATTAAATGGGATAATGGTTTGGAGTGAAAATTAAAAGTTGGGAAGTGACTTGTCATGTGTTGTTGCTACAAATTGAAAAGAGATGAGAAGGCCTTTTTCTATGCCGTTAGTACCTGAAATGATCGTGTTTTGCCCTATCCAGTAGGCAAGAATAAATATAAATTAATTCATGAAATATTATGATTAATTCTAAATTGTTGTTTAGTTGTATTTAACTGCAATTTATGTAGTTGAGGAAGATATAATTGTGTGCCATTTAATTTCTACTCACTGGATACTCATTCCATTTGTATTTTGTTCTCCCTTCTATTTATATGATTTTCTTGGTTTTCATGAAGATGATTTTGAATATATGTTGCATAACTAGATACTTTGCAATGTGTATCCCAACTATTGTATGCATATGTTGTAATGTAACAAAAGAATATAGATCGTATATAAGGACCGGAAATGTTTGTATGGAATAAAATAAGTGGCATAAAATGAAATTTAAGTTTCATGCTTTGCCATCCTAAATGTGTGATGGTAAGGCTGGGGAATATTATCATTCTCATTGTATTGAACATATTATTATTATTATTATTATTATTATTATTATACATGATATGGAGGAGAGTAAAAAAATAGTTGTCAAATCGAGAATCGAAATCTTCATTTTTTGAATCGAAAATTGAATGAAATAAAATTGTAAGACTCAATAAACTTCTCAAAATTAATTAAAAATGAAGACTCAATAAACTTCTCAAAGAAAATGCATGATGAATGGAGGAAGAGTATTTTAGTACCTATTTTTAAAAATAAGGGAGACATACAGAGTTGCTCAAACTATAGGGGAATTAAACTCATGAGCCATACTATGAAGTTGTGGGAGAGAGTTGTGGAGCATCGACTACGTCATGATACTTCTATCTCTCTCAATCAATTTGGTTTCATGCCTGGTCGTTCAACTATGGAAGCGATCTTTCTCATTAGAAGCTTGATGGAGAAATATAGAGATGGGAAGAAAGATCTACACATGGTTTTTATTGATTTGGAGAAGGCTTATGATAGTGTTCCAAGAGAGGTCTTATGGAATGCGTTAGAACAAAAGAGGGTATCTATTAGGTATATACAAGTATTGAAAGATATGTATGAAGGAGCAACTACTATTGTGCGCACAGTGGGAGGGGACACGAGATTTTCCGATCTCAATTGGATTACACCAAGGATCATCCATAAGCCCTTATCTTTTTACATTAGTTTTAGATGAACTGACGAAACATATACAAGAGAGTATTCCTTGGTGCATGATGTTTGCGGATGATATTGTTCTGATAGATGAGACACGAGAAGGAGTCAATAGGAAGCTAGAACTTTGGAGAAGTACTCTAGAGTCAAAGGGTTTTAAGTTAAGTAGAACGAAGACAGAATACATGCATTGCAAGTTCAGTGAAGGCCAAACTGGTGATAGGGAAGGAGTTAGTTTGAATGGAGTGGCACTGTCCCAAAGTAATCACTTTAAATATCTAGGCTCAGTCCTTCAAGTAGATGGGGGATGTGAGGAGGATGTTAGTCATAGGATTAAAGCCGGATGGTTGAAGTGGAGACGTGCCACGGGAGTTTTATGTGATCGTAAGATTCCCAATAAATTAAAAGGAAAATTTTACCGTACAGCCATACGACCGGCTATGCTATATGGTAGTGAGTGTTGGGCACTGAAAGAGTCCTACGCATCTAAGATAAGAGTTGCAGAGATGAGAATGTTAAGGTGGATGAGTGGCCATACTAGACTAGATAAAGTCCGTAATGAAAGTATTAGAGAAAAGGTAGGAGTGGTGCCAATTGAAGATAAGTTGAGAGAAGGGAGATTGAGGTGGTTTGGTCATGTGAAGCGTAGACATACGGAGGCTCCAGTTAGACAAGTAGAGCACATTAGGCTAGAGGATAGAAAGAAAAAAAGGGGTAGACCTAAATTGACTTGGAGGAGAGTAGTACAGCATGACTTAGAAGCATTACACATTTCTGAGGATTTAACCCAAAATCGTTTAGAATGGAAAAAGCGAATCCATATAGCCGACCCCAAATTTTTGGGATAAAGGCTTAGTTGAGTTGAGTTGAGTTGTATATGTTTTAAAAAATAAGTAAAAAAATATATCACAATGACATATTTATCAAAATATAAAATTATCATTTAGTTAATTAGAAGTATGCTTTACAATCGAAGACTATATTCTTATCATGTTGTATAATTTTATGCCATAAATTATGAACTCTTTTATTGTAGACACTTATTATCATTATGCATGTTTTGAAACCCCATTTAAAGTTGATTAAATAATTAAATAATAAAAAAGGATAGCAAGCTACATTAAAAAGTCTGAATATATTAATATAAAATGTCATAATTTGACAACTATAATTAGAGAAGTAAATTAACCAAAAAAAAAAAAAAAAAGAACAAACAAGAGGGAGAGGGAAAAGAATGGCTGGGGAAGAAAAATAGTTAAGGGAAGATTTTATGTGCACTTTTTATAGCAAAAATAAAGTGAATCTTAAATTTTGAAGCTATAGGTCTAACAACCCTTTAGAAAAAGAATTGAGCGAATTAGGTGAAGAGTAGTTCGACGTAAATTCATATCGATTCATTTGATTCACTATTAATTATTTCAATTTACTCGCGATTTAGGTATATTTGTGATTTACCCTATAGATTTGAATCACTAGGATGGGGATTCGAAAAGAGAATCGTACGATTCAGGTATATTTGAGATTCAGCCCATAGATTTGAGTTGCTAGGGTAGGGAATTGATTCTAATCGTAAGATTCACATGATTTTCTCATTTTCAAGACTTCAATAAGATACATACAGCAATTTCTTTGACTTGTTGCTTGGAGAAAAATGTTCTCTGTTTGAGTTTGAAACCATTATCTTTCAGTAGCTGCCTGGGCAGGAGCTATTTCCATATGTGGTATGTTGAATCACTTGTGAAGTTGACTTGACTTGACCGTGCCTGCTTCAACTTCACCCTAGAACTCGTGCTGTGTAGTGTAGTGCAACTCGACTAACAGGCGGTTGAGTGAATTTATGAACAAGCAACTGGCAATACCTTTCTATTTTGTGATTCTTCCTCCACTCACCTTCAGGTGTGAATTCTGTCTATGCTCTTTCTTGGCTAGTGTAGTAGATGGAATTCTAGGTCATTCAGATTTCGGAAGGGCTCCGAATAGTTCTATTTTAGGGCATAATGTTGTGGTTCTTCCCTTGACTGACCAAGAAAAACATGTTCCAGAGGCATCTTCCATTCATATTGAATTGGGCTTTTTCTGTGCCTTATTTGTCTGCCTCTTCTTCGATCTGGAATTCCCAGCAAATCCTTGACTCCTCCAATACAATGGGATTTCGTACCTGGCAATCTTTTTACTCTACCTCCTCTTATTAACCCCGCAGAATTTTCCTGCAAATTACGATGTTTGCCTATAATGTGAGCAAATATATCATGGCTTCTCATTTTGAAGTTTATTATCTATGTATAAAAGAAGTTTGGAAATTTTGAATTCACATGGTCCACACCATTGGGTAATCTCATTGTTAATGTTGGAACTCACTTGGTAATTTAAAGTAATCAAGCATCCTTGCATGTTATAACCTGTTGTACATGGTAATATTCTAACTGGGTGGTTTTAGATGTTTGTGAATTTGGATTGATGTGCTGCATTTTATGGACTCTAGTGTTAATGTTCTTTTACTTGGTTAATGTCATTTTGGTGTTCCTTATCTGACGTTTACAAAGCCAATATGGCAATCAACACTGTGGTGTGCCTTTTTTTTCCCCCCATCTTCTTGATAATGGGCATCAAATGAACTTTTAGTCATTCTATTGAATTTTTGTTTGATTACATTCAATAATTACATCCTACCAAATATGCATTTATTGTTCTGTTGTGATAATGGCTTATTGCCTATTAGGAGTCTAGTTTGCTACTCCTATCTATAAATAATTGGTCTCTATCCGTTATCTTCCTTAAAATATGATTTATATGTTTTACATTAGTTACTTGAATTGCAGGTAGCATAATTGTTGAGGGCCTTGAGATATCGTTTATGGCCTGATGAAATAATGGTGCTAATGCTATTAGGACTAAACTTCATTTGTTTGTATAATTAGGAAAAAGTAAACCAACTCATATATGCTTAAACCAACTCATATATGCTTATTTTTATGTGAAATATTTAGTGCATCTAAGCAGTCTATGCACAATGTCTAGTGGAATTGAACTTCTTGTTGTCAGAAGTCTTAATATTCTTGTCATTCACCTCAACCACTTGTAATAAACTTGCTGCTTAAAATCCACTTGTATTGGAGATTGACTTGTTTTATAGATCTCCCTGCTGGTGTCTTTGTTATGGGCCTATGGAAGAAAGAAGCTGTTTGGTGAGCCAGTCTCTGCTGAATGAGGCGCTTTTTTTTTTTTTGGGTGAAGGCGTTCAATTAGCAGAATGATTGGATTAGACTGAAATGCATAGCATCCTGAACACTTTTTGGAGGCTTGATCTTCTTTTGAATACTTAATGGACTGCTGTGCTCATAGCGTGGAAGGTGCTATGACACAGGTTTGAGTTTTGGGAGCCAATATTAAACTCACTCCACTATTCTAATATATAACAACGTGCTACTGCCTTTTTTTGTCAACTTTTTGACTAAACATTCCCATGATGAAGCATAAATAAATATCATTGGTTTGTGGATTACACATGATATTTGAGAAATCTGGAAGTCAATTATTTCAAACAGATCATGTTCTGCTCAAATTATAAGGACTGTTACCCCTTGTCTATCTCAGTTTAAATGCAGTCACTGTTGCCTGTCATTTGTTTCAGTCTCATTGCTTTCTTGCTGTTGCCTTCCTGACAGATTCAGTTTGATTGTAGGAATTTGAGAAGATGTTTCCATGCGAACCTTCACCAGATATGAAATATCAGCTTAGAAGAACGAGTTCAGCCTCCTTCTGATACTTGTTTCTTAAATGAGAGTTTTGTAGTTCTTACACCACAGCTGCTCCTGGGTTAAGAGGGGAAACTATATATGGGGATTTTATCAGCAAGTTCCTTTACTCCAACTGCTGATGTGACTCCACCCTGCCCTCCATTAGGCTTTGGTTCCATGTAAATCCAAGGTTAGCTTGACATTTTATACAGCACAAAACGTGCTATGTTCATATGACTATATTTTGCCTTGATTAACTTGAAATTGAAATTGGAAGTGAAGAAACATTTGGCTTTATTTGTGCGTTACAGTTTTGAAAGGTTTGTACAAGCAACATGCATTATGAAATTGTTTAACCTTGAGATGACGATTTTTAAGTTTGATTGGAACTCAAATTTGAAATTTGGATGAATATATTTTATTTTTTAACTAATTTTTTGACAAAAGAAGTTCACATTTTAATTTAAAATTACTCTTAAATTTAATTTATTTATATTTTTTTCTGTATAGCGATCTAATAGGAAACTTGCCTCAGTTCATAATTAACCTGAATCAATTTACAATTAAAAATAATTCTATTTGACATCGAAAAAAAAAAAATACAGATTAATTTGATTAGAAGTAGGGTGAGCAAACTTCGGCTATAATCGAAAAATTGATTTGAATCATAAAATCCATTATTCGATTTGATCGTACGGAAGGAAAAAAAATCGAAATAACTGGGTTGAAGGAACTCATTTCTCTCTATATATAGCCCTGTCGTTTTTAAGGCGACAACCTTGTATGCAGCCAAATGAAGGAACACTGCCAGCCATGATCCAAGAGTCCAACTAGTATTACAAATGGTTACGTTGATGCAAACTGTGGAAATTGTGTGGCCATGGGCAAAATTGCAAGTCACTTATCTAATTGAGAGTTATTTATTCAACATTTTTGAATTGTACAACAGTCCAAATATATAAATTGAGGCCTAATTTTGATCTTTTCACTTTATATATATATATATATATAGAGAGAGAGAGAGAGAGAGAGAGAGAGAGAGAGAGAGAGAGACTTAACAAATTTGGTCCAATATTCAAACCATCAAACAAAATTTGATTTGATTCTACCTTTTTGTTTTCAAAAGAAAATAATTTGATTTCTATTTTTCTTAAATTTAAATTTCGGTTATTATAGTTGGATTTGGTTCAAATGCACAACCTTAGGCAAACGGGACATTTGTTGTGTGCGTGTGGGGGGAAGGCGGCGCTTAAACCATAATGCATATTAATCTCTTTAAAAAAAATAATTATTTTAATTCATTAATTATTTTTAGATTCATAATTAATAAAATTAATTAGATTAATTTTATTATATTAACTTAATTATGAGATTTAAAATAAATATTTAAATATTATTTTGAATGGTTAATTAAGGTGGATATTAATTGAGAAGTGAAAGTTAAATGCAACTACAGTTAATGGCAATAACCATCGAGGAAGTGCAGGATGTGGGGAATATGCTATTCCAAAGACTTTCAGGTTCTCTCTCAAATAAAACTTTAAAATATTAGTGATATGCTCTAGAGTATTAATTTTAGTGTTGTTTGTGTAAACCTAATTCTCAATATATGACTTTGTAATTATTGGGATGTTTTAATTTTTATATTTTTATATTATTAGTTAAAATAAAAATATAAAAAAATAATATTTTTATATTTCAAATAATAAATCAAAAATAAAAATATAATAATTATAATAATGAAAATAATTGTAATTATAATTAAAATAATTATAGTAGCTAAAATAATTATAATTATAATTATAATAATTGAAATAAAAATTAAAAAAATTATAATAATAATTAAAATATAAAACTATTATTTTTATATTTTCATATATATAATTATATTTAAGATTATAATTAATTCAAATTGAAAAATATAGATAAAATTATATATGCAATGCAAACTTAATTTTATATTCTTATACAACTCAACTCAACTCAACTCAACTAAGCTTTTATACAAAAAATTTGGGGTCAACTATATGGATTCGCTTTTTCCACTCTGAACGATTTTGGGTTAAATCCTCAGAAATGTGTAATGCTTCTAAGTCATGTTGTACTGCTCTCCTCCAAGTCAATTTAGATCTACCCCTTTTTTTCTTTCTATCCTCTAACCTAATATGCTCTACTTGTCTAACTGGAGCCTCTGGAGCCTCTGTATGTCTACGCTTCACATGACCAAACCACCTTAATCTCCCTTCTCTCAACTTATCTTCAATTGGCACCACTCCTACCTTTTCTCTAATACTTTCATTACGGACTTTATCTAGTCTAGTATGGCCACTCATCCACCTTAACATTCTCATCTCTGCAACTCTTATCTTAGATGCATACGACTCTTTCAGTGCCCAACACTCACTACCATATAACATAGCCGGTCGTATGGCTGTACGGTAAAATTTTCCTTTTAATTTATTGGGAATCTTACGATCACATAAAACTCCCGTGGCACGTCTCCACTTCAACCATCCGGCTTTAATCCTATGACTAACATCCTCCTCACATCCCCTATCTACTTGAAGGACTGAGCCTAGATATTTAAAGTGATTACTTTGGAACAGTACCACTCCATTCAAACTAACTCCTTCCCTATCACCAGTTTGGCCTTCACTGAACTTGCAATGCATATATTCTGTCTTCGTTCTACTTAACTTAAAACCCTTTGACTCTAGAGTACTTCTCCAAAGTTCTAGCTTCCTATTGACTCCTTCTCGTGTCTCATCTATCAGAACAATATCATCCGCAAACATCATGCACCAAGGAATACTATCTTGTATATGTTTCGTCAGTTCATCTAAAACTAATGTAAAAAGGTAAGGGCTTATGGCTGATCCTTGGTGTAATCTAATTGAGATCGAAAAATCTCTTGTATCCCCTCCACTGTGCGCATAATAGTAGTTGCTCCTTCATACATATCTTTCAATACTTGTATGTACCTAATAGATACCCTCTTTTGTTTTAACACATTCCATAAGACTTCTCTTGGAACACTATCATAAGCCTTTTCCAAATCAATAAAAATCATGTGTAGATCTTTCTTCACATCTCTATATTTCTCCATCAAGCTTCTAATGAGAAAGATCGCTTCCATAGTTGAACGACCGGGCATGAAACCAAATTGATTGAGAGAGATAGAAGTATCATGACGTAGTCGATGCTCCACAACTCTCTCCCACAACTTCATAGTATGGCTCATGAGTTTAATTCCCCTATAGTTTGAGCAACTCTGTATGTCTCCCTTATTTTTAAAAATAGGTACTAAAATACTCTTCCTCCATTCATCAGGCATTTTCTTTGAGTTTAGAATCTTATTAAATAATTTAGTTAACCATGCCACTCCCATATCTCCCAAATACTTCCACACTTCAATTGGTATTTCATCGGATCCACAGGCTTTACCCACTTTCATTCTCTTAAGTACTTCTTTTACTTCTAAATATCTAATCCTTCTAGTATAATTTACATTCTTTTCTATTGTTCTATAATCTATATTCACGCTATTTCCATTTTGACTATTATTAAAGAGATCATTAAAATAATTTCTCCATCTTTCTTTAATGTCCTCATCTTTCACCAACACTTTTCCTTCTTTATCCTTAATGCACCTAACTTGATTGAGATCTTGACATTTCCTTTCTCTCCTCCTTGCTAATCTATAAATATCTTTCTCCCCTTCTTTAGTTCCAAGTTTCTCATATAACTTTTCAAAGGCCTGTGCTCTTGCTTGACTAACTGCCTTTTTTGCCTCTTTCTTTGCTATCTTGTATTGTTCATATGCCTCATTATTATCACATTTAGGTAATTTCTTATACCATTCCCTTTTTCTCTTCACTGCCTTTTGTACTTCCTCATTCGACCACCATCTCTCTTTTGAGGGTGGTCCATGTCCTTTAGACTCTACAAGTACTTTTCTAGCTACTTCTCTAATCTTTGATGCCATCTGTATCCACATATCATTGGCCTCCATATCTAGCTTCTATACTTCGGACTCGAGAAGCTCATTTTTGAACTTCACTTGCTTTACTCCTTTCAACTCTCACCACTTTGTTCGAGCTACACTATTTCTTTTGACCTTACTTGAATTGTTCCTAAACTTGATATCCAAGACCACCAACCTATGTTGACTTGTTAAAGCCTCTCCTGGAATGACCTTGCAATCCTTGCATAGAGCTCTATTTGTCTTCCTGGTTAAGAGGAAGTCGATTTGGCTTCTATGTTGCCCACTTTTGAAAGTCACTAAATGTGACTCTCTTTTTATAAAGTAGGTATTTGCTAGTATTAGGTCGTATGCCATAGCAAAATCTAGGATGCTTTTTCCCTCCTCATTTCGACTGCTAAAACCAAAATCTCCATGAACATTCTCATAACCTTGTCTATCACTTCCTACATGTCCATTCAAATCTCCACCAATGAAAACATTCTCTTCATTCGGTATGCTTTGCATTAAATCATCCATATCTTCCCAAAACCTTTGTTTACTCTCACTGTCTAGTCCTATTTGTGGGGCATAAGCACTAACTATATTTATTGTTTCTCCTTCTAGTACTAGCTTTACTAGTATAATTCTATCTCCTACTCTTTTCACAGCTACTACTGCGTCTTTCAATGTTCTGTCTATGATTATACCCACTCCGTTCTTGTTTCTCTCTTTTCAGATAAACCACAATTTGTACCCTGAATTACCCACTTCCTTACTTTTCTCTCCTACCCATTTAGTCTCCTGAATGCAAGCAATATTCACCCTTCTCCTTTCCAAGGTATCCACAAGCTCCATTAATTTTCCTGTAAGTGATCCAACATTCCAAGTACCAACCCTGATCCTCCTCCTATCCTGCTCCTTCCTAATTGGTCTCCTTCTATGATATCTTCTATTGTTTTCTATGTCTATCTTGTGTTCTGTTCCACTATTTGTTCTACTATCTGTCTTATGGACTAACTTCTTTACCCACACCCGTCCATGATGTGGGAACCCTTGCTCACTTGACACCACACTCGGGCGCCGGCATGGCGCGTCGCTTTCGGTGAACGCCCTACACCCTTGCATATTTATCACTACACCCGGGCTCCGATGTAGCGCGTCGTTAGTAGAGGACGCCCCAACGTTTATATCTTTTGAATCCATATCATAGGGTGTGACGAAATTTTTACGCTGGTTGTCACCTACCGCAACCCTCCTCCTTTATCCGGGCTTGGGACCGGCTAAGCGCAAACTACTTAGGCGGAGTTTAATTTTATATTCTTATATAATAAATAAAATTAAAAAAATAAAAATATAAAAAAGTAATTTTAAGTTGATTTTCATTTAGGTACAAAATAAGTTTGATTTCGATTTTGTAACTTATATATGCAAATTAAATACTTTAAAAAAGAATCTGACTCTGATTTCACAGTGAACCAAATATAAATGAAAATTTACTATTTTATTTTCGATTCAGCTCGATTTCGATTTTAATACTTATTTCGATTCCAGTGTGTAAACCAAATAGACCTTAAGTTATCTTATATAAGAATTACTGTGTTTTAATACTTTTCATATGTCATTCAATATAAGAATAACAAACGTGATAGTTATTGGATATAATATGAATTGTATAGAGATATTTAATTTTCATCACCTTAGGTAATTAAAAATAATATTTCAAAATTTTTTGGTAGCGTGAATTGTTAAAATTCTGGCTCATGGTAAAATAAGATTGAGAATCTTCTTTAATTAATCAATCACGCAGAAAAAATCAAAATGATTTATATATAGCAGACACATTCCATGCATCAATAGACAAATTGAAATATTATGATTAAAGGATACTAATTACACTGATAGATTAATCACTAAAAGGTTAGTCAAATTACTTTGACAAGCTTTTATATTTGAGTAGTCATTACATATTACTAGATGTCAATAATAATCTATAAATATAATTAATCAATTATAAATTGATAAAAAAAATTAAAGTATTAATTTTATTTAATTCTTGAAAAAGATTATAATTATATTTGTTGCAAACATATTAGGAATCCAATGGATCATATACATATAGATTATAAGTGAGAAATTAAAATAAGTTATCAAGTTGAACTGGATTGAAAATAAAATAAAATAACTCTAGATACTTATGGACTAAAGTATAAATTTTATGAAAATTGCTTTATGTTCTAATAATTAAGTGTGAATTTAATTTAAGAGTTGTAAAAATTAATTACGTGAGTTTTAATCCCTAAGAGTTAATTTATAATTAATCAATTTAAAAGGTAATTATAAATTATAGCTCCTATAAAAGGGAGCTTGCCATCCCTTTTATATTAAGAGTCATCATTTTCATGCTTTGAGATAGCACTCAAAACTCTGAATTTCTCTAAGTCACTCTTGGAAAATTTCCTTACAACCAATCTCTGTGAATACTGTCCGAAGCTGAACAATTGAATGGATAGTAATTTACAATAATCTGGCTAGTAGTTAGCAAATTCCCAAAGTTAATTTAGATAATTTGCTTAACAATTAATTTTAATTACCACCATTCTAAAATTAATTACATTTGATCTTTTGGTTTAATTTTTCTGCAGCAACTTTTGTATAAATCCGTGCAAATCAAATAGACTAACATAGGCACCTTATATCACTGCACACCATTTACAATTTTCCATCAATTAGTCTAAAGAACGAACATATCAGTTTCGAGAATACAACAAAAAGCCTAGCCACATCAATACCCATTTTCTAAACCAGATCTACTAGTACTTGCAGGACACTGAAATTGATCTTCCGCTGCCCTAGATCTTGAAGAACATTAAAAGCGTACGAAAAGCTAGAACATAAAAGCTTAAAGATACAACAAATCAAACGAGTATATTATAAAGTCCCAGCATTCTATAAACAGAGATACATTCACAAAGCCCATATTTAGAAAAGTGATCATCTATTCTTTACCGCCAAGCTTGACAGAGTAGGCGCTACCTTTTGAGAGGCTTATAAAGGACAACAGTGACAAATTTGGATTGGAACCTATGGGTAAGTCCCAAAGCAACTAGAGACTGAGATGCCCGTCCTTTATCTAAAAAAAGGTGGTTAAGCACAACGTGTTGAGGTTTTAAAGAAGCTTCATTTGAATTCTCCATACCAAGGACAGTAAGACGCAGCTGTTGTGGAACAACTAATGGCTCTCTTGCAAAATCTTCCTCACTTGGAAATGACTGACCATAAGTGGAGCCTGGAGATGGTGGAGCCTCAAATTCAGCCACACTGTCCAGGTTTTCTGGCACATAATTCTGCATAACAAAAGCATTCATCTATCTTTTTGCCATGGCATTAAAAAATTGAGTTTCATTGGATGAAGCAAGTTTAATCAGTCTTTTATTTATTTACTGAAATTATATGATCTTTTGTAACTGCTCATAGTCACATATATTAAAAGGATTTCTATGATCAAGAACATTTATATAGCTAAATGATTACGCAATAATATAAGTGATGCAGGATTTATCGCCAATTCTCAAGACATCAAAATTTATAAAAATGGCTTAGAACAAAGATATATGCAAGTTCAGAGATGCTACCAATTACGGAGTAGTTTCACTAGTAAAATTTAGTATCAATTAAACAACAGTATGCATGTTAGACGGCCAGTTTTTAAGGAAAAATAATATCTAAACATATCCATGGGTAGCCAGCCACGTTAATCCAGCTCAACTCAAGTTCTCTGATTTCCATTTGCTAATATGATATGTAAAACTATACGACTAAATATGTAGCCATATCCTTATTATTCATTATATTTTAATTGGATGACAAAACGGCCATTTTGATGAGGCCAGAAGGCACAATCCTTCTGCTATGCTTTTGTCTTTACACCTTGTTTTTGGAAGCGTTTACTGTTTGAAGAAAAGGATTGGGGAGTTGGGGGAATCAGGTTTACAGGAAGCAAATTGTGCATCAATACGGCCAAAGAATCAGGATACAAAGGAGCATCAGGGTATTTCCAAAGATGTTAACACATAAGATCTGTTCAGAGATGCAATGATCTTCCATGTTGAGGATTCTTAATAATGTTAGCATTTAGCAAACACCTAAAAGCTAGTTTCATAAACTTCACCTCTACAAAGCCCCTTAATTTACAAGCTTTTTTAATTGAAAGATAATAACTTAATTCACAAGTTTTTTTGGTTGAAAGATAAAGACTTCTTTTCACCACACCACCACCACTTTCTATCCACTACCACCATCATCAGCACCACTTCTATCAACATTGCATCTCCACCGACACTAGTGCGCTACCAAGTACTAACCCACTGCCATTAGGCACCCCCATCCCCCAGTCTATGCCTATCACCACCAACACTAACACTAGTAATGGTACCATTATAGTTAAAACTGAATTGCCAAGCCAAACCAATGAATTTTAGTTAATTCAGTTCACTTTTTACCTATATTCAGCTCAGTTCAGTTTTCGCTTTTAAAAATTGAAAAAACCAAATTGCATTCTGTAATTATATTTTTAAAATATTTTATACGTCTTTAGACATATGTTCAACCAAAATTAAAGCTCAATTCAAAGTATCCATTTAATTTTTGGACTGAATAATAAAAGCCCAAACCAAATAAGCTAACCAAACCAAAATTTATTGTTTCAATTTGATTCTAATGATAATTCAGTTTGGTTTTTAAAGTTAAAGGAAAAGTTATTTTTTTCTTCTTAATTCACATGACAGTACATAGGTATTTATATACAAAGAATAATACATTAGTTAGAAGATATATACTAGTTAGAAATCCTTACAGACTAGAAAACCTTTTCTATACGAAACTCCTTGCAAAGTAGACTCCTATAATTCTCTCCCTCAAGTTGGAGTATAGATATTAATCATGCCCAACTTGTTGCAAATGTAATCAACCTGAGCCCTACTCAGAGTTTTGTAAACATATCTCCTAATCGCTCTCCTATTTTGACACGTCCTGTTGAGATGATCTTTTGTTGATTTTTTTCACAAACAAAGTGACACTCAACCTCAATATGTTTAGTCTGATCATAAAACACAAGATTAGAGGCAATATGGAGAGCAGCTTCATTATCATACCATAATTGTACGGTCAAAGAAACCTTAAGGCCCACTTCTTCTAATAATTGAAGTATCTACATTATTTCACACACTGACAGTGCCATAGCTCTGTATTCTGATTCAGCACTAGATCGAGAGACTACACTTTGCTTCTTACTTCTCCACGATACCACATTATCTCCCACAAATGCACAATACCCAGTAGTTGAACTTCTATCAGCCTTAGATCCTGCCCAGTCTGCATCTGAAAAAATTCGACATTCAAATGCCCATGATTACTCTATAACAAGCCTCGTCCTGCAATTCTCTTAAAATAGCACAAGATTTGTTCCAAAGCTTCCCAATGAACAGTAGTTGGGGAAGTCATAAACTGACTCACCACACTAAGTATGCAATATCAGAACGAGTTACTGTAAGATAGTTCAATTTACCTATTAGTCTCCTGTACTTTTTTGGATCATCAAACAATTCACCATCATTTGCTACAAGTTGCAAATTTGGAGTCATTGGTGCACTACAACGCTTAGCACCCAATTTCTCTGTTTCTGCCAATAAATCTAGGACATATTTTTTTTTGAGACAAGAAAATACATTCTTCACTTCTTATAACCTCAAAACCCAAGAAATACTTTAATAAACCCAAATGTTTTGCCTGAAATTGGGTTTGAAGGAAGAATTTGAGGGATGAAATACCTATAGAATCACTTCTTGTGATAACAATATCATCCACATAAACTACAAACAAAATTAAACCAGCTTTAGATTGTTTATAGAAAACTGAGTGATCACACTTATTCTTCTTTAGATCATATCTTTGTACCACTTTACTGAATCTCCCAAACAAAGCCCGAGGGTTTTGTTTTAGGCCATAAAGAGATTTTCAAAGCTTACAGACCTTATCCAACTCCCCCTAAGCAACAAACCCAGTAGGTTGCTCTATATATACCTCCTCCTGAATATCACCATAAAGAAAAACATTCTTGATATCTAGTTGATACAGAGGCCAATCATATGCAGTTGCTAGAGAAATAAATATCCGAACAGTGGCAAGTTTAGCTACAGGAGAATCAGTATCAGAGTAATCAACTCCATATGTCTGAGTATATCCTTTCGCTAAAAGACGGGCTTTTAATTTTGCTATCGAACCATTAGGATTCAACTTTACTATAAATACCCATTTGCAATCACTTGCTTTCTCACCAGTAAGCAAAGTCACAAGTTCCCATATACCATTAGTATCTAAAGCTTCCATTTCCTCTTTCATAGTAGCACGCCAGCCAGTATGGGCTAATACCTCAAAAATGATTTTAGGAATAGGGACAGAGTATAAAGCGCTAACCAAACATTGAGAAGAAAAAGACAGATGATCATAAGAAACAAAAGAGGAGATAGGGTAAATGTATGTACGTTTACCTTTACGAATAACAATAGGAAGATCTAAGTCAGATATATGATCAGTGGTGGGAACAGGATCTTCCGATGAAGAAGCTAGTGGAGGATTTGAGTCAGGTACCTCTAGTCTCTTGAAATAAACATGAACAATAGGAGGTAGAACTATTGGTGGAGCAGGTGCAGGAGCAGCAGACTGGGAAGAGCTAGATATTGGTTGAATAGTATATATAAAAAGATCATCCTCCTTCCCTTGATTTTCATACACAGAAGATTGCGAAAAAAATGGAGTAGACTCAAAAAACGTAACATCTGCAGACACAATAAAACAATTAAAGATTGGAGAGAAACATCTATATCCTTTTTGGAGCCGAGAATACCCAAGAAAGACACACTTAAGAGACTTTGGATCTAGTTTGGAAAACAAGTACATCCAAAAATATGAGGTTCAATAGGAAACAAAGATTTAGAGGGAATCAAGACAGTATAAGGAATATCCCCATCGAGAACAGAAGATGGCATACGATTGATAAAAAGACGTGCTGTAGTAACTGCATCAGCCCAAAATTATTTAGGAACATTCATTTGGAAAAAAAGAGCTCTAGCTACCTCAAGGAGATGCTGATTTTTTCTTTCGGTAACACAATTTTGGGATGGTGTATCAACATAGGAGGATTGATGAAGAATGCAATTTTGTGTCATATAAGATTGAAAACTATCTGAAAAATATTCTTTGACATTATCACTTCTCAACATGCATACAGAAACATTAAATTGAATTTTAATTTTAGCACAGAAAGCACAGAATATAGAAAATAATTAAAATCATTCTTCATTAAATATAACCAGGTAACACGAGAATAATCGTCAATAAAAGTACCAAAATATCTAAATCCAATTTTAGAAGTAATAGAACAAGGCCCCAAACATCAGAATAAACTAACTCAATTAGGGACGAAGCCCGTTTATTGACTTTAAATATAGAAAGTAAACGACGATGCTTAGCAAACTGACATGACTCACATTCTAGGACTTACAAAGACTGAAATTGAAGACATAACTTCTTCAACGTAGCCAAGGATGGATGGCCCAATCGACAGTGGACTTCAAGAGAAGTTAAGGTACTCGAGCAAACAAGTGTTCGCTGTACATGATTATTCAGGATGTAGAGGCCACTAGACTCATGTCTCTTACCAATAATCTATTTTGTCGAAAGATCTTGAAACAGACAATAACCAGGAAAAAAAGAAACAGAATAATGTAAGGTGCGAGAAAGTTTACTAACAGAAAGCAAATTAAAAGAGAATTTAGGTAAACATAAAATAGGTGATAAAGAAATAGAAGAAGTTGTGTTTGCAGTGAATAAATCTAGGATAGAAGAGTTAGAATCATTAGCTAAAGTAACAGTAGAGGGGGAGGGATGTGACCGAAAAGCAGATAAAAGACTGGAATTACCTGTCATATGATCTGTAGCACCAGAATCTATGACCCATTTGGATAAGGAGGATACTAGGTATGTTGTGGATTTACCTGACTCAGCAATGGCAATGACAGGGGTATTGGAAAAATGCCTGATACTGGGAAAGCTGTGCATACTCCTCTACAGATATTGAGATAGTTTTTTCAGAGGAATAAAAATTATCATCTACTCCTATATTCACCATTTGAGATCACTAATTTTTTCTTTGAAGCTTCAAACAATTCTATTTTGTATGACCAAGCTCACGGCAGTAATAACAAATGATTCCCTTAGAGTCTTGATTAGAATTCACCTCCCTATTATGCTAATTAATTTTATTGCCTACACCTCCTCCTTTGGTTCCTCTTCTATTATCCTGTTGTCCATTTGTATTGCGTTTAACAAAAGCACCATTGGCAGGTTGTTGTGAAAACTGATTAATTTTTGTATGAAGGACACATGTGAACGTATCATGCAGAGAGGAAATCTCACAACTGAATAGAATATGAGATTTAGCAGCTTCATACCCTGAAAGAAGGCCCGCAAGAAAACTCATAATAGCCATTTGCTCTCGTTGTGCCTACTGAACTTTCACATTAGTGCTAAAAGATAATAAAACATTAAGCTCTTCATATACCCGTTTAAAATCCATAAAATAGGCCGTGAGAGACCTATCCTGTTTGTCAGTAAGATAGAATGCGTTACATCATAACTCAACTCAACTCAACTAAGCCTTTATCCCAAAAATTTGGGGTCGGCTATATGGATTCGCTTTTTCCACTCTGAACGATTTTGGGTTAAATCCTCAGAAATGTGTAATGCTTCTAAGTCATGTTGTACTACTCTCCTCTAAGTCAATTTAGGTATACCCCTTTTTTTCTTTCCATCCTCTAACCTAATGTGCTCTACTTGTCTAACTGGAGCCTCCGTATGTCTACGCTTCACATGACCAAACCACCTTAATCTCCATTCTCTCAACTTATCTTCAATTGGCACCACTCCTACCTTTTCTCTAATACTTTCATTACGGACTTTATCTAGTCTAGTATGGCCACTCATCCACCATAACATTCTCATCTCTGCAACTCTTATCTTTGATGCATACGACTCTTTCAGTGCCCAACACTCACTACCATATAACATAGCCGGTCGTATGGCTGTACGGTAAAATTTTCCTTTTAATTTATTGGGAATCTTACGATCACATAAAACTCCCGTGGCACGTCTCCACTTCAACCATCCGGCTTTAATCCTATGACTAACATCCTCCTCACATCCCCCATCTACTTGAAGGACTGAGCCTAGATATTTAAAGTGATTACTTTGGAACAGTACCACTCCATTCAAACTAACTCCTTCCCTATCACCGCTTTGGCCTTCACCGAACTTGCAATGCATGTATTCTGTTTTCGTCCTACTTAACTTAAAGTCCTTTGATTCTAAAGTACTTTTCCAAAGCTCTAGCTTTCTATTGACTCCTTCTCGCGTATCATCTATCAGAACAATATCATCCGTAAACATCATACACCAAAGAATACTTTCTTGTATATATTTCGTCAATTCATCTAAAACTAATGTAAAAAGATAAGGGCTTATAGCTGATCCTTGGTGTAATCCAATTGAGATTGAAAAATCTCTTGTGTCCCCTCCCACTGTGCACACAATAGTAGTTACTCCTTCATATATATTTTTTAATACTTGTATGTACCTAATAGATACCTTCTTTTGTTCTAACACTTTCCATAAGATATCTCTTGGAACAATATCATAAGCCTTCTCCAAATCAATAAAACTATGTGTAAATATTTTTTCACATCTCTATATTTCTCCATCAAACTTCTAATGAGAAAGATCGCTTCTATAGTTGAACGACCGAGCATGAAGCCAAATTGATTGAGAGAGATAGAAGTATCATGACGTAGTCGATGTTCCACAACTCTCTCCCACAACTTCATAGTATGGCTCATGAGTTTAATTCTCCTATAGTTTGAGCAACTCTTTATGTCTCTCTTATTTTAAAAATATGTACTAAAATAATCTTAATCCATTAATAATTAATTTTATTTGATTTTATAATATTATTAAATAATTTAGTTAACCATGCCACTCCCATATCTCCCAAATACTTCCACACTTCAATTGGTATTTCATCGGGTCCACAGGCTTTACCCATTTTCATTCTCTTAAGTGCTTCCTTTACTTCTAAAGATCTAATCCTTCTAGTATAATTTACATTCTTTTCTATTGTTCTATAATCTATATTCACGCTATTTCCATTTTGACTATTATTAAAGAGATCATTAAAATAATTTCTCCATCTTTCTTTAATATCCTCATCTTTCACCAACACTTTTCCTTCTTTATCCTTAATGCACCTAACTTGATTGAGATCTTGACATTTCCTTTCTCTACTCCTTGCTAATCTATAAATATCTTTCTCCCCTTCTTTAGTTCCAAGTTTCTCATATAACTTTTCAAAGGCCTGTGCTCTTGCTTGACTAACTGCCTTTTTTGCCTCTTTCTTTGCTATTTTATACTGTTCATAAGCCTCATTATTATCACATTTAGGTAATTTCTTATACCATTCCCCTTTTCTCTTCACTGCCTTTTGTACTTCCTCATTCCATCACCATCTCTCTTTTGAGGGTGGTCCATGTCCTTTAGACTCTCCAAGTACTTTTCTAGCTACTTTTCTAATCTTTGATGCCATCTGTATCCACATATCATTGGCCTCCATATCTAGCTTCCATACTTCGGACTCGAGAAGCTCATTTTTGAACTTCACTTGCTTTACTCCTTTCAACTCCCACCACTTTGTTCGAGCTACACTATTTCTTCTAACCTTACTTGAATTGTTCCTAAACTTGACATCCAGGACCACCAACCTATGTTGACTTGTTAAAGCCTCTCCTGGAATGACCTTGCAATCCTTGCATAGGGCTCTATTTAAATATGGGAAATATTTCCTTTACCAGAATACAAAAAATCCAAATAATCAGTTAATTCTTTAACAAATTCGCAGTGATTAATTAGACTGATTACCTCACTGTGAATTGAATTTCGAAGCTGCAAAAGCAATTGAGCATCCTCCTTGAGCTAAGCTTGTCTTGTATCATTAGTGGGTGGATCCGTACTAAGGTGATCATCCTTATCAATGCTTCACAAATAAACCATGACAATCTTACTCCATTCTAAATAATTTAAACCATTAAGTTTGTGTTCCGTGATCTTAGTCATCACTGAAATCACATCAGACATAATAGCCTTATTGTCTACCATTAGATAAAATAATAAAATTCTATCCCAATTTTCAACAAAGCAGACTTAATAAGTATCAACAAAACAAGTACCAACACTACCTAATCAACAAATAAACACAATAAAACTTGATAATAAAGGCATTCCTTGAAATAGAACCTGAAGTTGTTCAAAAAGTAGAACTGCCCGAAAGATCTCAAATCTTGGAGATCCAAAAAATACCCCAAACTAAACAACCACCCACGGGAATGGAATCACCAAGTCGAGGCAATGCTGGGAAACGAAGCGTGGTTGCTAGACGCTGTTGGAGGACAGCACACGCGTGATGATGCGCCAGCGTGTGGAATAGGGGTCAGAAGGCAAAATTGGCGCATGAAGGCCACTTGCTCCAAGTTCGGTCACCGGACTTTCAAGAATGGCCGATCGGCACCTGGGTCTCCTTCTGAGGCTAGCGTTGAGACACTATAGTAACTCTAGTGGGTTCTCTTAGGGTACAGTATACTACATCAGTTAGGAGATATATATTAGTTAGGAATCCTTACAGACTAGGAAACCTTTTCTAGATAAAACTCTTTACAAAGTAGACTTCTATAACAAAAGTTAATTCAGTTTGAGAAAGTTATGAACCTAATAAACCAAAACGGTTGAATGATCACTCAAGTACATTCATTGTGCCACTGTAGTCAACTTCAACTTCCTTAAAAGAATAACTACTAGCACTCACACCAATAAAGTTTCTTTGACAACATTTGACCAACATTTTATAAACCAAAAAAACTAGGATCACATGAATGGATAGAAATCTACATTTGTTTGCTACTAAACAAGCTGTAGGCCTCCCTGCTAGGAAAATCCAAGGAGGAAGGAAAGTGAAAACACTATGAAAACCAAAGGGCTATTCGATTTGCTAAATATTTGTGAAAGAAATTCCTTCAACAAATTAAAAACAGAACACCAAAAAGAGAAGAAAGCACATATAGTTCATCATAATCTACCAAGTGGATTAACAGGGTGGTTCAATTTCTAATTTTGGTGCAGGCGTGTGCTTGAGTGACATGAGGCACAAAAAGGAAAAAATTCTACGAAAATTCAATATTATTTAATTTCATAACATATTTAAGAAATTAATAATCAACCTTTAAAAAAAAAAAGAAATTATATCTATCCAAACAAATTGAAAGAAATTAACAATTTCCATAGAATAATTCTTAAGCAAACAAACTAATCACCAACTGAACATACAACAAATTAAACACCTTCAAAAAATAGAACATACACTCACAATTCAAAAAAAATTAAAATTTGACAAGAATAGAGAATAGGGAGAGTTATTAACTAAACTTTGTCATGATTCAGCCATATTGCTCACCAAACAAAGCCTAGAAGAATGGCCCAAGAGAAGTAGCAATGGCTGAAAGGTATATTCCATAAAAGCTAAGAAAAATGTAAAAAGCGAGAAGATGATGCAAAATATACTCCTAAAGATTTTACGAGTACCTATTTTAGGAAAAAATATAGAAAATAAAATTTTAGAGATTTTATGATTGTGTATCCTAAATAGATTAGGTTCTTAATTAAATTAGGATTCTTCAATTCCTAAATATGATTGAATTAGGGTTCTAAAATCCTAATGTGATTGGGAATCCTAATTCTATAAATAAGACATAGATTTTTCACTATTAGCAGTTTTGTGATGACAAATTTTATAAATCAATAAAATTTGAGAATTAGTTCTCTTTTTTTCAAGGATTGGTCCTTGATTTCTCTTATGTCCTTGATATCTCTTATCTCTTTAATTTTTTTTTTTTTTCTATTTGTTCTACATCAGTTTTGGTATTAGAGCTAAACTTCTATCAACTCCATTGGCTCTTGAATCCTATTGTCGTCTGATCCTAGCAAAACTTAAAACTTTCAATCGGTCCCAAGCCTTTAAGAAAGAGAGCAAACGCCCTTTTTTTTATGGTCCATATTGAAAAAAAAAAATTCAAAACCCGAAAAATTGAACTTGCGAAACGCAGAAGCAGCGCCGCCTTCCTTTCAAACACCCACCACTGTCAAGTCACCAATCGACCCTACCACCAACACCAGAAGACTAGCCGGCCAGTGAAGAGTCCAAAGCTCTCCCTCCGATCGCCAAACATTCACCGAAACTCTAGATCCAATCGGGTAAAATAATGACTCGAAACACGACCTGTGAGTTTTCCAGCATCAGTGCTTTCCCGGACACTCGACAACCGCCGATCTACCTGTTGCCGTTGTCGGAAGCTCCATCCGATTTCTTAGTTGCAAAATCTGACCGGGTTGGGTCAATAGATCCATTGGGGTAAGAGAGGTAAGCTCACCACAGCTTCAATGAGCTGCGTTACACTTGTTCTGCTTCAACTTCTGCCACATCAGCTCGACACGTCATTGCCATATTAGCCATCAAGTGTCACATCATCAAAAAGTGCCACATCATTACTGCAACATCATCTTACTGCCTCATCAACACATCATCGCCACATCAACCATCAGTGCCACATCATAACTGCGACATCATAAAAAAAAAAATTGAAAGTGCCCTTCCTAACTAAATTTGATGTTTTGAGTTCGATTTTGGCATCCGTTTTTGCAGAAAATGACTCCAAGAGGCTAAATTCTGTGTTTTCGTTAAGCTATGCTTCTCTACTTGAAACTTGATTATTATTCATAAATTGGGGAGTTTTGTAATGTGTTTTATATCCAAAAATTTGCTCCATAATTCACCTAATCCATTTAACATTAGCCTTACTCAGCTTCATTCCTTTAATTTTTTTATCCTACTTATGTACCCTGCATATTTCTAATCCAATCACCCATAACCTGGACATAAATCATTAAAATTGGATTTAATTTTCTTATTGGTGAGTGTTTGCATTAAGTTTGTTATTTGCATTAATTTTAGTAATTTTAGTCTGCTTAGCATCCATTATAATTAAAGATAAGCACCATGCCTCTACCTCACACCCACCCCCTAATTCCACATTACATGATCAACCTGAATTTGTTGAATTAAAGAGACAAGTGGAACAAATTGTTGAACATCTGAAAGCTATGGCCAAACAAACTGTAATGGAAGAAGAGTCTGTTAAGCTACACCTAGGATCACCTCATTCTGTTGAGTCTGCACCTACTGCAATTTATACACCAGGCACACAAAATACATCGCATAGGGGCAATAATGTAGCAACAAAACAAGTGAGGTTTAATCCTGTTGGTAATATGCCTCTGCACTTTGAAGAAAGGACACATGTTGGTTATGATGAGCATGTTCTTGATGCACTAGCAATCATTCATTTCAGACAAGATCCTCATTTTGAGCATTATGATCCCCATGGTAAGGCCTTTGATAGAAACTATAGGCAACCTGATCCTCATGGTAGACTTTTTGATGGAGATCATAGGCAACCTCTTAGATATGCTAATAATGAACATGTTGATATTACTAGGAAGGTCAAACTAAATACTCCTGAATATGATGGAAAATTGGACCTTAATGCTTTCATTGATTGGTTAGATGGGAAAGAGAAGTATTGTGATTTTTATCACATGATTGATTTGGAGCGTGTTCGTTTCGCCAAAATAAAATTGACTAGAGCTGCTAAAAAATATTAGCAAAGTGTTCAACGCAATATGAAGCACTTAAATGAGCCTCCTTTTACTCAATGGGCTGTCATGAAAAGTAAGTTATGTACCTAGCTATTATAAGGACAATATAGTACATAAGATGATGAATCTTAAGCAATCAACCTCTAGTGTTACTGAATACATGAAAAAATTTGAGGAAACTTTGCTTAGATGTGATTTATATTGTGCTTCAGTTGCGAACCCTTTCCTTTTACTTCATCGGTTTATTAATGGCTTGAGATTTGACATTCAAAAGAACTAAAATTGCATTCTCCTGAAACAATTGAGGAAGCCTATCACAAGGCTTTAGAGATTGAGAGTTATTACCAATTCCCCACCTCCCGTAGGTTTGCTTCACAGTCAGTTAGATCATATCAATCTATATCTTCTCCACAATCTATAAGTCCAAGTCAGTTTAAAACTGTGTCAAATCATCTTTCAATCCTAAAGATAGCATAAGAAAAAGCATAGATAAGGCAACTGTTTCTGCTAATTCTCATTCTTTTGTTGCATCTAGTGGGTCTCGAGCTAATAGCTCTTTCATAAAATGCTTTCCTTGTCATGATAAAGGTCATATTGCATCTCAGTGTCCACACCGTGCACTAGCTTTAGAACAAGCATGTAAAGAGGAACATGAAAGTGAGTATAACTCATCTGATTATGAGGAAGAAGTTGTAGGACCTATTGATTATTCTTGTGATGAAGATGAGCTAGATATAGATGATGAACATGTTAATGTTGTTTGCTTTGTTTTGTCAACTGCTGTTGATGATGATTAGAAACGCATTAACATCTTTCATACTTTTGCTAAAAGTGGGGATAGGTCGTGCAAGTTGGTAATTGATGGGGGGAGTACCATGATTGTGGTAGCTAAGAAAGTCATTGATAGACTTAACCTTAAGGTAGAGCCACATCCTAAACCTTTTAGGGTTGCTTGGGTAAATAATACAACTTTGCCTGTAACTGAAAGATGTCTCGTTCCCATCCAAATGGGTCATTATAAAGATAAAATTTATTGTGATATTTTACCTATGGATGTTGCTCATATTCTTTTAGGTCGCCCTTGGCTTTATGATTATGATGTGCTTAACCATGGTAATGACAACACCTATGTGTTTAAGTTTAATGGAAAGAAAATCATTTTGAATCATGTGACTTTTGAAAAGGTAAACAGGGAAAGTAAGTATTGCTTAGCTGTCATAGCTAAAGAGGTCCCTTGTGATTCTAGACTAGACACCTCCTCTGAGGTAAAACACTTGTTAGAAGAGTTCTCTCACAATATGCCTAATGAGTTGCCCAGTGAGTTACCACCAATGAGAGACATTCAGTATGCTATTGACTTAGTTCCTAGATCACAGTTACCTAATCTTCCTCATTATAAGATGAACCTTATGGAGCGAGCTGAGTTAAATAGGCAAGTGGAAGAACTTTTGACAAAAGGATTTGTTAGGTATAATCTTAGCCCATGTGCTGTTTCTACACTCTTGACACCTAAGAAAGATGATTCCTGGAGAATGTATATGAATAGTAGACCCATAAACAAGATCAATATTAAATATAGGTTCCGATTCCTTGACTTGAGAATATGTTGGACTTGTTTGTAAGATCTTGTGTGTTCTCTAAAATTGATTTGCATAGTGGGTATCATCAAATCAGGATTAGACTAGGTGATGAATGGAAAACTACTTCTAAAACCCAAGAAGGATTGTATGAATGGTTAGTGATTGTTATGGAAAGTCAATCACTATATTATTTCTCTGTATATTCTGTATTTCTATTTAGGATTTCTTATTTAGGATTTCTTTCTAATTAGTAGAACACAATTATAGGAATCAATTGTATATATATACCCATGTACAGATTAATTGAAATTAAGGAGAATCATCTTTTTCTACATGGTATTAGAGCAGGTCATCTATCTAGGGTGATTCTCACCACCCAGCTCAGGAGAGACCTTGGCCGCCGACTGGGCGTTTTGACTCCGATCAACATCGCCGGCGTCGCCTCAACCCCCTCATTCCACCACTGTGTGTTGTTGCCTAATCCAGTACACCATTAAAGGACTTCCGAGGTTTGGCTCTCAGATCCTATTTCGGTATTTGCTTGATTTGGGATTTTGGGCTATTTTGCTAAGCACTTTGCATTAGCGTTTTGATTAGTTTTTTTTGTCTCAACAAATGGCAGACAATAAGAATGTTATTTTTGATGTGATTCCGGTGATGACTAAGATCACGAAACACAAACTTAATGGTTCGAATTACCTGGAGTGGAGTAAGACTGTTAGGGTCTATTTGCGTAGCATTGATAAGGATGATCACCTTACTAAAGATCCACCTACTGATGATACACGACAAACTTGACTAAGGGAGGATGCTCGGTTGTTTTTACAGTTTCGGAACTCGATTCACAGTGAGGTAATTAGTTTAATTAATCACTGTGAATTTGTTAAGGAATTAATGGATTACTTCGATTTTCTGTATTCTGGTAAAGGGAATATCTCCCGTATTTATGATGTTTGTAAGGCATTCTACCGTGCTGAGAAAGGGGATAAGTTTCTCACAACTTATTTTATAGATTTTAAACGGGTATATGAGGAACTTAATGTATTGTTGCCTTTTAGTCCTGATGTGAAAGTTCAGCAGGCCCAACGGGAGCCACTGGCTGTTATGAGTTTTCTTGCAGGCCTTCCTTCAGAGTATGAGACTGTTAAATCTCAGTTTCTCTCCAGTTCTAAGATTTCTTCTTTGCATGAAACGTTCACACGAGTCTTTCGCATAGAGAGTACCCAATCTTCACAGCCTGCCAGTAGTGCTCTTATTAGCCGTAATCCAAATGGACAACAGGGTAATAGAAGAGGAAGTAGAGGAGGAATTACAGGCAACAGAACTAATCATCGTAATGGAGAGGCTATTTCTAATCAGGACTCAAGAGGAGTCATTTGCTATTATTGCCATGAGCCTGCGCATACAAAATATAATTGTCCGCAACTTCAGAGGAAAAATCAGCGATCACAGATGGCAAATATGGCAACAAAGGATTGTACAGTATCTTTCTCTAAGAAAACTATTTTGGCATCTGCAGAGGATTTTGCACAGTTTTTCCAGTATCAGGCATCTCTAAAGCCTACCAGTTCCCCTATCACTGCGATCGCTGAGTCAGGCAAATCCACTACATGCCTTGTATCTTCCTCATCCAAATAGATTATTGATTCTGGTGCGACAGATCACATGATAGGTAATTATAGTCTTCTATCTGCTTTTTAGTCTAATCTCACTTCCTCTGCTGTTACTTTAGCTGATGATTCTACTTCTTGTGTCATGGGTTCTGGAACTGCAAACCTGACTTCGTCAATTTCTTTGTCATCTATTTTGTGTCTACCAAAATTCTCTTTTAATTTATTTTTTGTTAGTAAACTTACTCGTACCTTAAATTGTTCTGTTTCTTTTTTTCCTGACAAGTGTTTGTTTCAGGATCTTACGACAAAGCATATTATTGGTAAAGGACGTGAGTCAGGTGGTCTCTACATTCTGGAAAATCATGCACCGTGGTTGCTTTTTTGCTCCAGTACCTTAACACCTCTTGAAGCTCATTGTAGATTGAGCCATCCTTCTTTGTCTACCATGAAGAAGTTGTCCTTAGTTTCATTCTTTATCAGTACAAGAATGTGTGTCGTGTCAGTTTGCAAAACATAATTGTTTACCTTCTGTGTCTAGAGTCAACAAATGGGTTTCATCCCCTTTTGAGTTAGTTCATTCTGATGTTTGGAGTCCTTGTTCTGTTACTTCTAAAACTGAATTTCGTTATTTTGTTACTTTTGTTGATGATTACTCTCGTGTTACCTGGTTATATTTAATGAAGAATTGTTCTGAATTGTTCTGAATTGTTTTCTATCTTTTGTGCCTTTTGTAATGAAATCAAAACTCAATTTAATATTTCTGTACACATATTAAGAAGTGATAATGCCAAAGAATACTTTTCAGCACAATTTCAGTCTTATATGACACAAAATGGCATTCTTCATTAGTCTTCCTGTGTGGATACCCCATCCCAAAATGGCGTGGCCGAAAGAAAAAATCGGCATCTTCTTGAGGTAACTCGTGCTCTTCTTTTTCAGATGAAAGTTCCTAAACACTTTTGGACGGATGCAGTTTCTACGGTATGTTTTTTGATCAATCGTATGCCGTTTTCTATCCTTAATGGGGATATTCCTTATACTGCTTTGTTTCCTACAAAATCTTTGTTCCTCGTTGAACCCCATATTTTTTGTTGTACCTATTTTGTGCGTGATGTTGTCCACAGGTTACTAAATTGGATCCAAAGTCTCTCAAATGTGTCTTCCTTGGGTACTCCTGGCTCCAAAAAGGGTACCGCAATTTCTCTCATACTCTTAATCGTCATCTTGTTTCTGCAGATGTCATATTTTTTGAGTTCACTCCATTTTTTCCTCAATCATCTGTGTATGAGAGTCAGGGGGAGGAGGATGATCTCTTAATATATACTATCCAACCAATGTCTAGTCCTCTCCCACAGCCTGTTCCTTCTGTCTCTAGACCTACTCGACCTCCTGTTGTTCATGTATATTCCAAAAGATTGGAGATTCCTGACTCAGATCCTCCACCAGCTATTTCGTTGGGAGATCCTGTACCTCATACTGATCATGATTCTGATCTAGACTTACTCATTGCTCTTCGTAAAGGTAAACGTTTATGTACTTACCCTATCTCTTCTTTTGTTTCTTAAAATCAATTGTCTTCTTGTTCTCGGTGTTTTGTTACTTCGTTAGACTCTGTTCCTATCCCTAATACTGTTGGTGAGACATTGTTTCATCTTGGCTGGTGTGCTGCTATGAAAGAGGAAATGGAGGCTTTAGATGCTAATGGTACATGGGAACTGTTGCCTTTGCCTACTGGTAAGAAAGCTATTGGTTACAAATGAGTATTTACAGTAAAGGTAAATCCTGATGGTTCTGTGGCTAGGTTAAAAGCACGTCTTATAGCAAAAGAATATGCTCAGACATATGGGGTTGATTACTCTGATACTTTTTCTCCTGTAGCTAAACTTACTTCTGTTCGCTTGTTTATCTCTTTAGCAGCTACATATGATTGGCCCCTGCACCAATTGGATATCAAGAATGCTTTCCTTCATGGTGATCTTCGGGAGGAGGTGTATATGGAGCAACCACCTGGGTTTGTTGCTTAGAAGGAGTTGGGTAAAGTTTGTAGGCTTCGAAAGTCTCTTTATGGCTTGAAACAAAGTCCTAGGGCTTGATTTGGGAGATTCAGTGAAGCAGTACATGAATTTGATATGCAAAAGAGTAAGTGTGATCACTCAGCATTTTATAGGTAATCTGAGGCTGGTCTAATTCTCCTGGTAGTCTATGTGGATGACATTGTCATCACTGAGAGTGACTCTGCAGGTATTTCATCTCTTAAAATCTTCCTCCAAATCCAGTTTCAGACCAAAGACTTGGGATTGTTAAAGTATTTATTGGGTATTGAAGTTATGAGAAGTAAGAAGGGTATTTTCTTGTCTCAAAGAAAATGTCCTCGATCTATTGACAGAGGCAGGAAAATTAGGTGCTAAGCCTTGTAGTGCACCAATGACTCCAAATTTATAACTGTTAGCAGGGGATAGTGAGTTGTTTGAAGATCCAGAGAGATACAGGAGATTGGTAGGAAAATTGAACTGCCTTACAGTCACTCGTCCTGACATTGCTTATGCCGTTAGTGTGGTAAGTCCGTTTATGTCTTCCCTAACTGTTGCTCATTGGGAAGCCTATGGACAGATCTTGTGTTATCTGAAGGGCGCTCCAGGAAGAGGTTTGTTATATGGTAATCATGGGCATTTGAATGTTGAATGTTTTTCAGATGCCGACTGGGCTGGATCTAAGGTTGACAGGAGGTCAAATACTGGATATTGCATTTTTGTTGGAAGAAATTTGGAGTCTTGGATAAGTAAGAAGCAGAGTATAGTTTCTCGATCTAGTACTGAATCCGAATACAGAGCCATGGCACAATTAGTATGTGAGGTAATGTGAATACTTCAATTACTAGATGAGACAGGTTTTAAGACCTCCTTGCCTACAAAATTGTGGTGTGATAATCAAGCTGCTCTCCATATTGCTTCTAATCCGGTGTTTCATGAGTGGACCAAACATATTGAGATTGATTGTCACTTTGTTCGGGAAAAGATTCAACAACAGATCATTTCAACAGAACACATCAAAACTGGAGAGCAGTTAGGAGATATTTTCACAAAAGCTCTGAATGGAGATAGGATTGACTACATTTATAACAAGTTGGACATGATTAACATCTATGCTCCAACTTGAGGGGGAGTGTTATGGAAAGTCAATCACTATATTATTTCTCTGTATATTCTGTATTCTGTATTCTGTATTCCTATTTAGGATTTCTTATTTAGAATTTTTTTCTAATTAGTAGAACACAATTATAGGAATCAATTGTATATATATACCCATGTACAGATTAATTGAAATTAAGGAGAATCATCTCTTTCTACAGTGATGCCTTTTGGATTGTCTAATACACTTAGTACTTTTGTGCGTATCATGAATCATGTTTTACAATCTTTCATTGGTAAGTTTTTGGTAGTTTATTTTGATGATACTTTGATCTATAGTAAATCTAAAGAAGAGCATTTGGATGATCTTTGACAGGTTTTTGAGACTTTTAAGGAAGCAAAATTGTATGTTAAGCTTAAGAAGTATTCTTTTATGCAATCTAAAGTGCTTTTCTTAGGTTTTATTGTGTCTGCGTAAGGTATAGCAGTTGATCTTCAAAAGGTAAAAGTCATTAAAGAGTGATCTGCTGTTAGAATCTCTTAATTAGTATAAATCCCTTAATTAGTTTAAATTAGCTGTAAATTAGAATAAAATTAAGAATTATTGTATTTATTAGTTTCCTATTTAGTCCTAGCCTTTGTACATAAATTAGAATTCTTGTAAATCATTTTAGTATGAAGAAATATAAAAGAATTTCTCTAAATTCTCTATCTTCTACATGGTATCAGAGCTGTGCCAAAATTTTTTGGCGTGAATAATATAGTTTTGGGTAGTTTTTTTTATTGTGGATCAAGCTTCTACGTTGTTCTAGGAAAGGAGGTGACTGTCACCACCCACTTGAGGAGGAAGGACACCAGCTGATCGACCTACGCCCGGAGTCTTGCCGCCATCCGGTGAAGCGCGTGAGCTCACGCGCCTCCAGCAGCCTAACATCATTTTTCATGCGCCAACGCGTGCACCCTTTTTCCGGTTATTTCTCCGGCTGTGCCTCTTGCCGATGACCTTTCTTGCCTGGCACGCCTCTGAGCAACGTGTTTCCACACTTGGTTTGCACATTTATTTTTTTTGTACCTTTCGTTGTCCAGTTTTTTGCTTTCTGCCTCAATACCTATTCATTTAATTGAAAAATGACCGATGGAAAGAAAGAAGCCTCTAAAACAAAAGCTGGATTTATCGGTGATAATCCCTCTTTATAAATTATTCCTGTAAAGTTGGATGAAACTAATTATTTGGCATTGGCTAGATCCTGTCTACTGTTCATTCAGGCTAGAGGACTGCAGGGGTATATCACTGGAGATAAGAGAGAGCCAAAAAGTGCTAGTTCTACCTACAATCGGTGGGAGTCGGAGAACTCCCTTGTTATGTCATGATTCATCAATTCTATGCAACCTCATATAGCTCGTGGCTATTTACTGTTGGACAATGCAGCTACCATTTGGAGTGCTGTTTCTCTAACTTATTCTCAAGTTGGGAATAATGCACAAGTTTATGAGCTTAGGAACAAGGTTCATGAAATGAAACAAGGTGAGTTGACTGTTGCTCAGTATTATGCGGAATTGAGTGGGCTACGGCAAGAGTTGGATTTTTATCAGGACTTTCAGGCTTCATGTCCGATTGATGTAGTTAAGCTCTAGAAATTGATTGAGAAGGAATGCATATATGATTTTCTTGCTAGGCTAAATGTGGAGTATGATCAGATTCGGGTCCAAGTATTTAATAAGGATCCTTTGCCCACCTTAAGGCAGACATATTCTTATGTTCAACATGAGAAGAGCAGAAGGAGTGTCATGATCAATTCTACAGCTGTTGATAAGGCTGGGCTGACTGCTAACTCCTTACGAGAACAGTCACATGGCCCATCAGATAAGGAAAACTTGTATTGTGACTACTGTGGGAAATCCCGGCACACCAAAGAACAATGTTGGAAGTTGCATGGCTGCCCAAGTAAAGGGCATGGAGGAAAAAGGATGGGCTGTACTAGACTACAAGCAAATGTATCTGAGACTGTGAGTGTTTCTGAAGATACTGCTATCACTGGAATGTTTTCCAAAGAAGAGGTATAGACTAAGGCGATTCCTGTCACAGCTTGAATCACAATCCACTACAGTTGCCTTTTCTAACTTCATCAACTCAGGTAATGCTTTTCTTGCCAATCATAATAATTCATTTTGGGTTATAGATTCTGGAGCAAACAAATATATGACAGGCTCTTCGAATAAATTCATATCCTATTCTCCATGTTCAGGCAAAAAAAAAAGTCCGCACTGCGGATAGATCCTTATCTAATGTTCTGGAACAAGTTCTATTAAATGCACTCCTACTGTAAGTCTTAATTCTATTTTACATATGCCTAGCTTTCCTATTAATCTTCTGTTTGTCAGTTCTATCACAAAAGCTCTCAACTGCAAAATTGAATTTTTTCCCACTCATTGTGTATTTCAGGAATTGATAACAAGGAGAACGATTGTCAGTGATAGACTGCAAGATGGGCTATATTTATTGAATGATTGTGTTGATCAGGCCATGTTGGGACAGTCTATGGGTGTTGAGAAAGAAATTATCCAGCGGCACAGGAGACTTGGACATCCTTCATTTACTGTTTTAGAGAAACTTTATCCTCTTTTGTTTAAGCAATGCAAAACTGAATTGTTAGTATGTGATGCTTGTAAGTTTGCCAAACTTACTAGACAATCTTATCCTGCAATAAATAATAAGGCTTCAATTCCTTTTATGACTATCCATTCTGATGTGTGGGGGCCTACTCAAACTGTGTCTTTATCAGGTTATAGATGGTTTATGACCTTTATTGATTGTTGCAGTAGGTTAACTTTGATATATCTGATGAAAGGGAAAAATGAAGTATTTTCATGTTTTTAGCAGTTTCACAAAATGATTAGCACCTAGTTTGATGCTCATGTTAAAATACTGAGAACTGATAATGGCACAGAGTATATGAATGGAGTTTTTCAGAAATATTTAAAGTCACATAGAATTTTGCATTAGACTAGTTGTGTTAACACCAGTGCTCAAAATGGAGTGTCTGAGAGAAAAAATAGACACTTACTTGAGGTTGCTAGGTCTTTTATGTTTACAATGAATATTCCCAAACCTTACTGGGGGGATGCTATTCTTTCTGCTGCATATCTTATTAATAGGATGTCACTCCGGACTTTAGAGTTTAAGAGTCATTTAGAGGTTTTGCAAGGTAAAAATTCATATACTGTTCCTCCAAAGGTCTTTGGTTGTGTTTGCTTTGTTCATCAGCCTAATAGGGGGAAGTTAGAACCTCGAGCCCTCAAATGTGTCTTTGTTGGTTATTCTAGTACTCAGAAGGGGTATAGGTGTTATCACCCTCCTACACGAAAATATTTTGTGAGTATGGATGTTACCTTTACGGAATCTGAATCTTATTTTCATCCACCTCTTCAGGGGGAGCATAGGAAGGAAGAAGAGGTGTCTTTCCCATCTTCTTTGTCTTCTCCCAACTCTCAACTTCAAAGGAAAAATCTAGGTTTAAAGCTTATACATAATAATGATACTCAGGGGGAGTCACCTAAATCTCGAGGGAGATTGAATAGGTTAGATTTGAGAATCTATACTCGGCGGAACAACACAGATATAGCCATCGAATAGGAGACTACTGATTAATCGGAATCTCTGGATTCAATTCTTGAACATCCTGAGGTATATGATGAGTCTCCTTGGGTTCCTGAAGAGTCTAATTTTAATTCTCAGTCTACTTTTCCTTCTTCTGATAATGATGTTGATATTCCTATTACTCTCAGAAAAGGTGTTAGAACCTGTACTAAACATCCCCTCTCTAACTTCATTTCCTATGATTCGTTGTCTCCATCCTATAGAGCATTTCTATTGTCTGTTTCCTCTGTTTCTATCCCACAGGATTGGAAGAAAGCATGTCTTGATCCAAAATGAAAGGCAGCCATGGTGGAGGAGATGAAAGCTCTGGCAAAGAATGAGACATGAGAACTTGTTACTCTTCCACTGGGAAAAAAACCAGTTGGATGCAAGTGGGTGTTCACTGTGAAACATAGAGCAGGTAGTGCAATTGAAAGGTACAAGGCTAGGCTGGTAGCAAAAGGCTTCACACAGACGTATGGGGTTGATTACTGGGAAACCTTTGCTCTTGTTGCTAAAATGAATACCATCAGAATTTTACCATCATGTGCAGTAAATCTTGAGTGAGATTTATAACAGTTTGATGTAAAAAATGCCTTTCTACATGGCGATTTGGAAGAAAAAGTGTATATGAAAATTCCTCCAGGATTTGAGAATGAGAAGAATAGAGAAAAAGTTTATTGATTGAAAAAAGCATTGTATGGCTTAAAACAGTCACCTAAGGCATGGTTTGACAGGTTCAGTAAGGCTATAGTTTCCTTTGGATACTGCCAAAGCAATGCTGATCACACCTTGTTTATAAAACACTATTAAGGGTAAGATCACTCTGCTTATTGTCTATGTGAACGATATTGTGGTAACTGGTGATGATAGGGAAGAAATGGCTCATCTAAAGGAGCGACTAGCACAGGAGTTTGAAATAAAAGATTTAGGAAAGCTAAAGTAATTTCTTGGAATAGAGGTTTTCAGATCAAATAAATGAATCTTTATTTCTCAAAGGAAGTACATACTGGATCTGTTGGAGGAAATAGGAATGCTAGGTTGTAAATCAGCAGAGTCTCCCATTGAGGCAAATCACAAATTGCAAGCTGGAGTTAGGGAATCAGTGGATATAGGGAGATATCAGAGGTTGGTTGGCAGACTGATTTATCTTTCGCATACCAGACCAGATATAGCATATGCAGTGGGTCTAGTGAGTCAGTATATGTATGATCCTCGTGAACCTCATTTGGAGGCTGTTTTCCGCATCTTGCGATACTTAAAATCTGCACCTGGGAAAGGACTTCTTTTCTCAAAGCATGGCCATCTTCAGATTAAGGCCTTTATACATGCAGATTAGGCTAGATCTCTTGATGATAGGAGATCGACATCTGGTTACTGTACTTTTGTTGGTGGTAATCTATTCACTTGGAGAAGTAAGAAGCAAAATGTGACAGCTAGATCTAGTGCGGAGGCTGAGTTTAGAGCAATGGCTCAAGGTATTTATGAACTATTGTGGTTACGAAAGTTGATGGAGGAATTAAAATTGCCGGAAGCTAGTGATTTGTCCTTGTTCTGTGATAACAAAGCTGCTATCAGTATAGTTCACAATCCAGTTCAGCATGATCGGACCAAGCATATAGAGATTGACAGACACTTCATAAAAGAAAAAGTTGTCAATGGTTCCTTAAGTATCTCTTACGTAGGGTTGAAAGACCAGTTAGCTAATGTGTTCACTAACAAATTAAGTTGTAAGGGGTTTCATACCGTAGTTTGCAAGTTGGGCATGTGCAACATACATGAACCAACTTGAAAGGGAGTGTTGGAATCCCTTAATTAGTGTAAATCCCTTAATTAGTGTAAATTAGCTATAAATTAGAATATAAGTAGGAATCATTGTATTTATTAGTTTCCTATTTAGTCCTAGCCTTTGTATATAAATTAGAATTCTTGTAAATCATTTTAGTATAAAGAAATATAAAAGAAATTCTCTAAATTCTCTGTCTTCTACACCTGCACCTAAAACCATTTCTAAGCTATGTAGTTTTCATGGATTGGCTACTTTTTATAGAAGGTTCATCAGGGGATTTAGTTCAATCATGGCTTCTATTACTGATTGTCTTAAGCAAGGCGAGTTTAATTGGACTAAAGCTGCTGCTAAAGCCTTTGATGAAATTAAGTTGAAAATAACTGAAGCACCTATTTTAGGGCATCCTAATTTTAATTACGTTTTTGAAGTTGCTTGTGATGCTTCAGGTGTTGGCATTGAAGGTGTCTTGAGTCAAGAAAGTCATCCTATAGCATTCTTTGGTGAAAAACTCAATGAGGCTAAACAAAGGTATTCCACTTATGATAGGGAGTTTTATGCTATAGTCCAGTCTCTTCATCATTGGCGATATTATTTATTGCCACAAGAGTTTGTTTTGTTTTCTGACCACCGAGCATTGAGGTATTTGAACTCACAAAAGAAATTCAATTCTAGACATGCAAGGTGGGTTGAGTTTCTTCATGAGTATTCCTTTGTTCTTAAACATCGTTCTAGTGTTGAGAATAAAACAGCTGATGCACTTAGTCGTATAGCAATTGTTCTTCATGAAATGAGTGCATATGTCATTGGATTTGAAAGAATGAAAGGTGATTATAAAACTTGTCCTAATTTTGGTCTTAGTTTTCAAGAGGTAAATATAGGTAATCGTCGTGATTTTGTTGATTTTGTTATTCATGATGGTTATTTATTTAAGGCCACTAAATTGCGCATTCCTTGTACCTCACTTGGAGAATTTTTAGTATGGGAATTGCATGCAGGTGGGCTGGCAGGACATCTTGGAAAAGATAAGACCATTGCTCTTGTTGAGGATAGGTTCTATTGGCCTTCATTGAAGAGAGATGTTGCTAGGATTGTCTTACAATGTTGCACTTGTCAGTTAGCTAAGGCTAGGAAATATAACACTAGTTTGTACATTCCTCTTCTTATTCCACATGCCCCTTGGAAAGATGTGAGTATGGAATTTGTTCTTGGGTTACCTAAAACAACTCGAAGGTGTAATTTTTAATAGTAGTGGATAGGTTTTAAAAAATGGCACATTTCATTCCATGTAAGAAGACATATGATGCTTCACATGTAGCTGCATTATTCTTTACAAAAGTTGTCAAATTGCATGGTTTACCTTCTTCTATAGTGTTTGATAGGGATATTAAGTTTGTTAGCTACTTTTGGAAGACACTTTGGATCTTGTGTGACACAACATTGAAATTTTTTTCAGCTTTTCACTCTCAAACAGATAGTCAAACTAAAGTTGTGAATCGTAGCTTGGGTAATTTGCTTAGGTACCTTGTAGGAGAGAAGCAAGGTAATTAGGATTTGGTTCTTTCTATTGCAGAGTTTGCCTCTAATAATTCAGTAAATCATTCCACAGGTAAAAGCCCTTTTGAAATTGTTCATGGCTATTCTACCCGTACCCCAGTTGACCTTGTTCTCCTTCCACCTGATATTCGTGTTTCCCAACCTGCTGAATCTTTTGCTCAACATATTCATGATTTGCATGCTGAGATTAGGCGAAAGATTGCTTTAAGTAATGAAAATTACAAACTTGCTGCTAATGTGCGTTGTAGGAATAAAGACTTCAATGTTGGTGATTATGCCATGGTTCGTATTCGCCCTCAAAGATTTCCTAAAAAATTCTCTAAAGAAACTTCATGCTCGAGCCATTGGCCCTTTCTCCATTTTGCAAAAACCTGGATCTAATACATATTTACTTGACTTGCCTAAAGATATGAATATTAGTCCTGTTTTCATTGTGGAGGACTTGTCACCTTATCGAGGCACTTTTGAGCCTCCTATTTTGCCTTCTAGTGTTTCTGCAGGTCAGCTTGTGCCAAAGTCGGCATTACTTCCTCAGCCTAGAGATATCATTGACATTGTGCTTGATGATGAGTTCGTTACTTCCTCACAAGGTGAATTTCATAGATTTCTTGTCAAGTGGCAAGGCCGTTCTGATTCTGATACTACTTGGATCACACGAGGAATTTTAGACCCTAGATCCTTCTCTCTTGGATGCTTATTTGCAAGTCAACTCTACGGAGTCGAGTACTTTTCAATCAAGGGGAATGATGCAGAATATATTCCTAAAGATTTTAGGAGTACCTATTTTAGGAAAAACTATAGAAAATAAGAATTTTATAGATTTTATGATTGTGTATCCTAAATAGATTAAGTTCCTAATTAAATTGAGATTCTTCAATTGATAATTATGATTGAATTAGGGTTTAGGGTTCTAAAATCCTAATGTGTTGGGATTCCTAATCTTATAAATGAGACCTAAGTTTTTCATTATTAGCAATTTTGTGATAACAAATTTTATGAAATCAATAAAATTTGAGAATTAGTTCTCTTTTCTTCAAGGATTGGTCCTTGATTTCTCCCGGTTCTTTATTTTTCTTCCCTTTGTTCTACATCAGAAGATCTTGGATGATCATAATTTGGTTACACCACTAAACTCTCTGATAGAGGAGGAGACACGTGCTATCAGATCAGTAGTGGGTTAATGCTATACAAGGGAATGAAGAGGCATGAAGGGGCATGATTCATTTCTGCTAATTTTGATTTTCCAGGTTAGAGCTTGGAGGAAATGTAGCAGATAGCTCTCCTGGGGAAGGGATTTACTTATTGATTTTCTTTAGTCTCTTGCATTTAGAACAGAATTGCTCTGTAATTGAGATGGATTGTTATCTTCACTTATTTCTATTATAAGAATCATATTTCCTTCTCCAATTTCATTGTCGTCTTCTTCTTCTTCTTCTTCTTCTTCTTTTCTTTCCATTAATTAACAGAAAAGGATTCCTTACTCTATCAATTGGTCCAACCAGCTGCTTGAATGACAAATACTCACATGGAATCTCGGGTGGAATCGGTAGAAAGGAATCTAGCACTTATTGATGATGGGTAGCCAAAATTTGTCTGGGGAATGAACAACTCCAGAATAAATTAACTGCTATTGAAGGATTACTGACTACCATGGCCAGAGGGAAAGCAGTAGTGATGAAGGTGAAACAACAGCTCACTTCACAACTGAAAGGGATCACCATGCTGAGCAGGCCATTACTCGTCCACAACTTTGTTACTAACCAATATTGCAGCCAAGATTCACCTGCTCCTCGGAACCGCATTGAAAAGTGAAAATGGTATGTCCACTACATATTATTAAAAAGAGCCTTAGTCAAAATTTTAAACATAGTAGTGACCAGATTAAGAGGCTAAAGTCCTTAATTGTGAAGGCACCATCCCTGGACACAAGAGTGACGAGGCATTCAAACTCTTTCCACCACTTCATTGGTATAAAACTCCAAAAAAAACTCTCCTTGACAATTCTCCAAGTTGGGAACAAAGCCATAAAAATTCCGTATGGACAAAGAGCCTCATCTTTCTGCATCTCAAAAACTAGTTCCAGACTTCATCCACAAGGGTCTTTTGACTCACATAGCTCTATAATTATAATTAAGCAATGCAAACATTCAATTATGGATCTAAATGCAGCCACCTTCAAGTAAAGAACCTTATAAAGATGGGCAACGTAGTCCACAACATAAGTACGATTCTGTTCTTCCTCTACTTCTAATCCCATAAAAGAACTCTGTATTAAACTCTCCACATTCTCATCTTTTTCTTCTAGCTGGTTTCTTATTTCAAAGAACCTCATCATGAAAAGAAAAAGAAAAAGAAAAAGAAAAAGAAAAAGAAAAAGAAAAAGAGAAGAGTATCATAGTTTTCACTGAAGATGAGGGGGAAAAATTTTTTTTCTGACATCAACAAAACTATTTTGAAAACAAGGAACAAAATGTGCAGCTCCAAATTGATTTTATGCTCCTCGCTTCATAAAGCCACCAATTGCTGCTGATAATTCTGTGTAATTATAACCTCAAATTCTGACAATTTTAATTTCTCATGATGTATAGACTGTTCACAAGATATTTGTTGCTACCAATCTCATGATAATGCTAGAATTTAAATAGAAAAGAAAAGAAAAGAAAAGTAGAAAGACAATACTTGTATTTTGTTTGCTTAAAAAAGAGAAAAAGGAAGAAAAAAGACATAGCAGCAACTATTGAGTTGCTTCAATCTGGTGAAAAATTACTATTTTCTGCAACTCCAACAGGAAGTTGCTGAATCATCCAAGTAGCTAAATAGAGTTTACCTAAAACTTTGCTCACCAAAAACTTGAAAAGCTAGCTTTTCATGCCAATACTTCTGATAAACAGTTTGATTCTGAAATTAATGCCAAGGGATGGAAATTGGCAATGATATTGGATCATCTAAGCTTGGATAACAACCTAAAAAGTGTTGCTGTGGATTGTGCCTCCTAAATATGTACAACAGTTGTCACAATTGCCCTTCTAGCTACACAAGCAACTCTAGTCCATGCACATCCACTTCGAACTACCAATGCACTGTTGGCCCCACATGCACCTGCTGAATTTTATTCTCCTAAGCCTGTTTATGGAATAAAAATTGCTTTGCCTAAATTTAACAGAGATGGTGATCCACAACAATAACATGATTGGTAGAATCATATATGGAGCATCTTGGATACCGTAGTGTGAGGAATAAACATAAAGCGAGTAAGAAAGTTACTTGTTCGAAAGGTTATGCCTACACTTGGTTTGCAATCTTGCTCAGCAATGCCACATTCCTACACAATTGCCTATTACTAGTTTGGCATTCTTGAGAAATTGATGGATAAAAAAATCATTCTCATTCAGTAGTATGAAAGGGAATTGTACTGCCAATTTGTATCCTCTTGCTCAAGATGACAAGGATGTTGATACTTAGATGAGGTAGAAGCTTGTGCAAGGGAAAGGAGAAGAAAGATATATGAAGGATTCAATAAAGACGGCATTTTAACCAACCACTGCACCAACCAATCCTTCCTAGCATAACGAGTTTCAGGGCACTGAGTGTTATAATTGAGGAGAGAAACTAGAATTTTCCCTAATAAACATAATATCGTTGTTGTCCTTTTAAAAAAAATTAAAAAAAAAAACCAACAACAACTAGAAAGGGAGACAATCTGATAGCAATGATGAGGAAATTCTCAATTTTGTTGGCCTCTCAGGATTTAATTAAGACAAGGGACAAGAACATATGTGTGTGTGTGTGTGTGTGTGTGAGAGAGAGAGAGAGAGAGAGAGAGAGAGAGAGAGAGAGAGACAGACAGAGACATCTGAATGCATGTGCAATCACGTGTAGCTACATGTGAAACAAAAATGCGTCAAATTCATTAGTACTTGATATCTGCAATTAGTTTCCAAGTTATAATTCAGGACTACCAGAATCTCAATAGACGAGACAAAGTTCAGTAGTAAAAAAAAAGTATCCAATTTCACAGGCGCAAGCACGGGGCTACAGATACTTACATTAACATCAAGAAGATTATAAAAACGGCCCATCCCATCAGACACACAAGGAAGATCTGGATTATATCTCCATTCCCCATCTACAATAAACTTATAATGGTATATACCTGATCGAAGGACCAGCAGAATAGAATGATCGTTACCAGATCTTTGCATTCGCTTCCTGCAACCAGATCGTAATCTGTTTATAATTTTTTTTTTCTCTCTCTCTCAGAAACAATTATAATTTCTAATATGTACTATGCATTAGCCACTCCAACATTTTATGATAAATAAGGACTGGTTTACCTTGACATCCAGTTATCCCAAGATCCTTCAAGGAATACTTCATTACCACCATAGTTCCAGGAGATAATGGTTGGGATTCCTTGCTCAGGAGGATGATCAACAACTCCAGGAGATTCATTTCGCCACATTTGATTTAAAAAAGGCAGGCCATCAGACCTCTGAAAGGAAGCTATAGGAATCTGCAAATGCACAAAACAGGAAAAAAAAAACATATCATCTAAAAGAAGCCTACAATCTACGATGGATTGAGTTTATAAACATTGAGGGGATTTAGAAACTGAAATAGCTCTTATATCAGAAGTTTTCAGCTTATGCAATTTAGTCAATAGTCAATTATTAGTAAACTAAGCCTATATTTCAAAGGGTTGATTCCAAAAAAATCAGAAAATTATGTCACGACTTAAAATGCAAAATTAATTTAGTTTGTTCCCATTTTTTAATCATATCATTTATTAAAACAAGCAGCAACCAAAAGAAAACCTGAGAAGCGAACAAAAGAGGGGAAGCGGAACGAGCAGGGCTGCGAGACGGTGTCGTATTAATGTAATTATTATTGTTATTATCGTTGCTAGCATTAGCCATAGGAACCGAAGAAGCAACCGCAGCTGCACGATACGAATAGGCGGTTTGGATGGGCGTTGATTGACCGTTGGATCCGTCTTCATCTGGCCCTTTTACTCCCTCTTCTCTACCGTTTACATTTCCCATCTATCCTCTCCTTCCCTAATCTAACTTTCCGGTCACTATAATCTACACGACGGAAGCCCGTTTCTTACCTGTCTGGCGGTTGTCCAGAATGGTGCAAGGTATGATGGGTTTAAGATATGGATGCTTATGAGAAACTTGCTACTATGGGTTTATTTTATTTATTTTATTTTTATTAGTATTATTTTTTTCTGTTGGCGCCAATGATAAAAAGAAGGCGGCTTCTTGGTGAAAGAAAAATATATACGGAGAGTCAGAGAATGTTCTGATCCAAAACTTTCTCATTTGCAGGAAGAGAAAGAAAAAAAAAAAAAAAGAAGGATAACAACAGAGGAATTAGTAGCACGAGAAGCAGAAGCAAAAAGTAGCCTTTAAAGTATGAGGTAATAATCTTTAAAGTATTTCGGATTTAGCAAGTCTTTTAAATTGAATTATAATTCATCTCTAATTTCATTTTTTTATATTCTTAATCATACAGCTAATAATAATTTATTAATTTACTGTAGATGCAACAAATACTTATTGATATATTGAAAATTAGATATGAACTTTGTGCACTAAAAGATATATGCAATTGTGGCTGAGTTTATATACAAATTATAATTTAATATTTTTTATTTATTTTTAAAGTAAAAGGTTTATTTAATTTATTTTTAAAATTTAAAAAATTTAATTTATTTTTTTTTAAGTTAAAAAGTTTAATTAGACCATAAAATAATTTAAAATTTTATTTGACTGCTTAACATAACCTTAAGAGTTAAAATAGACTTTTTTGCCGGCATAAAAACAATCTTAAGCTTTGTTTTTGTGAGCCTTCTTGTCTAAAGGGGTCAACTTATGTGGATTTGGTATATAATGGTGTACCAATTTTTATGATTTTCATTTAAGTTTTATTGGTTATAGGTTAAAAATTATATAAATTGATGCATTTCGGTTTTGAAAATTATTAAACTAATGCAACGCAAACTGATGCTTATTAAAGACAATAAAAAAAGGGACCATAAATACTCTTGTAAGTAAATATTTTATATGGTGTATGAAGTACTTTGTATAGAGTTGTTATCGAAAAGTCTAATTTAAAATTGAATGTGTTAAATTATATTTTTTTTATTAATAAATGTCAATAATTTTAATTATTCAATTTAATGCATGCATGAGTAAAGTTGAGTTAAAAAACTTTAAAAAGTGTTGCTTGAATCTAAAGAATTAAAAAAAACTCAAATTATTAAACCAAATCCAATTTGAATCCAATCCGTTTTATTATTAAAATCGAAGATATTAGTTTTGTAATTTCTTTTGTTAGTTTTAGTTCCAATGCTTTTCAAACTGACTTAGTCAGTTTAGTTTGAATAAATATGTTGAATCCAATTAAGCCAACCTATGTACAACTCTACCGTTATGAATTTAAGATCTTCATATTTTAAAAGGGAAAAACCTCAATTTTGCCGTCAATTTTTAGCTCATATTTGAAATAAGTCTATTTTTTTTTTTATAAAATTAGTTTAAGTCTTTCATTGAGTTTAAATTAGCCTTTTTAAAAAAAAACAAATTAAAATATTAATTTTTATATTTTAAATATTAAAAAATATTTACAAATTTAATTGAAATAAAAAACTGAAAGAATAAGAAAAGGAAAGAACATCAACTTATACAAACCCAAGATTCCTCAACCAAAATAAAATAAAAACCCAAAATCAAAATCACTCCAAATTCCACAATATAAAAATTGAGAACAAATTGCAAGAAGTCAAATACTTGATTGTAAGAAAAAATCCCCTGATTCCTAGCGCATAAATATCTCATATTTATAATAAAGTTTTTGGAACTTATTCCAAAAACATGTTATTTTAGTTGAGAATGTAGTTAAACACTTTAAACAAAGTTTTGGAAACTAACAGATCTAATCAAAGTATCAAAATATGGATCAGAAAAACAGAATAGGGGAGTTTCATATTACATGGCCTGTGTAGTTTGTTACACGCCCTTTGTAGCATTACATGACCTTAGATCATATAACTCTCAGTTCTTTCCATTTTCACTCTTTTTGGCATTACACTGCTTGTGTAACTTTTACACCACTTATGTAACTACTTAGAATATCATTACATAACTTATGTAACGTTTACACATCTTATGTAACGATAAGCCTATCATTACATGGCTCATGTAATTGGATTGTGCAAGTGCAAAACAGGAAAAATAAGATTTTAATTCTTGAAACCTAGAATTTCTTAGGTCTTAACCTACAAACATCATGTAACAAAACTTGTAATGGCGAAATAGGATGACTCTGATACCAATTGAAGGAGTGGAAGTGGTGGGGGTTGGATAATTAGGCAATTTTAATATTAATTAACCTAGGTGGCATGGATCACATTCAACCATTTTATATTTCTATGTTAACAATTAACATGCCTAACATATGGTTAAAACCCTGTAACCCTAATTGGCATTTAAACCTAATTTTCTATTAAGAAACTTAAAATTAAGAACAACCCTAAACTACTTAACAAAGAGTTTAGGGATTTCTTTCCCGATGGGGTGCAGAATTAAATTCTACCCTCTGGGAAGCTAAATCTCCGAGTGTAAATCTCTAGTCCATCCACACAAACTATGTGATCGAGATTGCCCAACCTTTGAACCGCAAAACCTTTTTGTGTCTCTCATTTGGTTAGCCACTAAAAACACAAGAAGAAAAAAGGTCCAACTCTTGAGTAATAATATGGGTAGGTAGAAAAACAATTTCTCAACCTTTCAATCTCAAGGTGACAACTTCTAATACCCTTGAGATTAGAAGAAGCAAGGAAGAAGAAAGTTGTTAAAAGTAAAATCTGATAAAGGATAGATTTGTTGGGTATCCTAAAAGAAGTTTAGGATATTATTTCCATCTTCCTGCTAAATAAAAAGTTGTTATAAGTGAAGTCATTGTTCTTGAGAAAATAGTGTAACACCACGAACCTCTGACCTATAAATAGTACTATTTTTTGTCTGTGACTAGTACTATTCAAAGACAACTTGAGAACCAAAAATAAAAGGAAAAATTAATTGAGATAGACACAATAAAAATTTAAGTGAACAAAAAATCTAAGGACTCATTGGGTATTATGAAGAAGATGGATTATGATCCAATAAGGAGCATTTTGGTTAATTCACTTCAAGAGTTGATTTTTGACCAAAGTGTCAATTAAATTAAATGAAAATAAAATATTAAATTATGAAAAAATATTGAGGAAAAGTTCAAATATAAAGGTGAAAAAAAAAGAAAAGAAAAGAAAGGAAAATTTCAAATTTAAATTACAATTATGACATAAGTAATGACATGATTAAAATTAGGGATTAAATAAAAATTAAATTAGAGATAAATATATAAAGGAGACAATTACACTAAAAATCAAAAAGGCATTCTTCCCTTTCTCTCTCCCATTGTGCCGCCCCCATAGTTCCCTCTCTCCCTCCATTCTTCATCCTTCCAAGCTCTTAATTCCTTCAAATTTCTTCCTACTTTCCATAACCCACTATAAGAAAACTTGAAATTTTAGCCTTGGCTGAAAGATTTGAGTAAGAAGAACAAGAAATTGGGAGAAATTAGGAGTTAAGAAAAATCATCAAGTAAGGTGAGCTCTCTTCTATGCTTAATTAATTAAGTATGCTTTGAATCAAATTTGGGTGTAATGAATTTACATAAGGAAGCATGAAAAAAATGCATGAATCTTAAAAGCGAAATTTGTGGCCAACTTGGGGAAAACCTAGGGTTTGATGTGTTTTAACTTAATTTATAATGGATTCGAGTTTGATTGAAGTAGTATACATGATTGGGGTAGGGGAATTACATGAGATTTGCATAAATTGGAAAATTGAAAATTAGGGTTCATGGGAAATTGGGGCTTTTATTGTATGAAGTGTAATTAGTGTTTATAATAGCAATTTGTGATCATTTGAAGTTCTTTGAGTGTGAAGTGACATTTATATAATGAATGGAAGTAATGAAATTGTATGGATTGGGGAAATTGCAAACTAGGGATTTGAAAAATTAGGAGTTTTGTGCTAGGAAGTGCCATTGATGTGTTTAATATTAACTTATGGTCATTTGAGGTGAATTAAATGTGATTTGAGGTTGGTTAGTAGAAGTAATTGAAGAAATGAAAATTGAACCTTAGGCAGAATTTCTGCACACTGAGTCCAGTGTGCTTGGCAACTCATAAGTTGAGCTACACAACTCCAATTAGTGTGAAACTAATTGAAATAAAACTTAAGACATAGCGCTAGAATTTTCATGAAGATACGCTGCCCAGAAAATGACCATAAACTGCCCTAAATAAACCTTGAAACTGGAAGTGAGATTCTGAATCTGCAGAATTTGAACCACGTGAACAGTAAAATTTGCATAGTTATAACTCTCTCTAGAAAACTCCAATTTAGGTGATTCTTGAACCGATGGAAACCTAAAACATAGTAAAACATTTCATATGAAGAACCTAAGGCCAAATTAAGAACTTAACCCAATCAAATTGCTAAGAAATTTGAGTCACCAAATCTGCCAAAATCTAGAAATCTATAAATTGACCATATGAACAGTAAAATTTGCATAGTCATAACTCTCTCTAGAAAACTCTAATTTAGGTGATTCTTGAACTGATGGAAACCTAAAACTATGATACCTCTTACCCGTCTACAGTGTAGCCGAGTAAAGCGTGCCACATTCGGTGTTGGAGCACCCTATCTTATCTTGTCCTGTCCATTATTAATTTTATACTTTATTGAAAACATGTAGTAAAAATTTTTTTTTTATCACAAATCATTTCTGTGAATACCCAGGCAGAGCCTTCTTTGTTTTATTAGCATCTGGCGGGTTCTACTATTCACCTGTTAAAAATAATTTCATATCTATCTCATGTTTATATATACATCATGTCATATCATATCATTTCTACTTATACAATTCCAAGGAAATATATTTTTCAATCATTCATTCATATGAAAATTTATATACAAAAAGTTACAAGCTTTATTTACACTCTCAAATATGTTATTACAACTTATTTACATCACAAACTATAATTACATAATGTGTAACGGTCGGGCTCTAACCACTAGAGGAATTGTCCGCTTTGGCCATAAGTCTCACGGTTTTGTCCCATAGGTGGAATGGAGAACTTCCCAGAATGTCACCCATCTTAAGATTTTTCTCAAGCGAGCACGCTTAACCCTGGAGTTCTTCCAACTCTCCAGGCCATTCCACCAAAAGGCGCCTCTAGTGATTAGTTCCCTCATTTTATATATCATTACTTTTTGAACCCAAGACCATCTCCGTGTTTTGCAGATGTGGGATTTGCCTAAGGGACTTTTAAAGCTATGAATACAGGCATAAAGCTTTTCGCAGTACTACTAAAATAATACCCTATTGGCATGCCAAACTATTCAATCTGACACACATGTCTAGGCAATACAAGGGCACGTAATATTATTAAATATTAATATATTGTGTTTTATGACTTCATTATTTCATAATAATTTTCAATTATAATATATATATTCATTTGATCATATATATAATCACAATTCACATCAATTATCCTTTAATATTATTTGTAATGTAAACTATGAATTGTATGTTGAAATATAGATTATGGAAATGTAATTAATTTGTAGATCATATAAATTATGAAATTATGTAATTATTTTGTAAATTATGTAAATTAAGGAAATTTGAAAATTTTGCTTATGTAATTTGAGAATGTTTACATATGAAATTGAGATATATGAATGAGATGTGAATTATGAGATGGTTATGAGAATAATTGATGAGATTTTTATTGTAAAATATTATTGAAATTTTCAAACAGGTGAATAGTAAAATACGTCAAATGATAATAAAATAGGAGAAACTTCGTTAGTTTCTCCGTCGAAAAATAATCGATATTAAATATAACGAGAACAAAATTTTTAAAGAAATAAAGTAAGATAAGTTAGGGTGCTCCGACACCAAATGTAGCACACCTCGCTCAGTTACACTATAGCCGGGTGAGGGGTGTTACATAATATTTATATACAATGAACCAAATTACCAGTCTACACATAGACCCTACCAAAATAAATGCAGACTGATGAGGTGACTGTTTACAATCAGATCTGGTCTACTCTCTGTATGAGCACTATGGCTGCGGCTGCGGCTGCTGGGTCTGGTCTCCAGTACCTACGTGATGGAAAAATCAACGCGCTAAGCGAATTGCTTAGTGGTGCATAATTTAAAATAAAAATAACTAAATAATTAATATAACAATTCTAGGTGAAATTTCATAACTTCTAAGTCCTTACAGATTTTATTTGACTTTGGGATCAATTTATTTATCAGGATCTTATCTGTACATTTATTTCATTTTCAGTCTCTTTAAAATCATATCAGTCCCAAGTAACCTATAACAGACTATAAAGGCTGGATACATGGGAGTATACTGGTTAAACAACCATATGTCTATCTTGTATATAACTGTCATGTCAGGCACAAGGCTAGCGGGCAAGCTTTCAAAGCCAGTAATGAAATTAGGCTCAATGGCCAACGGGCAGGCATATAGCCTGTAGAACAATCATATCAGACATATTTTGTCGATCAATAATCATTCATGTAGGCAGTACTGCTATCCGTGATTCCTAATTGGTATACCAATCGATTCAAACTATATACATAAGCTTAGATTTACTTTGAGTAATTAAACATTATTAGTTTCTCATTAGAAATTTCATATCACTTTGTAGTGGAAAAGTGGATCCCACATACCTATTTCATGTAATTCAGTGTTTAGTAACATGTTAGGGTTACCAGAAAATAATTTGTTTACGAACCTTTGTTTAGGTTTAGTTTTAATGTCTTAACTTTACCTATCAATTTGCTCATTTTGTGGCCACTGTTTTGCCATACCTCCTTCATGGAAGTTGTTCCTCTATGTCTTGTCTTGTTTTCCCTTTTTGATTCATGTCATTTAGATTTATAGAACTCAAGTTATGGTTAAATAACCATAACTGGTTCGATTCCAATTTCTGGTTCCTTAACTAGGCAGTTTTGGTATCATATTTTACCAATTTATTTGAACAAGTTATAGCAACATTTAGGCCTAGTGTTCTTCATAGGATTTATTGCCCTATGTCTTGTAGTCACTCAGAATTTTTAGTTGCAATATTTCAAGTTTTGTAGAACCACTTATAACCTAATAACTGGCCTGGACTATTCTGGAGTCAATGGTCACTTATGTAATTTCCAGAATTGGTATGCTGATTTGACCTAGTTAATTGACCTAGTTCCCTTGATTTTTGGGTTTTGATCAAAATACCAATATTGTAGGTTTATGTCTTATTGAAATTTTGGCACCGGTCTCAGGGCATTTGGATTTCTGTGGACCAAGTTATGGTCTTTTTGCCAAAACTGGTCAAGTAGCCTTTGTCTAGCAATTTTGGACAGTTTTTGTACTAGACAGTTTTGGTAACCCAACTTGGGCAAGCAATTTGGTTGGGTTAATGACATTTCTGGACTTTGTGTTCTTCACAAAAGTTGTAGCCCTATGTCTAAGCTTTCCAATGGTATAAATTTCAGATCATTTGGATCTGTCTGAAGTGAGTTATGACCAAATGAATATACACTATTCATTTGGTCATTTTCTGGGTTCACTATTTGGTAATCCGGATTAGGGCAGAATTTATGTCACTTTTTGGACAGAATTTGAGCATGGTTTCTTCATGAAAAATGATGCATTTTAGGTCTAGCTTTACCTCCAATTGGCCTCATACCAATTGGAGCCACACAATTTCGGTTAGGACTCAAAACACATACTGATTTCAACAATTTCCTAACCTGCAAAGAAATTACACTCCCAAATTGCATTCCTCCAACTCCCTTACTTCAAATAGCATTCATGGTACTTCTAATATCATCAATTCATTTCAATATAATCACATTCTAGCAATTACATCAAGTCTCCAATATGTAGTTTAAAACCCTAATTCAATTATCAATCACAATATATACATTCAATAAATTTTCTAGTATAAGTAACTTCATCAATCAACATATAGCCCACATATACCTATTCATCAACACCATTAATCAACATTTACATATATGAAATTATCAATCTCTTAAGTTCCTCAAGGCTGTTGAATTGAACAATTACACAAAGTCTTCAATTATTTGTTCAAGCCCTAATTTAAAATTTCCAATTTTCAAACATATTCATATAATATCACTTCCATTGCATTTAGATGCATCAACTAACATCACTAACCATCATTCTAGTTAAGAATTCATCAAACTCTCAAGAGTACTAAGGCTGCCAAAATTTAACACTTCTCATAACCTATCATTTCTTTTGATTTCATGCATAATTCACTTCATCTTAACCTCAATTCAATTTTTAATGAAGCAAGGAAGAGGATAAAAGCACTTACCTTTAGATGATCACTTCTCAACCTTGTGAAAACTTTACCAAATCTTTTTTTTCTTGCTGCTTATGGTCTTCCCAAGATGTGAGGACAAACTTTAGTGAAGTGAACTTATGATTTTAGGTTAAAAATAAGAGAGATTTTAAGCTTGCATGAAAACATCCATGGAGGAATTGAGAGAGAACCATTCAGCCATGAGAGAGATGAGTTGAAGAAGATGAAGTGAAGTGGTAGAATTTGTCTTCTAATGCCCTTATATACCCCCACTAAGATTTAATTAATTATTATTATAATTCAAGTTTTCATATTTGTAATAATTCCCTTTAATTTCCTTTAATTTCATTACACATGTAGTTTCATATTTTTATGGGATTTTCAAAATTTTAATATCACTTATTTTAATGGACATTTAGGTCAAAAGTCAACTCTAAGTGCCAAATGACCAAAATGCCCCTCTTCAGATTATAGTCACACTTTTTTGGTAATACCGATTAAATCCCTAATCCGATGGTTCCTTTAATTTCATTTTCATCTATACCGATTAACTAAATTTTCTTTGATATTTTTAATGTCATTTGTACCTCAGTAAATCTTTAATTAAGTCCCGAAAATTATTTTCTAAGGTTCCTCGCGGGTCTGGGGTTGTTAACTGTCCATGCAGTGACTTTCTGGTACGGTCACCCATCGCTGGAACCACGGCTCATTTAACCTAGTTACATTTCATTTCTTGTATTTTTTCTTAATTTTTCTTGTATTTTCTTATCATTTATTCCATCATTTTATATCTCCTCACTATCATTTAAGTGTAGTTCCAGACATCCTAGCTGTCCGGACAGACATTAATCGTCAGAACAGTATAACGTACGAATTACCTACAGTGAGGGCATTACAAAACATAGTAGAACATTTCATATGAAGAACTTAAGGCCAAATTATGAACTTAACCCAATCAAATTGCTAAGTAAAGTTGAGTTACCAAATCTACCAAAATCTAGAAATCTGCAAATTGACCATATGAACAGTAAAATTTGCATAGTTATAACTCTCTCTAAAAAACTCTAATTTAGGTGATTTTTGAACCGATGAAAACCTAAAACATAGTAGAACATTTCATATGAAGAACTTATGACCAAATTATGAACTTAACCCAACTAAATTGCTAAGCAAAGTTGGTTCAACAAATCTGCTAGAACTTGGAACCTGCAGAAATTAGGCACATGAATAGTAAACTTTGAATTGTCATAACTCATTTTAGAAAACTTTAAATCAAGTAATTATTGAACCGATGGAAACCTAAAACATAGTAGAACATTTCATATGAAGAACTTAAGGCCAAATAATGGACTTAACTCAATCAAATTGCTGCGCAAAGTTAAGTCACTAAATCTGCCAGAATCTGTCCATGTGAATAGTAAAATTAATTTGACTATAAATTGGGCTACACAACTCCAAATGAGGTTATTCAAAAAGGAAAATAAAGATGAGACCTAGAGGGACAATTTTCATGAAGAACACCTCATCAAATTATGATTGGAACTAGGTAAAAATTTGGTTCAAAGATTAGGGCACCAAGCTGTCCAAAATTCAAAACTCTTTAAGATTTACAAAGCTAACTTAGGGTGCATTAGACATTCATGTAATGAGTACTTGGTAGCAATTGAGATGAGTATTGATGTATTCTATTTATGTATTTTCATTAGAAAAAAAGGTTGGGATGGACAAGGAGAAGTAAGTAAAGATAAACGAGTTCATTGAAGGTTTGTGCACAACTAACCTTTTTCTTTGTTTTTAAACTTGTAAATTGTTTGGAATGATTTCATTTGAACGAGTTTGCTTTGAACGAGTTTACTTTGAATGAAATATAGTTTTTCTCTTGTATTTGAGAAATTTAGGTGTTGCCACCTCTATATGGATTTTATGATAAATTGAATGTGTTTATTAGTTTGCAAATGTGATTGTTGAGTGGGAAACTTTTGAAAATTGTTTTGAAATCATAGTTAGCATGACAGTTCCTTTCGGATCTTCCCAGTAGTAATGGCTACTTGGGGTTTGATATTTGATTATGATTATGTCCCCCATTAATAACGGTTAGTGTGGTGAGACTAAATGAGTACTCATTAGCTAGCTAGCTCTTCCCTCATTAATAATGGTTAGTGAGGTTGAGATTGCTTTGTCATAGTGTACAACACGGCATTGATCTTGAAATTTTGTGTAATGGTCTAAACTGTGAGTTAATGTTGGCAACACTTATGCTTTGTGAATGGTGATTTGTAAAGTATGATTCCTCATTCAAAATGTGGTTTCAATAAATGATTCTTATGGACTCAGAAAGTTATGTAATGCTATCATGATTATGCAAATATATGATTTCTTGTATTTTGACAAGTTGTATTTCACCTTAAGTTTTAAAGTTATTAGTTGTGCACCACTGAGTGTTATACTCAGCGATAGCTTATTTATGCTGTCACAGGTAAGGGAAAGGAGAAGGCTACCGAGTGAGAGACTTGGAAGCAGTATTTTGTATTGGCTGTGGGTAATATAGTAGGTATACCCCTGTAATTTCCTTTTGATATATTTTATAACTATATGTATGGATGTACGGACATTGAGCAGTTTGTATTAAAAATCATTACATTGTTATAGCATTTTGAGTTATACATATTTACACTTCATTTTGAGACTTATGAAAAATGTACCTTTTATAATATTAAGTTTATTTCCTCAAATGAATGTCTACTTGAAATATAATAGAATTTATTATGCTTGTGAAATGGGTAGGAGCAAAATCTTTTACTTGGTTTACTATGATTTCAACAGGTTATATAATTGGGTTTTGCTAAAGTTTTAACTATCCCCATGCAGTTTCCGCAAAAGAATTGATAAGATAAAAAGCTATGTTTTGTTTAAAATTCCTTGTAGCATATTTAATAGGTTATCGATAGGTGTAGCTCGGTAATTCATTAGGTATGCTACGGGAACATGTCATGCCTTACAAGGGATAAGGTGTGACAAAGAGTTTCTATAAAAAAATTACAAAGTAAGGAAGATGAAAATAGACAAAGAGTCATCAATCAACAAATTAAATAGATGTAAATCCTTCTAGTAATGAGCTTATACCTATTAGTAATATCACCATAACATTAACTTGTAGTTAATCTATGTCTCATTTATTGGAGTGATATAGAACTCTACATAAGAATGTACAAAAGTTATTCATTCATGTAGACATTAGTCATAGAGTTGATCATACATTTAACAGAGAAATTATATTGGATATAGATTTTCATTAATGGTAATAGCCATTAGATCCAAAATGGATTCAATCATTAAGAATTATTCTATGTTTTTGTAAACCTTACTATAGGTATGGTACCTAGTAGAAGTTGAAAAGGCTTTTCAAGAGATAAAAAGGTTATAATGAATAGGTAGAGACCTATAAGGAAAGGCTAATTATGAAAAGAGTTTTACTTAAGGAAAGGGATTGACTATGAGGAAATATCCTTACCTATGGCTGTGCTTGAATTCATTTAGATTTTAATAGCAATATATTTACACTATGATTGTGAGTTTTGGCAACTAGCTATCAAGACTAACTTCCTTAATGGAAAAATGAAGGAAGACACAATCTTAAAAAGCCTCTATTTGTTTTCATGGACTAATATAAGATACTAATAAAAGTGGAATGGTGAGTCTCATACCATCTGATATTAGGATGTAAGGATAATTATAGTGGGCACTTATAAGCTAAGTAGGCCAAACCAGTGATGTATGGATAACATATACATGGAGTTTACTCTTATCAATATATTGTCATATAGATCATAATAGTACACACAGTCCCTTGATCTGAAATGACACGGTTATTTTGTATATAGGTAGTTTAAGTCTGATAACACTTACATACTTGTACTAAGTATGAGTATACGAGCGTGTGTTAACTCCAACTAATTGCATATGGAGATAGGTGTTCAGTCAAGGTGGGATTTGTTACCATAAGTAAATAAGAATAAAGTCCTATGCTATCTAAATTGTTCTTGATAAAGAAAGCCCTGGATAGGACAATTTGACTTATCAGAAAAGTGTTTCTAGTGGTAAGTCTTGTTAATAAAAAAATTAGAATTTAGATGAGGATATATGATCGAAAGCAATTAGAGTTTGGCATATATCGTGGCCCTAACTAGGATTGGGACTTTGTAATAAAGAGACTTTAGTCCATGGTACGTATTATTAAGGTTCTAAGGAATGGGATGAATTTTATTTATCACTGATTAGGTAGTCATACCACACTATGCTAGGTGTTAATCATGATTTATAAAAACCAAGAGTAGAAAGGGAATTTTACTCTATGTATGGAAAGAGTTCCAATGATAAAGGGAATTTTACTCTATGTATGGAAAGAGTTAGAATGATATTAAAGAGTTAATATCATATTCTCATTGCCAATTAGTCTTGAACCTAAAAAGTAACACAATAGAACTAATGTGATCAAGATAATATTAATTTGATTAATTAATTAATTAATTAAATGGTCTGATTGATTAATTAAATTAATGAATTTAGTTTATAATTAGATTTCAAAGTCCCTATCATGACTTGAATTCAAAGGAATGGGTAATAAGAAGAAAAATTAGTTTATATCTAATTTTTAAATATAAGCTTTTAATTAAAAGAGTTTAATTATAATATAATTTATATTAGATATAAATTATATTGTAAGAAGAATTAATATGGCTTATGAAGCCATAAGAGCAATGTGGCTCACTGGCTTGGTGGTGATGTGGCATAAGATACCAAGTGGCACCATGAAATGGTAGCAACTCATCTAATTGCTTGGATGAAAGGAAGACACTTGTAAAGGTCTTCTAATTAGTGGAAGACAACTAATCTCCACTAATCAGGTTTAGGATTGGAAATCTCTAAACTTGAGAGATTCCACCAAGTTTAGGGATTACCATATCTCTAAACTATAAAAGCTAACCAACATGAGAAGAAGATAGAGTTTTCTTTTAAGAGATAGAGAGAGCTTATTCTTCTTCTTCTTCTTCTTCTTCTTTTTCTTTTTTCTCTCAAGAAAAAGCCAAGTTCTTCTCCATTTTTCTTCTTACAATCTCAAGGACATTAGAAGCTGTCACCTTAAGATTTAAAGGTTTTGAATTGTTTCACTACCTACCCTTACCATAACCCAAAGGTTGGACCATTATTCCTTTGTGTCTTCATTGGTTGAACAAGAAGAGTAGCCTAAAGGAGTCTTAGTGGTTCAAAGGTTAGGCAATCTTGATCACATGGTTTGTGTGGATGAATTAGAGGATCTACACTTTGAGGTCTAGTTCTCGAAGGGTGGAATTTGATTCTGCACCTCATCAGAGAAGAAATCCCTAAACATATGTTTAGTTATTTTAAAGTTGTTCTTAATCTTAAGTTTCCTAATGGCAAAGTAGGCTTAAAGGCCAATTGGGGTTACAAGGGTTCTAACCATATGTTAAGCATATTAATTGTTGACATAAAAATGAAAAATGGTTGCATGCGTGCATGACACATAGGTCAATTAATTTTAAAATTGCCTAATTGCCCAATCCCACTGCTTTCGCTTCTTCATTATTAATATTACAGATTAGTGCACCACCATAGTTGTGCAATATGGCATGGTTGTGCAATGTTGGAGACATTAGCACAGCCCGAGGCATGCTACTCGGATTGCAGCATGGCCAAGGGTGTGCACTAAACTATCCAAAATTTTGATTTTTTTTTTTCTTCTTGGCTCCAAATTTGAAAGTGTCTCTAAACCTAAGATTAAAGTGTTTAATCATTTTCTCAATCAAAATATGTCATTTTTGAAATGAGATCTCAATGAAATTTAAGGATTAAACATGAGATGTTTAATTTATGGAATTGTTCCATATTCTTTTTAATTCAATTATTGAATTTATGCTTATGCATGATAGATGATCATAGACTATAAGAGACTAGTGTAATTTTTTTTCTCCTTATATTCATATGGCATTGTAACAATTAATTTTATTATTCCCAAGGGTTGTATTATAAGTTGTTATAATGCATAAAGATTGTAATTCATTTATATGGGCATATGAGATGAATTTCTTTTGTAATTCTCACCTTGGTATGCCAAGGATATTTTATGTAATGGCATTGGTGGATTTTACAAGAAGAAAGGAGGCCCCAGATATTGATGAGATTAATGGGAGCGCAAGACCTCAAAAGTTGAATACTTGTGTGCATGTAATAGATGGATGATAACTTAGAAAAGCCCTTAACTCCAATCTTAGTGGGTGGGATTAGATTAGAGTTCCATAGAAAAGTCCATGGACATGCCTTTACATTACCGTTTATGAATGTATTTATTGGATATGTATATTTATCAATGTATATAAGATATGCATGAAAATTATTAATGTGCAAAGTGAGACCTAATACCAATCAAAATAATTAAGTTGACAAATGGTGTGGTTTTGGAAATTACATCATGGCTCCCGACTAAGATAATCACCTAGGAACTTTAAACATTTAAATTGTTAGCTATGGTAATATAGGGATTGTGTTTTTGGTATAAGAGATCTTTTTGAAGTGATTAGTAAGCATAAGATGTTGTGAGTATACAAATACTTTAATAGCCAAGAATGGATATACCTGAGGTCATTAAGGTTTAAATTTATATATTTTCTGACTTAGTGGGTGTAGCTTAATTAGTGCAAGATGGGCCAAGAATGGATATACTTGAGGTTTTAAGCATTAGGAGCCAGATAATTAGTTGAGCCTCACATGAAATGTGATGAGTAAAGAGTTAATAGTAGATTGTTATGAATCCAAGAATAGATGTACTTGAGGATGATTAACAGTTTATAAAAATTCAATCGCCCACTAGAAATTCATCCCAACCAGGATATCCGTTTTCTACTTTGGAAGTGTAGGACTCACCAAGTTAGTGAGAGAACCAATTTGATCAAAAGACCATGATCATTTTGGTAAGTTACAAAACACAATATGCTAATTAGAATCTTGTTATTCCTTGTGATAAGTTTTGATAAAATGATGACGATACCATTAGCTACTATCATTCTCGCTGGCGTGCTAGATGCTAATAAGCTTATTGGACCTAGTTTATAGGATTAGCCCAAGAATCTAAAAATAGTTTTAAGTTTTAAACATACGGGATATGTCTTGGACTTAAAACCTCCAAATATTTTATATGAAGGAGAATTAAAGGAGGATCATGATACTTTAAGAATATGGCATGATGACAACTTGCAAGCTAGGTGTTACATGATGCCGTAATGAGCAACGAGTTGCAAATTGAGCTTGAGAACACACAATCAACTTCAAAAATCCTATTTTGCCTACAAAGGTTGTATGGTGAATAGAATAGGACTACAAGACACTAGATGTCAAATCAGTTGATCATGATTAAGATGTTGGAGTGATTGAATGTGAGAAAAGACTTGCACAATCTGATTGCGCTAGGTCATGAATTCTTAAAGGATTTCACCATCAAGCTTGATTTGATCCAGAAATATCATCCTAATTTTTTCTTTAAGTCTATTATAGACTTTCACATGAACAAATTGGAATGCACACTTGAGAGTTGTTGAAATTACTTATCACAGCTCAGAAGGCTATGCCCAGCAATAAGGGAAAGTATGCAGTCTTAGTTGCTTCAACTTTTAGTAGAACTAAGAGGAGGAGCAATAAGAAAAAGAATGTTTCAACCCTATACTTTCAAGGAAAGTGTCCGATAGCCAATTTAAGGATAAAAAGGTTGGAGTTATAGGCAGAGAAAATTATTTCCATTGCCAAAAGGTTGGGCACTTAGAAAAGAATTACCCAGAGTACTTAGAGTATAGGAAGAGCAAGAATATAAAGGTATGTCTATAACTTGTGATTGATATTCAAATATTACTCATAATTCATTACAATTACTGAAACCAGTTCTCACAAATGTGTTGACATGTTGGAACCAATAGACAATAAAACTTGGACAAGATATGAACATAGACTGCATATTGGTGATGGAGCAAAAGTTGTTACCTAGTCCATATTATTTTATCTTTATATAATTGTATATTGTTTTGGACAATATTTTTTTGTACCTAATGCTATTACAACATCATTTCTATATCAAGTATGACTTGTAATGGATATGAATTTCAATTCATAGATGATGTTTACATTTTATTTTGGAAATGAAATGTTGGCATGGATTAATTGAAAAATGGTCTTTATTATGTTGATAATATTAACAAAAAAAAAACCAAGCAATTAAATTGAGATTAATATAATCATCGAAACTAAGTCTAATCGAAAATGAATTTGGCTTTTACGACTATGTTAAATTGTAGAGGATAGGATCACCAAGTTGGAGAGATAGGGAATAGGTCCTCATTGGTCTGATTGGTGAGTTTTGTTCTTAGGGCAAGATGATAAAAGTCAAAAGAGCTGAAGGAAATTTAGAATTAATATATGGAGATGTATGTGGTCCATCTGGAAAATGATTAGAAGAGGTTGTTCTCAATATTTTAGGGATGTTTATAATTGGGAAATGCAAGCTTGAAATCTTTGAAGAGATCAAATAGTTTAGACTTGAAGTAGTATGGGAAAAGGTATTGAAGTCTTTGATCTAATCAAGATTAAGAATACTTAAGTACCAAATTCGATAAGTTCCTAAATGTAAATACTATATTTTGTCCATATCTAAAATAAATTTTTTAAATAAAATGAAATAGGAAAGTGAAAAATAATTAGTATATTTTTAATTTTCAGTCTCAATTTTACTTGACATTGTCAATTTAATCTTTCTTTTCATTTTCCTTTTTTTATTTTAGTTTTCAAATAGTAATTTTATTTTTATTATTTAATTAAAAGTGCAAATTAAAAGTTTTTTTGGATTCAATTTTGATTTTAATTTCGATCTTGAAATTCATTTTACATTTTCAATTTATCCTAAATTTTATTTATTTATTATAGGAAAAAGAAATATTCTATTGTGTTTTAATTTGTTGCCATTAAATTTTAGTTATACATTTTTTTTGAAGAAATAAATGAAAATAAAATCAATTAATGAGGAATTAATTTTATTAAATTTCCTAAACCTTTTATCTACCTGTACAAGAAAACTCTTCCTCTTCCCTTTGATTGTTCTCTTGAACAACCCAGTTTCAAGTGAAAAGAGGAACATTTCAAGTTCCTTTGACTCTCTCAAAAACACTGAAGCCTTTCTTTAAAAGGAGAGAACCAATCATTTCCTAAGGACTCTTGATAGCAACGTCATTAGCTTTCCTAGAAGGGGACTCATCTTCTTTCCTCTCTAAAGAAAAAAAGTTGTCTCCTCCAAGATTTGATTCTCGCATCAGCTTTCTTCTGTCCAATTCTCAGTTTTGCTCCAAGGATTAAGGTCTATTTCTTGATCTCAAACAACTCTATTAGATTAATTTTCATTCAATCTTAATGGGTTTTGTTAAAATAAATAAATTATGGCTTTGATAAGATGATGTTTGAAATTTGTAGCTTTAAAATTCAGGTTGTTTTGAGTTGTTGAGTTGATTTCTTTTTGCTTTGATAGTGATTGAGAAAAGGAAACCTTGATTGTTATTTGTTAGTAACCAATTATAATGCTAGGTAGATTGAAAATGTACTCTGCTAGATGATCTATTGATATATAAATTGACTGTTCAGTTTTTTATGGGTTTAAAAATTATCTATCATGTTGAAATGAGATGTAGGTAGTCGGATTATTTGTAATTTACAGAGTGTGAAAAACTTGTTAATTCATTTTAGATCTCTTCAATTAATTTTTATTTATTTTATTTTATTTATTTTTATTATTTTATTATTATTTTTTTTCTTCTTTTCTTTTTTGTTGAGTCCAAATATAAGGCCTTCAAGTGGTATTATGTTAGTAGGGAGTAGTCAGACAATTTTTAAAAAAATGAATTTTTACATCGGGTTATGGTTTGGATATATAATTTATTTAAAAAAAATAGTGACAATTCCTTGTAAATACTGAAAATAAATATTAAATAAATGAAATTAAATTAATTAAAAAATTGAATTTACTAATATTTTCATCATAAATCTTGAAAAACAAAGTAAATAAACAATTAAATTAAAGTAAAATTTAAATTTCTTAAAAATAATTGGCTTCTATTTTTTAATAATATGATTTTAAAAAAATAAAAACCAAAAATCTATTTTAAAATCCATTTTCAATTTCAAACATATTTTAATTTTAAAGTTAATCTAATTTCCAAAAAAATTAATTTATAAGTCAAATTTTTAAGATAATTTCATTTTAGGCAAGATTTTATTTCAAAAAATTTAATTTTTAAAGCTCAATTTAATTTTTAAATGGAATTTAATTTTCAAACCAAATTTAATTTTCAAATAAAATTTCATTAGATTATTCGTCAAATTTAGAAGCCTCTTTGAAATAAAAAGTTTTCAAAAAATAAAAATAAAACAAAGATCAAATGGAGTCAAAATTAATTTTTAGGGTCGCTTCACTTACTTGTGTATTTGACTTACCCTAATAGTGAGATATTTAAGCGTTTCTACATTTATATTTCCGATCGAATGCAAGGAACCAATATTATAAATTAAGCTCTATTTGAAATTATTGATATTAATTCATTTGAGTACATCCTTAAATTCATATACCCTTTTGGGACGATGTAGGGTGCCTAACACCTTCCCCACACATATAAGGACCCCGAGCTTAGAATCTCTGGAATAGAAGTGTATCATTTTCTTTAAAATAAAAGTTTCCAAAAAATAATAAAAGGTTTTCTCTATTTTTTTCGCAAAATTAGAGTGGCGACTCCTCACCTTTGCACTTCGGTGTGAATTGCCTGGCAACCGCAAAACACATTGTGACATCTTAGCTACTCTACTGGGGAGTTAAATTTAAACCAATGCCTCTAGTCCAGAGGTCCAATGGTGGATTTATTTTTGTGCTCTAATAAATTAAAGTTAATAATTATGGAGTTTAATTTATGGTATTCTTGAAATTTCTTGTGTTTGATTAAACTTGTTAAATTTGCCTCATCTTATTACTTTTTTTATGCTTTATTTTATTGATTGATAATTTCTATTTGTACTTAAATGTATATTTCTGTATATATGTTTGTTTTTATTTTGTAGTTGTCTGGGTATGGTAGTGTAACCCCTGAAAGGGAAGAGGTTTGTATGTCCCTTCAGACACATTCACTTTACACAATGTCCTCACACACTTGAGCTCTACACCCTAGCTATTTTAACCCTTTAGGAATTAGGAGAAAGTCGTATATCGGTACCCATTGGTTTTCCCTTCAGTATCTATGAGGACTTTCGCTAAGAATGGAACTTGTTTCATGTACTGTGATACCCATGGATTCTCCATCAGTATCATGGAAGTGAAATGGGGCTCTGCTATTTATAGTAGGGATAATCTGGGGACCTTTTAAACCTTAGCAAGTTAAATCTTGAGCTGAAACTCTGCACGTTAGAAGCTATAGTTAACCACCTTTGAAGATAATACCATCCCATTAGATAGCCTCTTCCAATCTTTAAGATGGTTCCTTACTAGGACAAAAGGGACATGTTTACTTCTCTCTTACTCTTTTACATATCATCTCACAGTCATGTTAGGAGGTGTGATGCCTCTCCATCAGTAGTCGAATTAGCAAGAACTTGAATCATGTGACATTGATAATAGAGAATGTTTTTGAATTATATTATCAAAGTGAGTCAATAAGCATCTTCCTACTTCGACAGATGTTTAAATAATTTTTTATCACCTTGATAATACAATTCGAAATTGTTGAATAAATACATGCATAAATACGCATATCAGTGGGAATAATTTCTCACAAATTTTGGATGTTGGGATTGTCCATTTTTTGTGTTTTAACTTATACTTTCATAAGTGCAGGCATCATTAGTCGTTGTTTGCAAAGGGTAATTAAATCATCTTCATGGCATCTTCAAGCCAATCACCCGATCAGATTTTACAACAAGAATAAAATATTCAAGAGTCATGTGTGTTACATGGACACTTATCATGGATACGCACATGACCCCATCATTCATACAAAGTGATTATTGAATGATGCCAATGTATGGATGATTTGAATTACTCTTTCTTGCAAACAATGACATGACAATTGATATTGTAATTGTATCCTTTAATCAAATAAGAAGCGAACAAAAAAAATGACTCAAATAATTTTTAAAATTAACACAATTGTGCTTTCTCAGGGATTAATTTATCAAAATTGATAAGATCAAAGGAACTCCGGTAAAGCAATCTAATACGCAAACAAGAATTTACTTGTAAAGGTTAGGCTCCAACCACTAGAGGAATTGTTCGCTTTGGCCGTAAGCCTTATGGTTTTTTCCCATAGGTAGAATGGAGAACTTTCTAGGAGGTCACCCATCCTAAGATTTCTCTCAAGCGAGCACGCTTAACCCTGGAGTTCTTCCAACTCTCCACTGTCTCTCCCTACTCCTACGTAAGGCATAACATGATCCCATAGTACACTTAACGAATTACCGTACTTCGCCTACCAGTAACCCATTAAATATAGTATAAGAGATTTTAAAACAATTTTCGTTCATTTCTATACTGGTGGGTAAATTTTTTCACAAATATTAAAAACCTTTAATTAACACTAAGTCACAAATCAAATTTTTGGATATTTAAAATTACCGCAATTTTTACAAAAATTCTGGCAGAGTACCTACTGTATTTTGAGAAAAAAGTTCTCCAAAACTTGAAAAGAAACACACTTCTAATATTTTTACCCAACCATAACTCCAATACAAATCCATTTCATCTCACAATCTCGTATAAGAAGTTCAACTCAAAATCAACTGCAATTCGAAGTATCTCATTTCAAAATAAAGAATAATTTATCATTCACAATTTACAAAAAGAATTAATTATTTACATTAATCAAAGAACTCAGAGATAAGTTTGAACATTATAATAATTTGCATTTTAATTACATACCCTAAATAATATTATAAGAGTTTTTGTATAATTGCTCAAATAAATTACATACATATAATTACATGCATATATTAAAATCTATGTACAAGGGTATACCTATGATATACCCGAAGCTAATCCCCATGAGTCTTCAAGACGCAGCTATCAAAAATCTCACTCGGCTGCTCTATCTTTACTTTCACCTGCAACAGCATACAAAGCTATCACTGAGTGGTGAACTCAGTAGTGCACAACCATAATTTAAAACGTAATACAATATTCATTGACAAAATTATAGCAAATAATTTGGAAATCTTGAAATTCAATCAAAATTTCAAAAATCAAAATATTCATTGCCAATAAAATAAATCACTTGTTAAAATGACTCTGCTCAAGAATTTCAATTTATCAAATCATAACTAAATATTTAAAGTAATTTCAGTAATTTATGGAAACAAATCTTAATTTCAATAAAATCAATTATGCATAAATCCTATTTGAAATCACAATTCTTACAATTCAAAACTCATTCTTTATCTCACTAACTATGCAAGACCAATCCGTAAGGGTCATCTTCAAGGTGATTCTAACTCTCTATGGTCGGGGAGGTCGAATCATCGTACACAGTACACAACACAATAATGAAACTTCCGAAAGGGCCAACGAAAAACTTAGATCTAACCTCTAATAAGAGGAGAATCTAAGCCTGTGCACATACTATGGTATTCAAAACAAAACAAAGCTAATTCTATTGTCTCCTCAACAAATGAGAGAGACGGGTAATAAACTAGTCAAGCATCTATAGTGAGATATAAAACAATATTATGAATCTCTTTGTCCTTTTTTTGAGCATAAATCACAACATAATTTAATTTAATGTCAATTCCAATATCCAAAATTTTTATGTTCATCACAATTCAAAGCAAAATTTATCCATTTCCCATGTCAAGTATGTTTCAATCAAAAATTTTCCAAAGCTAACTTTATTCAATTCATGACAAAATAAAATCATAACTAATTTCATTTTTCAAAACTAAACTCATTCATATGATAACACATTTCAATAATTGTTAAGATAAATTCAATATTTGATAAACATAATACAATGAGAAATAAAATCATTTAGTCAAAAGACATATGAAGAAACATAACCAATAAAAACACTAGTTGTGCACAAACCTCTTTGTTGACTAGTTTACTCCAAATTTCGATTTTTCCTTGAAGATCCCTTTCCAGTCTCTTTTTTAACTGAAACACACAGTTCACAGTGTTTCAGTACCATATCTCATAATAAATCCATTAATTTATTTCATGCCTATTTAGTTATAGCCTTAACTTTGCTTAAATTGGTATCCTTTGAATTTTGTATTTTGGGGTTACTATTCATTATACTATTCAAGTTAAAATGTTGACTTTTTCCTACTAAATAGGTTTACTAATTCTAATTGCACTCACATACCACATTTTGGGTCATGTTTTTGTTGGCATTGATTGCCAAATTCAATTCAAAGTCTATTAGGGTTAAATCTCAAAATTTCAGTTTTGGGTTACTTGTTTGTACTATTCCATTAGTCTACCTACAGTGGGAATTTGGCCAACTTCCTTCATCAAAGTTGTTCCTTAATGTCTTATCTTTAATTCCATTTTTGAATCACTCCATTTAGAGTTTTATAGCTCAAGTTATGGCCATTTTCCTAAGGCTAGCCGAATTAGTATCTACCTAGAATTCTGGGCAGGTTTTTGGTTCTGGCAGTTTTGGGCGGCTAAATTTGGGTGGCAAAATGACTTGGCTATGGGCAAAATTTGGATTGGTGTTCTTCATGAAAGTTATAGTACTACGTCATAGCTTTCTAATAGTTCAAAAATCAGATCATTTGAACCTGCCTAGACCAAGTTATGGCCAAATGAATAAATACTATTCATTTGGTCATTTTTGTACAAAGGCAGTGTGCCAATTCCGGATTTGACCTTATTGTTCACTAACTTAGAGTCACTTTCTAGGCATGATTTCTGCATGAAAAATGTGTCATTATGTGTCTATTTTTATCTCCAATTAGCCTCACACCAATTGGAGTAGCAGAATTACAGTTTTGGTCCCTGAAAGGGACCTAGGTTAGGCTATCCAGTAGTGACCTCTCACCAATCCGAATTTGACTTAACTTCTCACTATTCAAGCACATTCTAAATTACACCATTTAACCATTTTAAACCTCACTTAGGTCAAAGTAAATCAATTTACCAAATTCTCAAAATTTCCCTCCAAAACCCTAAGGGTATAAACCTTAATTTTTCTAAATTGCACAATACATGCAATTAAAATGCATACTTCACATTTCGGCACTCATTCAAGCTTATTAAGATACTTAATTTCCTCAAAATAAATCGAATTCCCTTTCTCCCTAACATGGCCGAAATTGCTTCTTAACCTTTAGGCATGTTTTCTTTAATTTTTTCTTCATAATTTCAACTAACTTCAACTATTATTCATGCATAGATTATAAATAGGGTGGGAACATGGGCATACCTTATTTAAACAATTTTTCCTCTTCTCAAATCTTCAATGTGCTTCTTCCTTTTTGCTCCCAATTGATGTATCTATGCCTAAAGGTAAGTTTTAATGTGGGGACTTAGTGAATTTATGGAAGGGAACCAAAGAATTTCAAGTTTCTTATTCTTTAACAATGGAAGAACTAAGGAGAAAGAGAAAGGTAGAGAGAGATGGGCGGCATGGGTTGAAGAAGACCAATAAAAATGTTTTTATTTTATTTTCATTTTATGCCTACTTATCTTAAAATTGACTTAGTCAAAATTAAGTAATTAAATTAAAATTACTTTTGATGTCATACATGATGTCACATGTATGATGTCAATATTCCTTTTTCTTTTCTTTTTCTTTTTCCTTTATTTTTCCATTCTTCTTTAATTTAATTCTATATTTCAAAATTTTTATTTTTCAGATTTTATTAGACAATTAGGTCATGAGTCACCTCTAGGGGTGAATTGACCAATTTGCCCCTCGCCGGACTAATCTGGTTTACTAATAATTTTGTATTTCTTCCGGAACCCTGATATAATTATTTGATCTGGTTCTCAACCTTTTTCTGTGATTTTCACATTTTCTCTAGCTTCGCAAATTTTCTTAGGACTGCGGTGTCACAATGGCCATACGAATTTAGGATTTTAATTGATCTCGCATCACTTCCCAGTGCGATCACCAATCGCTGTGACCCCTGGCTTATTTAACTTTTTATACTTTGTTTTTCTTCGTTATATTTTTGCTTCTTATAATTATTATTTTTTTTATCTATGAATTTTCTGGATGTCACAAATATAGGTCTAGACATCTTGACTGTACGGGTAGACATCAGGCGTCAGAACAGTAGACTGTACAGGAGTGTCCAATGTGAGGGCATTACATCCAGGCCATTCCACCAAAAGGCACTTCTAGTGATTAGTTTCTCCATTTTGTATATCATTACTTTTTGAAACCAAGACTATCTTCGTGCTTTGCCGATGTGGGATTTGCCTAAGAGACCTTTCTCCCCCCCTTTCGGGATTCAGCGTCCTCACTGAGGTTTGCCCCATCATTGCCCAAGAGGACACGCAAGCGGCTATGATACCAATTATAATGGTCAGGCTCCAACCACTAGAGGAATCATTCACTGTGGCCATAAGCTTCACGGTTTTGTCCCATAGGTGGAATGGAGAACTTCTCAGGAGGTCACCCATCCTAGGATTTCTCTCAAGCGAGCACGCTTAACCCAGGAGTTCTTTCAACTCTCTAGGCCATTCCACCAAAAGACGCCTTTAGTGATTAGTTTCCCCATTTTATATATCATTACTTTTTGAACCCAAGACCATCTCTGTACTTTACAAATGTGGGATTTGCCTAAGGGACCTTTCTCTTCCACTTTCGGGACTTAGCGTCCTCACTGAGGTTTGCCCCACCATCGCCCAAGAGGACATGTGAGTGGCTCTGATACCAATTGTAATGGTCAAGCTCCAACCACTTGAGGAATTGTCCACTTTGGCCATAAGCCTCACAGTTTTGTCCCATAGGTGGAATGGAGAACTTCCCATGAGGTCGCCCATCCTAGGATTTCTCTCAAGCGAGCACGCTTAACCTTGAAGTTCTTCAAACTCTTCAGGCCATTCCACTAAAAGCCGCCTCTAGTGATTAGTTCCCCCATTTTATATATCATTATTTTTTAAACCCAAGACCATCTCCGTGCTTTGCCGATGTGGGATTTGCCTAAGGGACCTTTCTCCCCCCCTTTTGGGACTCAGCGTCCTGGCTGAGGATTGCCCCATCATTGCCCAAGAGGACACGTGAGCGGCTCTGATGCCAATTATAACAGTCATGCTCTAACCACTAGAGGAATTGTCCGCTTTGGCCATAAGCTTCATGGTTTTGTCTCATAGGTGTAACAGTCAGGCTCCAACCACTAGAGGAATTGTCTGCTTTGGTCGTAAGCCTCACGGTTTTATCCCATAGGTGGAATGGAGAACTTCCCAGGAGGTCACCCATCCTAGGATTTCTCTTAAGAGAACACGCTTAACTGGAGTTCTTCCAACTCTCTAGGCCATTATACCAAAAGGTGCCTCTAGTGATTAGTTCTCCCCTTTTATATATCATTACCTTGTCCTCTCATTCCGATGTGGGACGTGTTTCCTTGTCTTTCAAAGGAGCTTTACACCACATCCAGCCTAAGCCGGGCTCCTCACCCCCTTAAGCTTCGAGCATCCTCGCTTTCACATCGTACTGAGGGAGTGTCCAGCTCTGATACCAATTGTAACGGTCGGGCTACAACTAGTAGAAGAATTGTCCGCTTTGGCCGTAAGCCTCACGGTTTTGTCCCATAGGTGGAATGAAGAACTTCCCAGGAGGTCACCCATCCTAGGATTTCTCTCAAGTGAGCACGCTTAACCCTAGAGTTCTTCCAACTCTCTTGGCCATTTCACCAAAAGGTGCCTCTAGTGATTAGTTCCCCCATTTTATAAATCATTACCTTGTCCTCCCGCTCCGATGTGGGACGTGTTTCTTAGTTTTTCAAAGGAGCTTTACGCCACGTCCAGCCTAAGCCAGGCTCAAACCTTCGTATCCATCACTGAAGTGAAGAAAACACATCAAAATCTCAAGCGAGAATTCTGCCAAGAAGTGGTTCTATAAGGGAAAGTGGAGTTTTAATTGAAGTGAAAGTTGATTTAGGCTAAGGAGAGCTTGAAGACAAGGTTAGTGCTAACAATCCCTATCAATTGTGAAGTTTTAAGAATTTTAGTTAGAGTTTTGTGAATTGATCCTTAATTGACTTTTTTGAGACCATTGTTGACTATTAAAAGTGCCATGAATGTCAATTGAAGTTTGGGAGTTGGGAGGATTTGAAATTGGGAGTACTAATTTTTTTGTGCAGGAAATTGAACCTTAAATCTAGTGTGGTTTTTAAGCCATAAGTTAAATTGTGTTGCTCCAACCCAATTGGTATGAGGCCAATTGGAGATGAAACCTAGGGCAATTTGCGAAATTTTTATGAAGAACATAGAACCCAGATCTGCCTCTAACCAAGTCAAATTGTTAGCACAAGTTAGATCAACAAAACTGTTCAGAACCAATCTGCCCATAATTTGTTGGACTTAGGCTACCCGACCAGTTTTGGAAAAAATACCATAACTTGGTCTACAAAATTGAAAAAGCAATGAAACTAGTGCCAAAAGTTTTATAAGACATAGATCTACAATATTGATGTTTTGACTAGAGCCCAGAACACAAGGGAACTAAGTCAAATTGTTAGAACAAGTTAGTACACCAAATCTTGGAATTTTCCTCAACTACCACTTGACCCTAGAATAGAATTTATATCATAACTTTCACTAGGAAATCCCAAATGGGATGAGCCAAACTGTTCTGGAAACCTAATGGATAGGGCTTCAACTTTAATTCAGAAAATTTTCTCAAAATTTGAGTGTAAGAACCCTAAATTGAGACTCAAAGCCACTGACATGAACCTGGAATCCTGTAGACATAGGATACTTGAGTCTAGGCCAGTTAATTTGCTATAATTAATTCTACAAGACCTGAAAAACTGTAATTCAAAATTCTGAGTAATCATAAGACATAGAGTAACAACTTCTATAAAGAACATTAGGCCTAAAAGTGGTTGTAACATGTCCAAATAATTAGGAAAAGATTGATTGCAGAATCTACCTGGTTTTGGAACTTGAGTGAGTTAAGGAACCATTTTTGGTTATTTGACCATAAATTGAGTTCTAAAACTCCAAATGACATGATTCAAAAAGAAAAACAAAGACAAGACATAGGGAGACAACTTCCATGAAGTAACTGTAGCCAAACAGTGGCCACATCTTGGCCAATTTGCTAGGAGAAGATAAGACACAAAATCTGGACCTAAAGAAAGGTTCAAGATATTATTTGATACATGACATGTAAATTACCTATATAAATTGCTAAATGTATAAGCTACATGAAAATGAAGGGGGAACCTATTTTCCCACTATAAATTGATATGAAACTACTATAAAGTACTAATAGTGCATGACATGAAATTATAAGATCATAAATAATTAATAATACTAATTTTCCCAAAGCATACCTAGACTTATTTATATAGCATGGATCGATTGGTATACCAATTAGGGACTACAGATTATATTACTGCCCACAGTAATAATCATTGATAGACAATATATGTCTGATATAATTATTTTATAGGCTTTATGCCTTTCCGTTGGCCATTGTGCCTGATTTTATTTCTGGCTTTATGCCTGCTTGCTGGCCTTGTGCCTGACATGACAAATGTGTACATGTTAGACATACGAATGTTTAACTAGTATACTTCCATATATCCAGTTTTTTTAGTCTGTCATAGGTTACTTGGACACAAATATGTGTAATACACTTTAATTTTAAATAAATACACGAAGAAAGTACTAATGTGGGTATAATAAGTTTGAATATGTAATATATGAATAAGAAAATCCCGAGAAATTGTTTGCTATTAAAGTGTCATAATGAAGTAATTAATTCAAAAATTTAGTAAATTTTATATGGAATAATTATTTCAATTATTAGTTATTTTTTTTAATTATTACACCACTAAGCAGAAATACTTAGCGCGATGGATTGTTTCCTCACGTAGGTACAGGAGATCATTACCAGCAGTAGCAGTAGCAGCAGTAGAGCCTAGATAGGATTTTGATCAGACCTACTACAATATCATTATCATCTCAACATTCCGTTTTGGTAGGGCTCATGTAAATTTAGAGTTTGCATTTTAATCATTGTACATAAGTAAACATTGTAAATTATTTTGAGACATGTGATTAAATTTTTGATTGTATATAATTGTACATTACTGTATGTAATATTATGTGAATGAAATGAAAGTTTATTTTCTTGAAAATTTTATGAGTAATGATATGATATGGTACATGAATAATTAATATGAGAAATGATGTGATGAAATAGATATAATTGATTTTAACAAATGGATTAGAAAACCTGCCATGCAATAATAAAACAGGGGAGACCCTGTCTAGGTTTCCACAAAAATAAGATGCAATAAAAAAAAATCTACACGTAAGATAATGACATTAAATAGACATTAAATTAATATTGTACACGACAAGACAGGATAGGGTGCTCCGAAATCGAATGTAGCATGCCTTACTCAAGTACACTGTAGATGGGTGAGGGGTGTAACATTTAGTGGTATCAAGAGCCCGGCTTAGGCTGGACGTGGCATAAAGCTCCTTTGAAGGACAAGGAAACACGTCCCACATCGGAATGGGAGGATAAAGTAATGACATATAAAATGGGGGAACTAATCACTAGAGGTGCTTTTTGGTGGAATGGCCCAGAGAGTTGGAAGAACTCCAGGGTTAAGTGTGCTCGCTTGAGAGAAATCCTAGGATGGGTAACCTCCTGGGAAGTTCTGATCCATTCCACCTATGGGACAAAAACGCGAGGCTTACGGCTAAAGTGGACAATTCCTCTAGTGGTTGGAGCCCAACGGTTACAATTGGTATTAGAGCCGGACACTCCCTCAGTATGGTGTGAGAGCGAGAACACTTGAAGCTTAAAAGGTTGAGGAGCCCAGCTTAGGTTGGACGTAGCGTAAAGCTCATTTGAAAGACAAGGAAACACGTCCCACATCGGAATGGGAGGACAAGGTAATAATATATAAAATGGGGGAATTAATCACTAGAGGTGCCTTTTGGTGGAATGGCCTAGAGAGCTGGAAGAACTCCAAGATTAAGCGTGGTCGCTTGAGAGAAATTCGAGGATGGGTGACCTCCTGGGAAGTTCTTCATTCCACCTATGGGACAAAACCGTGAGACTTACTGCCAAAGCGGACAATTCCTCTAGTGGTTGGAGCCCGATTGTTACAATAGGTGGAATGGAGAACTTCTTAGGAGGTTACCCATCCTAAGATTTCTCTCAAACGAGCACGCTTAACCCTAGAGTTCTTTCAACTCTCCAGGCCATTCTACCAAAAGGTGCCTCTAGTAATTAGTTCCCCCATTTTATATATCATTACTTTTTGAACCCAAGACTATTTCCGTGCTTTGCAGATATGGGATTTGCCTAAGGGATCTTTCTCCCCCCCTTTCGGGACTTAGTGTCATCGCTAAGGTTTGCCCCACCATCGCCTAAGAGGACACGCGAGAGGCTCTGATACCAATTGTAATGGTCGGGCTCCAACCACTAGAGAAATTGTCCGCTTTGGCCATAAGGCTCATGGTTTTGTCCCATAGGTGGAATGGAGAACTTCCTAGGAGGTCACCCATCTTAGGATTTCTCTTAAGCGATTAGGCTTAACCTTGAAGTTCTTTCAACTCTCCAGGCCATTCCACCAAAAGGCGCCTCTAATGATTAGTTCTCCCATTTTATATATCATTACTTTTTGAACCCAAGACCATATCCGTGCTTTACCAATGTGGGATTTGCCTAAGGGACTTTTCTCCTCCCCTTTCGGGACTCAATGTGCTCGCTGAGGTTTGCCCCACCATCGCTCAAGAGGACAAGCGAGCGGCTCTGATACCAATTGTAACGATCGGGCTCCAACCACTAGAGGAATTGTCTGCTTTGGCCGTAAGCCTCACAGTTTTGTCTCATAGGTGGAATGGAGAACTTCCCAGGAGGTCACCCATCCTAGGATTTCTCTCAAGCGAGCACGCTTAACCCTAGAGTTCTTCCAACTCTCCAAACCATTCCACCAAAAGGTGCCTTTATTGATTAGTTTGCCCATTTTATATATTATTACTTTACGCTCCCATTCTGATGTGGGATGCGTTTCCCATCTTTCAGGGAGCTTTTCACTGCGTCTAACAAAATCACTGGGGCACTATCTTAGGGCCTTGTGGCTCGGAAGCTAGTGGGCCATAAGGCCCTAAGGCAGTGCCCTAGTGATTCTGTTGGACATGGCAAAAAGCTCCCTGAAAGATGGGAAACACGTCCCATATCGAAATGAGAGTTGAAAGTAATGATATATAAAATGGGAAAACTAATCACTAGAGGCGCCTTTTGGTGGAATGGCCTAGAGAGTTGGAAGAACTTTAGGGTTAAGCGTGCTTGCTTGAGAGAAATCCTAGGATGGGTGACCTCTTGGGAAGTTCTCCATTCCATGTATGGGACAAAACCGTGAGTCTTATGGCCAAAGCGGATAATTCCTCTAGTGGTTGGAGCTCGATCGTTATATTACTGGACACAAGCTAGAGTAAAGAAACAAAGAATGGAGGAGCAAGAACAAAATCATGATTTGCAAGGACAAGTAATAGAGCTTAAAAATCAGATTGCTGAGTTAACAAAAATTATAAAGGGAAATGGAACGGCTAATCTAGAGTCATCTTGTCCTCTATTTGACACAATTGTTCATTCTAATATTGCTACTTTTAAGTAGCATATTTGTGATAATTTCCCTCAGGTTTTCATGCCAGGATCCTCGGGACAACTCAGAATTGCTTTCACTTTTCAGCCTCCACAAGCTTTTCACAATGTTTCTACCCCCCTAAAGGGCGATGTTTACACATATGTGATGCCTCTGTCTGCCAGTTTGCTAGTTCCTCCAAATGTCACTAGCTTGCCTATCCCCAATTTTCCTGCCCACCAGAATTATGCTATGGAACAATTGACACAAAGCTTTGCCCAAACTTCTCTTGTCCCACCAGCTAATCCCACTACTCAGGCCATTAATTTCCAATATTCAACAGGAAATAAGATACCCCAGGGACCTGCTACGTTTGACAAAGGAAAGAGAAAAGCAAAAGATGAGAAGTTTTCTTTAATTGAAGAAAGGTTACGAGCAATTGAGGGGTTGAACATGTATGGCTCAGTCGATGCGTCTGCATTGAGATTGGTTCTCGATGTGGTTGTCCCCAAGAAGTTTAAGGCTCCAGAGTTCAAGAAATACAATGGAACTTTTGACCCACGTATTCACTTAGCAACATACATAGCAAAAATGTCTGCACTTGTAACGCCCTCACCGTAGGTAGTCAGTACGTTCTACTGTTCCGACGACTAACGTCTGTTCGGACAGTAAGAATGTCTATAACTACACTTAAGCTAGGGTGAGACGACATAAATTGATAAAATAAAGACCAAGAAAAATTAAGGGAAAATAAAAGAAATGAAATGTTACTAGGTTAAAGGAGCCGGAACCATGATGATGGGTAACCGTAACGGGAAGTCACTACGTAGATAGTTGACGACCCCAGACCTGCGAGGAACCCTCGGAAATAATTTCTGGGATGAAATTAAGGGTTTACTAAGGTATAAATGACATTAAAAATGTCAAAGAAAATTTAGTTAATTGGTGCAGGTAAAAATAAAAATGAAATAGACAATATAAAATTAAAGGAACCGTCAGATCGGAGATTTATTCGGTATTACCAAAAAAGGTTGAGTATAACCCGAAGAGGGGCATTTTGGTCATTTGGCACCTAGAGTTGACTTTTGACCTAAATGTCTATTAAAATGAGTGATATTAAAAATTTTGAAAATCCAATGAAAAAAATAAAACTATAGGTAATGTAATTAAAGGAATATAAAAGGGAATTATTACAAATATTAAAACTTTAATTATTTTAATAATTAAATAAACTTTAGTGGAGTATATAAAGGCATAAGATGACAAATTTTAATCCACTCAAGTCATATTCTTCATTTCATCTCGTCCATGGCCGAATCCTTCTCTCATTTCCTCCATGAATTCTTTTCATGCAAACTTTAAATCCCCTCCATTTTCAACATAAAACCATAAGTTCACTTCACAAAAATTAGTCTCCACACCTTGGGAAGTCTATAGGCAGCAAAGGAAAAGAGAAATCTTGAAGTTTTCACAAGGTTGAAAAGTAGCCATTAAAGGTTAGTGCTTATATTCTCTTCCTTTCTTCATTACATATTGAATTGAGGTTAAGGTGAAGTGAATTTTGTATGAAATCAAAGGAAATGATAAGTTATGAGAATTGTTGAATTTTGGTAGCCTTAGTCCCCTTGAGAGTTTCATGAATTCTTAATTATAATGATGATTGGTGATGTTAATTGATACACTTAAGTGCCATGAATGCTAATTTGTAGTTTGGGAGTTGGAGGAATGAAATTGGAAGTGTAAATTTCTTTGCAGGTTGAGAATTACTGAATCCAGTATGTGTTTTGAGCCATAACCGAAATTATGTTGCTCTAATTGATATGAGGCCAAATGGAGATGAAACTAGACCTAAAATGCTTCATTTTTCATGAAGAGACTATGCCCAAATTCTACCCAGAAATTGACCAAATTGTTGTCCCAATTCGGATGACCAAATGATGAACCCAGAAAATTGTCCAAATGAATAGTACACATTTATTTGGCCATAACTCCCACTAGACAGGTCCAAATGACTTGAATTTTATACCATTGGAAAGCTTAGATATAGGACTACAACTTTTATGAAGAACACAGAGCCCAAAATGCCTTAAACGAATTCAAATTGTTGGCCCAAGTTAGGTAACAAAACTGCCCATAACCTTATTGCCCATAAATTGCTAGAAATAGGCTTACTTGACTAGTTTTGGCAAAGAGGCCATAACTTGGTCTACAGAAATCCAAATGTAATGAAACCATTGGAAAACTGTCCACAAGAAATTAATCTACAATATTGGTATTTTGACCAAAACCCAGAAATTAAGGAAACTAGGTCAATTGGCTAGATCAAATTAGTATGCAAATTCTAGAAATTGTCTAAGTGACCATTTGACTCTAGGACAGTCTTTTAGTCATATCTCTCACTAGGAAACTCCAATTGGGATGAGTCATATTGTTCTAAAAATCTGAGAAATAGAGCTCCAACTTTATTTTAGACACTTTCCTCAAATTATAAATGTAAGAATCCCAAAAATTGAGTTAAAACTACTGACCTGAACTAGGATCCTGTTGACATAGGGTACTTGAGTCTAGGCCAGTGATTTGGCTATAAGTAATTCTACAATACTTGAAAAATTGCAATCCAAAATTCTAAGTAACCATAATACATAGGGCAATAAAGTCTGTGAAGAATACTAAGCCTAAAAGTAACTACAACATGTCCAATTAAATTGGTAAAGTGAAATTCCAAAATCTACCTATCTAAGGATCCAGAATTAGGAAATGAACCAGTTATAGTTATTTAACCATAACTTGAGTTTCAAAAATCCAAATGACATGATTGAAAAAGGGAAAAATAAGTCAAGACATAGAGAAATAACTTCCATGAAGGAAGTATGGCCAAACAGTGGCCACAAAGTGGTCAAATTGATAGGTAAAGTTAAGACATTAAGACTGAACCTAAAGAAAGGTTCACAAGACAACTTATCTTATGGTAGGATTTTAACCCCAATATATTACTAAACACTGAATTACATGAAATAGGTATATGAGACCCACTTTCCCACTACAAAATGACATGAAATTTCTAATAAAAAATTGATAATGCTTAATTGCCAAAAGTAAACCTAGGCTTATGTATATAGTTTGGATCGATTGGTATACCAATTAGGGACTATAAATAGCAGTAATGCCTACATGAATAATCATTGACCGATAAAATATGTCTAATATAATTGTTCTACAGGCCCTATGCCTGCCCGTTGGCCATTGGGCCTAATTTCATTTATGGCTTTAAAAGCCTGCCCGCTGGCCTTGTGCCTGACATGACAGTTGTATGCAGGGTAGACATATGGTTGTCTAACTAGTATACTCCCGTGTATTCAGCCTTTGTAGTCTGTTATAGGTTACTTGTGCACTGTTATAAATTAATTAAGACTGAAAATATGAGAAATGAATAGAAAAGATACTAATAAATTTAATTTTTTCCAAAGTGCAGAAAATTCATACCTGATTTAGAATTTATGAAATGAGCCTAGAATTATTATTTGTAATTACTCAGTTATATTCATTTAAAGTTATGCACCACTAAGCAATTCGCTTAGCGAGTTAGTTTTCCATCTCATAGGTACTGGAGACCAGGCACAGCCACAGTAGCAGCTGCAGTAGTAATGTGCTGACAGAGATTTGATCAGATCTGACAGAGTCTGCTAGTGTAACACCCTTATGTTCGGTAGTGCGTTCTACTGTTCCAGAGACCAGTGTTGTCCGGACAGCTAGGATGCCTAGAACTACACTTAGATATGGGTGAGGAGACATAAAATAATGAAATACAAGAAAAGAAAATATAAGAAAAACAAAGGAAAAATAACAGCAATGAAATGTAACAAAGTTAAACGAGCCGAGAACCATAGCGATGGGTGACCGCACCGGGAAGTTGTGGCGTGGATCGTTTACTAACCCTGGACCACTGGGAACCCTAGAAAATATTTTTAAGACATAATTAAAGACTTATTGAATTATAAATATCATTAGAAATATCAAAGAAAAATTAATTAATTAGTACAAAGAAAAACGAGAAATCGAGAAAACGACAAAACTCGGTGTTACCGCAAAATCGAAAATGCAACCCGAACAGGGGCATTGTGGTCATTTGACACCCCGAGTTGTCTTTTAACCTAAATTTCTATTAAAAATAAATGATATTACACTTTAGAAATGTTATGAAAAATTAAAATAGTGGTACATAATCTAAATAGCAAAAGATAGGAGGAAAATATGGAAAATTGGAAAGTTTAACATAAAAAAATACTTTTAATCCTATTAGTGCTCCACTAACTCCACTTAAGTGGAAATTTAATCAACATAAGGAAAAAATATGCCTTCATCTTCCTCACTTTGCAAAACCAGCCGAAATTGAAATGCTCTCAAACCTCCATGGCCGAATTGCATGCAAGCTTCACTCTTCCATCTTCAAGCCATGATCCTTGCATTTTCCTTCACTAAAGTTATTCTACACAACTTTGGTAGTAGATAGGTAGCAAGAAAGTTAAGTTTTGGTGAGGTTTTAAAGAATTTCAAAAGTGGTAAGTATGTATTTTTAATTCTTGTTTCATTAAACTTTGAATGGGTGTTGTGGGTAGTTGATTTGTGGAAGGATTTTTGAAGTTTGATGAATTAGTGGAAATGTACATTTTGGTAGCTATGGAACCTCAATAAGAACATCTTATTCTTGCATTTAAATAGTGGTTTGAATGATGATTTAAATGTTTGATTGTATTGTAGTTGAATTCCATGTGTAAGGTTTGATTGGAAGCTGGAAAAATTATTTAAATGGAAATTGATGGGTATGTGTAAACTTGTGGCAGCCTCATGAAGAAGATTGAAGTGTTTGAGTTAATGAAATATTGTTGAATTATGTTGTTATGGATGGCAGCATGTGTGTGTGTTTAATTGTTAGAATTTGGACATGGAAATGAGGTATGTTCATGTGGTTGAATTGTGGTAAATGAGACTTTAATTATTGTAATTGGACTTGGAAAAATTTTGAGTTATAAGGTATATGTTGAGAGTGGTTACAAGCTGCAAAAATGACCAAAAATGTGTTGCTAAATGTGTTAATGTTATGGTACAAACCAGAATTGGCATGGAAGAGTGAACTTGATAAGCATAGGATGAGTAATTGGTAAAGGATAAACAAATTGTAATAGGGCAGTGTATGTTTTGGCTTAGAACCTTAAGTGTGTGGCTCCAATTGGTATGAGACCAATTGGAGGTGAAACTAGGCACAAAATGTGCCAAATTTCATGAAGGAAGCTTACCAAAATTCTGCTTAGAAGGTGACTTCAAAAATGACTAAATCCGGATTAGTGCTTTGAAAACCTGAAAATTGACCATTTGGGCAGCAGTTAGTATTTTGGCTATAACTCACTCAAAACAGGTCTAATTGACCTGAAATTTTTACCATGAATAGTTGAGACATATATCTACAATTCCTATGAAGACACCAAAGCCCAGACATGGCTAGAACCAAGCCAAATAGCTTGCACAAATTCAGGTCCAAAAACTGGCCGAACCAAAAGTGACCTAAAAATGACCTAAAGTTATCATTTTGATACATTCTGTCCAGCATTGGTAAATTGACCATATATTGGTCTACACAACTCAGAATGACCTGAAATTTTGCCCCGCGTGCAATAAGACATAGACCTACAAGTTTATAGTTTTGACCGAAACTCGAAAACTAAGGGAACTAGGTCATCCGGCTAGGTCAAATTAGTATACCGAAATCTGGCAAATTGCTATAAAATGCAATATACTTGAAAATGAATTGGGTAACATGTACCAACAATAAAAGGCTATAAAATGTGACATATTGGTAACATCAAACCTAATTCACCTAGAGTGCATCGAGGGTCAATATTTTAGGTTGACTAAGGGAAATAATAGTTTTCAATAAGTTAATTATTAAGCTTTATTCTTAGAGACAGTTTAAATGAGTACTGAAATACTTTAAATTGTATGTTTCAGTTAGCAAAGACTTAGGAAAAGGTAAGGAAACACTGAGTCAGGGCCAACAGACATTTATCAGAGGTTTGTGCACAATAATTACTTCTTTTGAATTTTCAATTGAAATGAATTATGACAAATTGTCTATTATTATTTAAATTGTGAAAAATTGTTTGAATAATATTTAATGGATACTTATTGATTCAAAAGAATTGTAAATGGTTTGAAACCATAGCTATCATGTATATTGGTTGAATTCCTCGCTAGCTTGTCTAGTGGGATGATTGACTTTGAATTCCCTCTCTGGCTGAAGTGTTGAGGTGTGTGCCTGTTGAGGTCGAATAGAATGAGTACTCATATTATTGCCAGCTAGCTATGTTATTCCTCATTAGCCATCGGCTCTTGGGATGAATTGGACTTTGGAACATGATTAAGCTGTGTGTGATTTTATTGATATTTATTGTGATATTGTGAAATGGAGTTTAAATTCTTTATGACATTCACTGTCTTTGAATTTAACTATGGTTTTAAGTATCCACTATTTATATGACTTATGATTTATGATTTAAAGTTGCATTGTGTTAATGTTGTGCACCACTGAGACATTGGCTCAGCGATAGCTTTTCATTGTTGTCGCAGGTAGACAGACTGACAGGGCAGCAGACTAGGCTGCTAGTGCTTCATTGAGAGTTCATCGGGTATATTGAGTATACCATATTTTGCATTTTGTATTGTAATGTATGTTCACTGTATGTATATAGTGTTATTGGTTTTGAGTAGTTGTAAATTAAAATTATATATTGAAGTTGTAAAATAAATTGTGAATTATTTTGGCTTGTAAAATTTGTGATATATTTCTTTTATCTTAACTTTTGAAAGCACTGGAAAAATTATTATGGATTTGAGTTAGCAAATGTTGAGGAACTTATTGTGTTAATTGGGTATTGGAGTTTGGGGATTGAACAAAATATTGGAAGTGCTTTTTACAGGTTTTTGAAGAACTGTTTATTCAAAATAAAGATGGCACTCTTCCAAAATTTTTACAGAAATTATTAATTTTTCAATTGTGTTATCTAGTTTCACTTCAGTTAAAAAAAAAAAAATTTAAAACCTGTAAATAGTGCTCACCACTGTAAAAAAAGGTAAGAAAAGGTCTAAAATCCCTTATAGTGCATTGAATGGGTTATCAGTAGGAGAAGTTTGGTAATTCATTAGGTATACTACGAGATCATATTATGCGTTACAGAGGGGTAGGATGTGACATATTTTAGTGGTATCAGAGCTAGTTTTTAAATTCTATTTTCAGCTATAATTTGAATATTCTTTCTTCATAGTACAACTGCTCAATGTCATTGTTTGATACATACAGTACATTACATTAACAATATGCACTAACGGGAGGAAATCTCCTTGTGTTATTTGTTCCGGAGGTCTAAGATCCTCGAATTGACTATGGAAGAGGGTGATCGTTCAGTCGATCAATCTATAGAGGCTGAGGTACAAGGGGATGCCCCATCCCTACATAATGTCAGTGGATCAGCCAAACCAGCCCCCTCAATACCGCAGTTTCCTGCTCAGTTCGCTCAGCAGATGGCTACAATGTTCCAACAAATGGCTGGTAACATGCCTACTCAAGTCCCACTATAGACACCAGTGGTACAACCATAGTCTTCTGCTAGGCAGTATGACAAATTGATGAAATATGGGGCTACTGAGTTCAAGGGGACAGTAGATCCTCTAAAGGCAGAATAGTGGTTAGAGAGAATGGATAGGGTGTTCAAGAAGCTACATTGTATAGAGGAGCTCAGATTTGAATATTCAGTGCTAACATGGAATGATTTTCTACGGGAGTTCAGACAAAAATATGTCCCTGATGCTTATGTGGACTAGAAGTTGCAAGAGTTCCTAAGTCTGAAATAGGGGAGTAGATCAGTGGCTGAATATGAAAGGGAATTTTCTTGCCTGAGCCATTATGTAGTAAGTCTACTTGCTACCAGTAGGGAAAGATGTAAGAGGTTTGAAACCGACTTGAAGCCTAGTATCAGATTACAAGTGGTCAGATTCAAACATAACAACTTCTCTGAGCTTATTTCTCAAGCACTAGAACTAGAAAGAATTGAATCTGAAGTGGCCCCTGAGAAAAAGAAATCAGAAAAGATAGAAAAAGAGGGAAAGTTAGTAGAACAGAGTTCTTGTGGTCCTACTGGAAAGAGGAAGAACCATGGGGGACACAGCAGAGGTGGTAAGAAGTTTGGTAGGGGAAGATATTTAGGACAGAAACCTCCTCCATCTGGTCAGCAGAGTACCAGAAGTACCTACCCTCCCCGCCAATGTGAAACTTGTGGAAGAAATCATGGTGGGGTGTGCTATAAGGCCATAGGAGCCTGTTATAACTGTGGAGGCACAGGGCACTTTGCCAAAGACTGCACCAGTACTCGCAGAGTTGGGCCACCTCCTACTACTGCTGAAGGGTCAGTCCAGAATCCTGTCACCAGAGGTTCATAACCATCTAGCAGAGGTAGAGGCAGGGGTAGAGGTAGTCCATCAGGCAGCCAAGGCACTATGAATCAATCAGAGCAAGGCAGTGCTCCAGTCATAGTCTATGTAATGAGACAGAGAGAAGAGGCCGAGACATCTGATGTTGTGTGTAACATCCCCGCTGTACGTGTTCTGTACGTTCAATTGCTCCAGTAGTCAAATAACAGTCCAGGCAAGTCAGTATGTCTGGAACTACACTTCGGTGATAGTGAACAGACATATAATGATGAAATAAATAAAAAGAAAATACAAGAAAAATCAAACAAAAATGAAAGAGAGAAAATGAAGCTAAGTTAAACGAGCCGGCATTGTAGCGATGGGTGACTGCACCGGGAAGGCCGTTACCGACCCTAGGACCACGGGGAACCCTCTGAATTTAATTTTGAGACACAGATAAAGGTTTATTGAAATGTAATTGACACTAGAAATATCAAAGAAAAATTAATAAATTAGTACAAAGAAAAATGAAAATCGAGAAACAGACAAAAATCGGTGTTACCGAAAAATCGGGAATGTAACCCGAAGTGGGGTATTTTGGTCAATTGACACCTAGAGTTAGCTTTTGACCTAAATTTCCATTAAAAATAAATGATATTACACTTTATAAATGTCATGAAAAATTAAATGGTGACACATTATGTAAATAGTGAAATAATTGAGCTAAAGGTGCAAATAATGAAAGTTTAACTAATTAAACAATTAGTTTAGAGTTAGTGCTCCACTAACTCAATCCTTGGGACATTATCTAAGACATTAGTGGGCAGAAACCACTTCTTCTTCACTAAAACACAAACCAGCCGAAACAAAACCTCCATGGAAGTCCACCATGGCCAAACTTCCTCCATCAACATGCACCATTGATCAAGCCCTCATTAAAGCTTGCCTATTCACCTTGGGGAAGATATTGGCAACAAGAAAAACTAGATTTGGTGAAGTTTTGATAAGCATCAAAAGTTGTAAGTGTCCAAAATCCCTCCCTTGCTTTGGTAAAGCTTGTGTTTAGGTTGAGGTGAGTGTTTTGGTGAAGAGAAATGAAAGAAATAGTGAGAAATGAATTGGTCCATTTTTGGCAGCCATGAACCCTTGTTGAGCTTGAGCTATTTTTACTTCTAATGAATGAAAATGAAGGTTGATTGATTCAAATGAAAGTTAGAGTAAGTTTGTGCACAAGTATGTACATGTAGTGTTTAGATTAAAGGTGTGAAATGGAACCTTGAAGCCTTGAGCAAACTGCCATGTTTGGCAGCCCCTAATAGCATGAATTTGTGTGTGAATATATGGTTATTAATGATATATGTTAATGTAAATTTGTGGGCAGCAAGTGTAAGTGATGTTGAAGTATGAATATGTTGAAGTATATGTGTAATATTAACATTGAAGTATGTTGAATTTTGGTGGAAGTGAATGTTGAACTTAATGATGGATTGTGTGCATTCAGCACTTGAACATTCTGCCCAGAATTGTTGCTGAAATTGTGTACAATATATGTATAGAAGTGTTGTTGATTGAATATTGTAGTAATGAGGAGGAGGAGGAACATTAAATTGGAAGTGTATGAGCTTTGTGCAGGTTGTGTATTGAAGGCAGCACCTAACTGAGGCCATAAGTGCCAAACTATAAACCCAATTGGTATGAGGCCAATATGGGGTGAAACTAGACACCAAATAGGCCAACTTTCATGTAGAAAGGTTGCCAAAATTCTGCCTAGAAACTGACCTTAAAAAGTGACCAAATTCGGATTAGTGCATTTAAGGCCTGAAAACTGACTATTTGGGCAGCAGTTAGTGTTTAGGCCATAACTCACTCAAAACAAGTCCAATTGACCTGAAATTTTGACCATGAATAGTTAAGACTTATATCTATAAGTCTTATGAAGAACCAAAGCCCAGAAATGACCAGAACCAAGTCAAATGGCTTGCACAAGTTCGGGCACAAAAACTGCCGAACCAAAAGTGACCTAAAAATTGACCAAATTGTGCACTAAAAGTTCAATTTGTCCAGCTTTAGCAAATTGACCATATCTTGGTCTACACAACTCGGAATGACCTGAAATTTTTCCCCACGTGCAATAAGACATAGAGCTACAATTTTTCTTCTTTGACCAGAAGCTAAAAACCAAGGGAAATAGGACTTTAACCTAGACCAATCTAGCACACAAAAATTGAGAATTTGACATTTTGCATACAGTGATGCTTGAAGCATTTTGGCAATGAATGCCAACTTGTAAAAATGGTAAATTGCACTATATTGGCAGCATATTGAGATATAAATTTTGACATATTGATGCTAGAAACAACTTATCCATATTACCTAAAAAAAAAAGGTCAACATATGCATTGACTTGTGAATTATATAATAGTTAGTAGACTCCAAAGATTGAAGAATTAAACAATTAATTTATAATGTGCCCTAGTTTGCCTAGTTGACTAGTATGGATAGGTTGGCATGCCAATAGGATTCTGACAGCTGTTCTATAAATGGCATTATGCCATACTGTGTTTTTACGGCCTATCATGCCGCACTGTGACTTTAATAGCCTACGGCTATACATATTGTGTATTTATTTTTGGCTTATCGCCAGATTGACTATATGGCTTTTTAGCCACGCTATTTGCACATCGGGAGACACTTTGTGACCGATGGTGTGACGGCCTGAGGTACTAGGTACCCAGTGCCAGTATATCCGTTTATCTAGTTTGATCAGTATATAGGCTACATGGGCAGTAATTCAAGTACAATTAAATTCAAATAGCTAAATCCAGTCTACTGAAATACAGCACCACTAAAAATTTGTAAATACTTTATTTACTTTATTTTAGTGTATATTTCTTTATATTTGGCACCACTAAGCAAAATTGCTTAGCGCGTTGCTTTTGTAACGCGTAGGTATTGGAGACACCGCTGGGGAGCCCAGCAGACCTACAACCGGGTGAGACATCAGATATGCACAGGAGTCCGGAGTCATCTGCACTGCATTGCATATGTGGTAGGACTTAGGATAACCTGTATTTTGTACTTTTATTGTATTTTCGAGATTCAGTCTTGTATTTTGTAATATCTTGTACATATTAAATAACATGGAGATTTTCTGTATATATTTAGATTATTATGGACTGTATTATGGAACTGTTTAATGACTGTAAAAGTCTATAGACTTTATTAAGAAATAGAGACTGTGAAATATTTGAGATTTTAATATTATCATATTAAACTGTTTTTAACAAGTTTGGAATGACAGTTTGTCCGAAATGCAGATGGCACCTTGCCAAATTTTTATTACTATTTTAAAACACTGACTTTATTAAAGTGTGAAAATAGAACCAGCATGCTATAAATAGCACATAAACACTTTTTAAAATCAAATTGAGTTTAGAAAATGTGATAATCATATACTAGGTGCTCCAGCACGCCGTGTAGTACGCCTTGCTCGGCTATTCTGTAGACGGGTAAGGGGTGTTACATATTATCGTATCAGAGCCTGGTTTAGGCGTTTCTGGACCTAGATAGATTGCATATCATGCATTGCATTGTAAGTGTTAAGATGACTCTAATGCAGATCTTTTGATTTTTTTTGTTATTTTAATCAGAATATGGACTCCACATCGCAGAGAGCGGTCGATGAGGAAGTGGAAAGTCATGCTCCATCTGTGACTGAACCAGGAGACAGGAGGGAACCTGTTCCACCATTACCAAATGCATTAGCCACATTTCAGCAAATGGCTGAGTTCTTTAGACAGATGGCAGGAGTTATGCCACCACCACCACCTCCACATCAAAAATCTCATATGGAGAGACTCAGGAAGTTTGGAGCAGTGGACTTTCTGGGCAAAAGAGAAGATGATTCTGTCACAGCTGAAAACTGGTTGGACAGAACTGGAAGAGTCTTGAAACAACTTCATTGTACTCCAGAGCATAATTTGGAAGCTGCTGTATCACTATTGCAGGATGATGCATACCAGTGGTGGGATACAGTAACTAGTGAGGTGCCACTAGAACAGATAACTTGGGATTTCTTTCTCACTGAGTTCAGAAAGAAGTATGTGGGCAGTGTATACTTGGAAGAGAAGAGAAAGGGAGTTTATTACCCTATGCCAGAGACAGCTGACAGTGGCTGAATATGAAAGAGAATTTGTCAGACTAAGCCGCTATGGGCTGGAAATAGTCCCTAATGAGGCTGAGAGATGCAAGAGATTTGAGGAAGGACTCAATGATAACATGAAAGTAATGATTACAGCCTTGGGGATTACAGAGTTTGCCAAGTTAGTGGAAGCTGCACTGAAGGTTGAAAAAGTTAGAATGAATGAGCGTAATGTATGGGACAGAGCAGAAAAGAGGTCGTGGTCGACCAGGTACATCTTCTGCCCCTAGTAAGAAATTCAGAGGTTCGCCTACTCAGAGTTTTAGTAGAGCACCAAGTCAGGGTCAGTCACAGAGGCCCAAATCTCAGTTTGCACCAAGGAGAGGCCAGTGTAACCCTTCAATGGCTAGCTCTCCAAGGACAGGGTACAGGGGACCAGCCCCAACAGTATCTGTTGCTTGCCCACATTGCCAAAAATGGCATAAGGGTGAATGTTGGAGGATGATAGGTGCTTGTTTACGGTGTGGATCTACAGACCACCTAGTCCGAGATTGTCTACGCAGAACTACTACATCCACTCTGGTATCAACTGATAGGCCTGCCCCTCCAGCTCCAAGGGGTAAAAGGCCGGGTAAGGCTGAGGCAGCCGGTACTTCATAGAAACCTGTGTCAGAGTCTGTGGAAAGAGCATAAGGCAGAAAACCAGCCAAAGCCTATGCTATAAGGGCACAGGAGGAACAGGATGCTCCAATGTTATCAAGGGTACGTTCCTCCTTTATAATACTTCTGTGCATGTATTAGTGGATCCTGGATCTACTCATTCATATATTTGTATCAAGCTGCCAGTAGAAAAGGGAATACCAATGGAGGAAAGTGACCAAGACATCCTGGTCACAAATCCGCTAGGCCACAGTGTGGTAGTAAACAAGGTGTATAAGGGCTGTCCATTGAAGATTCAAGGGAAAGAGTTCTTAGCAGACTTAATCGAACTGCCTTTCCATGAGTTTAATGTGATTTTGGGAATGGACTAGTTATCCCATCATCAGGCAATAGTAGATTGTAAATTGAAGAGAATCTCTCTGAAAACTGCTGAGAACGAAGAAATAATAGTAGTGGGTGAAAGGACAGATTTCTTGTCCAATGTCATCTCAGCTACAGTTGCAAGGAGATGGTTGAGAAAAGGGTGTAAAGCCTATCTGGCACATGTGGTTGACACTAGGCAGGGTAAACTTGACTTGTCTGACATACCCACAGTAAGAGATTTCTCTGAGGTATTTCCTGAGGAATTGCCTAGTTTGCCACCAGAAAGGGAAGTTGAATTTGCCATTGAGATTATGCCGGGTACAGCTCCGATTTCAATTGCTCCGTATAGAATGGCACCTACTGAATTGAAAGAGTTAAAAATCCAGCTGCAAGAATTGCTAGACAAGGGGTTCATACACCCCAGTGTGTCACCGTGGGGAGCTCCAGTACTGTTTGTAAAGAAGAAAGATGGGACACTGAGGTTATGTGTTGACTACCGGCAGTTAAATAGAGTAACAGTGAAGAACAAGTATCCATTGCCTAGAATTGACGATCTATTTGATCAGTTGAAGGGAGTCGGTGTGTTTTCTAAGATTGATCTCAGATCAGGGTATCATCAGCTAAGGGTTAAGGATACAGATGTGCCTAAGACTGCATTTAGAACCCAGTATGGGCATTATGAATTCCTGGTGATGCCATTTAGGTTAACAAACGCTTCAGCAGTATTCATGGACTTTATGAACCGTATCTTCCATCCATACTTAGATCGGTTCGTAGTGGTCTTCATTGATGACATCCTGGTGTATTCCAAGGATAAAGCAGAACATGATGAGCATTTGAGAATTATTCTGCAGACTCTAAAAGAGAAGAAATTGTATGCTAAATTGTCCAAGTGTGAGTTCTGGTTGAATGAGATTGCATTCCTTGGACATGTAGTATCAGCTGAAGGGATTAGAGTGAATCCCAAGAAGATTGAAGCAGTGATGGAATGGAAGCCTCCTAGAAATACAACTGAGATCAGAAGTTTCTTGGGGTTAGCTGGATATTATAGAAGATTTGTAAAGGAATTTTCCCTGATAGCTGCTCCAATGACCAAATTACTGCACAAGAATATGAAATTTAACTGGAATGACAAGTGTCAAGCCAGTTTTGAGAGGCTGAAGGCTATGTTGACAGAGGCACCAGTGTTAACACAGCCAATGTCTGGAAAAGACTTTGTAGTCTACAGTGATGCCTCACACAATGGGTTAGGGTGTGTACTCATGCAAGAAGGGAAAGTGGTCACATATGCTTCCAGGCAGTTAAGGCCACATAAAAAGAATTACCCTACTCATGATTTAGAGTTAGCAGCAATTATCTTCGCATTGAAGATATGGAGGCATTACTTGTATGGAGAAAGATGCTACATATGCACAGCCCATAAGAGTCTGAAGTATCTGCCAACCCAGAAGGAACTTAATTTGAGACAGAGGCGATGGATTGAATTCCTGAAAGATTATGATTGTGTGATTGACTACCACCCTGGGAAGGCAAATGTAGTCGCTGATGCTTTAAGCAGAGAATCTATTGTAGCATTAAGATCTCTGAATGCCCAACTATCCTTAACTCATGATGGAGTTATTTTGGCTGAGTTGTAAGTGAAGCCGAATCTGTTACAACAGATACAGGATGGGCAGAAGACAGATGAGAAATTAATGGCTGTTATGGACAAAATCACTGAGGGGAAGGAAACTGAATATGAAGTGAAAGAAAATGGGTGCCTGTACTATAAAGAAAGAATGTGTGTTCCAGATGATAAAGAATTGAAAACCAGTATTCTGAAAGAAGCACATAACAGTGTGTATGCTATGCACCCAGGAAGCACAAAAATGTATCATGACACAAACTCGACATCTGGTGGCGGTATGAAGAAGGACATAGTTGACTATGTAACTAGATGCTTGACATGTCAGCAAGTCAAAGCAGAACATCAAGTTCCATCAGGTTTGTTACAGCCCATAAACATACCTGAATGGAAGTGGGACCGAGTCACTATGGACTTTGTCAGTGGTCTACCTCTCACTCAGAAGAAGCATGATGCAATATGGGTGATTGTGGATAGGTTGACCAAATCAGCATATTTTCTGCCAGTCAGAACTGACTACTCACTGGAAAAGCGAGTAGAATTGTACATCAGTGAGATAGTTAGACTACATGGAATTTCACTTTCCATTATATCTGATAGAGACCCGAGGTTTACATCTAGATTTTGGAAGAAATTACAAGAATCCTTGGGCACACAACTCCATTTTAGTACGGCTTTTCATCCTCAAACGGATGGACAGTCGAAAAGAATAATCCAGGTCCTCGAGGATATACTAAGAAGTTGTGTTATTGAGTTTGAGGGAAGTTGGGACAGATACCTTCCAATGGCAGAATTTGCATATAACAATAGCTATCAAGCTAGCATACAGATGGCACCCTATGAAGCACTATATGGGAGAAAATGCAGAACACCTGTATGTTGGACTGAATTGGGTGAAGATAAGCTAGTGGGGCCATACCTAATAAAACAGACAGAGGAAAAGGTGAAACTAATAAAGGCCAATTTGAAAGTTGCCTTAGACCGACAGAAATCTTATGCTGACTTGAGGAGAAAAGACATTGAGTATGAAGTTGGCGAGAAGGTATTTCTCAAAGTATAACCGTGGAAGAAAGTGTTGAGATTCGGGAAAAAGGGAAAACTAAGCCCTAGGTTTATTGGCCCATATGAAGTTATTGAACGTGTGGGACCAGTAGCCTACCGATTAGCCTTACCACCTGAGCTGGACAAGATACATAATGTGTTCCATGTCTCGATGCTCAGAAGATACAGATCAGATCCTTCACATGTCATCTCAGCAGAAGAAATTATGGTACAACCTAACCTGACATATGAAGAAGAACCAATTAAAATCTTGGCACGAGAGATAAAAGAGCTCAGAAACAAGACAATTCCACTAGTGAAAATCCTATGGAGACACCACAACACGGAGGAGGCAACATGGGAGAGCGAGGAGACAATGAGACAACAGTTCCCTCAGCTCTTCACATCAGGTAAATTTTGAGGACGAAATTTTTATTTAGAGGGGAAGAGTTGTAACATCCCTGCTCTACGTGTTCTGTACGTTCAATTGCTCCAGTAGTCAAATAATACCAGTAGAAGTCAAGATGTCCGAACTACACTTCGGTGATAGTGAACAGACATATAATGATGAAATAAATAAAAAGAAAATACAAGAAAAATCAAACAAAAATGAAAGAGAGAAAATGAAGCTAAGTTAAACGAGCCGGCACCGTAGCGATGGGTGACTGCACCGGGAAGGCCGTTGCCGACCCCAGGACCGTGGGGAACCCTCTGAATTTAATTTTGAGACACAGATAAAGGTTTATTGAAATTTAATTGACACTAGAAATATCAAAGAAAAATTAATAAATTAGTACAAAGAAAAATGAAAATCGAGAAATAGACAAAAATCTATGTTACCGAAAAATCGGGAATATAACCCGAAGTGGGGTATTTTGGTCAATTGACACCTAGAGTTGGCTTTTGACCTAAATTTCCATTAAAAATAAATGATATTACACTTCATAAATGTCATGAAAAATTAAATGGTGACACATTATGTAAATAGTGAAATAATTGAGCTAAAGGTGCAAATAATGAAAGTTTAACTAATTAAACAATTAGTTTAGAGTTAGTGCTCCACTAACTCAATCCTTGGGACATTATCTAAGACATTAGTGGGCAGAAACAACTTCTTCTTCACCAAAACACAAACCAGCCGAAACAAAACCTCCATGGAAGTCCACCATGGCCAAACTTCCTCCATCAACATGCACCATTGATCAAGCCCTCATTTTCACTTGCTTCCTTCATTAAAGCTTGCATATTCACCTTGGGGAAGATATTGGCAACAAGAAAAACTAGATTTGGTGAAGTTTTGATAGCATCAAAAGTTGTAAGTGTCCAAAATCCCTCCCTTGCTTTGGTAAAGCTTGTGTTTAGGTTGAGGTGAGTGTTTTGGTGAAGAGAAATGAAAGAAATAGTGAGAAATGAATTTGTCCATTTTTGGCAGCCATGAACCCTTGTTGAGCTTGAGTTATTTTTACTTCTAATGAATGAAAATGAAGGTTGATTGATTCAAATGAAAGTTAGAGTAAGTTTGTGCACAAGTATGTACATGTAGTGTTTAGATTAGAGGTGTGAAATGGAACCTTGAAGCCTTGAGCAAACTGCCATGTTTGGCAGCCCCTAATAGCATGAATTTGTGTGTGAATATATGGTTATTAATGATATATGTTAATGTCAATTTGTGGGCAGCAAGTGTAAGTGATGTTGAAGTATGAATATGTTGAAGTATATGTGTAATATTAAAATTGAAGTATGTTGAATTTTGGTGGAAGTGAATGTTGAACTTAATGATGGATTGTGTGCATTGAGCACTTGAACATTTTGCCCAGAATTGTTGCTGAAATTGTGTACAATATATGTATAGAAGTGTTGTTGATTGAATATTGTAGTAATGAGGAGGAGGAGGAACATTAAATTGGAAGTGTATGAGCTTTGTGCAGGTTGTGTATTGAAGGCAGCACATAACTGAGGCCATAAGTGCCAAACTATGAACCCAATTAGTATGAGGCCAATATGGGGTGAAACTAGACACCAAATAGGCCAACTTTCATGCAGAAAGGTTGCTAAAATTCTGCCTACAAACTGACCTTAAAAAGTGACCAAATCCGGATTAGTGCATTTAAGGCCTGAAAACTGACCATTTGGGCAGCAGTTAGTATTTAGGCCATAACTCACACAAAGCAAGTCCAATTGACATGAAATTTTGACCATGAATAGTTAAGACGTATATCTACAAGTCTTATGAAGACACCAAAGCCCAGAAATGACCAGAAACAAGTCAAATGGCTTGCACAAGTTCGGGCACAAAAACTGCCGAACCAAAAGTGACCTAAAAATTGACCAAATTGTGCACTAAAAGTTCAATCTGTCCAGCTTTAGAAAATTGACCATATCTTGGTCTACACAACTCGGAATGACCTGAAATTTTTCCCCGCGTGCAATAAGACATAGAGCTACAATTTTTCTTCTTTGACCAGAAGCTAAAAACCAAGGGAAATAGGACTTTAACCTAGACCAATCTAGCACACAAAAATTGAGAATTTGACATTTTGCATACTGTGATGCTTGAAGCATTTTGGCAATGAATGCCAACTTGTAAAAATGGTAAATTGCACTATATTGGCAGTATATTGAGAAATAAATTTTGACATATTGATGCTAGAAACAACTTATCCATATTACCTAAAAAAAAAAGGTCAACATATGCATTGACTTGTGAATTATATAATAGTTAGTAGACTCCAAAGATTGAAGAATTAAACAATTAATTTATAATGTGCCCTAGTTTGCCTAGTTGACTAGTAAGGATAGGTTGGCATGCCAATAGGATTCTGACAGCTGTTCTGTAAATGGCATTATGCCATACTGTGTTTTTACGGCCTATCATGCCGCACTGTGACTTTAATAGCCTACGACTATACATATTGTGTATTTATTTTTGGCTTATCGCCAGATTGACTATATGGCTTTTTAGCCACGCTATTTGCACACCGGGAGACACTTTGTGACCGATGGTGTGACGGCCCGAGGTACTAGGTACCCAGTGTCAATATATCCGTTTATCCAGTCTGGTCAGTATATAGGCTACACGGGTAGTAATTCAAGTACAATTAAATTCAAATAGCTAAATCCAGTCTACTGACATACAGCACCACCAAAACTTTGTAAATACTTTATTTACTTTATTTTAGTGTATATTTCTTTATATTTAGCACCACTAAGCAAAATTGCTTAGCGTGTTGCTTTTGTAACGCGTAGGTATTGGAGACACCGCTGGGGAGCCCAGCAGACCTACAACCGGGTGAGACATCAGATCTGCACAGGAGTCCGAAGTCATCTGCACTGCATTGCATATGTGGTAGGACTTAGGATAACCTGTATTTTGTACTTTTATTGTATTTTCGAGATTCGGTCTTGTATTTTGTAATATCTTGTACATATTAAATAACATGGAGATTTTCTGTATATATTTAAATTATTATGGACTGTATTATGGAACTGTTTAATGACTGTAAAAGTCTATAGACTTTATTGAGAAATAGAGACTGTGAAATATTTGAGATTTTAATATTATCATATTAAACTATTTTTAACAGGTTTGGAAGGACAGTTTGTCCGAAATGCAGATGGCACCTTGCCAAATTTTTATTACTATTTTAAAACACTGACTTTATTAAAGTGTGAAAATAGAACTAGCATGCTATGAATAGCACATAAACACTTTTTAAAATCAAATTGAGTTTAGAAAATGTGATAATCACAGACTAGGTGCTCCGGCACGCCGTGTAGCACGCCTTGCTCGGCTATTCTGTAGACGGGTAAGGGGTGTTACATTGTGGCTGGTACCTTCTTAACTTTTAATCAAGATGTGTTTATGTTATTTGATCCGGGTTCTATCCATTCTTATGTGAGTGCTAGGATCATTGATTGCATTGTTGTTCCATGTACAAAAATGGACTTTGAGGTGCTAGTAACAAGTCCGCTAGGACAAGAGGTCAGGGTTAATAGAATGTATAGGGATTGTCCTTTGGTGATCCAAGGATATACTTTTCTGTCTGATCTCATTGAAATGCCCTTCAGAGATTATGATATCATCTTGGGCATGGATTGGTTAGCCAGGCATCGTGCCAGATTGATTGTAGATTGAAGACAGTCACTTTTGGTCTCCCTCAGTACAGTCATGTGGTAATACATGGGGAGAGGCAGCTATTGCCATCAAACATATTTCGGCTGCACTAGCCAGGAAAATGATTATAAAGGGGTGTGAAGCATACTTGGCACATGTGGTAGACACTCAAGTGGGGAGTTCAGCATTGAGGGACATCCCTACAGTATATGACTTTCCAGATGTGTTTCCTGATGAATTACCAGGATTACCTCCAGAAAGAGAGGTGCAGTTTGAAATTAATGTTATGCCTGGTGTGGATCCAATCTCCATAACACCATACAGAATGGCACCAGCAGAGTTGAAGGAGTTGAAGGTGCAGTTGCAAGAACTACTTGAAAAGGGCTTCATCCGCACTAGTGTGTCACCTTGGGGAGTGCCAGTATTGTTTGTTAAGAAGAAGGATGGCACTCTTTGCTTATGTATTGACTATCGACAGTTGAATAAGGTGACAATAAAGAACAGATATCCATTGCCTCGCATTGATGATTTATTTGATTAGTTGAAGGGTGCAGCTATATTCTCCAAAATTGATTTGCGATCTGGTTATTATCAATTGAAAGTGCAAGAGCAAAGTATTTCAAAAACTGCTTTCAGAACTCGGTATGGCCACTATGAGTTTCTAGTAATGCCATTCGGGTTAACAAATGCTCCAGCTGCTTTTATAGATCTGATGAACACTATCTTCAGACCATATCTCGACCAATTTGTGGTGGTGTTTATTGATGACATTTTGATATATTTAAGGAATGCAGAGGAGCATGACAGACATCTGCGGATTGTACTGCAGACTTTAAGGGAGAAACAGCTATACTCCAAATTATCGAAATGTGAATTTTGGATGAAAGAAATCTCCTTCTTGGGACATGTTGTGTCAGCTGAAGGGATCAAGGTAGCTTCCAGCAAGGTAGAAGCTATCCTTAATTGGAAGCCACCCAGGAATATCACAGAAATTCCAGTTTTCTGGGTTTAGCTGGATATTATTGTCGATTTGTGAAAGGGTTTTCTATGTTAGCTTCTCCACTGACCAAGCTGCTTCGAAAAGATGTAAAATTTCAGTGGACTGATAAATGCCAGTAGAGTTTTGATGAGTTAAAGAGGTGTTTGACTGAAGCTCCAGTCCTTACTTTACCTACACCGGGTAAATAATACACAGTTTATAGTGATGCTTCTCACAATGGGTTAAGCTGTGTATTGATGCAAGATCGGAATGTCATTACTTATGCATCACGCCAGCTGAAACCGCATGAGAGGAACTACCCAACACATGACTTGGAGCTAGCAGCTATTGTTTTTGCTCTGAAGATCTAGAGACACTATTTGTATGGGGAGAAATGTTATATTTACACAGATCACAAGAGCTTGAAGTACTTAGGTACCCAGAAGGAATTGAATTTGAGGCAGAGGAGATGGTTATAACTGATTAAAGACTATGATTGCTTAATAGACTATCAGCCAGGGAAAGCAAATGTGGTGGCTGATGCCTTAAGTCGCAAGACTATGGCAAGTCTAAGAGTTTCTCCTTTGTTCATGGTACATGAGTTGAAAACACAGCATGCCAGTTTAGAGATTAATGATGAGGGACAGACAGTAGTTGCATGGCATGTACAGCAAGTGTTGATTGATCATATCAGAATGGCTGCTCAGGGTGATGATAAATATCAGAAGCTACTGAAAGAAGTCCAGCAGGGTAAGAAACCTGAATTCTCTGTAAGAGATGATGGTTTACTACTACATCAGGGCAGAATGTGCGTTCCTAATGATGTAGAATTGAGACAGATCATCATGAAGGAAGCACATGAGTCTCCTTTTGCTATGCACCTTGGTGGAACTAAAATGTACAGAGGGCTGAAAGAGCATTACTGTTGGATGGGTATGAAGAGGGATATAGCTGAATTTGTTTCCAAATGCCTAACTTGTCAGCAAGTAAAGGCAGAACATCAAGTACCAGCAGGTTTGTTACATCCATTGCCAGTACCAGAGTGGAAATGGGAACGGATAACTATGGATTTTGTGATGGGACTTCTAAGGACACAGAATAGTCATGATGCAGTATGGGTTATAGTTGATAGACTAACCAAATCTGCTCACTTTTTGCCAGTCCGAATGGACTATAGCCTGGAAAGATTGGCTAGATTGTACATAAATAAGATTGTAAGACTAAATGGAGTGCCAGTATCGATTGTATCTGACAGAGATCCTAAGTTCACTTCTAGATTCTGGGGTAGTCTTCAGAGAGCCCTAGGAACTAGATTGAACTTCAGCACAGCATTCCACCCACAGACAGATGGCCAGTCTGAGAGGGTAATTCAGATATTGGAGGATATGCTACGAGCTTGTGTGATTGAGTTTGAAGGTAGTTGTGATACACACTTGCCTTTGATTGAGTTTGCTTATAACAACAGCCACCAATCAAGCATTGGGATGCCTCCATATGAAGCTTTGTATGGCAAAAAGTGCAGAACTCCCCTATGTTGGGATGAAGTTGGTGAAAGGAAGATGATTGGGCTAGAAATTGTTTAGCAGATAGAGGAAAAGATCAGATTGATCAGAGATCGACTCAAGGCTGCATCAGACCGTCAGAAGTCCTATGTTGATCTGAAGAGAAGAGATATTGAATATGCAGTGGGTGATAAGGTGTTCCTTAAAGTTTCTCCTTGGAAGAGGATTATGAGATTTAGCAGAAAGGGGAAACTGAGTCCTCGCTTTATCAGACCATATGAGGTTCTAGAAAGAGTGGGTCCTTTGGCATATCGGTTAGCATTACTTCCAGAGCTAGAAAGGATACACAGTGTCTTCCATGTGTCCATGTTAAGGAGGTACAAATCTGACCCATCTCATGTACTATCAATTGAAGAGATTGAGGTAAATTCAGACCTCTCATATGAGGAAGAACCCATAGAAATTCTGGCATACGAGGTGAAGCAGCTGAGGAATAAACCGATACACCTGGTTAAAGTGCTGTGGAACCATCATTCAGGCCAGGAAGCTACTTGGGAACATGAAGAGGATATGAGCAGACAGCACCCACAGCTGTTCAAAAACTGATACCAAGTAAAATTTCGAGATGAAATTTATTTTAAGGGGGGGTGAATTGTAACACCCCTATGTTTGGTAGTGCGTTCTACTGTTTCGGAGACCAGTGCTGTCCGGACAGCTAGGATGCCTCGAACTACACTTAGATATGGGTGAGGAGACAAAAAATAATGAAATACAAGAAAAGAAAATACAAGAAAAACAAAGAAAAAATAATAGCAATGAAATGTAACCAAGTTAAACGAGCTAAGAACCATAGCAATGGGTGACCGCACTAGGAAGTTGCGGCGTGGACCGTTGACTAGCCCTGGACTGCGGGGAACCCTGAAAAATATTTTAAAGATATAATTAAAGACTTATTGAAGTATAAATATCATTAGAAATATCAAAGAAAAATTAATTAATTAGTACAAAGAAAAACGAGAAATCGAGAAAATGACAAAACTCGGTGTTACTGAAAAATCAGAAATGCAACCCGAACAGGGGCATTGTGGTCATTTGACACCCCAAGTTGTCTTTTGACCTAAATGTCCATTAAAAATAAATGATATTACACTTTAGAAATGTTATGAAAAATTAAAATAGTGGTACATAATCTAAATAGCAAAAGATAGGAGGAAAATGTGGAAAATTGGAACGTTTAACATAAAAAAATACTTTTAATCCTATTAGTGCTTCACTAACTCCACTTAAGTGGACATTTAATCAACATATGGATAGAATATGCCTTCATCTTCCTCACTTTGCAAAACCAGCCGAAATTGAAATGCTCTCAAACCTCCATGGCCGAATTGCATGCAAGCTTCACTCTTCCATCTTCAAGCCATAATCCTTGCATTTTCCTTCACTAAAGTTGTTCTACACAACTTGGGCAGTAGATAGGCAGCAAGAAAGTTAAGTTTTGGTGAGGTTTTAAAGAATTTCAAAAGTGGTAAGTATGTATTTTTAATTCTTGTTTCATTAAACTTTGAATGGGTGTTGTGGGTAGTTGATTTGTGAAAGGATTTTTGAAGTTTGATGAATTAGTGGAAATGTATATTTTGGCAGCCATGGAACCTCAATAAGAATAGCTTATTCTTGCATGTAAATAGTAGTCTGAATGATGATTTAAATGTTTGATTGTATTGTAGTTGAATTCCATATGTAAGGTTTGATTGGAAGCTTGAAAAATTGTTTAAATGGAAATTGATGGGTATGTGTAAACTTGTGGCAGCCTCATGAAGAAGATTGAAGTGTTTGAGTTCATGAAATATTATTGAATTCTGTTGTCATGGATGGCAGCATGTGTGTGTGTTTAATTGTTAGAATTTGGACATGGAAATAACGTATGTTCATGTGGTTGAATTGTGGTAAATGGGACTTTAATTGTTGTAATTGGACTTGGAAAAATTCTGAGTTATAAGGTGTATGTTGAGAGTGGTTACAAGCTGGCAAAATAACCAAAAATGTGTTGCTAAATGTGTTAATGTTATGGTACAAACCAGAATTGGCATGGAAGAGTGAACTTGGTAAGCATAGGATGAGTAATTGGTAAAGGATGAACAAATTGTAATAGGGCAGTGTATGTTTTGGCTTAGAACCTTAAGTGTGTGGCTCCAATTGGTATGAGACTAATTGGAGGTGAAACTAGGCACAAAATGTGCCAACTTTCATGAAGGAAGCTTACCAAAATTCTGCTTAGAAGGTGACTTCAAAAATGACCGAATCCGGATTAGTGCTTTGAAAACCTTAAAATTGACCATTTGGGCAGTAGTTAGTGTTTTGGCCATAACTCACTCAAAACAGGTCTAATTGACCTACAATTTTTACCATGAATAGTTGAGACATATATCTACAATTCTTATAGAGACACCAAAGCCCAAAAATGGCCAAAACCAAGCCAAATAGCTTGCACAAATTCAGGTCCAAAAACTGGCCGAACCAAAAGTGACCTAAAAATGATCTAAAGTTACCATTTTGGTACATTCTATCTAGCATTGGTAAATTGACCATATCTTGGTCTACAAAAGTCAGAATGACCTGAAATTTTGCCCCATGTGCAATAAGATATAGACCTACAAGTTTGTAGTTTTGACTAAAACCCAAAAACTGAGGGAACTAGGTCATCTGGCTAGGTCAAATTAGTATACTGAAATCCGGCAAATTGCAATAAAATGCAATATACTTGAAAATGAATTGGGTAACATGTACCAACAATAAAAGGCTATAAAATGTGACATATTGGTAACATCAAACCTAATTCAACTAGAGTGCATCGAGGGTTAACACTTTAGGTTGACTAAGGGAAATAATAGTATTCAATAAGTTAATTATTAAGCTTTATTCTTAGAGACAGTTTAAATGAGTACTGAAACACTTCAAATTAGGTGTTTCAGTTAGCAAAGACTTAGGAAAAGGTAAGGAAACACTGAGTCAGGGCCAACAGACATTTATCAGAGGTTTGTGCATAATAATTACTTCTTTTGAATTTTCAATTGAAATGAATTATGACAAATTGTCTATTATTGTTTAAATTGTGAAAAATTATTTGAATAATATTTAATGGATACTTATTGATTCAAAAGCATTGTAAATGGTTTGAAACCATAGCTATCATGTATATTGATTGAATTCCTCGCTAGCTTATCTAGTGGGATGATTGACTTTGAATTCCCTCTCTGGTTGAAGTGTTGAGGTGTGTGCCTGTTGAGGTCGAATAGAATAGTACTCATATTATTGCTAGCTAGCTATGTTATTCCTCATTAGCCATCGGCTCTTGGGATGAATTGGACTTTGGGACATGATTAAGCTGTGTGTGATTTTATTGATATTTATTGTGATATTGTGAAATGGAGTTTAAATTCTTTATGACATTCACTGTCTTTGAATTTAACTATGGTTTTAAGTATCCACTATTTATATGACTTATGATTTGTGATTTAAAGTTGCATTGTGTTAATGTTGTGCACCACTAAGACATTGGCTCAGCGATAGCTTTTCATTGCTGTCGCAGGTAGACAGACTGACAGCGCAGTAGACTAGGCTGCTAGTGCTTCATTGAGAGTTCATCGGGTATATTGAATATACCGTATTTTGCATTTTGTATTGTAATGTATGTTCACTGTATGTATATAGTGTTCTTAGTTTTGAGCAGTTGTAAATTAAAATTGTACATTGAAGTTGTAAAATAAATTGTGAATTATTTTGGCTTGTAAAATTTGCGATATATTTCTTTTATCTTAACTTTTGAAAACACTGGAAAAATTATTGTGGATTTGAGTTGGCAAATGTTGAGAAACTTATTGTGTTGATTGGGTATTGGAGTTTGGGGATTGAAAAAAATATTGGAAGTGCTTTTTACAGGTTTTTGAAGAACTGTTTATTCAAAATACAGATGGCACTCTGCCAAAATTTTTACATAAATTATTAATTTTTCAAATGTGTTATATAGTTTCACTTCAGTTAAAAAAAAAAAAATTAACACCTGTAAATAGTGCTCACCACTGTAAAAAGAAGTAAGAAAAGGTTTAAAATCCCTTGTAGTGTATTTAATGGGTTATCAGTAGGCGAAGTTTGGTAATTTATAGGTATACTACGGGATCATGTTATGCCTTACAGAGGGATAGGGTGTGACAGCTAGTCACCTCAGTACAGTAGTTTTGGTAGAGCCCATGTATATTTAGTTTTACATTTTGTTTATTGTACGTAAGTTAATTATGTAAATCTTTTTGAGATATGTAACTTATTTTGAACTTTGTAAATAATTTGTAATTATATTTTGGATTGTAAATAAAGCTGTAAGCTTTTGTATGTAAATTTTCATATGAATGAGTTTTATTATTTTCTTGAAATTACATGAAAATTTATGAATGATATGATATGACATATAGATATATGAGATACATATGAAATTGTTTTTAACAGGTGAATAGTAAAACCCTCCAGATATTAATAAAACAGAGGAGGCTCTGCTCAGGTATCCATAGAAATGAATAGTGATTAGAAAAAAAAATTTTATCACATGTTTTCTATGAAGTTTAAAAGTAACAATGGACAGGACAAGATAAGATAGGGTGCTTCAGCATCGAATGTGGCACGCTTTACTCGGCTACACTGTAGACGGGTAAGGGGTATCACAGCACTAACTGAGGATGACAAGCTCCTCATCCATTTCTTTCATAAAGGACTTACTGGGTCAGTTTTACGCTGGTATGTTCAGCTAGACAGGAGTAAGCTACATGCATGAAAAGATTTGGCAGATGCCTGTCTTAAGCAGTAATAGTTCAATTGCGATGTAGCCCTGACTAGAAGGGATGGGGAAACTTTCAAAGAGTATGCTCAGAGATGGAGAGAGAAAGCGGCAGAGGTGTATCCCCCTGTGACTGATCATGAACTTTGCTCCTTATTCATTGAAACTCTGAAGGCACCTTACTTTAATCTGATGATTGGTAATACTTCCAATAGTTTTGCTGACATAATACAGACTGGGGAAAGGACTAAAGCAAATCTGAGACTAAGAAGGTTGCAAGAAATAGCAGGAAAGGGTACTATGAAAAAGGCTACTAATCCTAACAGAAAGAAAGAAGGAGAAGTACATGCTATAACTCATGGCAACTATCAACCTTTCTTTCCCAGAGGCAATTTTAGCCCAAGATTCCCCAACCAAGCTCCCATGGTAACTCCAAAAAGCCCAATGATTGCAAATATTCTTCAGACATATAGCTAGCCATCATTCCAAACCTATCCTCAATACCAACAAATTCCTCATCCCCAAAACTAATGCATCCCTAGACCAGTAAATCAATTCCCTAGACCACCACTGCAAGTGAATCAAAACAACTTTAGGCCCCCAAGAAATTTAAATCCTCCTTTTCTTATGCCTTTGAGCGATATTTATCGCTACCTGCAGAGTATAAACCAAAATTTGCCCATTCCTATGGACCCCAGTTAATCTCCATACCTCAGATGGTATGATCCCAACGCTAAGTGTGATTACCATGCTAGGGTAATTGCCCACTCTATTGATAATTGTTTTAAGTTTCGAGGTGTAGTAAATGCTCTCATTCGGAATGGTTGGTTCAAAATTGAAGATGAGGGGACATCTCTAAATGTATCGACTAACCCTTTACCCACTCATAGGGTTGGAAACAATGGCCAAGTGAATATGGTGGAATTCAAAAAAGGGGAACAGATTGTAAAAATCGAACAGTTGATAGATCATAATTAAAGATATTCTAGAATTGGCAATGAGGGAAGGGTATGTAAACCTAGTAGCACTAAACGTGGATGAAAAGTTTATTGGGAATCAACTAGAATTGAGTTGTATCTTTCATAAGGGAGCTCGAGGTCTTGACATTAGGAACTATAATTAGTTTAAAGAGGAGGTCTTGAGACTTCTAGATATTAAAATTTTGAGGTGTCAAAAAGGAAGTTTGGAAAGAGAACAGGAAGTAAATGCTAATGAGGAAACTAAACCCACTTTGGGATCAGTTAGTGGCCCCAGAATCTCATTCGCTGTTCTCATCATGTCATCAACTTAAGTCGTTATCTGAGCTCCTACTCAACTCCCTGTCACTAACACTCATGCTATACCTTGAAATTATAATTATCAGATATTTACCCAGTCTGCTATGGTTAGCACTCCCTTTCCACGTTTTAAGTAATCCCGCTTTTGCCTCACCTATTATGTCATCTAGCCTATGTTTAAACACATCTCTAAGCTTCAAAATCATTTACACTGGGCCATTTTACCTTGACAGTCACTTAAGCTTACCCAATAACCAAAGTGAGCCTAAGATTGAGTCTTAATCTCCTCACCCTCAAGGAGTTTCAGTTGATAAAGAAGAGGAAGTAGAGTATATCACTAGAAGTGGAAGATGCTATGGCTCAGAAGAGGTTGAAAGGGCCAAGAAAGGGAAAGCAAAGGTAGGAAAATCAACTGAGAGTATAGAGGAAGTGTCCAAAGAAAAGGAAGAGGGGGAGGCTAGTGAAAAGAAAGACGAAGGGGAATTATTGCTATGAGTGATGAAACAAAGTGATTATAGTGTGGTTGACTAACTAAAAAGAACACCAGCCAGAATTTCACTTTTATCCTTGGTTCTAAGTTCAAAAATGCATCGACAAGCACTACAGAGGGTGTTAGATCAGGCTTACATTATTCTTGATATTTCTCCAGAAAAGTTTGAGAAAATTGTGGGGCAAATTTAAGCTTCGAATTTTGTGACTTTCTCCAATGATGAAATTGACCTAGCTAGGTTAAAGCACACTAAGGCTTTACATATCACCATAAAATGTAAAGGATGCATGGTAGCCAAAGTTTTGGTTGATAATGGATCTGCTTCTAATGTAATACCAAGTGCCATTTGGGCTAAACTTCTTGTTGAACCTTCTTTGATGCATTCAAGCAATATGGTAGTTAAAGCCTTTGATGGGACCAAAAGAGAGGTTTTAGGGGACATTGAACTACCATTACAATTAATGTCTTTTTTCAAGTAATGGATATGGAGCCTCCCTATACGATGTTGCCGGGTAGACCATGGATACATTCGGCTAATGCTGTACCTTCCTCCTTGCATCAAAGAATCAAGTATATTGCTAATGGAAAGCTAGTGACAGTATAGGGGGAAGAAGCAATGTTGGTTACTAAACCTCAATCGATCCCTTATATAGAAAGAACTGCGTAAGCACTTGAAAGTTCTTTTCAAGCACTAGAATCAACAGGTATACCTAGGCATACTCCAGAGGCATCCAACATGGTGGCAAAGGTGATGTTAAATAGTGGATATCAAAAGGGAAAAAGCTTGGGCATTAGGCTGCAAGGGATAGCAGAACCTATTATTGTGATTAAGAGAGAAGGGCGTTTTGGGTTAGGGTATAATGAAAATGGTTTGTTTGATAAGAAGCCCTAGATGAAGCATATTCTAAGAGATCAGCGCTTTGACCAATTTTATAATAAGAAGATGGTTATCCCTCACATTCAAGAGGCTTTCCCCTCAGCCACTCAAGTAGCTCGTCCACTCCCAGTCATTCAGGCTATCACTGAAGAGATTAAGGGGTCTCTGTCAAAATTATCCATTAATGTCCTAGAGCCAAGTTAGAGCTATGATCTATTGATTGTGCCCATGCAAGAAGGTGAGCAGCTAAACTGTAACACCCTCACTATAGCCATTCCATACATTCTACTGTTAAGGTGACCGGTGTTGGTCTAGACAGCTAGAACGTCTGGAAAAATATATAGACTAGAGTGAGGAGTCATAAATAACTCAAATAATAATAAGAAAAATTTAGGAAAAATTTTAGAAATAAAATACAACCAAGTTAAATGAGCCGGTGCCCTAGCAATGGGTAACCTAGTGGGAAGTTGCGGTTTTTGCAGCTAGAAGCCCTAAACTTGGGAGAAAATTCATGAAATAATTTTTGGGACTTCAGAGGAGAGTCATTGAGGTTTCTATGGCATTAGAATGCCAAGAAAAGGCTTAGAAAAATTTTTCGATCGGTACAGACGATTTTGGCTCAATAAGCCAAATGGAGGGCATTTTGGTCATTTCGTCTTCAGAGATGATTTTTGACCAACTTGTCCAATTAAATAAATAATTATTATGAAATAAAATATGGATAAATATTGCTAAAAATTTAATTGAAAATGAGTAGAAAAGAAAAGAAAAGAAAAATGAAGAAAATTAGAATTTTGACAACACATGATGTCATTAAGAAGGCCTCCACCAATCACAACACAACAAGCATATTTAAAATTATTAAAAAGGAGATAAAAGAAAAAACCGAACAGCCATCTTCCTCATTTCCTTCTCATTGCCAGAAATCTCTCATCTCTCTCTCTTCCATGAAAAAAATTTCTTCATCTCTCTTAATTTTCATTGATTTCCCTCCACAAAACCTTAGACCTCCTTCATTAAAACTTGTCTACACCACTTGGAAAGGTGTTTGGCTGCCAAGAAAGCCAAAGAAAGTGAAGGAAATTGAAGGGAGAAAATCTCTCCATAAAGGTTAGTGCTATCTCTCTCTCTTTTCTTGTTTTCATGTTAGGATACAAAAAAATCAACTAGAAATTGTGGAAAAAGAAGAAAAATATGCATAATAGGACAACTTCAAATTTTGGCAGCCAAGAGAGTGTGAGGGTTTCGATGATTTACTTACAATTAAATTTGTGTATTGATGTCAATTGATGTGTATATAAGGATTAGAGTTGGGGATTTTAGGAGTTGCATGAGATTGAGACTTTGATTAATTAGGGTTTGCGATGAATTGAGGGTTATTGTATTTTAATATTATGTGGAGTTTTAATGGTCAATTAGTGACCATTTGGCTGAGTATAATGAGGAATTGAAGTGAATTATAGCTTTGGATGTGAGGTTTGGTGTGCTGCCTTGAGTGCCCTGTAGGTCTGGGTGATTCTAGCATGTTTAGCCAGCTATAACATGAGTTGTGTAGGTTCAATTGGTGCAAGGCTAATTGGACATGAAACTAAACACATAATGTCACAACTTTGATGAAGGAACCCTATCCAGAAACCAAACATAGGATGCCCTAAAAATTGATCAAATTAGGGTAACGGACATTCTGCCTAGGGAAAATGACCAAATGAACAGTATCCATTCATTTAGTCATAACTCACTGTAGAAATGTCCAATTAACCTGAAATTTATATCAATAGAAAGCTTAGATAATTTAGGACAACTTTCATGAAGGAAATAACTACAAATTTTGATTAGAACTTAATGAAATTGCCCACCAAACTCAGGGCACCAAAACTGCCAGAATGGATTCTGCTAAGAAATTTTGGGTACTACCCTATCTGGCCAGTTATGGTATTTAGGCCATAACTTGAGCTAAAAAACTCCAATTAGAGAGATTCAGAAAGAGAATTAAAGAAGACACAATAAGGAACAACTTTGATGAAGAAAAGTTAGCCTAGTTTCCACTTTAGAATTGTCCAATGGAACAGTAAACTTAAGTAATCAAAACTAAATATTTAGAAATGCATCTAGGGGACTTTAAATTGAAATTGACAATTAATTCTAACAAATGTAAAACTCAAAATGTGGGATCTTGGTGTAATTAGAATTAACATATCCATTAAGTATGAAAAAGTCAACATTTTGGTTGACTAGTAAGGTGAATAGTAATCAAAATGGTTAGCAAATTAAGATGAAGACCTAGAACCAATTCTAAGCTTAAATGCTTAGAATTGTATGACAAATGGGGACTATGCATCTTAGTCAAGATTGATAGGGGGAAATTAAGGCCATAAATTTGAAATCCATGAAATGTTCATGGATTACTTGAAACATTAAAAGTAAGTCACCTAAGTGACGTGAATAGGTAGTTAGGGCTTATATGCCCATCATAAATAGAATTCATAAATATTAGTAATTCAACTTCAAATATAAAATTTGTAATTACATAAGTAGATTTTCGAATATATAAATGAGAAAAGACAAGAAAAAGTATTTTGAGTACAAGGGTACATGAACACCATTGTTGTGAATTGAGATCCAAAATGAGTGATGTAAGGATATAATGAATAAATATATGAATTATGATGAAGGTAAAATGGTACATGAACTCCATTGTTGTGAATTGAGATCCAAAATGAATGTGTAAGAAATGTATGAATTGTGATGAATGTATAAACTATACAGAATTGTGATTTAGAAATTTATACTTTTGCTAAGAACAAAATTAAAACATTATAAATTATAATTAGAACTTATAATGAAATAATGAAATAAGAAGACATATTAATATTTAATGGTACTTATGTGCCCATGTATTGCCTAGATACGTGTGTCAGATTGGATAGATTGACATGCCAATAGGGTATTATTTTAGTAGTACTGCGAAAGGCTTTATGGCTTTATGCGCATATTCATGGCTTTATGCCCGCACTCATGGTTTTATGCCCACACTCATGGTTTTTATGCCCGATTATATATTATCATGGCTTTTTAACCATTCTGACTGTATTTGTGGTTAACGTTTCACGTCCCATGGTATGATGGCCCGAGGCACCGTGGTGTCCAGTGCCAACGACTCGTTATCTAGTTTAGTCAGGCTGTCATAGGTTACCTGAGCAGTGTAAATTATTGAAATTATTTAAGAATATTAATAATTGAAAACATTAGAAAGTTTTGAATAGAATGAGAAAAAAAAAAAGATTAGCAATAGAAACATAACTGAATCAAGTAGTACAAACGAAATTTTTTTAGAATTGTAGGAACCGAAAATACAATACTCTTAAAACAAAAATGTATATTGAATATTTAGAATGCTTGATTCTTTTTTATTTGTATATATTATTTTCTTGTTATATTATTGCACCACTAAGCAGCAATGCTTAGCGCGATGGATTTATTTCATCGCGCAGGTACTGAAGGTAAAGCCCAGCTAATATTAAATAGAGATTTTGGAGTTTTGATCTGCAGAAGTGTCTTGAGTATTCAAGGTTCTCACCTCCTCAGCAATGCATGTAGATAGGGCCCATATAGGTTATAATTTGTATGTTGTATAAAATGCTTAGTTATAGTATTATAATGTAAATTATGAAAATGTAATTAATAGGTATCTGATGTAAATTAATAAATTAGTTAATTCATTTATGATTAAATTGTATATCATGTAAATTAATGAAGATTGAAAATTTTCATATATGAGTTGAGCATGAATGGGAATGTATGGAAATGGATATGAATTAAATTGTATAGATTTGAATACGGAATTGAAATATATAGATGATGCATGAAATGATGAGATTTTTATTTTAAAATATTATTGTTGAATTTCAAACAGGTGAATAATGAAACACGTCAAACGATAATAAAATAAGAAAAACTCCGCTGGTTTTTCCTTAAAAAAAAATAATTGATATTAAAATATAACGAGAATAAAATTATTAAAGAAATAAAGTAAGATAAGATAGGGTGCTCCGACACCGAATGTAGCACGTCTTGCTCGGCTACACTGTAATCGGGGGAGGAGTGTCACATTTATTGGCATCAGAGCATAGTTTAGGCATTCCTAGGCATAGATAGATGGAAAGGGATAGTATACATAACATGCATTGCATTCATATGAGTCGAGGAGACACTAATGCAGATCTGTTTTATAATATCCTCACTTTAGCTAGTCCACACCGTCTACTGTTTAGGGGACCAATGTTTGTCTGGACAGCTAGAATGTTTGAAATTATAAATAGACTAGAGTGAGGAGTTATAAATAAACCAAATAATGCTTATAAAAATCAAGGAAAATTTTTAGGAACGAAATACACTAAGGTTAAACGAGTCGAAACCCTAGTGATGAGTAACCCGAAGGGGAAGTGACGGTGAAGGCCGTTAGCAACCCTAAACCCGGGGAAAACTTCATGAAATAATTTTTGGGACCTCAGGGAGGGATTATTGAGGTTCTAATGACAATAAAATGTTAAGAAAACACAAGGAAAATTTAATCAATCGGTACACATAATTTTGGCCCTTTAAGCCAAACGGAGGGCATTTTGGTCATTTCGTCTTCAGAGATGATTTTTGACCAACTTGTCCATTTATATAAATAAATTATATGACATAAAATAGGAATAAATATTGTTAAAAATTTAATTTAAATTAAGTAGACAAGAAAAGAAAAGAAAATGAAAAAAAATGGGATTTATTACTTCATGCTTATGTAAGCATGAGGTAATTAAAATGCATGGCCAATCAAAATAAAGAAACATAATTAAAATACATTAAAATAGAGAAAAGGAGGCAGAATTCTAGAAAAAACAACAACCATCCTCATCTTCTTCAAAACGTCCCTCAAGCCTCTCCGTCACTCCTCCATAGCCAAGCTCACCAAAAGCTTGCTTTCCCTAGTTTTCTTCCAACAAAAACCCTAAGTGTTAACACAAAAGCTTGCTCTTTCATCTTAGTAAAGCTTTTGGGAGCAAAAAGAAATCAAAAGGAAGAGTTCTTGCAAGCTTTAGATTAGCTCCATTAGAGGTTAGTGACTGAATTTGATCTGTTTCTTTCCATTTATGTTGGAGGAGTGAAAATAAGTGTAAATTTAGAAAGAAACTTAACAAACATCATGTGTATGCCCATCCTAAAATTTCAGCAGCCTTGAACTTGGTTGAGTCTTGTAGATTTACGAGAATTAAAATGATATTGTGGCTGCCTTTAACATTAATATATTATTTAGGATAATGAAAGGAAGGTAAATGCATGATTGGAGATATTAGGGTTAGGGTTTAAGCATGAACTTGAGACCTTGATCATGTAATGGTGAAATTAAGTTTTAATGGTCAATTATTGACCATTTGGCTGTGTGTGAATCAGAAATGAAGTGGTTTGTGTAGTGAGAATTGAGGTTAGTGTGGTTGCCCTTGGTGACCTGCAGGACTGGGCATGAGTCCAGCATGTTTGGGTAGCAATAACTGGTGTTGTAGAGGTTCAATTAGTGCAAGGCCAATTGGACATGAAACTAGACACATAATGGCATAACTTTGGTGAAGAAATCATACCCAGAAAAACCTAAAGATTGCCCTAATCCGGGTGACCTGCAATCTGCTTGGGTAAAATGACCAAATGAACAGTGTTTAGTCATTTGGTCATAACGCAGTGTAGAAAGGTCCAATTGACCTGAAATTTTACCAGAAACAAGATGAGATATAGACCTACACTTTCATGAAGAAATATAACCCAAATTATGATCATAACATATTCAAAAAGTGACCTGCAGTCACTGCTCAAAATACTGTAGATTTGGTCAGTCCAAAAAATCTGGAAAATTTGTAATCCGGCTACTTGTGGTTTTTGGGCCATAACTTGAGTTACAAAACTCCAAATAGAGTGATTCAAAAAAAGAAATGTAACTAGACAAAATAAGGAACAACTTTCATGTTGACCACTTTGCCAAATTCCTACTGCAAAAATGACTAATGGAACAGTAAACACAAAGATTGAAATCTAAAAATTTTGAACAATTAACATTAAGCTTAGAAATGGTATTGGCAACTAATACCAACAAATTTAGAATGCAAAATGTGGTATGCTAGGAATATTAAAACCAATATACCTATTGTCCATGTAAAAGTCAACAATTTTTGTTGACTAATGAATTGAATAGTAATACCTAAACTTGAATTTCAAGAATTGTATAATTTAAGAGTGTAACATGCCCTAGTATACATAGCAAGATTGGTTTGGATAGGTTGGTATGCCAATAGGGTTCTGTTAACAGTACTACATATGGCTTTATGTTAACAGTACTACATATGGCTTTATGCCATTCTGTGTTTTATGGCCTCACGTGCCATTCTGTGACATAATAGCCTTTGGCTATGTTGATTGAGTTGTTATACTCGGGTTTTATCTCTGATAATTATTACAGCTTATTAGCTGTTCTGTTGCACACCGAGAGACACAATGTGACTGATGGTGTGATGGTCTGAGGTACTTAGTACCCAGTGCCAGTTTACCCATTTATTCAGTCTAATCGACTAGTATGGGTTACTTGGGCAATGATAATAAATCTTACCAAATTGCAATCGAATAATACTGTAATAAATATTAGAAATTAAGTCTACAAAAAATGCAAACATACATTTTGCATACTTACTTTATTTTAGTTATTTTATTTCATTTTATATTGTCACCATTAAGAAAAATTATTTAACGTGTCGCTTTTGCCACGCGCAGGTACTAGACACATAGCTGGTGAGCTTAACAGACATTAGAGCGGGTGAACTTTTAGAGCTGCATACTGAGTCCAGAGTCACCTCACATCTGCAGTGCACTTAGTAGGACATTAGGACTTTGGGTGGCATTTTGTATTTTGCATTTTATATTAGTTTTGGATTGTAACTATAAACTCTTGAAATTATTTGATAATGTAAATATATGAAATTTCATGTTATTGAAATTTTCTGTATATTATGTTGAAAAATGAAATATTGAGAAATATTCATGAATGTGCTTCAAGTGATGATGTGAATAGAAAAATTCGAAAAATAGTGTTGAGATTTTGAGATTGAGTTGAGATGTGTATATAATGGGGTTCTGGATTTGAAAATTATATTGGAAGTATCTTTTAAATAGGTTCAGAAGAACTGTTTTTTCAATTTATGGCTAGCACTCTGCCGGATTTTCTATAAAATTTACGAAAAATTCAGATTAATACAAAAATTTTAAATAATTGAGTAAAAAGGGGTAAATTGAATTGAAATATGATTTGGTGCTCCGGCATACTGTGTGGCATATCTTGCTCGGCTACACTGTAGACGGTAAGGGGTGTCACATGTTTTCTTTGGTAAGGTGAAGAAATAAGGAAGTAGCAGCTCCTCGACTATTTACGCCGGGTAAATTTCGAGGATGAAATTTTCGTTAGAGGGGAAGAGTTGTAACACCCTCACTGTAGCCATTCTGTACATTATACTATTCAGGTGACCGGTGTTGGTTCAGACAGCTAAAACGTCTAGAAAAATATTTAGACTAGAGTGAGGAGTCATAAGTAACTTAAATAATAATAGGAAAAATTTTGAAAAAATTTTAGAAATAAAATACAACCAAGTTAAATGAGCCGGTGCCCTAGCAATGGGCAACCCAGTGGGAAGTTGCGATTTTCGCAGCTAAAAGCCCTAAACTCAGGAGAAAATTCATAAAATAATTTTTGAGACTCCAGAGGAGAGTCATTGAGGTTTTTATGGCATTAGAATGCCAAGAAAAGGCTTAGAAAAATTTTTCGATCGGTACAGACGATTTTGGCTCAATAAGCCAAATGGAGGGCATTTGGTCATTTTGTCTTCAGAGATGATTTTTGACCAACTTATCCAATTAAATAAATAATTATTATGACATAAAATATGGATAAATATTGCTAAAAATTTAATTGAAAATGAGTAGAAAAGAAAAGAAAAGAAAAATTAAGAAAATTAGAATTTTGACATTACATGATGTCATTAAGAAGGCCTCCACCAATCACAACACAACAAGCATATTTAAAATTATTAAAAAGGAGATAAAAACAAAAACCAAACAGCCATCTTCCTCATTTCCTTCTCATTGCCGGAAATCTCTTATCTTTCTCTTTTCCATGAAAAAAATTTCTTCATCTCTCTTAATTTTCATTGATTTCCCTCCACAAAACCTTACACCTCCTTCATTAAAATTTGTCTAAACCACTTGGAAAGGTGTTTGGCTGCCAAGAAAGCTAAAGAAAGTGAAGGAAATTGAAGGGAGAAAATCTCTCCATAAAGGTTAGTGCTATCTCTCTCTCTTTTCTTGTTTTCATGTTAGGATATAAAAAAATCAACAAAAAATTATGGAAAAAGAAGAAAAATATGCATGATATGACCACTTAAAATTTGGCAGCCAAGAGAGTGTGAGAGTTTTGATGATTTACTTACAATTAAATTTGTGTATTGATGTCAATTAATGTGTATATAAGGATTGGAGTTGGGGACTTTAGGAGTTGCATGAGATTGAGAATTTGATTAATTAGGGTTTGTGATGAATTTAGGGTTATTGTATTTTAATGTTATGTGGAGTTTTAATGGTCAATTAGTGACTATTTGGCTAAGTATAATGAGGAGTTGAAGTGAATTATAGCTTGGTATGTGAGGTTTGGTATGCTACTTTGAGTGCCCTGCAGGTCTAGATGTGAGTCCAGCATTTTTAGGTAGCTATAACTTGAGTTGTGTAGGTTCAATTGGTGCAAGGCCAATTATACATGAAACTAGACACATAATGGCACAACATTGATGGAGGAACCCTGTCCAGAAACCAAACATAGGATGCCCTAAAAATTGACCAAATCTGGGTAACACACATTCTGCCTAGGCAAAATGATCAAATGAACAGCGTCCATTCATTTGGTCATAACTCACTTTAAAAATGTCCAATTAACCTGAAATTTATATCAATAGAAAGCTTGGACAATTTAGGACAACTTTCATGAAGGACACAACTCCAAATTTTGATTAGAACTTAATGAAATTGCCCACTAAACTCAGGACACCAAAATTGCCAGAATGGATTCTGCCCAGAAATTTTGGGTACTGCCCTATTCGGCCAGTTATGGTATTTAGGCCATAACTTGAGCTAAAAAACTCCAATTGGAGTTATTCAAAAAGGAAATTGAAGAAGACACAATAAGGAACAACTTTGATGAAGAAAAGTTAACCCAGTTTCCACTTTAGAATTGTCCAATGGAACAGTAAATTTAGGTAATCAAAACTAAAAATTTAGAAATGCATCTAGGGGACTTTAAATTACAATTGACAATTAATACTAACAAATGTAAAACTCAAAATGTGGGATCTTGGTGTAATTAGAATTAACATATCCATTAAGTATGAAAAAGTCAACATTTTGGTTGACTAGTAAGGTGAATAATAATCAAAATGGTTAGCAAATTAAGATGAAGACCTAGAATCAATTCTAAGCTTAAATGCTTAGAATCGTATGACAAATGAGAATATGCATCTTAGTCAAAATTGATAGAGGGAAATTAAGGCCATAAATTTGAAATCTATAAAATGTTCATGGATTACTTGAAACATTAAAAGTAAGTCACCTAATTGATGTGAATAGGTAGTTAGGACTTATATGCCCATCACAAATAGAATTCATAAATATTAGTAATTCAACTTCAAATATAAAATTTGTAATTACATAAGTAGATTTTTGAATGTATAAATGAGAAAGGACAAGAAAAAGTATTTTGAGTACAATGGTACATGAACTCCATTGTTGTGAATTGAGATCCAAAATGAATGATGTAAGGAATGTATGAATTGTGACACCCCTTACCCGTCTACAGTGTAGCCGAGCAAGATATGCCACGCAGTGTACCGGAACACCCTATTTTAATTCAATCATTTTTTTTATTCTTTCTAATTTATTTTTTTCATAGTTATGAAGTACAATTTATGAAATATAATTCATTTAAGTCATTTATTGAAATTATAATTTATTTGAGGTTTCGAAAATTTTATAGAAAATCCGGCAGAGTACCGGTTAAAAATGGAGAAAACAGTTCTTCGGAATTTGTGAAAAACACTTCTAATAATCATTTCCAATCATTCTCAAACTCCAATAACCATCAACATGGTCTCAACATTAGCAATCATTTCAAGTTCTCAACATTAATCCACAATTTCATTCAAATTCAAAATCAACTAAATTTCATGAAGATATTCTCAAATTATATCAATTAACAAAATTATTCAAAATGTGTACATCCACATATGATTACATAAATTTACTATTTACATGAGTTCATAATTTACAAATCACAAACTACTACCTAATACAAAATACAAAAAATTAATTTCAAAAAGGACCTAAAGGTCCTACCACTGATGCACTGTAGATGAGAGGTGACTCTGACGCTAGGCAGATCTGTGACCTCACCCAGTCTGTAGTCTGCTGGGCTCTCTGTCTGTCTCTCCAGAACCTGCGCATGGCAAAAAGCGACGCGCTAAGCAATAATGCTTAGTGGTGCTAATAATAAAATAAAAAGAACTAATTAAAAAAATAAATATGCAGTGAGTATATTGATGTCTCATGCAGACAAAATTTTGATAATTATTGATAATCTTATTTATTTGGTACTTGTTATATTCATTATTTCATTAAATTTATCAACTTTCATTTTTGGTTGCCCAAGTAACTTATACTGGATGACTGGACTGGATAAACGGGTAAACTGGCACTGGGTATCAAGTACGTTGGGCCGTCACACCATCGGTCACATGTGTGTCTCCCGGTATGTAGCAGAATAGCTAATAAGCTGTAATAACATTAGGCACAAGGCCACATCTCAACACAATGTCAGAATGGCTAAAAGCCATGAAATCACAGAATGGCATAATGCCATGTGCAGTATTGCTAACTGAACCCTATTGGCATGCCAACCTATCCAAACCAATCTTGCTAGGTGTACTAGGGCATGTTACACTTTTAAACTTTGCAATTCTTGAAATTTAAGTTTAGGTGTTACTATTCATTTCATTAGTCAACTAAAATGTTGACTTTTGCATAGACCATAGGTACATTGGTTCTAATACTCCCAACATACCATATTTTGCATTCTAAAATTGTTGGTATTGATTGCCAATACCATTTCTAAGCTTAATGCTAGTTGTTCAAAATTTTCATATTTCAAGCCTTGTGTTTACTATTCCATTGGTCATTTTTACAGTAGGAATTTGGCAAAATTGTCTCAATGAAAGTTGTTCCTTATTTTGTCTAGTTACATTTCCTTTTTTATCTTAAATACAGTCTCCTTCTCATCTCCATTCGCTATCTCATTGTCTCTTTACTCTTTTATTCTAAAGCTTAAACTAAAATAAAGGGGAAATACAGATCTGCAATAGTGTCACCTCGACTATTATGAATGCAATGCATGACATGCAGTCTATCTAGGTCTAGAAACGCCTAAACCGCGCTCTGATACCAATAAATGTAACACCCCTCACCCGACTACAGTATAGCCGAGCAAGGCGTGCTACATTCGGTGCCGGAGCACCCTATCTTATCTTACTTTATTCCTTTAATCATTTTCAAGTTATTATCATTTAATCTCAATTATTATTATTATTTTTTTTACGGAGAAACTAATGGAGTTTCCCCTATTTTATTTTCTATTTGGCGCATTTCATCATTCATCTGTTTGAAATTTTCAATAATATTTTACAATAAAAATCTTATTCATGCTAATCATAATTATCTCATCAATTATTCTCATAACCATCTCATTTTTCAAAACTCAATCATATGTCTCAATTTCATATTCATTTCCATGCATTTCCATTCATGCATAATTTATATATATATAAATTCTCAAGTTTCATTAATTTACATGATTTATAGACTAATTATATAAATTCATAATTTACATGATCTACAAATTAATTACAGTTCTGTAATCGGTATTTCAACATACAATTCATATTTTCCATTACAAATAATAACTAATTATAATGTACAAAATACATAATATGATCTATATGGGCCCTATCTACATGCATTACTGAGGAGGTGACAACCTAGAATACTCTGCAGATCAGAACTCCAAAATCTCTGTTTAGTATTCGCTGGGCTTTAACTTCAGTATCTGTGTGAGGAAACAAATCCATCGTGCTAAGCATTGCTACTTAGTGGTGCAATAATATAGCAAGAAAATAATAATATACAAATAAAGGTAGAAATAAACCATAGTTCGAATAATTTAGATTTATAATTAATTTAGTTTCTAATATTATCTGTCCTCTATCCTTTCATGTTCTTTTTTGGAGGTGCTCAGTTCAGAAATTTGCATTAATAATGTACCAGATACGAATAATCTGAAATTTAAACTTATACTTATATTCTTATGTAAGTCACATTTATAATATTATTTAAGTTATAATTCTTCTACTAGTCTTTTTATCACTTCCTTGATACTTTCTAAGTTGTTTACAATCATTTCGTAATATTTAAAAATTTTTTTTGGAACTAATTTAATTTACTTTAGACCATTCTAAGAAACAAATTTTTGGTGTTAATCTAATTTATTTCTGAACTTCATACTCATTTATTTGCTTTCTAGCATTTTTAATTGCTAATATTCGTAACTTATTTTAATAAATTAGACTGCCCAAGTAACCTATGACAGGCTGACTAAACTGGATAATGGTCGTTGGCACTGGACACTGCGGTGCCTCAGGCCGTTATACCATGGGACGCGAAACATCAATCACGTATGCAATCAGAATGGCTAAAAAGCCATGATAACACATGATCGGGCATAATAGCCATGAGTGCGGGCCTAAAGCCATGAGTAAAGGCATAAAGCCATGAATACGGGCATAAAGCCATGAATACAGGCATAAAGCCTTTCATAGTACTGCTAAAATAATACCTTATTGGCATGCCAATCTATCCAATCTGACACACATGTCTACGCAATACAAGGGCGCATAATATCATTAAATATTAATATATTTTATTTTATGACTTCATTATTTCATAATAATTTTCAATTATAATGTATACATTCATTTGATTATTTATATGATCACAATTCACATCAATTATCCTTTTATACCATTGTACTCAAAGTACTTTTCCTTTCTACAATAATGAGAACTAATGTCTCATTCATACATTTATATGATTCATTTATTTATTCATTATATCATTCATATTTGTTGCAAGGTGTTTTGCGGTCGCCTGAACGAACCGTCACCAAAGTGGGAAAGAGTGAGGAGTCGCCACTTTAATTTTGAGGGAAATTAAAGAAAACCATTTGTGAAAATAAATTAAAATGAAACCACTTCAAAAACAGAGATTCTAGGTTCGGGGTCCGTAAACGGGTGGGGAAGGTGTTAGGCACCCCACCTCGTCCCTCAATGAGGGTAAGCAGATTTAACTTCAAGTTCTTTATAAACTAAAATTAATAGTTAGGAGGTTCGAATGGAGATGTTAATCCTCTTGGTAAAAGGGAATATTTGATTTTTCACTAATTCAGGTTTCCCAGATACATAAATAAATGAGACGATCCTTAGTGAGTTACTGTTGCGTATCAGTTTTGTGTAAGGGATTATTTCGCACATTTGTTAGAATTCAATTTGAGAACCGGATAGAAACTCTCATCCGATCTCTTTTACATTAAAATTAGAATTTTTTGGATTGAGAATCGGATAAGAACTCTCCTCCGATCTCTTTTAAATATTTATTAAAATTTTGGATTGAGAATCGGATAAGAACTCTCTTCCGATCTCTTTTAAATATTTGTTAAATTTTTGGATTGAGAATCGGATAAGAACTCTCCTCCGCTTTCCTTTAAATATTTATTAGATTTTTTAGCTTGAGAATCGGATAAGAACTCTCCTCCGATCTCTTTTACTTGAATGGGAGTTGGGTAAGGACTTTTCTGACCTCTTGAAATCTTATTACAGCTACGCATCATAAGAGCCTAAGACTAAGGGTTCTGGCATCCGACAATGCCAGGGACCCGAATGAGACTTCTTTTAACTCATGGGTACCCCATGACCCGACAGGGGGTACAGACCGAATTTTACCGACCTCCTATGTAGTCGCCTTAATAGCTCCTCTTGGCAAGCGATACCCGATCTGTCCCATTTGCTTATCTAAGGTTTGGTTTTACTCCGCCTTGTGACGTCTTACCCAATCGTCTTTTGTGTTATTCTAGTGATTTGACCTTACTATTTTTCTGACTTATTATTCAGACCTTTTATTATTTTAAAGAGACTCTTAAGATACAGTTACCTACATATTGTCCAACTACTTATACGCTACTCGGGACTAGAACACTTGCATTTAGAAGTAACAAAGATTAACAAAAAGAATGAACTGATTAACAAAGAAGTAAACTCGAGAATAACCTTCTTCGCGTCTTCTATCGCAATATAAACTTGGTGAAAATTACAAACATAAAAAAAAAAACAAAGGAAATACGTAAAATAAGAAGGAGCACTTGATAAAGCAGCGATATGAGCACTCACCTGTAGGGAGCCGAATCTATTGAACTAGCTGCGGAATCACAAAACGTAATAGGACTGCGGGTTGATATCCTGGGGGCTAGGGTTCGCCTTAAAATGAAGGATGCTTCGCTAAAATGCAGTCAGGTCAAAATAATAACCGAGTTTGACTGAAGTTGAGCTTGGACAATGGGAGTGGAAATAAAGATAACAAAGAACTGAAAGTGAGAGTGTCACAGGATAATGAACGAACTGAAAATGGAGAGTTTCAGTATTCAAAAATCCCTTTGCAAGAAAATACTTCAGAAAACTGGTTTCTAAAGTTCTTCTTATGAAAGCTTAAAAATAGCAGAGTAATGAACTGAATTAAGTTGCAGAGTCCTTTCGCTATAGTCACCACCTTTTTCTTCGTCCTCTTTTGAACAGTTTTCATGCAGGTATTTATAGGAACCGGGTGCTCCCTATGAAGGGTCAGGATTTATTTTGAGGGAGATGGAAGGTTAGGATTTTAAAGGACAAGATCTGAGGTTCAGGAATTAAAAAGAATCAGAATGAACGGCTGAGATCCCTTCCAAAATATTTGTCCTTTCTCTCTTCTAATCCGACGGCCCAAAATTTCCTTGTCAAGGGTGATCCGAGGGCTGGGAGTGAAAGGCGCTGGTCTTGTCATCTTCTTCTTTGATCCAAGGGCTCCAGGCTCGTCCTTTCAAGTAAGATTAACGGTGGAGATTGGGATGTACAGCACTGTCATGACATACTCTGGCACATGTCAGTAGTCCAGGCGATTCTGGTGTGTGTGGTGGAGATTTCGTCTGCAACGCTTTAACTACCTCGGCTCTGATTATGACGACAGTTAGTGGAAGTTGTCTTATTCCCTTTGTTTTCTGACCTCCCCTCCCTTACGATCCTTTTCCGATCTCCCATGTTGGGCTCCCCTCTTCCGACCTCTCTTACTCCGGTCTTCTCCTTTATCCGGCTCGGTTCAGTCAAAGCATTTATTCCTTTGATTTCTGAGGCATCCGCTTCGTTTTCTGCTCGCAATAAATGCTCAGATTTTCCCTATATATATACCTTCAACAGGAAAGCCCTCCGCATTTGATTTTCTCCTTTTCCTTCTCACATTTCTTATTCTAACTGCTCCGGCAATAGTCCCGGCCATGATAGTGGCTTTTGATCTTTTTCCGATTGTCCTTTTTATTCCCCGACTGAAAATTTACGATCCTGGTGATCGGGAAATAACCTCATTTGATGATAGTGAGAGAACCGAACTAATTTTCTGACCTGGATCGAGGACTTAGATCGTGTCGATCTCGAATCATTCGACCGATATAATCGGCGAACTGATTTCAGGCGAGAAGACTGCTAATATTCCCCTTAACATTGGTGACTGCCCCTTGAAGTTCATTTGGCTTCTCACCACATTGGGTGCCCCGACAGCGGCTCGGTTTCGAGCAATAACATTGATGACGACCTCTCTCATCTTCATGAAAGTCATAATCCCCCCATCTGAGCTGTACATCTGTCCACATCTTTTGATTCAGCCACGAGACTAGGCTTTAACATAGGTCTTTATTAAATGGGATGTACTGCCGATCTCTAGAGATCGCCCCTACGATGTAATCAGACCTTCAATGTAATCCGATCTCTAGAGATCGCCCAAATGATGTGATTCAACTTTTAACGTAATCCGATCTCTAGAGATCGCCCAAATGATGTAATCCGACCTTTTTGGAAATAAAATTTCATTTTGACAACTATCATTTTTATTATTATTGCATTGACTATTTCCCGATCTCTGATGTGTTTATCCGATCTGGTTCCTAACTGAACAACCCTTAACCGATCCGCCTTAATTCACCGATCTGTAACTAGTCGATCCCTTTTATTATGGAATTTCTGGAATATTCATGAGACGTGTCAGAAAAACTGGCGAATCCCGCTAACTAATGCACCGCCTGGAACACTGTGAGCATTAAATGCTCAGATGGGTATAAATAGGGGATGGGCCAGCCAGTTGCTCTCTTATGTCATTTTCAGCATCCCGCGAGTGATTCTAAAATTCTCTCGATTTTTCAAGTTCTTCCGACACCGATCAAGCTCCGGTAAGGGTTTTGATCCTTCTTTTAGTTTAAATTCTCTATTTCCTTTGAAAATGAGCGGCGTCGAGGGTCAGAGAGCGGCAAGCCCCCCTTCTGTTCAGATCTCGTGGTCGTCTGATGAAGTGGAGGTGGTCAGACCAAGCGTGCGACCTGAACCTCCTAGGGCCTCTGTTCTAGCTCAGGAGCAAGCAGCACCATCAAGGCATGTGCATTCTTCAGGGAGAGAAAATCTTCCCATGGACGAGCTGCCATCAATCCTTCAAGAAATCGACCTGCAGTCGTTCAGCCAGGAGTACAACATCCGGTCTGATTCATGCGAGCTGATTAAGTGTCACGGCGATCTTCGTGCCGATCACTTCTTCGAGGAGAACGATATGATCATGGTATATGAAGAACAATTAAAGGCCAGGCTGCGGCTCCCCCTCGATGACTTCTCTTGGATGGTAGATCTGGCTCCCTAGGACGAAGGTGAGGATAGTGCGGAGGAGGCTGAGGGTGAGAGAGGAAGCGAACAAAATGTAGATTAGGCTGGGGGTGATCCTCCAGCCGAATGACTTGTATAAACTTGAAATGAAATGAAAGTTCCCCTTTTGTTCAATAATTGGATGTGATTGGAAAGTCTCTAAATTGCATAAGTACTTGATTGTCTGAGCATATTAAAACAACAACTAAAAGTGATTATTAATCTAAGTGTAAGAGGTCGGAAAACACAATAAGCATGAGATCGGCTGAGAACCAACGCTAAACGGGACTTGATTAAAATTGGAAATTTGGCTTGAACACTTAAGATCGGGATCATCATTAAAATGGATCGAAACCTTAACTTTATTATTCCCAAACTTTTAAATGAGAGATCGGCAATAAGACTGGTGGCACGAAGGCCTAATGTTGGTTCAATCTCGTTTGACAAGAAAGATTGAAAATATAATTGACTGATCAGGGGACTTGACAATTGGTTTGAGAGATCGGTGAGGCTTTAAATGATATGGGAACTTAGTATTGATTAGATTCCTTTTGAGGAGAGATTGGAAATGTGGTTAGTTGGCAAAGGGAGACTCAGTGTTAGGGATCAGTTTCAAAGTTTATTGATTTCAGGGATCGGCCAAAATATGGTGTCGACAGCTGCCCCTCTTTACATAATTCCTACTGGAAAAAATTTTCGTGTAGGGATTATGTAAAGATTTAGACCCATATTTTGGACAATTAAAATTTGAAATTTGAAATTAAAGTCAGGAAACCAAAACCCCTTGGGTCGGCACCCTGAGGTTGGTAACAGGAAATTAAAATGCTAGAAAATTAAGATCAACTTAGATCAAGGAACCAGAGGTTGATTAACAGGAAATTTAAATGCAGGAAAATTAAAATCAACTTAGATCAAGGAACCAGAGGTTGATTGACAGGAAATTTAAATTAAAATCAACTTAGATCAAGGAACCAGAGGTTGATTGACAGGAAATTTAAATGCAGGAAAATTAAAATCAACTTAGATCAAGGAACCAGAGGTTGATTAACAGGAAATTTAAATGCAGGAAAATTAAAATCAACTTAGATCAAGGAACCAGTGGTTGATTGACAGGAAATTTAAATTAAAATCAACTTAGATCAAGGAACCAGAGGTTGATTAACATGAAATTTAAATGCAGGAAAATTAAAATCAACTTAGATCAAGGAACCAGAGGTTGATTAACAGGAAATTTAAATTTAGGAAAATTAAAATCAACTTAGATCAAGGAACCAGAGGTTGATTAACAGGAAATTTAAATCCAGGAAAATTAAAATCAACTTAGATTAAGGAACCAGAGGTTGATTAACAGGAAATTTAAATGCTGAAAAATTAAAATCAACTTACAAAGCAAATCTAATCTTGACACGAGAAGTTTTTCCCCGATGAAGTGTACTTAACAGGATCCCGAAGGCCAATGATTAATGGAGGACGAGTTACAAGACTTGACCTACGACTTCCTTTCTTCGGATGCCCCTTTTCTATTCTTGACTTTCTTCTTATTTTACGAAAAGCGCCCTTGTGGGTTTTCACTTTCCTTTCCCCCACTTGACTAGAAGCGCCCATTCCAGGTTTTCACCTCTAGTTTTTTTTTTTTTTTTAGGCCATTCCCTGCAAATCTCATAGTAAAGTATGTGAGATTATCAATTTTCAAATCCTAATCTTATGGCAAAATCTTAATTGATTAATAGCGCAGAGAAAACAGATTGAAGAAGGACAATATTAAAGAGTGAGTATACGGGAAAGATAAAAGCAAAGTGAATAAAGTATGACTTTATTATGGTTTTAAGAAATAAAGGTACAGTTTTAAAGAAAAAGGGTACAAGGATAGATCTCACACATTCCTTGTAGTTAGCTTTGAAGTCCCTTAACTGCCATTATTTCAAGTACTCTGAAGCCTCATGCCATGACGATTTATTTCCATCCTCGGTTTCATCCCCCTTTCCTTATTTCTCCCTTTTGGTTCTTGGGATGCCCTTCCGGGTTTTCACCCCTAGATTTTTTATTTTATTTTTTATTTTTAGTTCGCTCTTTCAGGACGCCCTTTCTGGTTTTCGTCCCTCACTCATTTTACAGAAAGCGCCCTTCCAGGGTTTTCGCCTTCTTTCACACATTTTGCTAGGAGCGCCCTTTCGGGTTTTCACCCCTAAATTTTTTTTTTATGCATAGTATCTTTTGACGGTGTCAGCATTCACAGGTCTTGGAAATTCTTCGCCGTCCATGTGGGTCAAGATCAATGCCCCACCAGAAAATGCTTTTTTAACCACATAGGGTCCCTCGTAGGTTGGTGACCATTTACCCCGGGGATCGTTTTGATTCGGAAGCACTTTCTTCAGGACTAGGTCCCCTGGTTGGAATTCACGTGGGCGAACCCCTTTGTTAAATGCCCTGGCCATTCTTCTTTGGTATAACTGCCCGTGGCATGCTGCCGCTAGCCTCTTCTCATCTAGCAAATTTAATTGGTCCAACCTTGACTGGATCCATTCCGACTCATCAATCCCTGATTCTTTTAGAATTCTTAGAGAAGGAATTTCTACCTCAATAGGTAGTACTGCTTCCATCCCGTAAACCAGTGAGTATGGGGTTGCCCCAGTTGATGTCCTTACAGAAGTCCGGTATGCGTGAAGGGCGTAGGGAAGCATATCATGCCAATCCTTATAAGTGACTGTCATTTTCTAGATTATTCTTTTAAGATTTTTATTTGCGGCTTCCACTGCTCCATTCATCTGGGGACGGTATGGTGAGGAATTGAGATGTCGGATTTTGTATTGATCACATAATCTCTGAATCTTTGGACCATTCAAATTCTTAGCGTTGTCAGTGACGATTTCATTGGGGAGGCCGTGTCAGCAGATGATATTATTTCTGAGGAATTTGAGAAATGTGTTCTGGGTAATGTGAGCATATGATGTTGCTTCGACCCATTTAGAAAAGTAATCGATAGCCACCAAGATAAATCTATGCCCATTGGATGCCTTAGGGTTGATGGGGCCAATCACATCGATGCCCCACATTGTGAAAGGCCATGGTGAAACGAGGTTGAACAATTGGTGAGGCAGAACATTTATTGGATTTGCGTAGATTTGACACTTATGGCACTTTCGAAAATACTCGACGCAATCCTTTTCCATGGTAGTCCAAAAATATCCCCGTCTCATGATTTGCTTAGCCATCATATGCCCATTGGCATGGGTTGCATAGTTTCCCTCATGAGTCTCGAAAAGGATTCTCTTCGCCTCTTTTGCATCCACACATCTCAACAATTCGCCGTTGGAGCTCCTTTTGTATAGAATTTCTCCACTGGGGAAGTATCCCAATGCTAATCTCCGAATCATCCTCTTTTCGTTTTTGCTTGCCCCTAAAGGGAATTCTCTGGTTCTGATGTAAAGCAAGATGTCATGGTACCAAGGTTTACCATCAGGTTCTTCTTCGATCATGAAGCAGTATGCCGGCTCACTCCTTGCTTTAATCTTTAATACCTGAGTCGTCTACCCTTCTTCCATTTGAGCCATAACAGCTAGGGTGGCTAAGGCGTCTGCAAATTGATTCTTGTCTCGACTAAGGTGAGTGAAAGAGATTTTTTCAAACTTCTTAATCAGCTCCAGTAAGTACTTATGATATGGGATTAGCTTCGGATCCTTGGTTTGCCATTCTTCCTTGACTTGATAAATGATCAGGGCTGAGTCTCCATATACCTTCAACTTTCTGACTTTCATTTCGATAGCAGCCTGTAAACCCATCACACAAGCTTCGTATTCTGCGACGTTGTTGGTGCAATCAAATCTCAACTTGATAGCTATCGGGAAGTGTTTTCCATTCGGGGATACCAATACAGCTCTGATTCCATTACCGGACAAATTAACAGCTCCGTCGAAATAAATTTCCCATACATCGGCTGGCTCTTCTTCTCCGCAGTCCACTTCGTTAATATGCTCATCGGGGAACTCAAAATCCAGAGCTTCATAATCCGGGATAGGGTTTTCTACTAGGAGGTCAGCTATTACGCTACCTTTCACTGCTTTCCGGGTCATATAGACAATGTCATTTTGGGAGAGTATGACCTGCCATTTGGCTATCCTTCCTGGCACAAATGGGCTTTCGAATACATACTTAATAGGATTCATCCTGGAAATGAGCCATGTCTTATGATTCAACATGTAGTGTTTGAGGCGATTTGCTGTCCAAGCTAACACGCAGCAAGTTTTCTCTAGGAAAGAGTACCTTGACTCACAATCATTGAACTTTTTGCTTAGATAATAAATAGCCCTCTCCTTTCGGCCGGTATCATCATGTTGCCCCAAAACACATCCCATTGAGCTTTGTTGGACTGCCATATACAGAATCGCCTTCCGCCACCAAATAAACCAATACATCGTGGGTTGGACAGCATCGCTTGATTTTCTCGAAAGCCTCTTGACAAACTGAATCCCATTGGGTGGTATTGTTCTTTCGGAGTAGTCTAAAAATTGGCTCAGTTTTCGCAGTGAGGTTGGAAATAAATCTTGATATGTAGTTCAATTTCTCTAAGAAACTGCGCACCTCCCTTTCTGTTTTTGGGGATGGCATCTCTTGAATGGCTCAGACTTTATCTGGATCAACTTCTATTCCCTTCTCGCTCACTATAAATCCCAATAATTTCCCAGATCTAGCTCCGAATATGCATTTGGCAAGGTTCAGTTTCAGCTGATATTTCCTGAGTCTCTCGAATACTTTCCTCATCACCTGCACATGGCTCTCTTCTCCCCTGAACTTGATGATCATATCATCCACGTACACCTCGATTTCTTTATGCATCATATCATGGAATAATGTGACCATAGCGCGTTGGTAGGTGGCGCCAACATTCTTTAACCCGATGCCCCGTCGATAATAAAATACCCCCCCATTGAGTGATAAAGGTAGTTTTCTCCTTGTCTTCCTCGTCCATTGGGATTTGATTGTATCCCGATGCCCCGTCGATACACGAACACCTGCCCAATCCCACAGCATTGTCTACTAACACATCAATGTGAGGGAAAGGGAAATCATCTTTCAAGCTTACTTTATTAAGATCCCTGTAATCAACGCACACCCTGACTCTCCCATCCTTATTCATTACTGGGACAACGTTAGCTATCCATTGGGGATATTTAACTACTTCTAGAAACCCAGCATCATACTGTTTCTTGACCTCATCCCTAACTTTGAGCAATGTGTCAGGATTCATTCTTCTTAATTTCTGCTTTACCAGGATTGTCCCCGAAACTAGGGGAATTTTGTGCGTCACTATATGAGGGTCCAAACCAATCATATCATCATAGCTCCAAGAAAATACGTCTAGGAATTCCTTGAGCAAACTGATCATATCTTCTAATTCTTCACTCTCCACAACCTTAAGTTCCCTTTTCACTTCTTCCGTGCCTAAGTTTACGGTGCGCGTTTCGTCCCCACAAGGCACTAGGGAAGGTTCATCTCTTTCATCTCTTTCTTCTGTGAGTTCCACCTCAGAATCACTTGAAGTAATGGCAGTTATGGGGATTTCAAAATTAACCAGAGGAATTTCTGAGTCTATTGAATTATTAGGTGTTAATTGATGAATGGTCCTGAATGAACGAAAATGGAATATATTATAAGGATGGAATTCAAAAGGAATGGAAAAAAAAGAATTGGATATAAAATGCGCTATTAATTCATTAACATTTATGACATAAGAAAAGGGTCCATTTACAATATTACACTTGCCACCATGGAAAAAATGATCAAGTGTAGATAACCAGAAGTACTTTACTCGAAATTAAGTACAGGGATGTACTCTGCTGTCCAGTTGTCTAATTATTGCCCTTCAGCTATTGGCGAGACCAGAGCCTCATACAAGGAATCCAAGTGGATGACATAGATGGATGGTTTATCGGGTGATTCTTCAACCTCTGCCGGATTTTCAATGACCAGTTTAGTGAATACCTCCGTGATTCTCGGGACTACTTTCATTCTCCCGAGTTTCTGGTCAAATCTTTGATCCCGAAGTTTGTTCCTCATCCAGAATCACCCATCCATGAGGGCGTCCTCCTCATAACGCAAACCGCAATGGCCTACCTTCTGGATAGCTAGTATAGGTTCAACAATCCCTTGCAATGCGGCGCCTAACCCTTTGCCCTCTTCATACCCATTCCTTGACATCACCTTGGCTACCATAGCCATAGCCCCTTCATTTCTTGAGATGGTTTCTTGTAATTCGAGGGCCTGGAAGGAGCTTTCCAATGACTCCTCAGCAGCTTCCACATAAGGAAGTGATTGTGGCTTGGTGACCAATATGACTTCTTCCCCTCTTACAGTGATGATTTTACCGTCCATAATGTACTTTATCTTCTGGTGCAAAGTCGAAGGAACGGCATTCGCTGAATGGATCCAAGCCCTCCCCAGCAACATAGTGTAGGCAGGTTCAATGTTCATCACTTGGAATGTGACGTTGAAGGTGCATGCGCCAATTTGGAGGGGCAAGTCAATGTCTCGCAACACTTCTCTTCTTGTACCGTCAAAGGCTCTTACCACCATAGCACTTTGATGTATATTGGAATGGTCAACGGTAGCCTAGTCAAAGTGGCATTAGGCAGTACATTGAGCATGGATCCATTATCAATAAGGACCTTGGCCACTATACAACCTTTACATTTCACCATCACATGCAGAGCTTTAGTGTGCGTTAAGCATGCAGGGTCTATCTCTTCTTCTGAGAAAGTGACAAAACTGGACGCCTGGATTTGTCCCACTATCTTCTCGAATTGCCCCGGTGTGATGTCGGGGTTCACAAAGGCCTGATCCATAATTTTCTGCAAGGCTTGACGGTGCACCTCAGAGCTCAGAATTAGCGACAATAGTGAAATTCGAGCAGGTGTCTTTCTCAACTGTTCTACCACATCATACTCACTTTGCTTCATTATTTGAAGCAGCAACTCTTCTTCCTCTCTTGGTCTGGTGGGTTCTACTTCCTTCGTTTTCTCAACCTCCTCTTCCGTACTCTTCTGTGACTCTCCCATTTTTACTTTCCCTTTCTTCTTTTCTTTCTCTTCATTCCCGTAACATCTCCCACTTCGAGTTATAAACTCGACTTCTTGCTCAGGTGGGGAGGATTTTGTGGCAGCGACAGGCTGAGGATTAGCTTGGGGAGTAGTACTGCTGGTAGGCCCAGCATAAGTCATTTTGAAGTGCTCATGAGGTGTGAAGCACGGTTTTGGAGGTGCCAAAGGTGAAGCAAGATTAGGAGCCGATGTACTGCTTGACGCTCCTTCGGTGTAAACTTGGAAATTATAATTCCAAGGTATGGCATGGGTGTTTGTGACAGGAAGCTGAGGCGGGGTTTGTATGATTGTCACTGGAGGTGAGGATACTGGGGGTGAGAAAGTGATTCTGTGATTAGGGGTGGAGGCATTTTGGCCGAGTCAGGCTATATTTACTCCTTCCTCCATTTTGGACCTTGCCTGGCATCTCAGAACTTTAAGGGACAATAAGTTCTGGACCTTTTGCTTAAATTCTTCACAATTTTGCAACTCATGGCCAGCTGCTCCTCCATGCTAGGGGCATCCCGTTTCAACCTCAAGTTCTGGGGCTTGAGGGTGGAGGTAACCTTCCCTTACTGCCATTCTAAAAATTTTCTCAAAGTGAGGAATCAGCTCGTCTACCTCTGGTGCCGCCCCCTCTCCGTCTGACTCTATCATGTTTACACCATTGCCCGTATTATGATTGGGCAACGGGTTTGAGGTAACATTGGGGAGGGAACCATTTCCCTCAATCTTCAACCACCCATTCCTGATTAAGGCGTGCACTCTCCCTCTGAGTGCCCCGCAATTGTCAGTCGAGTGCCCCTGCGCCCCTCCATGATACTCACACCGGGCAGTGGCATCATACCACCTGGGGTATAGTGGCTGAATTGGGTCAAGGGGAATAGGTACTATCTGGTTTATACCGACGAGATATCGGTATATTTCACTGAGTGGCAGGGGCAGAGGTGGATCAAGATTTCTTGGTGGTCTCGGGTTGTTTTGGGCTGGTCTAGGTTGAGCGGGTTGTGGAGGAGGTTTGGGCTGGTAATTTGTAGGTGATGGATACTGTGGGCGTGGGTGAGGATAATTTGGGAAAGGGGGTGGAATGTTTGCAATGGTTTGGCCATGAGGGGGAGGATATGGCCAGTAGTTATTTGGAGGTAATGAAGATTGGATGTTCTGACGGGTGATGGAATGCACATCACCCTCTTTCTTCTAGCCGAAACTGGCAGTTTTCTTCGCAGGATTATCAGTCAACTCCTGCAATCGTCCCATCCTTAAATTAGCTTCTATCCTCTCACCAACTTGGATAATGTCTGAGAAGCTATTGGAAGTATTTCCAATCATCAAGTTGAAGTATGGAGCCTTCAACGTCTCAATTAACAAGGAGCATAGTTCATTGTCGGTCACTGGAGGATAAACTTCTGCAGCCTTCTCCCTCCATCTTTGGGCATATTCCTTGAAGCTTTCCCTGTCTCTCTGTACTAAGTTTTGGAGGTCTCTCCTTGTGGGGGGCCACATCGCAATTAAATTTATACTGCTTCAGGAAAGCATCTGCCAAATCTTTCCAGGAGAGCAGTTTGCTCTGCCCAATCAATGCACCATCTCGTGGTGCCGAGAGGCTCTCATGGAAGAAGTGGACTAGAAGTCTGTCGTCTTTTGTCAGGGCGGACATTTTAGCAATGTAGGTGGCCAGGTGAATGCGGGGGTCTGAGTTCCCAGTGTACTTGTCGAAGTCTGGGATTTTGAACTTGGGCGGTACCACCACATCAGAAACCAATCTAAGTGACGCCACATCGACTGAACCATACATGTTCAGCCCTTCTATAGCTCTCAATCTCTCTTCCAGAGCGGACAGCTTCTCGTTTTCTCTCGTCTTATTCCCCCCCCCCCCCCCCACTGCAAGAGATACTCCCCCAGTTGGGAAATGAGGGGCGGGGTGAATTGGAGGGATCAGGACTGAAGGGTATGGTTCGGCATTGGAGACAGCTGGATAATAGGAGAAAGGTGGTTCATTATTCAGTGGGGCTGGATTGACAGTGATTGTCGGATCCGGGATTGATGGCTGGAAAGTGAAAGAGGTTGAGGCGTGGTGAGAATCAACCGTTGTAGGAGGTGGGGGAGGTAGAGGTAAGTTGGGGTCTGAAGCAGGCTTATTATGGGATATTTCCCTCATTAGTCTCATGAGCTCCGAGACTTGGTCTTTCAATTCAGAAACCTGTCCTTGTAGGTTCTGGACTTGTTCCTGGTCTTCCATTTTCTTCTTTGTTCGTGATCATGTTAAGTACACTCGTTTGGGTTGAACTGCGTGTCTGATCAGACTTACTTTGTTTGAAGTAATGTTGATTTTCTGTAGGGAGTAAAAAAGTTTTAATGAATTTTGAATTTCGCAAAGGAGAAAAATTAAAGGTCTTGGTTCGGACAAAGGATACAGTGGCATTTTGGAGCCAAAATAAAATCTACGGAAGAATGATTGCATCGGTTTTATCATGGCATCGTTCGATAGTCTGACTGTGAATGACTGGATTGAATGCGCATCTATGGTACCTGTCCATATGGCACATCCAATTTTTCGCATAACCCTAACGAGGGGGTTCCTACAGGAGTTATACTATTCATTCACAATTTTGCTAAACAATGGCCCAAAAGTTATTCCATTAACTGAATAATTCATGTACAGCATTCTTTACATTGGCCTAGGCTCAGGGAGGTTCTTTATAATGTAATGACATTTCCTAAGATATTCATAGAGCCTTTCTTCTTATCTGGCAGGGTCGAACGTTTTCAGGGCATACTCAGATTCAGGTAGGAGTTCTTGTTTCCCCTGTGCTATCATTCTCTCCAGCTGGTCAACATTCTCTTTCAGCTCCTGATAGAGAGCAGCTTGTCTTTCTTTTTCCTTCCTTTCTTTAGCACATTCCTTCAGAATATCATTGATAAGCAGTGCTTGTTCCTTTAGTTCAAGCTTCTTCTTTTTCCTTCCTTTCTTTAGCACATTCCTTCAGAATATCATTGATAAGCAGTGCTTGTTCCTTTAGTTCAAGCTTCTTCTTTTTGCTTTCTTGTTTATACTCTTCCATGAGTATCTCCTGATATTTCATTTTCTCCTGAAGCTTGCTATTCTGTACTTCTGCTTCTTTTATTACAGCTTGGAGAGAGCTTTTTTCCTTTTCCCACCGTGTCTCTTGCTCTTCGAACCCCATCTTTTCGATCCTTGCCTCTTCCCTGAGCCTTCTTACTTTCCTTTTGAGGATCTACTATTGGTCCTCCAACTGTTTTATTTGTTATTGTAGTTATGAGTTTTCGGCGTTTGCCTTTTGTAGGGAATCGGCCAAATGATCACTAGCTTCTTCTGAAAGGACGTTTTGACGAGGGTTGCTGCCTTCAAATTTGGTTGAATCTGCAGTTAAGTGTCCTTGATCCCCGCCAGCCCTCCATTTAAGATAATCGCCCGTGGCGCTTGGACCTTTAGGCGACCTTTCCATCATAGTGATGTTTTCCCAGGATCTGCGAGCTATTTTCAATCCTTCCTCATCATTGAGCTCATGGTAGAAATGACCTCGGTGGTATTCTTCAATGTTGATTCTGAACTGTGTTGAGCCAAACTGTCTCATTACTAATGCCGGAGTGTAACGTGTGTATCCAGTCACTCCGATTAGGGATACTGATTGATTACCCCCCGTACTGACCAAAATGGATTGACCCGACGTCCACAATTTCCTCCAACAGTAGTTATGGCTATTGAAGCTCAAAATCCATTCTTGCCACTGCGGCTCATCCTTCGGGCTGATTACTATTCTGGTCATCTTCTCGATGAGAGGCTGGTCAAGGTACCAAGTCAATCCCTTTGTCTCCACAGGACACATATGACTGATAATCCAAAGATGCAACAATTGAGAACAACACTTAATTGACCCCTTGCCTTGTTGTCTGCAGTAAGTAAGGGTTAAGAAAGTCTCGGCAAGAATTGCCAGTACTGGATTGACCTTCTATTTCTCTATTGCCCAGAACATTTCCACAACACCGCAGGTTATGATTCCGGAAGGCCCAGGGAACAAGATCAGGCCGTAGATTGCTAAAGTGAACGTCAATGAAGCTTGATTCCACTGTTCGTCTTGGATGTATTGATCCAACCACTTCTTGAGATAAGTCTAATACCATCCATGCGTGTTCCCTTTGATAGTTTCCCTCCCCTTTGCTTCTTCTGGTGGAATCCCCAGCATATGTGTGAATCGTTTCCAGGTCTGCCTATGCTCGAGGTGTAAGTAAATCCGATTCTACGCCGCATAAGGAATTTCTGGCAATTCTTGATATTCTTCCATAGTGGGAGCAGTATCGATATCGTTGAAAGAGAACACCCCATACTTAGGATTCCAAACTGACAGCATGGCCTTTAATGCTGGGACTTGAACTTTAACTCGTATCAAGGTTGCAATCCTCCCATATCTCTTCTCAAATTGTGCTTTGACCTGATCGGGAAATGACTTCCAACCATTTGCCAGACCCTCGAGACTGTTCATTCTGACCTCAATTTTACTTAGGTGCAATAGAGGTAATGAGCTAGTATCACTGTGTGGGGGCACTGAACTATGAGACGGTTCGGGCCATGGTTTAGCATTCTGTTTTGGTCTAAGAACTTCTCCTGCCGACTGACTCGAGGATGCCATGTTAAAAATGATGCTTATCCTTTTACAGACCTTAATTTGGTGATGCCTGCGGGAAAAACTTGTTAGCAGGATAAATTCAGGTAATCTTGAATTATACTGTTGGCAGAGTGACACCTACACATTTATCGAAGTAGGAAAGTGTGTAGGTTTTCTTAACAGTATGATTCAAGATTACCCTCAAAAATAGGAACAAAATAAAACACAAGGAGAATAGGGTAAAAGTAAGTATGCCCCTTTTGTCCTAAAATAAGGAGAGTCCTAGTACCGGCTAGGTGCTACCTAATTGGATAGTTCTATCTTATAAGGTAGCTTGCTACGGCTTTCAACTATCGTGACAGTTTAGCTCAAGGTCTAATCTTTTAAAAGCCACAGGTTCTCAAATTGCCCCTACTGTAAACAGTAGAGCCCCATTCTATCCCCCATGATACTGTCGGGAAAGTTCCACGGGTATCACAGTAGATAGAACGAGTTTCAATCTGAGCAAAAGCCTTCACGGATACTAATGGGGTAAAACCCACAGGTACCGCTACATGACTCCCTCCTACTTCTTAAAAGGGTAAGAAAGCCCGGGTATAGGGCTGGAGTGTGTGAGGACTTCGTGTGAGTGTTCAGTGCGTGAAGGGACACCTTTACCTCTTCCCAGTATTGGGAAATTTTCTCTTTTTTTTTTTAAACGAAGAGCGCTGTAGGAAATAAAACAAGCAAGACAAGCAAAATAGGTAGCAGGAATAACAATAATTAACATATAGAATTTTGCAGAGTGAGCCCACCTAGCTATGATTTGATCGCAAAATTAAATCTACTTTTGGACCTCTGGACTGGGGTTAAGTCAAATACTCCCCAGCGGAGTCGCCAAGTTGTCGCAAGGTGTTTTGCGGTCGCCTGAATGAACCCTCACCGAAGTGGGAAAGAGTGAGGAGTCGCCACTTTAATTTTGAGGGAAATTAAAGAAAACCATTTGTGAAAATAAATTAAAATGAAACCACTTCAAAAACAGAGATTCTAGGTTTGGGGTCCATAAATGGGTGGGGAAGGTGTTAGGCACCCCACCTCGTCCCTCAATGAGGGTAAGCAGATTTAACTTCAAGTTCTTTATGAACTAAAATTAATAGTTAGGAGGTTCGAATGGAGATGTTAATCCTCTTGGTAAAAGGGAATATTTGATTTTTCACTAATTCAGGTTTCCCAGATATATAAATAAATGAGACGACCCTTAGTGAGTTACTGTTGCGTATCAGTTTTGTGTAAGGGATTATTTCGCACATTTGTTAGAATTCAATTTGAGAACCGGATAAGAACTCTACTCCTATCTCTTTTAGATTAAAATTAGAATTTTTTGGATTGAGAATCAGATAAGAACTCTCCTCCGATCTCTTTTAAATATTTATTAAAATTTTGGATTGAAAATCGAATAAGAACTCTCCTCCGATCTCTTTTAAATATTTGTTAAAATTTTGGATTGAGAATCGGATAAGAATTCTCCTCCGATCTCTTTTAAATATCTGTTAAAATTTTGGATTGAGAATCAGATAAGAACTCTCCTCCGATCTCTTTTAAATATTTGTTAAATTTTTGGATTGAGAATCGGATAAGAACTCTCCTCCTATCTCTTTTAAATATCTGTTAAATTTTTGGATTGAGAATTGAATAAGAACTCTTCTCCGATCTCCTTTAAATATTTATTAGATTTTTTAGCTTGAGAATCGGATAAGAACTCTCCTCCGATCTCTTTTACTTGAATGGGAGTCAGGTAAGGACTTTTCTGACCTCTTGAAATCTTATTACAGTTACGCATCATAAGAGCCTAAGACTAAGGGTTCTGGCATCCGACAATGCCAGGGACCCGAATGAGACTTCTTTTAACTCATGGGTACCCCATGACCCGACAGGGGGTACAGAACGAATTTTACCGACCTCCTATGTAGTCGCCTTAATAGCTCCTCTTGGCAAGCGATACCCGATCTGTCCCATTTGCTTATCTAAGGTTTGGTTTTACTCCGCCTTGTGACGTCTTACCCAATCGTCTTTTGTGTTATTCTAGTGATTTGACCTTACTATTTTTTTAACTTATTATTCAGACCTTTTATTATTTTAAAGAGACTCTTAAGATACAGTTACCTACATATTGTCCAACTACTTATACGCTACTCGGGACTAGAACACTTGCATTTAGAAGTAACAAAGATTAACAAAAAGAATGGACTGATTAACAAAGAAGTAAACTCGAGAATAACCTTCTTCGCGTCTTCTATCACAATATAAATTTGGTGAAAATTACAAACATAAAAAAAACAAAGGAAATACGTAAAATAAGAATGAGCACTTGATAAAGCAGCGATATGAGCACTCACCTGTAGGGAGCCGAATCTATTGAACTAGCTACGGAATCATAAAACGTAATAGGACTGCGGGTTGATATCCTGGGGGCTAGGGTTCGCCTTGAAATGAAGGATGCTTCGCTAAAATGCAGTCAGGTCAAAATAATAACCGAGTTTGAATGAAGTTGAGCTTGGACAATGGGAGTGGAAATAAAGATAACAAAGAACTGAAAGTGAGAGTGTCACAGGATATTGAACGAACTGAAAATGGAGAGTTTCAGTATTCAAAAATCCCTTTGCAAGAAAATACTTCAGAAAATTGGTTTCTAAAGTTCTTCTTATGAAAGCTTAAAAATAGCAGAGTAACAAACTGAATTAAGTTTCAGAGTCCTTCCGCTATAGTCACCACCTTTTTCTTTGTCCTCTTTTGAACAGTTTTCATGCAGGTATTTATAGGAACTGGGTGCTCCCTATGAAGGGTCAGGATTTATTTTGAGGGAGATGGAAGGTTAGGATTTTAAAGGACATGATCTGTGGTTCGAGAATTAAAGAGAATCAGAATGAACGCTGAGATCCCTTCCAGAATATTTATCCTTTCTCTCTTCTAATCTGATGGCCCAAAATTTCCTTGTCAAGGGCGATCCGAGGGCTGGGAGTGAAAGGCGCTGGTCTTGTCGTCTTCTTCTGGAATTATGGAATTTTTGGAATATTCGTGAGACGTGTCAGAAAAGCTGGTGAATCCCGCTAACCAATGCACCGCCTGGAACACTGTGAGCATTAAATGCTCAGACGGGTATAAATAGAGGATGGGTCAGCCAGTTGCTCTCTTATGTCATTTTTAGTATCCCGCGAGCGATTCCAAAATTCTCTCGATTTTTCAAGTTCTTCTGACACCGATCAGGCTCCGGTAATGGTTTTGATCCTTCTTTTAGTTTAAATTCTCTATTTCCTTTGAAAATGAGCGGCGCCGAGGGTCAGAGAGCGGCAAGCCCCCCTTCCGTTCAGATCTCGTGGTCGTCTGATGAAGTGGAGGTGGTTGGACCAAGCGTGCGACCTGAACCTCCTAGGGCCTCTGTTCCAGCTCGGGAGCAAGCAGCACCATCAAGGCATGTGCATTCTTCAGGGAGAGAAAATCTTCCCATGGACAAGCTACCATCAATCCTTCAAGAAACAGACCTGTAGTCGTTCAGCCAGGAGTACAACATCCGGCCTGATTCATGCGAGTTGATTAAGTGTCACGGCGATCTTCGTGCCGATCACTTCTTTGAGGAGAACGATATGATCTTGGTATACGAAGAACAATTAAAGGCCGGGCTACGGTTCCCTCTCGATGACTTCTTCAAGGAAGTTCTAAAATTTCACTAAGTGTGCATAGCCCAAGTTCACCCAAACTCATGGCAGATCCTAGTAGCCTTCAGAGGCCTTTACCGAGCCAAAGGACTCAGCCCTACAGCTAAGGTGTTCGCCGAACTACATAGGCTGACTCGTCGAAAGGACGACGAGTATTGGTTCTTCCAGGCGAAACCACATTGTGGGCTCTTTACCGATCTGCCCTCCTCCCTGAAGAATTGGAAGAATCGCTTCTTTATTCTAAGGAGAAAAATTCCGAACGGCTTTGAGGGCTTCCCTCGTAGCTAGCTGCACCAGGGCCCCTTACTTCCGAAGCGCATCACCCTGAATAGGGAAGAAGGCCTGATGGTGATGGAACTGAAAGATCAGGCGACCAAAGAGAAGTTCTCTTGTTTGGATGCAGTGACAGCCGAACTGCATCACTGGATAATGGAATTGATCACTGGCGAAGATTGCGGGCTTCAGCTCTCTGACCTCGGCATCGGTATTTTCTATATCTCTGATCTTTGGGCCTTAGCGATCTCACTGACCTCTTCTTTGTGCAGGTATGGCAAGCGGCGAGGCTTCCAAGGAGAGCCGAAAGCGGAAGAGGGAGGTCTCCCAGAAAGTGCGAGAGATGAAGCGTTCCGAGCTGCTTCAAATGCCCAGTCATGATCCCGGAGAGATGCAAGGAGGCTCGTCTCAACCCTCGGGACCACCGGTCATAGAAGTGGTCCGATCTCCTCCACGCCAAGAAGAGCTGTCTCCACCTCCTCCAGTCGCTTCGAGTGCGGAAGGGGGTCCTTCCCAACCTCCTGTGAGGACCCTTTCCCGTGGCGCTCAAGTTCTGATCCACTCGCTGGAGAAGAACCGGACTGTTTGGGAAAATCCGGGCTTGGCCATGGTCTTGGGGGCCTCGATCTGCCTTTAAGAGGATCGGGATAGGTTATCCCCGAACAATTTTGATGACATCCTGACCCGGACAATGAGCCTGAACATGGAAAGTTAGGTGAACCAGCACATAGTCCGGGAGAAGGCTCACCGTCTGAGTAAGGAGGTGGAGAAGATGAGCCACGAAGTGGCTTCCCTCCGATCCCAACTTTCATCCGCTCAGAACTACATATCTGAAATTGAGGGGCGAATGAAGTTCTACGAGGATAAGCTGGCCGAGCAAGCTCAAGTTCTGGCCGAGCGAGCTCATGTCCTTGAAGAAGTTCGGGCGCTCCGAGCTGGTGAAGTTGCTCACCTCACTGAAGAGCTCAAAGCAAAAGAAGAAGAGGCGGTGACAAGGGAGGCCAGCGCTAATGTGAACGCTCATAGGGATCTCTTAGCCGAGGTCAAGAAGCGATATCCCGAGGAGGACTTCTCTTGGATGGTAGATCTGGCTCCCCAGGACGAAGGTGAGGATAGTGAGGAGGAGGCTGAGGGTGAGAGAGGAAGCAAACAAAATGTAGATCAGGCTGGGGGTGATCCTCCAGCCGAATGACTTGTATAAACTTGAAATGAAATGAAAGTTCCCCTTTTGTTCAATGATTGGATGTGATCGAAAAGTCTCTAAATTGCATAAGCACTTGATTGTCTGAGCATATTAAAACAACAACTAAAAGTGATTATTAATCTAAGTGTAAGAGGTCGGAAAACACAATAAGCATGAGATCGGCTGAGAACCAACGCTAAACGAGACTTGATTAAAATTGGAAATTTGGCTTGAACACTTAAGATCGGGATCATCATTAAAACTGATCAAACCTTAACTTTATTATTCCCAAACTTTTAAATGAGAGATCGGCAATAAGACTGGTGGTACGAAGGCCTAATGTTGGTTCAATCTCGTTTGACAAGAAAGATCAGAAATATAATTGACTGATCAGGGGACTTGAAAATTGGTTTGAGAGATCGATGAGGCTTTAAATGATATGGGAACTTAGTATTGATTAGATTCCTTTTGAGGAGAGATCGAAAATGTGGTTAGTTGGCAAAGGGAGACTCAGTGTTAGGGATCAGTTTCAAAGTTTATTGATTTCAGGGATCGGCCAAAATATGGTGTTGACAATATTGATCACAATTTAAAACAATGGTTCACATGTACCATTGTATTCAAAACATTTTTCCTTTCTCATTTATACATTCAAAAATCTACTTATGTAATTACAAATTTTATATTTCAAGTTGAATTACTAACATTTTATGAATTCTATCTGTGTTGGGCATATAAGCCCTAATTATCTATTCACATCAATTAGGTGACTTGCTTTTCATGTTTTAAGCAATCCATGAACATTTCATGGATTTCAAATTTATGGCCTTAATTTCCCTTTAACAATTTTGACTAGGATGCATAGTCCACATTTGTCATACAATTCTAAGCATTTAAGCTTAGAATTGGTTCTAGGTCTTCATCTTAGTTTGCTAATTATTTTGATTACTATTTACCTTACTAGTCAACCAAAATGTTGACTTTTTCGTACTTAATGGATATGTTTATTCTAATTGCACCAAGATCCCACATTTTGAGTTTTACATTTGCTAGTATTAATTGCCAATTGCAATTTAAAGTCCCCTAGATGCATTTCTAATTTTCAATTTTGATTATCTAAGTTTACTGTTCCATTGGACAATTTTACAGTAGAAACTGGGCCAACTTTTCTTCATCAAAGTTGTTCCTTATTGTGTCTTCTTTAATTCTCTTTTTGAATCACTCCATTTGGAGTTTTGTAGCTCAAGTTATGGTCATTTTACCATAACTGGCAGGAGTGACCTGTACCCAGAATTTTTGGGCAATTTGTTTCTACCAGATTTAGTTACCTAAGTTTGGTTGGCAATTTAGCTAGGTTATGATCAAAATTTGGATTTGTGTTCTTCATGAAAATTGTAGGGCTATGTCTTAGCTTCTGCTGGTAAAATTTCAGATCAACTAAACTTGCCTACACTGAGTTATGACCATTTGAACAAATACTGTTCATTTGGTCATTTTCCAGGGACAGCATGTTGGTCACCCGGATTAGGGTAATTTTTAGGTCAACTTAGTTTGGTTTTCTGGGCAGGGTTTCTTCACAAAGTTGTGCCATTATGTCTCTAGTTTCATTTCCAATTAGCCTTGCACCAATTGAACCTGCACAACTCAAGTTATAGCTGCCCAAACATGCTGGACTCACATCCAGACTTGCAGGGCAATAAAGGCAGCACACCCAACCTCAATTCTCATGGCACAATTCACTTCAATTCCTCATTATAATTAGCCAAATGGTCACTAATTGACCATTAAAACTCCACTTAACATTAAAATATAATAACCCTCAATTCATCACAAACCCTAACCTTAATAATCCATCACTTCATCTAACATACACAAATCAACATCTAACTCTAATATGGTTATCAAACATCATTCCTAAGCAACTTAATTCAATCAAATCAACAATTCTCAACCTTCCCCCATGGCTGCCAAAAATTAGAATGTTCCTAACATACATATTTTCTTCAAATTTTCTCCATTTTCTAACTTAACTCAAAATTCAAATAAAAAAATATAAGGATAAAAGTAAGAGATTTAGCACTAACCTTGAATGGAGTCACTTCTAAGACTTCAAAACTTCACTTTCTTCCTTTCTTTTTGCTATCCAAAGCTTGCTGTAGGTGTGAAGACCAAGTTTTATGAAGGCATATAGGGGTTTTATGGTGTAGTTGGCTAGGTTTTGGAGCTTGGGTGTATGCATCAATGGAGGTCTCTCTTTCTTTCTCTCTCTCTTTCTTTTGGTGCGGCTGTTATGGAAGAAGAGGCTGCTGATTTCTTTTGTTTTTATCTCATTTTTGCTTCATTTTTATCCTTTTTATTTATTTTGTCAAGTGGTGATTGGGTGGGAGTGCTTAGTGACATAAGCATGAGGTCAAAATTGTAATTTTAATTCATTTTCTTTTCTACTTAATTTCAATTTAATTTTTAGCAATATTCATTCACATTTTGTGTCATAATAATTATTTACTTAACTGGACAAGTTGGCCAAAAATCACCTCTGAAGGCAAAATGATCAAAATGCCCTCCATTTGGCTGAACAGACCAAAATTTTTTATACCAATTGAAAAATTTTTCTAAGTATTTTCTTGGCATTCTAATACCACAGGAACCTCAATGACCCTTCTCTGGAGTCTCAAAAATTATTTTATGAATTTTTCCTCGGGTCTAGGGCTCCTAGTTGCGAGAACCGCAACTTCCCACTAGGTTACCCATCGCTAGGGCACCAGCTCATTTAACTTAGTTGTATTTTATTTTTAAAATTTTTTCTAAATTTTTCTTATTAATATTTGAGTTAATTATGGTTTCTCACTTTAGTTTAAATATTTTTCCGGACATTCTAACTGTCCAGACTCACACTGGTCACCAAAACAGTAGAATGTACGGAGTTGCTACAGGGAGGATGTTACATGAATTGTGATGAATGTATAAACTATACAGAATTGTGATTTAGAAATTTATACTTTTGCTAAGAATAAAATTAAAACGTTATAAATTATAATTGGAACTTATAATGAAATAATGAAATAAGAAGACATATTAATATTTAATGGTACTTATGTGCCCATGTATTGCTTAGACACGTGTGTCAGATTGGATAGATTAACATGCCAATAGGGTATTGTGTTAGCAGTATTGCGAAAGGCTTTATGCCTGTATTTATGGCTTTATACCCGTATTCATGGCTTTATGCCCACACTCATGGCTTTATGCCCGATTATGTGTTATCATGGCTTTTTAGCTATTCTGACTGCATACGTGGTTGACGTTTTGCGTCCATGATATGACTGCCCGAGGCACTGCAATGTCCAGTGCCAATGACTCATTATCCAGTTTAGTCAGGCTGTCATAGGTTACCTGGCAGTGTAAATTATTGAAATGATTTAAGAATATTAATAATTAAAAACATTAGAAAGTGTTGAATGAAATGAGAAAAAAAAAAAAGATTAGCAATAGAAACATAACTGAATCAAGTAGTACAAATGAAATTTCTTTTAGAATTGTAGGAACCGAAAATACAATACTCTTAAAACAAAAATGTATATTGAATATTTAGAATGCTTGATTCTTTCTTATTTGTATATATTATTTTCTTGTTATATTATTGCACCACTAAGCAGTAATGCTTAGCGCGATGGATTTGTTTCATCGCGCAGGTACAGAAGGTAAAGCCCAGTTAATATTAAATAGAGATTTTAGAGTTCTGATTTGCAGAAGTGTCTCGAGTATTCAAGGTTGTCACCTCCTTAGCAATGCATGTAGATAGGGCCCAAATAGGTCATAATTTGTATGTTGTATAAAATGCTTAGTTATAGTATTGTAATGTAAATTATGAAAATGTAATTAATAGGTATGTGATGTAAATTAATAAATTGGCTAATTCATTTGTGATTAAATTGTATATCATGTAAATTAATGAAGATTGAAAATTTTCAAATATGAGTTGAGCATGAATGGGAATGTATGGAAATGGATATGAATGAAATTGTATGTATTTGAATACGGAATTGAAATATATAGATGATGCATGAAATGATGAGATTTTTATTTTAAAATATTATTGTTGAATTTCAAACAGGTGAATAGTAAAATACGTCAAACGATAATAAAATAGGGGAAACTCCTTTGGTTTCTCCTTCTAGGTATTTACACGGCCCAGGGCATGTTTCTAGCGCACACAGGTGTGTTAATGCGGGCCCAGGGGCGTGTCATTAAACGATACGGCTCGTGTCCCTCTCGCGCCCCAGCCTGTGTCCAAGATGACATTTATAGGGCCCAAGCCGTGGAAGTCCACGCCTCAGGCCTTATTCTTTAATCTGGGCATGTGAAAATTTGTTAGGGTCGTGTTTGGCTTGGATTTTGGCTTTTTATGCAAATGTTGTATAATTTTGGACCCAGAATTAAGCCTAAACCTAATTAAATGATTTAATTAGGAATTACAATCACACAAATAATTATGAAAATTATTTTCAAAGAATTAAATTTGGAAAAAAGTTCCTAAATTTAAAATTATTTGAATAAGATTCAAATTTAATTTTTAATTGAATATATGATATTCAATTTAATTTTTAAACATGTATATTTTATTTAATTATTAAATTTTAATATGCATGATGGATGATCATGGACAATAAAAGACCAATGTGATTGGATTTATTTCTTTTATTTTTCTTTGAGATGTAAAATAATTAATTTTATTTTAGAGGCATGTATTATAAATGTTGTGATAACTTAGGATGTATTTTCATTTATTTAAGGTCTTTAAAAGTCCATATTCTTGTATATTCACCTTGGTATGCCAAGGGTTACAATGTAATTGGATTGCAAGAAGAACAAGGAGATCAAGAGCATTGATGGGACCAGTGAGAGGAGATCAAGATCAAGAGTTGATTATGTACTCCTTCAGCAATTCTTGTAAAATGAATGAATGAAATACACCTAGGAATGCCCTAATTCAATTCTTGGTTGCTCAATTCTTGGTGGCTCAGAATTGAATCCCTTAGAAAGTCCATGATCATACCATATTATTTGTTTATCCATATATGCATGAGATTTGTATGAATGTATGGAAGTATGTGATATATGCATGCCAATTGGATAATGTGCAAAGTGAGACCATAATAGTAATTAAGCTGACTATAAAATCTTCCAAATAAATGATTAAGTTAGTAATGGTATAATTATGGTAATTATATCATGGCCCTCCATTGAGGCAATTATTTTAAGAAATTTTAAACACTTGCATTATTAGCTATACGAGCTTGGCAATGATGCATTTGTTTAAGAGATTTTCTTAAGAATAATTGTTGAGCATAAGATGTTGTAAGTATGTAAATGGTTGGTGGCCAATAATAGATGTACCTGACGTCATTAAAGTTATTTGCATGCTTACTAACTCAATAGGATCAACTTAACTAATGCAAGATAAATTAATAATGGATGTGCCTGAGATTTTGAGCATTAGGGGCCAAATAAATGATTGAACCTCACATGAGATGTGATGGGTAAGGAGTTACTCACTTATAGTTTATTGTGATTCCAATAATGGATGTGCCTGAGGATGATCAATAAGACTATAAGAATTCAATCACCCACTAGAAATCCATCCAACTACGATTTTCGTTTCCTACTTTGGAAGTGTAGGATTTGCCAAGTTAGTTGGAGGACCAATTTGATTAAAAGACCATAATCATTTTGGTTAATTACTTGATATATTTACTAATTAATCTTGTTATTTTCTACAGTTTATTTTCTGATAATAATGAGCACACAATAACCACCACCATCCAATATCCTTGCGAGTATACTTGATCATAATAGGCTGACAAGACCTAATCTTTCTGATTGACTCAGAAATTTAAAACTTATCCTAAACCTAAAACATATTGGATATGTTCTAGATTCAAAGATTTCTAGTCCCTTACCTCCAAGGGCCACTCCAGAGGAACTAGAGACTTTGGACAAGTGGAATGAGCATGATATGAGAGCCAGATGTTACATATTTACTTATATGACTAATGAGTTACAGAAGCAGCATGAAAATACATAGAGTGCAAATGAGATCCTCCTTCACCTGCAAGAGTTATATGGTGAGCACAGTAGGAATGCTTGATATGAGATATCTAGATAGCTATTCCGGATGAGGATATCAGAGGGACAGAATGTAGGAGATCATGTCCATAAGATGATTCGGCTTATAGAGCAGCTGGAACATCTTGATTTTAACATGGATTTCAAACTACAGACGAATTTGATCCTTCAGTCCCTACTAGAGTTATTTGGGAATTTTGTGATAAATTTTCATATGACCAAGCAAGAATGCACTCTAGCTGGGTTGCTTAACATGCTGGTTATTGCCCAAAAGAATATGCCAGGCAATAAAGGAAAAGAGGTGGCTTTGGTTGCATATTCTTCTTCTGCTGGAAAGTCCAAGAAGAGGAAGGGCAATAAGAAAAAGAAACCTCAAGTTCCTAGACCTTCCAAGAAGATAGCCAAATAGAAGGGCAAGACCGAAGCTGACAAAGACAAAGGAAATTGTTTCCACTGCCAGAAGGATAAGCACTGAAAAAGGAACTGCCCAGAGTATGTTGCGTCTCTATATTGGTAGTATGTCCTAAAGCATATCAATTTGTATGTATCTTGTACATATTTTATTAATAAAAGGCAATTTCACTTTTCCATTTACATAATATATTTATGTGTAATAGAAAAGGTCCATTGGTATTTTGTTAGAAATTCTATTCTTAAGTTGTTAAGAATATGAATGATAGTATTTCGAGCACAAAATATCATAAATTGGTTCACAATCGAGGATACTTTACAAACGATATAACTTATCTAGAAAGATTGTAATCATGGTGGTTCCTAAGGTATTTATATGAGATATAAATAAGAAGGAGCGGTGAGTCTCATGCCACATAACAAACATGATAGGCACTTGTACATGATAAGTAGGCCGAACCAGTGACGCTTATGACAAGCACATGGAGTTTACTCCTGTCAATGCATTGTCATATATCATATCAGTACATATAATTTTTGAAGGAGCGAAAGCATGAAAATTATTAGTTTAGAACATTGAATTCAAAAAATTTTCTTTTAGGGTCTCATGCATCATGCAAGATTCATTATTTACCTAATTGATTTCAATATTCAACAGCATATTAAAACACTTTTAATATGTTTTTGGATCTACGTTTGCTATTTAAGATTTTAGAATTAACAGATTAATTCATTAGAACCCTAGATTAAAACAAGAACATGTGCACTAACCTTTTGATGCACTATTGATGTGTTTGGTACCTTTGGGAAGCACCTAGGACACCAGATGTTGTCCCTCTAGCTTGTCCACACCAAAATCACCAATGGCAGCCCCTTGAACAGCTTCTCAAGCCTTTCCAATTAATTAGAAATTGAGGTTTTGCCTTTTAGAGAGGTTGCAGATGTATATTGGACACTAGAAACGATTTTTAGTAATTTTAATTCAAGAGAATGTTGGCAATTCTCTTTGAATTGGTGAGAGATGAAGAAGAAGAGAGGAAGAAGACAATAAGGGTGGAGGCACCTCTTTGAGAAAATCAGATTACTTATTTTGTTCTTTCATCCTTTCCCTTATATAGCTAGGTTATCACTTAAAACCCTTGCCACATGTCATCTTTTGATTGGCTCATAATTTTAATTGACCCAATCATATTATGCCAAGTGTCAAAACTAGAATTAATCTTGACTTTGATCATCTTACATGATTAGAAGACAAATGGCAAGCTTATGTGTAGTGCCATGTGTCACCATCTCATGGTTCCACATGTTACCCTGTGAAATGACCAAATTACCCTTGTGTCTTAATTTTGAGTTCTCAACCCAAAATAATTATTTTTCTTCTTCTAATCAATTTATATCAAATATAAATTAATTAATTAATCTCTATTAATTAATTTCTCATAATTAAATTCATATTTAAATACTTTAAATATAAATTTAACTTATACTATACATCCAATAACCTAGATTTGGTTTTAAGCCATACTAGAGACTTTGCAATCTTATTGCAAACCAAGGCTATTTAATTAATCAATTAAACTCTTTAACTAATTAATTAAATCACATTTAACTTGGTGATTACTTATGTATGTGTGTGACTCACTATGCTCATCACTAATTGGCAATGAGATATGATATTAACTCTTAATATCATCAGAACTCTTTCTTACCATAAATGATTTCTCTAAATCATTTTAGGCAGCTCATAGACTATGGTTAATACTTAGCATAGTATGCCACAGCCATCCAATCAGTAATAAGGTTTACCTTAAATGAACCTATGATCATATGTTACCATGCACCAGAATCTCTCTGTTACAAAATCCCAATTCAAGTTGGAGTCATAGTTTATGTCAAACCCCATTTGCTATGAATATTATGTTCTCTTTTAATTCCAGTTCTTGATTAAAAAGATTTTCTCATCAAAAACTCTTTTCTGATTAAATCTATCTGTCCTGGCTAGGAACTTGAAACATCAAGAACAATTAAATGAACATAGGATTTTATCCTTATTTACTTAGGGTAATAGATTCCATCTTGATCAACTCCTATCTCCATATATAACTGGTAAGAGCCAATACATGCCCATATACCTATACACAGTACAAGTATGAAAGTAGTATCAAAATCAAACCACCTATATACAAGATAACTGTGCTATCTTAGGTCCAAAGATTATATGCATTGATATGATTTATGACAATGCATTGACAAAAGTAAACTCCATGCGCTTGTCATAAATGTCACTAGTTTTGCCTACTTATCATGCATAAGTGCCTATCATGTTTGTTATATGGCATGAGACTCACCATTCCATCTTATTTACATCTCATATAAATAACTTGGGAACAAACATGATTACAATCTTTCTGCATAAGTCATGTCCTTATTGTGAAGTACCATCGATTGTGAACCAAGTTATGATACTTTGTGCTAGAAATACTGTCACTCATATTCTTAACAACTTAAGAATAGAATTTTTAACAAAATATCAATGGACCTTTTCTATTACACATAAATATATTATGTAAATAGAAAATTGAGAATGCCTTTTATTAATAAAATATGTACAAGATACATACTAAATGATATGCTCTAGGGCATACTACTAACAATCTTCCACTAGCACTAGAGCCATTCATTACAATATCTTAGACCCATCTTCTCAAGATGATGGTCTAACTGAGCTTGTGATATGGGCTTAGTGAATGGATTTGCTGGATTTTCAGCTAATGCTATTTTTTGCATGGCTACATCGCCTCGCCCAACTATATCTCTGATAATGTGGTAGCGCCTTTCTATGTGTTTGGATTTCTAGTGAGACCTGGGTTCCTTAGCCTATATGATTGCTCCATTATTGTCACAATAGAGTGGAACTGCTGACTCAATGGAAGGAACTACTGCAAGTTCTGTCATGAACTTCTTTATCCAAACAGCTTCCTTTGCAGTATCTGACGCAGCAATATACTCAGTCACTGTAGTGAAATCTGTAGTCATACTTTATTTGGAACTCTTCCAACTGACTGCACCTCCATTACAAATGAACACATACCCATAGGTAGACTTTCTATCATTGATATCTGATTGGAAATCAGAATCAGTATAACCATCCAATTGCAAGTCACCACCTCTATATATGAAGAATAAATCCTTAGTTCTTCTCAAGTACTTAAGGATATTCTTGACAGCTATCCAGTGTTCCAAACCTGGATTGGATTGATACCTGCTAGTCAAACTAACAGCATATGCTATGTTCGGCCTAGTACACAATATTGCATACATCAAACTTCCAATAGCCGAAGCATATGGAATCCTGGCCATTTTATCTCTTTCTTCAAGTGTCTTTTGGGACATCTCTTTAGAAAGGTGGATACCATGTCTCACTGGTAACAATCCTCTCTTGGAATCAAGCATGTTAAACCTCTTTAACACCTTTTCCAAGTATAGACTTTGGGATAAACCAATTATTCGTTTTGCTCTATCTATATAGATGCGAATCACAAGAATATAGGTTGCCTCCCCTAAGTCTTTCATGGAGAATGTATTCGTGACACTCCTTACTCGTCTACAGTCTAGCAGAGCAAGATATGCCACACAGTGTGCCGGAGCACCATATCTTATTCCATCATAATTTACCCTTCTTAATTTATTTATTTACTATTCACCAAGTGCAAAATTTTGCCAATTATATCATTTATTTATGAATTTGATTAACTTTAATTTTTCGTAAATTTTTATAGAAAATTTGGCAAAGTGCCGGCTGTAAATTGGAAAAACAGTTCTTCTGAACCTGTTAAAAAAAAACACTTCCAATATGTTTTTTAGATCCAGAACTCCAATATACATACATATCAACTCAATCTCTAAATTTAAATACAATTTTCAAAATTTTTGTTCACATCACAATTCGAATCAATTTCATGAATAACTCCCCAATATTTTAATTTTCAACAAAATATACTGATAATTATAGTAACATGAAATTTCATATATTTACATTATCATATGATTTCATGAGTTTGTAATTACAATCAAGAACTAGTACAAAATGCAAAGTACAAAATACAATCCAAAATCCTAATATCCTACCAAGTGCACTGCAGATATGAGGTGACTATGGACTCTATGCGGATATGATTAATCACCTGATCTGAGGTCTGCTGGGCTCCCCAGCTATGTCTCCAGTACCTGCGCATGGCAAAAAGTGATGCGCTAAGCAATTCTGCTTAGTAGTGCCAATACAAAATAAAATAGCTAAAATAAAATGGATGTGTAGAATGTATGCTGACATTTTATGTAGACTAAGTTTCTGGCAATTATTGTAGTATTATTTGATTAAAATTTGGTAAGATTTATTTTGAATGCCCAAGTAACCTATACTGGTTGACTGGACTGGATAAATGGGTAAATTGGCACTGGGTACCAAGTACCTCGGGCCATCACACCATCGGTCACATTGTGTCTCCTGGTGAGCAACAAAACAGCTAATAAGCTGTAATAATTATTAGGCATAAAACCCAAGTATAATAAACTAAATCAAAATAGCCAAAGACTATTATATCATAGAATGGCATGTAAAGCCATAAAACACAGAATGGCATGAAGCCATATGCAGTACTGCTAACAGAACCCTATTAGCATGCCAACCTATCCAAACTAATCATTCTAGGCATACTAGGGCATTTTACACAGTTAATGATTTAATTATTTATTTTTGTAATGTAGAGGTCACTATTCATTTGACTATTTCCACTCAAAGGTTGACTATATATTTGTTGAACCTAAGTTCACCAAGATACCACATTTTGATTCACAAAAGTGTTAGCATTAATTGTCAATCAATACTTAAAACCAATAGGAAATAAATTAAAAATTTCAGTTTTGGGTTCTAGAGTTCACTGTTCCATTAGGCAATTCTGCAATAAGACTTTTGCCAAATGTTCTCAATCAAAGTTGTTCCTTGATATGTCTTCTTTAATTTTCTTTTTGAATCACTCCATTTGGAGTTTTCTAGCTTAAGTTATGCTAATTTCTTTAGGACTGACTGGATTGGCATCTACCCAGAATTTCTGGGCAGAAATGGTTCTGGCAATTTTGATACCCTGATTTTGGTTAGTAATTCAGATGGGTTATGGTCAGAATTTGGTTTGGTATTCTTCATGAAAGTTGTTCTAAATTGTCTATGCTTTTCATTGATATAAATTTCAGGTCAATTGGACTTTTCTACATAGAGTTATGACCATTTGAACAAACACTGTTCATTTGGTCATTTTCTAGGGATAGCATGTTGGTCACCCGAATTAGGGTAGTTTTTAGGTCAACTTAGTTTGGTTTTTTGGGCAGGGTTTATTCACAAAATTTGTGCCATTATGTGTCTAGTTTCATATCCAATTGGCCTTGCACCAATTGAACCTACACAATTCCAGTTATAGCTGCCCAAATCTCTTGAACTCACACTTAGTCCTGCAGGTCACCAAGGGCAGTATACCTAACTTCAATTCCCTTAGAACTAATCACTTCATCTCTTAATCACACATAGCCAAATGGTAAGTAATTGACCATTAAAACTTTCTTTCACTAATACATGAACAAAGTCTCAAATTTGTGCCCAAACCCTAACTCTACCATTTCAAATAATGCATTAACTTTCACTTCATTATCCTAATCAAGAGATTAGTGCTAAGGGCAGCTATGACACCATTTTAATTCAAAGAAATCTTCAAAACCCTACCAAGTCCAAGGCTGCTGAAATTTTGGGGAAGGTATACACATGATTTTCATTCAATTTTCTTATAAATTTCCACTCAATTTCACTCCCTCAACATGAATTTTAAGAGAAAGGAAGAGTTTGTCACTAACCTTTAATGGAGTCAATTCCAAGCTTGTAAAAGCTCCTCTTTTCTACTTCTTTTTGCTGTCTTTAGCTTGCCCAAGGTGTAGGGATAATTTTTTGTAAAGGCAAATATGGGTTTTATGGTGAAAAGCTTGAGGAAATCAAGTTGGAAATGAAAAAAAATGGTGGAGAGCTCTAATTAAGGATTTCGGCCACCATGGTAGAAGAAGAAGATGAAGTAATTTTGGTCTTCTTTATCTCTTATAATGAGTTTATTTAATTTTGATTGGTGGGAGAGTTTTTTAATGAGATCATGCTTATGTCATTATTTGACTTTTATTTCATTATTTTTTTTATTTTATTTTTCATCCTTACTCCTTTTACTTATTTTTAATAAATTTTTCATCAATATTAAATCACATTTTATGACATAAATCTCATTTAATTAAATGGGCAAGTTGATAAAAAATCATCTCTAAAGACAAAATGACCAATATGCCTTTCGTTTGGCTTAACGAGTTAAAATTGTGTGTACCGATTGATTAAATTTTTCTTGTGTTTTCTTAGCAATTTATTGTCATTGAGACCCCAATAATCCTTTCCTGAAATCCCAAAAATTATTTCATGGAGCTTTCCCCTGGTCTAGGGTTACTAATGGCCTTCGCCGTCACTTCTCGTTAGGGTCACCATCACTAGGGCTACGACTCATTTAACCTTAGTGCATTTCATTTCTAAAAATTTTCCTTAATTTTTCTTATCATTATTTGTTTATTTATAACTCCTCACTCTAGTCTAATTATAATTTTAGATATTTTAGCTGTCCGAACCGACATTGGTCACCAGAACAGTAGAACGTATGGATTAGCTAAAGTGAGGATGTTACAGGTCTTCCCTTCTAATAAAAATTTGGTCCTCGAAATTTACTTGACGCAAACAGTTGAGGGAACTGTTGCCTCATTGTCTTTTCACTTTCCCAAGTTGCCTCCTTGGTATTATGGTGCCTCCAAAGTACTTTCACCAGTGGAATATATTTATTTCTCAGTTCCTTCACTTCCCGAGCCAGTATCCATATGGGTTCTTTTGCATATGTCAAATCCGGTTGGATTTCAATCTCTTCCATAGAGATGACATGTGAAGGGTTTGAGCGGTATCTTCTTAGCATAGAAACATGAAACACATTGTGAATCTTATCCAGCTCTAGCGGTAAAGCTACCTGATAGGCCACTGGTCCCACACGTTCAATGACTTCATATGGGCCAATGAACCTAGGGCTTAACTTACCCTTTCTTCTAAACCTCAGTACCTTTTTCCACGGTGAGACTTTGAGAAGCACTTTGTCACCAACTGCATACTCTATCTCTTTTCTCTTCAAATCGGCATAAGATTTCTGTCTATCTGAGGCAATCTTCAAATTAGCTTTGATTAACTTTACTTTTTCCTCAGTCTGTTTCACCAAGTCTGGTCCTACTAGCTTATCTTTGCCTAATTTAGTCCAACATACTGAGGTTCTACACTTCCTCCCATAAAGTGCTTCATACGGAGCCATTTGAATGCTAGCTTGGTAGCTATTGTTATATGCGAATTCTGCCAGTGGGAGATATCTATCCCAACTCCCCTCAAACTCAATGACACAACTCCTCAACATATCTATGACACCCCTTACACGTCTACAGTGTAGCCGAGCAAGTTATGCCACTCAGTGTGCCGGAGCACCAATTTATGTTTCTATTACAATTTATCTCTTTATAATTCATTTATTTTCAATTTTGATAAATCTGAATTTAACCCCAAATTTTATAGAAAATCCGGCAGGGTGCCGGCTGTAAATTGGAAAAACAGTTCTTCTGAACCTGTTTAAAAATACTTCCAAAATAATTTCCAAATCTAATCTCCATTATATATATTCAAGTCAATCTCAAAATCTCAATCTCAATCACGATATTATTTTCAAAACTTTTCTGTTCACTTCATCACTTGAAGCATATTCACAAATAATTCTCAACATTTCATTTATCAACATATATAATGCAGAAAATCTCAATAATATGAAATTTCATATATTTACATTAACACATAATTACAGGAGTTTATAGTTACAATCCAAATTAATACAAAATGCCAAAATACAAAATACTCCCAAAATCCTATATCCTACCATATGCATTGCAGGTGTGAGGTGACTCGGGACTTCGGATGCAAATCTGAAGGCTCACCTGGTCTGATGTCTGCTGGGCTCACCAGCTAGGTCTCGATACTACAAGGCAAAAGCGACGCGCTAAGAAATTCTGCTTAGTGGTGACAATATAAAATAAAATAAAATGAAATAAAATAAAATAAAACAAAGATGCAGAATGTGTATTTATAATTTTTGGTAGACTTAACTTCTGATATTATTTGCATTAGTATTCAATTAAAATTTTGGTAAGGTTCTTTAACATTGCCCAAGTAACCCATACTAATTGACTAGACTGGATAAACGGGTAAACTGGCACTGGGTACTAAGTACCTCGGACCATCAAACCATTGGTCACATTGTGTCTCCCGGTGTGCAACAAAATAGCTAATAAGCTGTAATAATGATCAGAGTTAAAACCCAAGTATATCAACTCAAATAACATAGCTAAAGGCTATTATTTCACAGAATGGCATGGGAAAGCCATGAAACACAGAATGGTATAAAGCCATATGCAGTACTGCTAACAAAACCCTATTGGCATGCCAAGCTATCCAAACCAATCTTGTTAGGTATACTAGGGCATTTTATACTTTTGAGTTTTACAATTTTTGAATTTCAAGTTTTGGTGTTACTATTCACTTCATTAGTCAACCAAAATGTTGACTTTTGCATAGACAATAGGTACATTAGTTTTAATACTCCCAACATACCACATTTTGCATTCAAATTTTGTTGGTATTGGTTGCCAATACCATTTCTAAGCTTAATGTTAAGTAAGCAAAATTTTCAGTTTTCATGCCTCATCTTTACTGTTTCATTATTCATTTTTGCAGCTGGAATTTGGTAAAATGATCAACATGAAAGTTGTTCCTTATTTTGTCTAGTTGAATTTTATTTTTTGAATCACTCCATTTGGAGTTTTATAGCTCAAGTTATGGTCCAAAAACCACAACTGGCCGGATTGGAATTTTTCTGGACTGACCATATCTATAATGCAGTGAACAGTGACTGCAACTCCCTTGTTGGATAGGTTCTGGTCATAATTTGAGGTAGGTTTCTTCATGAAAGTTGTTGGTCTATATCTTATCTTGTTGCTGGTAAACTTTCAGGTCAATTGGACCTTTCTACATTGAGTTATGGCCAAATGAACAATCACTATTCATTTGGTCATTCTACAGAATCAGACTACAGGTCACCGACTACAACTCACTTGTTGGATAGGTTCTGGTCATAATTTGGGGTAGATTTCTTCATAAAAGTTGTTGGACTATATCTCAGCTTATTTCTTTTAAAATTTCAGGTCAATTGGACCTTTCTACATTGAGTTATGGCCAAATGAACAATCACTGTTCACTGTTCATTTGGTCATTCTGCAGAAACAGCTTGCAGGTAACCCGGATTTGAGCAAGCTTTTTATCCACTTGGTTTGGTTTTATGGGCATGGTTTCTTCATCAAAGTTGTGCCATTATGTGTCTAGTTTTATGTCGAATTGGCCTTGCACCAATTGAATCCGTAAAATTTAAGATATGGCTGCCCAAACCTTCTGGACTCATGTCCAATTCTGCAGGTCACCATGGGCAGCCACACCAACTGCAATTCCCACTAATCAAACCACCTCATTTCTTGTTTACACATAACCAAATGGTCACTAATTGACCATTAAAACTCACTTTCATCATTACATGCTCAAAGTCCCATTTTCCACCCCAAACCCTAACCCTAACATCTCAAACATTACCACAAATGCATTTTCACTTCATTTTATCAATCCATTTAGTAAATACATGTTGTGGGCAGCCATGATAGTCTTTTAATTTCATTAAACTCAACACGATCAAACCCTAACCATGGCTACCAAAAATCTAGGGTTTCTATCCAAATGGTCTTCAACAATTTTTTTCTTTGTAGTTTACACATATTCAAAGTTCTTAACATGAATTTAAAGAAAATTTCATGGTTAGGTCACTAACCTTAAAGGAGTGAGCTTTCCAATTTGCTAAAGTTCTTCCTTTCCTTTTCTTTTTGCTCCCAAAAGAATCTCCAAGATGCTAGAACAATTTTTTGTGTTGGGAAATTTAGGTTTTAATGGATAGAAACCCAAGAAATCAAGCTTGGTAAAGCTTTGGTTATGGAGGGCAAAGGAGGTGGCATGAAGAAGAAGGAGAGAGGAGCTTCACGAATTTTTGGGCTTCTTTTTCTTTCTTTTTCTGCCACTTAAGTCTTTTTAAATACCTTGGTGACATGTGTCAACACTTGATTGGGTTGGAGACTTTTAATGACATCATTATGATGTCATAATTTCAATTTCTTTAATTTTTTCATCCTTTTCTTGTCCAATTAATTTCAATTAAATTTTTAACAATATTTAATCATATTTTATGTTATATAAATTATTTATTTAACTGGACAAGTTAGCCCAAAAATCATCTCTGAAGACGAAATGACCAAAATGCCCTCCGTTTGGCTTAACAGGCCAAAATTGTCTTTACCGATTGAAAAATTTTTCTAAGTATTTTCTTAGCATTCTAATGTCATAAGAACCTCAATGACCCTTCTCTGGGGTCCTAAGAATTATTTTATAATTTTTTCTAATTTTTTTTAATTAATTTTTTTATTTAATTATTTTAGTTAATTTTTGGTTCCTCACTTTAGTTTAAATATTTTTCCGAACGTTCTAGCTGTCCGGACCGAAACTAGTCACCGGAACAGTAGATTGTATGGACTAGCTAAAATGAGGATGTTAAAATATCCTCAAGGACCTATCACATAATTCACATTGTTACTATCATTTTAATTTATTATTTCTAAGAATTCAATTTATTTTTAGGTTTACTTGGATTACTGGTTCCGACTGTCTATCCGTCTGAGGATGAAAAGCCATGCTAAAGTGGAGTTGTGTGCCCAAAGCTTCTTGCAACTTCTTTCAAAATTTCAGTGTAAACCTTGGGTCTCGATCAGATATGATGGAAAGTGGGATTTCATGCAGTCTAACTATCTCACTGATATACAATTTTGCTAGCTTCTCCAGTGAGTAGTCAGTCCTAACTGGCAGAAAATATGCTAACTTCGTCAATTTATCCACTATCACCCACACTGCATCATGCTTCTTCTAGGTGAAAGGTAGACCACTGACAAAATCCATAGTGACTCGGTCCCATTTCCATTCAGGTATGCTTAAAGGCTGTAGCAATCCTGATGGAGCTTGATGTTTTGCTTTAACTTGTTGACATGTCAAACACTTAGTAACATAGTTAGCTATATCCTTCTTTATACTAGGCCACCAATAATGAGGCTTCAAATTATTATACATTTTTGTGCTTCACGGATGCATAGCATAAAGACTAGTGTGTGCCTCTTTCAGAATACTAATCTTCATTTCCCCATAATTTGGTACACACACTCTCCCTTTGTAGTACAGACACCCATCTGCTTTCACCTCATAATCAGTTTCCTTCCCCTATGAGATTTTACCCACAATAGCTATTAATTTTTCATTTGCCTTCTGCCCATCTTGTATCTATTATAGTAGGTTTGGCCTCACTTGTAACTCAGCCAAAATAGCTCCATCTTGAGCTAGAGACAGATGGGCATTTAGTGATCTTAAAGCTGTGATGGACTTTCTGCTCAATGCATCAGCAACTACATTTACCTTCCCAGGATGGTAATCTATCACATAATCATAGTCCTTTCGGAACTCAATCAATCGCCTCTGTCTAAGGTTGAGTTCCTTCTAGGTTGGCAAGTATTTTAGACTTTTGTAGTCTATATAGATGTAGCATTTTTCATCATACAAATAATGCCCCCATATCTTCAGTGTGAAGATAATTGCTGCTAGCTCCAAATCATGAGTAAGGTAGTTCTGTTCATGTGGTCTTAACTGCCTGGAAGTATAGGTGACCACTTTCCCCTCTTACATCAATACACACCCTAACCCATTATGCAAGGCATCACTGTAGACCACAAAGTCCTTTCCCATCACTGGCTGTGTTAACACTAGTGCCTCTATCAACATAGCCTTCAGCCTCTTAAAACTGGCTTGGCACTTGTCGTTCTAGCCAAATTTCACATTCTTGTGTAACAACTTGGTCATTTGAGCAGCTATGAGAGAGAACCTCTTCACAAATCTTTTGTAATACCCAGCTAGCCCCAAGAAACTTCTGACCTCAGTTTTATTTTTGGGAGGCTTCCATTTCATCACTGCTTCTATCTTCTTGGGATCCACTCTAGTCCCCTCAACTGATACTATGTGTCCAAGGAAGGAGATCTTACTCATCCAGAAGTCACACTTGGACAGCTTAGCATACAGCTTCTTTTCTTGCAGGGTTTGTAGAACAATCCTCAAATGTTCATCATGTTCTTCCCTGGTCTTGGAATACACCAGAATATCATCAATAAAAACCACTACAAACCAATCTAAATATGGATGGAAGATACAGTTCATAAGGTCCATGAATGCTGTTGGTGCATTTGTTAACCCAAACAGCATCACTAGGAATTCATAATGCCCATACCGGGTTCTGAATGTAGTTTTTGACACATCTGCATCCTTTACCCTTAGCTGATGATACCCTGATCTGAGATCAATTTTTGAAAATACACCGGCTCCTTTCAACTGATCAAATAGATTATCAATTCTGGGCAACGAATATTTATTCTTCATAGTTACTTTATTCAACTGTCGGTATTCAATACACAATCTTAAGGTTCCATCATTCTTCTTCACAAACAGCACCAGAGCTCCCCATGGTGACACACTGGGGCGTATGAACCCCTTATCTAGTAACTACTGCAACTGGATTTTCAGCTCCTTCAATTCAGTGGGTGCCATCCTATAAGGAGCAATAAAAATTGGTGTTGTACCCGGTATTACCTCAATAGCAAATTCGACTTCCTTTTCTGGTGGTAAACCAGGCAATTCTTCAGGAAACACATCTGGGAAGTTTCTTACTGTGGGTATATCACACAGGTTTGGCTTAGCCTGCCTAGTATTGACCACGTGTGCTAGGTAGGCTTCATAGCCTTTTCTCATCAATCTTCTTACAACTATGCCTGAGATGACATTGGACAGAAAATCTGTCCTTTCACCCACAACTGAAATCTCATTACCCTCAAGAGTTTTCTGAGAAATCCTCTTCAGCTTACAATCAACTATTGCCTGATGACGTGATAATCAGTCCATTCCCAAAATCATGTCAAACTCATGGAAGGGTAATTAAATTAGCTCTGCCGAGAATTCATACCCCTGAATCCTCAAAGGGCAACCTTTATACACTTTATTCACTACCACACTATGGCCTAGCGGATTTGTGACCAGAATGTCTTGGTCACTCTCCTCTACTGAAACTCCCCTCTCTACGGGTAGCTTGATGCAGATATATGAATGGGTAGATCCTAGATCCAACAATGCATGCATAGGTAAAGTGTAGAGGAAGAACGTACCCCTGATAACATCTGGGGCATCTTGCTCCTCTTGCGCTCTCATGGCATAAGCTCTGGCAGGTACTTTAGCCTCTAGCCTCTCGGTTGATTGAGATGCAGGTCTCAGTGATGGACCAGCTGCCTCAGATTTATCGGACTTCCTACCCCTTTGAGGTGCAGGGGCAGGCCTATCTACTTGTGTTGGGGCAATTGTAGCAGTCCTCTTCGAACAATTTTTGATCTAATGTTCTGTAGACCCACACCGTAAACAAGCACCAGTCACTCACCAACGCTCTCCCTTATGCCACTTCTGGCTATATGGAAAGGTAGAAGATGCTGGGGCTGGTCCCCTGAACACTGTCCCTGGAGAGCTGCCCACTGATGGTGTGGACTGGCCTCTCTTAGGTGTGAACTGTGGTCTGGGCCCCTGGGACTGACCCTGGCCTTGAGGTTGACTCGAACTCTGAGCAGAAGGACCCTTTAAACTTCTTACTGGGAGCAGAGAATGAACTGGACTGACCTGGACCCCTCTTCAGCTGTCTTTCCCTTCTGTTTTGCTCATTTATTCTGACTCTTTCTACTTTCAATGCAACATCAACTAATTTGGCAAAATCCGTAATCTCCAATGCTGTTTTCATGACCTTGATATTGTCATTTAGCCCTTCTTCAAACCTTCTGCACCTCTCAGCCTTTGTAGGGACTATCTCCCTCCCATACCGGCTCAGTCTGACAAATTCACGCTCATATTCTACCACTGATAATTGCCTCTATCTCAGACTGATAAATTCTCTTCTTCTCTCTTCTAGATACATTTTATTGACATACTTCTTCCTAAACTCCATGAGGAAGAAATCCCAGGTGATCTGATTTGGATGCACCTCATTGGATACTGTGTCCCACCACTGGTATGCATCATCTTGAAGTAGGGACACAACACCCTCTAGGTTGTGCTCGAGGGTGCAATGAAGCTGTTTCAACACTCTTTCAGTTCTATCCAGCTAATTTTCAGCGGTCATGGGGTCATCCTCCTTCTTCCCAAAAAAATCTACAGCCCCATATTTTCGTAGTTTTTCTAGAAGGGACTTCTATGGTGGTGGCGGGGGTTGTGGCTGTGGTTGTGGTGGTGGAATTGCCCCCATCATTTGCTGGTAAAATTCAGTCATTTGTTGAAATAATGCAAATTGAGGTTAGGCAGGTGCCTCAACTACTGGTGGAGCAGGTTCTCCCCTGCCTCCCGATTCAACCCTTGGTGGAGCAAGACTCTCCACCTCTTCATCAACTGCTCTTTGAGAAGCAGGATCCATATCCTAATCAAGATAAAAACAAACAGATCTGCATCAGTGTCACCTCAACACTTATAAATACAATGCAATAGTATGCACTCTATCTAGGCTCAAAAACACCTAAACCGATGCTCTGATACCACTAAATGTGACACCCTTTACCCGTCTACAGTGTAGCCGAGCAAGATATGCCACATACTGTGCCAGAGCACCATATCTTATTCCACAACAATTTACCCTTCTTTATTTATTTATTTATTTATTATTCACCAAGTGTAAAATTTTACCAATTATATCATTTATTTACAAATTTGATTAAATTGAATTTTTTGTAAATTTTTATAAAAAATCTGGCAGAGTGCCAGCTGTAAATTAGAAAAACAGTTCTTCTGTACCTGTTAAAAAAAAAAAAAAAACACTTCCAATATGGTTTTTAGATCCAAAACTCCAATATACATACATATCAACTCAATCTTCAAATCTCAACACAATTTTCAAAATTTTTGTTCACATCACAATTCAAATCAATTTCATGAATAATTCCCTAACATTTTACTTTTCAATGAAATATACTGATAATTACAGTAACATGAAATTTCATATATTTACATTATCATATGATTTCATGAGTTTGTAATTACAATCAAGAACTAGTACAAAATGCAAAGTACAAAATACAACCCAAAATCTTAATATCCTACCAAGTGCACTGCAGATATGAGGTGACTCTGGACTCTGTGCAGATATGACTAATCACCTGGTCTGAGGTCTGTTGGGCTCCCCAGCTATGTCTCCAGCACCTGCGCATCGCAAAAAGCGATGTGCTAAGCAATTTTGCTTAGTGGTGCTAATATAAAATAAAATAGCTAAAATAAAATGGATGTGCAGAATGTATGCTGACATTTTATGTAGACTAAGTTTCTAGCAATTATTATAGTATTATTTGATTAAAATTTGATAAGATTTATTGTGATTGCCCAAGTAACCTATACTAGTCGACTGGACTGGATAAATAGGTAAACTGGCACTGGGTACCAAGTACCTCGGGCCATCACACCATCTGTCACATTGTGTCTCCCGGTGTGGAACAAAACAACTAATAAGCTATAATAATTATTAGGCATGAAACCCAAGTATAGTAAACTAAATTAAAATAGCCAAAGACTATTATATCACAGAATGGCACGTAAGGCAATAAAACACAGAATGGCATGAAGCCATATGCAGTACTGCTAACAGAACCCTATTGGCATGCCAACCTATCCAAACCAATCATTCTAGGCATACTAGGGCATTTTACATAGTTAATGATTTAATTATTTATTTTTGTAATGTAGAGGTCACTATTCACTTGACTATCTCCACTTAAAGGATGATTTTTTAATTTATAATATATTTGTTGAACCTAAGTTCACCAAGATACCACATTTTGGTTCACAAAAGTGTTGGCATTAATTGCCAATCAATACTTAAAACCAATAAGAAATAAATCAAAAATTTTAGTTTTGGGTGCTAGAATTCACTGTTCCATTAGGCAATTCTACAATGAGAATTTTGCCAAATGTTCTTAATCAAAGTTTTTCCTTGATGTGTCTTCTTTAATTTCCTTTTTGAATCACTTTACTTGGAGTTTTCTAGCTCAAGTTATGCTAATTTCTTTAGGACTGACCGGATTAGCATCTAACCATAATTTTTGGGCTGAAATGGTTCTGGCAGTTTTGATACCCTGATTTTGGTTAGCAATTAAGATGGGTTATGTTCAGAATTTGGTTTGGTTTTCTTCATCAAAGTTGTTCTAAATTGTCTAAGCTTTTCATTGATATAAATTTCAGGTCAATTGGACTTTTCTACATGGAGTTATGATCATTTGAATAAATACTATTCATTTGGTCATTTTCTAGGGACTGCATGTTGGTCACCTGGATTAGGGTAGTTTTTAGGTCAACTTAGTTTGGTTTTCTAGGTAGGGTTTCTTCACCAAAGTTGTGCCATTATGTTTAGTTTCATGTTCAATTGGCCCTGCACCAATTGAACCTACACAATTCCAGTTATAGCTGCCCAAATCTGCTAGACTCACACCCAGTCTTACAGGTCACCAAGGGCAGCATACCTAACTTCAATTCCCATGGAACAAATCACTTCATCTCTTAATCACACATAGCCAAATGGTCAGTAATTGACCATTAAAACTTTATTTCACCAATACATGAACAAAGTCTCAAATTTGTGCCAAACCCTGACTCTACCATTTCAAATTATGCATTAACTTACACTTCATTATCCTAATCAAGAGATTAGTGTTAAGGGCAGCTATGATACCATTTTAATTCAAAGAAATCTTCAAAACCATGCCAAGTCTAAGGCTGCAGAAATTTTGGGGAAGGTATACACATGATTTTCATTGAATTTTCTTATAAATTTCCACTCAATTCCACTCCCTCAACATGAATTTTAAGAGAAAGGAAGAGTTTGGTCACTAACCTTTAATGGAGTCAATTCCAAGTTTGTAATAGCTCCTCTTTTCTACTTCTTTTTTTCTGTCTTTAGCTTGCCTAAGGTGTAGGGATAATTTTTTGTGAAGGCAAATATGGGTTTTATGGTGAAAAGCCTAAGGAAATCAAGTTGGAAATGAAAAAAAATGGTGGAGAGCTCTAGTTAAGGATTTCGGCCACCATGGTCGAAGAAGAAGATGAAGTAATTTTGGTCTTCTTTATCTCTTATAATGAGTTTATTTAATTTTGATTGGTGGGAGAGTTTTTTAATGAGATCATGCTTATATCATTATTTGACTTTTATTTCATTATTTTTTTTTGTTTTGTTTTTCTTCCTTGCTCTTTTTACTTATTTTTAATAAATTTTTCATCAATATCAAATCACATTTTATGTCATAACTCTCACTTACTTAAATGGGCAAGTTGGTCAAAAATCATCTCTGAAGATGAAATGACCAATATGCCCTCCGTTTGGCTTAACGAGTTAAAATTGTGTGTACCGATGATTAAATTTTCCTTGTGTTTTCTTAGCAATTTATTGTCATTGAGACCCAATAACCCTTCCCTGAAATCCCAAAAATTATTTCATGGAGTTTTCCCTGGGTCTAGGGTTACTAACGGCCTTCGCCGTTACTTCTCGTTAGGGTCACTCATCACTGGGGCTGCGGCTCATTTAACCTTAGTGCATTTTGTAACACCCTCGCTGTAGCAATTCCGCACATTCTACTGTTCTGGTGACCGGTGTTGGTCTGGACAGCTAGAACGTCTGTAAAAATATTTATACTAGAGTGAGGAGTCATAAATAACTCAAATAAGTATAAGAAAAATTAAGGAAAAATTTTAGAAATAAAATACAACCAAGTTAAATGAGCCGATGCCCTAGCGATGGGTAACCTAGTGAGAAGTTGCGGTTCTCGCAACTAGGAGCCCTAGACCAGGGAGAAAATTCATAAAATAATTTTTGGGACTTCAGAAAAGAGTCATTGAGGTTTCTATGACATTAGAATGCCAAGAAAAGGCTTAGAAAAATTTTTCAATCGGTACAGACAATTTTAGTCTGTTAAGCCAAACAGAAGGCATTTTGGTCATTTCGTATTCAGAGATGATTTTTGACCGACTTGTCCAGTTAAGTAAATAATTATTATGATCTAAAATATGAATAAATATTGCTAAAAATTGAATTGGAAATGAGTAGAAAAGAAAAGGAAAGAAAAATGAAAGAAATTAGGAATTATGACATCATATGATGTCATTAAACACCCTCCACCCAATCGCTATTTGACAAGCAAAGTAAAAGGGATTAAAATGACATGAAAATGAGATAAAAATGAAACAATTCCAGCAGCCCCTTCTTCTTATTCCTGCACCAAAGAAAAAAAAGAGAGGAAGACCACCATTAAAGCTCCAAATGAGCTTGATTCCCTAGCCAACTACACCATAAACCTCACCCTCTCTTCACAAAAAATTTCCCTTACCACTAGAGCTAGACTTGGGCAGCCATTAGAAGAGGAGAAAGTGAAGGAAAGTGAAGGGTAAAAATTCATCCAAGAGGTTAGTGCTAATTTTCTTGCTTCCATTCTTTTTCTAAGCATGAATTTAAGTTGAGTTAAGTTGAAAATTTGATGAAAAATGAATTAAAGATGCATGAACTTGCCCCATGAAATTTTGGCAGCCTTAGGGTACCAAGGGTTTCAACAATTTGATTGCATAATAGTTATGTATGGCTGCCATTAAACATGATTTTGGTGTTTTAATTCATGGATTATATGTATATAGAGAATTGAAATTGTTGGAGTTAGGGTTTGAGCATGAAATGGAGACTTTGATCATGTAATGATGAAAATGAGTTTTGATGGTTAATTAGTGACCATTTGATTATGTGTAAACAAGAAATGAGGTGGTTTGATTAGTGGGAATTGCAATTGGTGTGGCTGCCCATGGTGACCTGCAGGACTAGGCATGAGTCCAGCAGGTTTGGGCAGCCATAACTTGAATTTTACAGGTTCAATTGGTACAAGACCAATCGGACATGAAACTAGACACATAATGGCACAACTGTGGTGAAGAAAGCCTGCCTAGAAAACCAAGCAAAGTTGACCTAAAAGTTGCCCTAATTCGGGTGACCTGCAGTCTGCCTAGGCAAAATGACCAAATGAACATTGTTTAGTCATTTGGTCATAACTCAGAGTAGAAAGGTCCAATTGACCTGAAATTTTATCAGCAAAAAGATGAGACATAGACCTAAAACTTTCATGAAGAACACAAATCCAAATTCTGACCATAACCTAGTCAAATTGCCAACCAAACTTAGGTCACCAAATCTGGCAAAACCAAATTGCCCAGAAAATCTGGGTACAGGTCACTCCGGCCAGTTATGGTAAAATGACCATAACTTGAACTACAAAATTCCAAATGGAGTGATTCAAAAGGGAATTAAAGAAGACACAATAAGGAACAACTTTGATGAAGAAAAGTTAGCCCAGTTTCCACTCTAAAATTGTCCAATGGAACAGTAAACTTAGGTAATAAAAACTAAAAATTTAGAAATGCATCTAGGGGACTTTAAATTGCAATTGGAAATTAATACTAGCAAATGTAAAACTCAAAATGTGGGATCTTGGTGTAATTAGAATTAACATATCTATTAAGTATAAAAAAGTCAACATTTTGGTTGACTAGTAAGGTGAATAGTAATCAAAATTATTAGTAAATTAAGATGAAGACCTAGAATCAATTCTAAGCTTAAATGCTTAGAATTGTATGACAAATGTGGACTATGCATCTTAGTCAAAATTGTTAAAAGGAAATTAAGACCATAAATTTGAAATCCATGAAATGTTTATGGATTACTTGAAACATGAAAAATAAGTCACCTAATTGACGTAAATAGATAGTTAGGGCTTATATGCTCTTCACAAATGGAATTCATAAAATATTAGTAACTCAACTTGAAATATAAAATTTATAATTACATAAGTAGATTTTTGAATGTATAAATGAGAAATGAAAAATGTTTTGAATACAATGGTACATGTGAACCATTATTTAGAATTGTGATCGTATAAATGATTAAATGAATGTATGAATTATAATTGAAATTTATCATGAAATAATGAAGTCATAAAACACAATATATTAATATTTAATGATATTATGTGCCCTTGTATTGCTTAGACACGTGTGTCAGATTTGATAGATTGGCATGCCAATAGGGTATTGTTTTAGCAGTACTGCGAAAGGCTTTATGCCTGTAATTATGGCTTTGTGCCCGTACTCATGGTTTTATGCCCGCATTCATAGAATTATGCCAACATTCATGGCTTTTATGCCCGATTCTGTGTTATCATGGCTTTTTAGCCATACTGACTGCATACGTGGTTGACGTTCTGCGTCCCATGGTATAACGGCCCGAGGCACCGCGGTGTCCAGTGCCAACGACCCGTTATCCAGTTTAGACAATCTGTCATAGGTTACTTGGGCAGTGAAATTTATTGAAATAAGTTAAGAATATTAGCAATTAAAAATATTAGAAATTAAATAAAATAAATGAGTAAGATAACCTAAAATAAATTAGAATAGTTATTTATTAGAAAGAATCGAAATGAACTGGACCGATATTAAAATTTACTAATTATGAGATAATCTGAGACAACCTAGCAAGTATTGAGAAAATGCTAAAAGATTAGCAAGAAAATTATAACATAAATAAATATTACAAATGTGACTTATATAATAATATAAGCATAAATTTATTATTTTTAGATCATTTTTTTCTACGTACATTATTGCTGTACATTGGCAAAATAAACATTTCCAAAGAAGACTAAATTAGGATAAAATATATTAAATTTTAGAAACCGCATGTGAAGTATAAATAAATCTTAATTATTTGAATTGTGTTTTATTTCTATCTTTATTTATATATTATTTCCTTGTTATATTATTGCACCACTAAGTAGCAATGCTTAGCGCGATGGAATTGTTTCCTCGCGCAGGTACTGAAGGTAAAGCCCAGATAAAAATATTAAACAGAGATTTTGGAGTTCTGATCTGCAGAAGTGTCTGAAGTATTCAAGGTTGTCACCTCCTCAGCAATGCATGTAGATAGGGCCCATATAGATTATATTTTATATTTTGTATAAAATGCTTAGATATTGTATTGTAATGTATATTATGAACAGGTAATTAATAGGAATGCGATGTAAATTAATTAATTAGCTTTTTCATATGTAATTAATTTATATATCATGTAAATTATGAAATTTTGTAATTATTTTGTAAATTATGTAAATTAAGGAAATTTGAAAATTTTGCTTATGTAATTTGAGAATGTTTACATATGAATTGAGTATGAATGGAAATGTATGGAAATGATTATGAAATTGAAATGTATGGATGAGATTTGAAATATGAGAAAATTATGAGAATGATTGATGAGATAATTATGATTAGCATGGATAAGATTTTATTTTGGAAATATTGTTGAATTTCAAACAGGTGAATATTGAAATACCCCAAAATGATAATAAAATAGGGGAAACTTCGCTGGTTTCTCCGTCGAAAAATAATTGATATTAAATTAAATGAATTCAAAATTATTTAGAAAAAATAAAGTAAGATAAGTTAGGGTGCTCCGGCACCGATTGTAGCATGCCTTGCTCGGCTACACTGTAGTCGGGTGAGGGGTGTTACACATTTCATTTCTAAAAATTTTCCTTAATTTTTCTTATTATTATTTGGTTTATTTGTAACTCCTCACTCTAGTCTAATTATAATTTCAGATATTCTAACTGTCCGGACCGACATTGGTCAACAGAATAGTAGAACGTACGGATTAGCTAAAGTGAGGATGTTATAGTATTTGAGAACCATACCTTTACAGCTATTAACATACCTGTGTCATATAGGAGCGGAAGCATGAAAAACACAAGTTTAGATCATTGAAATTCAAATTTTTTCATCCAGGGTCACATGCATCATGCAAGATTCATTTTTTATCTATTTGATTTCAATGATAAACAACATATTAAAACTCTTTTAATATATTTTTGGATCTACATTTGCCATTTAAGATTTTAGAATTAATCAGATTAATTATTAGAACCCTAGATTAGAATAAGAACAAGTGCACTAACCTCTTGATGCACTGTAGTGTGTTTGGCACCTTTGGGATGCATTTTTAAGACACCAGATGTTGTCCCTCTAGCTTGTCCACATCAAGATCACCTATGGCAGCCCTTGAACAACTTCTAAAGCTTTTTCTATGAATTAGAAAATCAAGTTTTGCCTTTTAAGAGATTACAGATGTAAACAGGATACTAGAAACAATTTCTAGTATTTTTAATTCAAGAGATTGTTTGCTAATCTCTTTGAATTGATGAGAGAAGAAGAAGAAGAGAAGGGAATGGAAGCCAAGGGTGGTGGCACAAAGAGAATGAGCAGCTTGTGTGATTTGTTCTTTCATCCTTACACTTATATAGCTAGGTCACCACTTAAAACCCTTGCCACATGTCACCTTTCGATTAGCTCTAGGTTTAATTGACCCAATCACATTGTGCCAAGTGTTAAACCTATATTTAATCTTGATTTTAATCATCTTACATGATTAAAAGACATATGGCAAGCTTATGTGTAGTGCCATGTGTCACCATCTCATGGTGCCACATGTCACCCTGTGAAATGACCAAAATGCCCTTGTGTCTTAATTTTGAGTTCTTAACCTAAAATAATTATTTCTCTTCTTCTAATCAATTTATATCAAATATAAATTAATTAATTAATCTCTATTAATTAATTTCTCATTAATTAAATTCATATTTAAACACTTTAAATATAAATTTAACTTATACTATACATCCAATAACCTAGATTTGGTTTCAAGCCATACTAGGGACTTTGTAATCTAATTGCAAACCAAACCTATTTAATTAATCAATTAAACTCTTTAATTAATTAATTAATTAAATCATATTTAATTTGGTGATTATTTGTGTATGTGTGTGACTTACTAGGCTCATCATTAATTGGCAATGAGACATGATATCAACTCTTAATATCATTAGATTTCTTTCTTACCATAAATGATTTCTCTAAACTATTTTTTGCACCTCATAGACCATGGTTAGCACCTAGCATAGCATGCCACGGCCACCCAATCAGTAATAAGGTTTACCTTAAATGAACCTATAATCATATGTTACCATGCACTAGAATCTCTCTGTTACAAAATCCCAATTCGAGCTAGAGTCATGGTTTATGTCAAACCCCATTTGCTATGAATATTATGTTCTCTTTTAATTCCAGTTCTTGATTATAAGATTTTTCTCATCAGAAACTCTTTTCTGATTAAATCTATCTGTCCTAGCCAGGAACTTGAAACATCAAGAACAATTAAATGAGTATAGGATTTTATCCCTATTTACTTAGAGGAACAGATTCTATCTTGATCAACACCTACCTCCATATATAACTAGTGGGAGGCAACACATGCCCATATACTCATACACAGTACAAGTATGAAAGCAGTATCAAACTCAAACCACCTATATACAAGATAACTGTGCTATCCCAGGTCTAAAGATTATATGCACTGATATGATTTATGACAATACATTGACAAGAGTAAACTCCATGTGTTTATCATAAATGTCACTAGTTCGGCCTAATTATCATGTATAAGTGCCTATAATGTTTGTTATATGGCATGAGACTCACCATTCCATCTCATTTATATCTCATATAAATAACTAGGGAACAAACATGATTACAATCTTTCTGGATAAGTCATGTCCTTATTGTGAAGTATCCTCGACTGTGAACCTATTTATGATACTTTGTACTAGAAATACTGTCACTTATATTCTTAACAACTTAAGAATAGAATTTCTAACAAAATGTCAATGGACCTTTTTTATTACATATAAATATATTATGTGAACAGAAAAGTGAAAATGCCTTTTATTAATAAAAGATATACAACATACATACTAAATAATATGCTCTAGGGCATACTACTAACAATCTCCCACTAGCACTAGAGCCATTCATTACAATACCTTAGACCCATCTTCTCAAGATGTCGGTCTAACTGTGCTTGTGATAAAGGCTTAGTGAATGGATCAGCTAGATTTTCAGCTGATGCTATTTTCTGCATGGCTACATCGCCTTGCCCAACTATATCTCTAATAATGTGGTAGCGCCTTTCTATGTGTTTGGATTTCTGGTGAGACCGGGGTTCCTTATATCCAAACAGCTTCTTTTGCAGTGTCACACCCTACTCCTTGTAAGATGTAACATGCTCTCGTAGCACACCTAATGAATTACCGTACTTCACCTACCGGTAACCCATTAAATATACTATAAGAGATTTTAAAATAATTTTTGTTCATTTTTAAATTGGTGGGTAAATTTTTTTTTAGATATTAAAAACCTTTATTTAAAGTCCAAACATAAATCAAATTTTTAGATATTTAAAATCTCCTCAATTTTTACAAAAATTTCGGCAGAGTACCGTCTGTATTTTTAGAAAACAATTCTTCAAAACCTAAAAATAATGACACTTCCAATATATTTCTCAATCACAACTCTATTAATCAATTTTATTTCACAAATCAGTACAAGCAACTCAATACACAGTTTAAATTAAATCAAATATTGAAGTATCTCATTAAGGTAACAAAATTAATATTTACATTCATGAGAGCATTAAAAATTTAGTAGTACAAAACTTTATAAGTACATAAAATCTCAAGATAAAATTATAATAATTTGTATTTGATTACATTCCAAAAATATATTACAAAAGAGTTGATACAACTGCTCAAATGAAATTACATACATATAATTACAGAATTGCATTAAAATCTAATGTACAAGGGTATACCTATGATATACCCGATGATAGTTTTCACAGTATCTTTCAGTAATCTCGCTCAGCTGCTTTATATTTTCTTTCACCTGCGACAGCATACAAAGCTATCGTTGAGTGGTGAACTCAGTGGTGCACAAACTAATAATTTAAAACTTAATACAAGTTATGCTTTGACAATTCATAACAAATAAAAATTTAAAATTTCTAACTTCTTCAAAATTAATAACATTCAGAAATTAATAAATTATTCATTTGAATAACATTTTGATCAAATAGTAACTATTTATCTATATTTCTTTTAAATCCTAAAACAATACAAAAATATTTTGAATCACTGACAAATTATTTATTTCAACCACAATTTATCAAACCATGCATAATTTAAAGGGGATTGCCAACAATTCACACAGTTGAACCCATGACCCAAAATTCATAATAGATGCCGTGTTGTACACCACGACATTTCAAACTCTCTCAATAACTGAGGCTAAAAGGAAGAAATAAAGACTAGCTAGTATATATGAGTACTCATCCAAACTCTTCCCCAACTGGCAAGCCAGAGAGTAAGGAACTCACCCCATCTAATGGAGGAGATATCTCACTAGACAAGCTAATGAGAATTCAAAACATATTGCCATGTCAACTGTGGTTTCAAATCATATTCAAAACAATTTCTATTTATAAAAGTGTTTACAAATCATTTACATATTTAATCATTATAGATTTATGCTCAAGGTTGGCAACACATCAAACTTAAAATTTACAATCCACAAACCCATGCAATAAATCCTTAAATGCATAAAAAAATTTACATTTAATTTATACAATTTCATTCAACAAGTTAAAATTCTCAACTAAACAAAAATTATAAATCATACAATAAATTTTTGCAAATTAATTTGGAAGTGAAAAATTACAAAAGAGTTAGTTGTGCACAAACCTTTTATCTAGACTTGTCTTGGTTTAATTCTTCCTCCTTCCTTAGAGGGCTCCTTTCCCACTAAAACACATAACTAGAGTGTTTCAATATCTATTCAATTCATTTCTAATAAATAAATTCAATAACTAAATTTTGTACACTTAATTTATCCCATAAAATTGAGTCATTTGTACTTAGTATAATTGTAGTTACTATTCATTTGACCATTTGGTCAAAATATTTACTTTTTCATACTAATTAGATATACTAATTCTAATTACACCCACATACCACATTTTGAATCATATTTTTATTGGCATTGATTGCCAAATTCAATTCAAAGCCTATTAGGGTTAAATCTCAAAATTTCAGTTTTGAGTTACTTGTTTGTACTGTTCCATTGGTCTATCTATAGTGGGAATTTGGCTAAATGTCCTTTATCAAAGTTGTTCCTTATTGTCTTATCTTTAATGCCCTTTTTGAATCACTCCATTTGGTGTCACACCCTACCCCTCTGTAAGGCATAACATGATCCCGTAGTATACCTAATGAATTACCAACTTCGTCTACTGATAACCCATTAAATACACTACAAGGGATTTTAAAACTTTTCCTACTTCTTATTACAGTGGTGAGCACTATTTACAGGTGTTAAAAAATTTTTTGAACTCAAGTGAAAGAACTAACACATTTGAATTATTAGGAATTTCTGTAAAAATTTTGGCAGAGTGCCCTCTGTATTTTGAATAAAACAGTTCTTCAGAAAACCTTTAAAAAGCACTTCAAATAGATTTCTCAATCTCAACTCCAACAGTTAAACAACACAATATATTTCTCAACTCAAATCCACAATAATTTTTCAAAGGCTGAGATAAAAGAAATACAGTACAAATTTTACAAGCCAAAATAACTCATACTTTATTTTACAACTTCAATGTACAATTTTAATATACAACTGCTCAAAACCAAGAACAATATATACATACAGTGAACATATATTACAGTACAAAATGCAAAATGTGGTATACTCAATATACCCGATGATCTCTCGCTGAATGTACTAGCAGCCTTAGTTCGCCGCTCGTCTGTCTGTTTACTGCGACAAAGAATGAAAGCTATCATTTGAGACATTGTCTCAGTGGTGCACAACATTAACTAATTACAACTTTAAATCACAATTCATAAATCATATAAATGATGGATATGTAAAACCATAGTTAAATTCAAGATAATGAATGTCATAAGGAATTTAACACAATATCACAATAAATCTCAGTTGTCGATACCATATTTTGGTCGATCCCCAAAATCAATAAAACTTCGAAACAGATCCCTAGTACTAAGTCTCCCCGTGACAGCTAATCACATTTCTGATCCCACTTTGATAGACAGTCACATTTCCGATCTCTCCTCACAAAGAATTGAATTAATGCTAAGTCCTCACATCAGTCAAAGCCTTACCGATCTCTCAAACCCATTGTCGAATCTCCGGACCAGTCAAGTATATTCCTGATCTCTGTTGACAAACGAAATGAACTGACACTAGATCTTTTCTTACCAGTTTTATTGCCGATCTCCCTTTCAAAAGTTTAAGAGCTAAGGTTTTAGTCCGGTTTAATGAGGATTCCGGTCTTAAGTGTTCAAGTCAAATTTCCAATTTTAATCAAGTCCCGTTCAGCATTTCTTCCCTATCGATCTCATGCTTATTGTGCTTTCCGATCTCTTACGCTTAGATTAATAATTGCATTTAGTTCTTGTTTTGCTATGTTCAGACAATCAAATACTTAGGCAATTCAGAGATTTTCCAATCACATCCAATCATTGAACAAAGAGCGATTTCATTTCATACCAACATTTGTACAAGTCATTCGGCTGGGGGATCACCCCCAGCCTGATCTACATTTTGCTCATTTTCTCTCTCACCCTCAGCCTCCTCTTCGCTTTCATCCTCGCCTCCGGGAGCCAGGTCGGCCATCCAAGAGAAGTCCTCCTCTGGGTAACGCTTCTGGAGCTCGGCCAAGAGATCCTTATGAGCGTTCACATAAGCACCGGCTATTCCTGTCACCATCTCTTCATCTTTTGCCTTAAGCTCCTCAGTAAGGTGAGCGACCTGAGCAGCTTCGTTGGCCCGGAGCGCCTGGACTTCTCCAAGAGCATGATCCCTTTCAGCCAGAACATGAGTCTGTTCGGCCAGCTTATCCTCATAATACTTCATACGCCCCTCAATTTGAGATATGTAATCCTGAGCGGATGAGAGTTGGGATCGGAGGGAGGCCACTTCTTGGCTCTTCTTCTCGACCTCCTTACCCAGGCGGTGAGCCTTTTCCCGGACTACGTGCTGGTTCACCAGGCACTCTACATTCAGACTCATGGATCGGGTCAGGATGTCGTCAAGATTGTCCGGAGACAGTCTGTCCCGATCCTCCCGAAGGCAGATAGAAGACCCCAAGACTTTGGCAAAACCGGGGTTCTCCCGAACAGTCCGGTTATTCTCCAGGGAAGCGATCAGCACTTGAGCGCCATGAGAAGGGGGCCTCGCAGAAGGTCAAGAAGGACCCCCTTCTGTGCTTGGAGCAACTGGAGGAGGTCAAGGCGGTTCTTCTCGTCCAGGAGGAGATCGGACAGCTTCTGCGATCGGCGGTCCCGAAGGTCGGGGCGGGCCTCTTTGTGTCTCCCCAGGTTCATGACCGGGTGTTTGAAGCAGTTCCGAACGCTTCATCTCTTTCACCTTCCGGGAAATCTCTCTTTCTTTCTTCCGCTTCCTGGAACCTTCACCACTCGCCATACCTGCACAAAAAAAGAGGTCAGTGAGATCACTAAGGTCCTGAGATCTGAGATGTAGAAAATACCAATGCCGAGGTCAGAGAGCGGAAGTTCGCGATCTTAGCCAGTGATAAGCTGTATGGTCCAATGGTGCAGCTCGGCAGTCACCGCATCTAAACAGGAGAACTTCTGAGTGGCCGCCTGATTCTTCAGTTCCATCACTATTAGGCTTTCCTCCTTGTTCAGGGTAATACGCTTCGGAATCAAGGGCCCCGGTGCCACCACCACGGGGAAGTCCTCAAAGCAGGTCGGATTTTTGCTCCTCAGAATGAAGAAGCAGTTCTTCCAATTCTTAAGGGAGGAGGGCAGATCGGTAAAGAGCCCACAATGAGGCTTTGCCTGAAAAAACCAGTGCTCATCGTCCTTTCGGCGAGTTAGCCTGTGCAGTTCGGCGAACACCTTAGCCGTAGGACTGATTCCCTTAGCTCGGCACAGGCCTCGGAAGGCTACTAAGATCCGCCACGAGTTAGGGTGAACTTGAGCAATGCATACTCGGTGATATTTTAGGACCTTCTTGAAGAAGTCATCCAGAGGGAACCGAAGACCGGCCTTTAACTGTTCCTCGTATACCATAACCATGTCATTCTCTTCAAAGAAGTGATCGGCTCAGTGATCGCCGTGACACCGGATAAGTTCGTACGAATCAGGACGAATATTGTACTCCTGGCTAAACGATTGCAGATCGGATTCTTGCAAGATTGATGGCAGCTCGTCTATAGGAAGATTCTCCCTCCCCGAAGAAGGTACAAGCCTCGATGGTGCATTTCGCCCCCGAGCTGGAACGAAGACCCCAGGAGGTTCTGGTCGTGCGCTTGGCCCGACCACCTCTTCTTCATCAGACGACCACGAGAACTGAATGGAAGGAGGGCTCGTCGCTCTCTGACCCTCGGCGTCACTCATTTTCAAAAGAAATAAAGAATTTAAACTAAAAGAAAGATCAAAGCCCTTACCGGAATCTGATCGGCGTCAGAAGAACTTGAGAAAACGAGAGGATTTTGGGTTTGTTCGCGAGAAACTGAAAATGGAATAAGAGAGCAACTGGCTAACCCCACCCCCTATTTATACTCGTCCGAGCATTTAATGCTCACGATGTTCCAGGCATTGCATTGGTTAGCGGGACTCGCCAGCTATTCTGACACGTCTCATGCATATTCCCAAGATTCCATAAAGAGATTAATTAATTATAGAGCGGCAGATCCAGGTGTTTCGAATTACGGATCGGATAAGTGTCATTCAGGTAAAGAATTAGATCGGATAATCATATTAGAGCTCGGAAAATAATTAATAAGATAATAATTGACAAAACAAAATCTTTATTTCCAAAAGATCGGATTACATCATTTGGGCGATCTCAAGAGATCGGAGTACATTTCCAAAAGTCAGATTACATAATTTGGGCGATCTAAAGATCGGAATACATTAGAGATCTGATTACATCAAAAGGCCGATCTCTAAAAGATTAGCGGAACATCCTATCTAAAGAGGCCTGTGTCAATAGTCAACATTGTGACTGATCCAAAGGGGTGTCACCGACCAGAACCGAGGCGCTGTCGGAACACCCAATGTGGAGGGAAGCCGCTGTCGGAACATCCAATGTGGTGAGAAGTCAAATAAACTTGGAAGAGCAACCGTCAAGGGTCGGCAGAACATCAACAATTTGCTCGGTCAAAATCGGTTCGCCGATTATGCCAGTTGAACGACTCGAGATCGATACAATCGAGGTCCGCAATCCAGATCGGTTAATTGATTTAGTTCTCTCACCATCATCAGATAAGGTCATCACGATTATTCGATCACCAGGGTCATGAGTTTTGATCGGGAATAAAAGGTCCATCGAAAAGATCAAAAACCACAATCCTGCCGAACAACGGTCGGAGCATTTAGGAATAACTAGAATAGGAAAGTAAAGAAGAAAAGAGGAAAATCAGATGGGGAAAGTTTTGGGTCAGGGGGTATATATAGGGGAAAATCAAGCATTTATTGCTGAGCAAAAAACGAAGCAGACGCTTCGGGAATTGAGGGGAATTAATGCTTTGACAGGACCGAGCCTGGTTAAGGGAAGTATTGGAATAATAGAGATTGGAAGAGGGAAGATCGGCATGAAAGATCGAAGAAGGACCATGTTAAGAAGATCGGAAAGCAAGAGAGAATAGAAAACGAAAGGGCGCCTACTGTTGTCACCATAATCAGAACCGAGGTAGTTAAAGCATTGCCAGGTAAAATCTCAACCGCACGCCCCAGAATCGCCCATGTTTCTAACATGCGCTGTACATCCTAATCTCCACCGTTGATCCAACTTGTAAGGACGAGCTCAGAGCCCTTGGATCAAAGAAGAAGACGACAAAACCAGCGCCTTTCACTCCTAGCCCTCAGATCCCCCCGGACAAGAGAATTTGGGACCGTCAGATTAGAAGAAGAAAATGACAAATTTTCTAAAGAGGATTTCAGCCGTCCGTTCTGATCCTCTTTAATTCCTGAGCCTCAGATCATGTCCTTCGAAATCCTGACCCTCCATCTCCCTCAAAATAGATCCTGACCCTTCATGGGGAGCACCCGGTTCCTATAAATACCTACATGAAAACTGTTCAAGGGGGACGAAAAAAAGAAAGAAAGAAGGTTGTTAATATAGTGGAAGAACTATGAAATTTAATTCAGATTATTACTCTGCTTTCATAAGAAGAGCTTTTGGAACCAGTTTCCTGAAGTGTTTTCTTAAAAGATTTTGAACACTGGAACTTTTCATTTTTAGCTCGTTCATTATCCAGTAGCATTCCCATTTTTCAGTTCCTGGTTACCTGTATTTTTATTTCCGTCGTCCATGTTCAATCTCATTTAAACTCGGGTATAATTCTGACTCGATTGCATTTAGTGAAGTACTCTTTGTTTCAAGGTGGACCTTAGTCTCCTGGCTACCGACTTGCGATTTTATTACGTTCTGTGATTCTGTAGTTAGCTCACTAAATCCGACTTCTTACAGGTCAGTGTTCATATTGCCATTTTATTTAGTTCTTGTTTTGCGTATTTCCTTTTTCTTTTTTTCATGCATGTTATTTTCTTTAAGGTCATATCACATTTGAAAATGCAAAGGTAGGTCGTGCTTCAGTTGGCTTCTACGTCGGCTAAATCATATTTTTGTTGATCTTTATTATTTTGGAACGCAAGTCATCTAGTCCTGAATAATATATAAGTGGTTAGGATAAAATAGGTAACTGTATTTTAGGGGTCTCTTTGAAAAAAAGAGGGTCTAAATAACACGTCAGGGAAAATAGCTAAATTGAATCGCTAGGCTGACGTAAAAGATAGGTCGGCATAACACCATAAGACGGAATAAAGATCAAATCTCAGATGAGTAAAATGGAACAGAGGGAATACTGGTAAGGCGACCACATGGGAGGTCGGTAAAATTCAGTCCGGCATCCCTTATTTAGTCACAAAATACCAATAAGTTAAAGGAAGCCTTATTACGACCCTTGGCATCTTTAAATACTAGAACTCTTAAACTTAGGCTCTTAAGATATATAGCTGTGACCAAATTTCGAAGAGATCGGAGGAGAGTTCTTATCCGGTCTCAATTCAAAATTTTAATAAATACTTAATAGAGATCGGAGGAGAGTTCTTATCCTGTCTCAATTCAATTTTAATCTAACGAGTATCGGAGGAGAATTCTTGCCCGGTCTCAACTCAAAATTTTAATAAATATTTAATAGAGATCGGAAGAGAGTTCTTATCCGGTCTCAACTCAAAATTTTAATAAATATTAAATAGAGATCGGAGGAGAGTTCTTATCCGGTCTCAACTCAAAATTTTAATAAATATTTAATAGAGAGCGGAAGAGAGTTCTTATCCGGTCTCAACTCAAAATTTTAATAAATATTAAATAGAGATCGGAGGAGAGTTCTTATCCGGTCTCAACTCAGAATTTTAATAAATATTCAATAGAGATCGGGGAGAGTTCTTATCCGGTCTCAACTCAAAATTTTAATAAATATTAAAGAGTTCGGAGAAGAGTTCTTATCCAATTCTTAAATTAAATTTTAATAAAATATTCCTTTCAAATAAAATTAACATGCAACAGTAACTCACTAAGGTTGTCTCATTTACTTATGTATCTGGGTGATCCGAATTTAGTGAAAAATTAAAATTTCCTTTTGACAAAAGGATTAACATCTCCATCCGAGCCCTCCTAACTAATTTATGAAAAACGCGAAGTTAAATCTACTTGTCCTTATTGAGGGACGAGGTGGGGTGCCTAACACCTTCCCCACCCGTTTATGGACCCCGAACTTAGAATCTCTGTCTTGAAGTGGTTTCATTTCAATCTATTTTCACAAATGGTTTTCTTTAGTTTCCCTCAAAACTAAGGTGGCGACTCCTCACTCTTTCCCACTTCGGTGAGGGATAGTTCAGGCGACGCATAAAACTCCTTGCGACGACTTAGCGACTCATTGGGATTCTTGAGATTTAACCCCGGTCTAGAGGTCCAAAAGTAGATTTAATTTTTCAATCAAATTATAGTTAGGTGGGCTCACCCGGCAATATTTTATGTGTTAATTTTTGTTTATTCCTACTAACTGTTCCGCTTGTTTTGCTTGTTTTGCTTGTTTTATTCCCTACAGTGCTCTCCGTTTCAAAAAAAAAAAAAAAAGAAAAAATGGGAAGAATAAAATCCCCCTGAATTGGGAAGAGGTAAAGGTGTCCCTTCACACACTGAACACTCACACGATGTCCTCACACACTTCGGTCCTATACCCGGGCTTTCTTACCCTTTTAGGAAAGTAGGAGGGGGTCATGTAGCGGTACCCGTGGGTTTTACCCCGTTAGTATCCGTGAAGGCTTCTGCTCATATTGAAACTCGTTCTATCCACTATGATACTCGTGGAATTTTCCCGATAATATCATGGTTATAGAACAGGGCTCTACTATTACAGTAGGGGCAATTTAGGAACCTGTGGCTTTTAGAAAATTAGACCTTGAGCTAAACTATCACAATAGCTGAAAGCCATAGTAAGCTACCTTATAAGATAGAACTATCCAATTAGGTAGCACTCATCCGGTATCAGGAGTCTCCCTATGCTAGGACAAAAGGGGCATACTTACTCTTACCCTATTCTGTTTATTTTACTTTGTTCTTACTTTTAAGGGTAATCTTGAATCATGTTGTTAAGAAAACTTGCACATTTTCCTACTTTAATAAATGTGTAGGTACCACTCTGCCAACAATATAATACAAGATTACCTGAATTTATCCTGCTAACAAGTTTTTCCTGCAGGCATCACCAAATTAAGGTCTGTAAAAGGATAAGCATCATTTTTAACATGGCATCCTCGAGTCAGTCGGTAGAAGAAGTTCTTAGACCAGAACAGAATGCTAAACCATTGTTGAACCTATGAGGCGGTTCGGGCCATGGTTTAGCAAAATTGTGAATGAATAGTATGACTCCCGTAGGAACCTCCTCGCTAGGGTTATGCAAAAAAATTGGATGCGCCATATGGACAGGTATCATAGATGCGCGTTCAATCCAGTCATTCACGGTCAGACTATCGAACGATGCCATGATAAAGTTAATGCAATCATCCTTTCGCAGATTTCATTCTGGCTCCCAAACGCCACTGTATCCTTTGTCCAGACCAGGACTTTTAGTTCTTTTTACAAAATTTGAAATTCATTAAAAACCTTTTTTTTACTCCCTACAGGAAATCAACATTGCTTCAAACAAGGCAAGTCCGACCAAAAACATGGTTCAACCCAAGCGAGTGTACTTAACAAGATCTCGAACAAAGAAGATAATGGAAGATCAGGAACAAGTACAGAACCTACAAGGGCAGGTTTCCGAATTGAAAGATCAGGTCTCAGAACTTATGAGACTAATGAGCGAAATGTCCCAGAATAAACCCACAGCAGAGCCTAGCCTACCGCTACCTCCTCCACCACCTCAAACAAATGATCCACACCAAGCTTCAACTTCTTTTACCTTCCATTCACCAATTCCGGACCCGACAATCACTGTCAATCCGGCTGCCATGAATAATGACTTACCTTACTCTCATTACCCAACCGTTTCAAACACCGACCCATACCCTTCCATTCTAATCCCTCCAGTTCACTCCATCCCTCATCTCCTAGCTGGCGGAGCATATCATGCAGTGGGAGGGGAAAATAAGATAAAAGAAAACGAGAAACTATCTGCTCTAGAAGAGAGACTGAGAGCAATAGAGGGGCTGAACATGTATGGTTCGGTCGATGTGGCATCACTAAGATTAGTGCCGGATGTGGTGGTGCCACCCAAGTTCAAGGTCCCTGATTTCGACAAGTACACTGGGAATTCAGACCCTCATATTCACTTGGCCACCTATATCGCCAAGATGTCTGCTCTGACAGAGGATGACAAACTGCTGGTTCACTTCTTTCATGAGAGCCTCTCCGGGGCAGCTTTGAGGTGGTGTATTCAGTTGGATAGGAGCAGACTGCGTTCCTGGAAGGATTTAGCTGAGACCTTCTTAAAATAGTACAAATTTAACTGCGATGTGGCCCCCACAAGGAGAGATCTTCAAAACCTAGTGCAGAGGGACAGGGAAGGCTTCAAGGAGTATGCCCAGAGATGGAGAGAAAAGGCGGCAGAAGTACACCCTCCGGTGACCGACAATGAACTATTCTCTCTGTTTATGGAGACATTGAAGGCCCCTTTCTTCAATTTAATGATCGGGAATACTTCCAACAGCTTCTCAGACATCATCCAAGCGGGGGAAAGAATTGAGGCCAATTTAAGGTTTGGACGATTGCAGGAGTCAGCTGAAAACCCTGCAAGGAAGACTGCTAATTTTGGCAAGAAGAAGGAGGGTGATGTGCATTCCATCACCCGACAGAGTAATTACTCCCCACTTCACCAAAATAACTACCGATCATATCCTTCCCCTCACGGCCAAACCATCGCAAACATTCCACCGCCTTTCCCAAATTATCCACACCCACGCCCACAATACCCTTCACCTACAAATTACCAACCAAGACCACCTCCTCCTCCTGCTCAACCAAGACCACCACAAAACAACCCAAGACCCCCAAGAAACCCTGATCCACCTCTTCCCCTCCCTCTCAGTGAAATATACCGATACCTTGTCGGTATAAACCAAATTGTACCAGTTCCCCTAGACCCGATCCAGCCGCCATACCCCAGGTGGTATGATGCCACTGCCCGTTGTGAGTACCATGGAGGGGCACAAGGGCATTCAACTGACAACTGCGGGGCACTCAGAGGAAGGGTGCACGCTTTAATCCGAAATGGATGGTTGAAAATTGAGGGAAATGGTTCCCTCCCTAATGTTACCTCAAACCCATTGCCCAACCATAATTCGGGTAATGGTGTAAATATGATAGAATCTGGCAGAGAAAGGTTGGCACCGGGGGTAGATGAGCTCATCCCTCACTTTGAGGGGATCTTTGCCATGGCAGTAAAAGAAGGCTACCTTTGCCCTCAGATATCAGGGTTGATAAAGAATACGGGATGTCCTTATCATGAAGGGGCAGCTGATCATGAGCTGCGGGATTGTGAGGGGTTCAAGCACGAGGTTCAGAATTTGTTATCCCTTAAAATTCTGAGATGCCTGACAAAGTCAAAGACAGAAGGGGGAGTGAACACAACCAGATATAGTCAGAATGCTTCTACCTCTAAACCCAGAATTACTTTCTCACCCCCAGTAACCTCGCCGCCAGTAACGGTTATCTGAGCCCCATCTCAGCTCCCTGTTACCAACACCCATGCCATACCTTGGAACTACAATTTCCAAGTCTTCACTCAAGGAGCGTCGAGCAGTACATCAGCTCCTAATCTTGCCTCACCTCCAGCACCACCAAAACCATGTTTTACTCCTCATGAGCATTTTAGAATGACTTATGCCGGACCTACCACCAGTGCTACTCCTCAGGTTGATCCCCAACCCGTCGCTGCCACAAAACCCTCCTCCCTTGAGCAAGAGGTTGAGTTCATAACTCGAAGTGGGAGGTGTTACGGGAACGAAGAGAAAGAAAAGAGAAAAGGGAAAGTAAAGATGGGAGAGTCACTGAAGAACACCGAAGAGGAGGTTGAAAAGACAGAGGAAGTAGAACCTACTGGACATAAAGAAGAGGAGGAGCTGCTGCTCCAAATAATGAAACAAAGTGAGTATGATGTGGTGGAACAGTTGAGGAAGACGCCTGCACGAATTTCACTGCTGTCACTGATCTTGAGCTCAGAGGTACACCGTCAAGCCCTGCAGAAAATTCTGGATCAGGCCTTTGTGAGCCCCGACATCACACCGGGGTAGTTTGAAAAGATAGTGGGACAAATCCAGGCATCCAGTTTTGTCACTTTCTCAGAAGAAGAGATAGACCCTGCTGGCTTAACGCACACTAAAGCTCTGCATGTGACGGTGAAATGCAAAGGTTGTATAGTGGCCAAGGTCCTTATTGACAATGGATCAGCGCTCAATGTACTGCCTAATACCACCTTGGCCAGGCTGTCAGTTGACCAATCTGATATACGTTAGAGTGCTATGGTGGTGAGAGCCTTCGACGGTACAAGGAGAGAAGTGCTGGGAGACGTTGACCTGCCAATCCAAGTCGGTGCATGTACTTTCAACGTCACGTTTCAGGTGATGAACATTGAGCCCGCATATACTATACTATTGGGAAGACCTTGGATTCAATTAGCAAATGCTGTCCCTTCAACTTTGCACCAAAAGATCAAATATATTATGGACGGCAAAATCATCACAGTGAAAGGAGAGGAGGCCTTGCTGGTCACCAAACCACAATCACTCCCTTATGTGGAAGCGGCTGAGGAATCGTTGGAAAGCTCCTTCCAGGCCCTTGAGTTACAAGAAACCAGAAATGGAGGGGCTATGGCTATGGTAGCCAAGATAATGACAAGGAGTGGGTACGAAGAAGGCAAAGGCCTAGGCGCCACATTACAAGGAATCGTTGAACCTATACCGGCTATTCAGAAGATAGGCTGTTGCGGATTGGGTTATGAGGAAGATGCTCTCATGGATGGGCGATTCTGGATGAGAAATAGACTTCGGGATTAGAGATTCGACCAAAAAATCAAGAGAATGAAAGTAGTCCCGAGAATCACGGATGTATTCACTAAACCAGTCATTGAAAATCCGGCAGATGTGGAAGAATCACCTGATCAACCATCCGTTGATGTCATTCACCTGGATTCCCTGTATGAGGCTCTGGTCTCTCCAATAGCTGAGGGGTAAGAACTGGACAACTGGACGGCAGAGGACATCCCTGTACTCAATTTCAAGTAAAGTACCTTTGGTTATCTACACTTGATCATTTTGTCCATGGTGGCAAGTGTAACGTTGTAAATGGACCCTTTTCTTATGACATAAATTTTTAATGAATTAATAGCGCATTTATTTCCAAATCCTTTTTATGCTCTTCATTTGAATTCCATCTTTATAATATATTCTATTTTCGTTCATCCAGGACCTTTCATCTAACACCTAATAATCCAATAGACTTTAGAGATTCCTCTGGTTAATTTTGAAATCCCCATAACTGCCATTACTTCAAGTGATTCTGAGGTGGAGCTCATAGAGGAAAGCAATGAAAACGATAAACCTTCCCTCGTGCCTTGTGGAGATGAAACACGCACCATAAACTTAGGCACGAAAGAAGTAAAGAGGGAACTTAAGGTTGTGGAGAGTGAGGAATTGGGAGATATGATCGGTTTGCTCAGAGAATTCCTGGACATATTTTCCTGGAGCTATGATGATATGGTTGGTTTGGACCCCTAGATAGTGGCACACAAAATTCCCCTAATTCCAGGGACAATCCCGATAAAGCAGAAGCTAAGAAGAATGAATCCTGACACACTGCTCAAGGTTAGGGATGAGGTCAAGAAACAGTACGACGCTGGGTTCATAGAAGTAGTCAAATATCCCTAATGGATAGCTAACGTTGTCCCGGTAATGAAGAAGAACGGGAAAGTTAGAGTGTGTGTTGATTACAGGGATCTTAATAAAGCAAGTCTAAAAGATGATTTCCCTCTCCCCCACATTGATGTGTTAGTAGACAATGCTGCGGGATTGGGCAGGTGCTCATGCATTGATGGGGCATTTGGGTACAATCAAATCCTAATGGATGAGGAAGACAAAGAGAAAACCGCTTTTATCACTCAATGGGGAGTATTTTGCTATCGGGTCATGCCCTTCGGGCTGAAGAATGCTGGTGCCACCTATCAGCGCGCCATGGTCACATTATTCCACGATATGATGCATAAAGAAGTGGAGGTGTACGTGGATGATATGATCATCAAATCCCAGGGAGAAGAAAGCCATGTGCAGGTGCTGAGGAAAGTATTTGAGAGACTCAGGAAATATCAGTTGAAACTGAACCCTGCCAAATGCATATTCGGAGCTAGGTCAAGAAAATTGTTGGGATTCATAGTGAGCGAAAAGGGAATAGAGGTAGATCCAGACAAGGTTCGAGCTATTCAAGAGATGCCATCCCCAAGAACAGAAAGGGAGGTGCGTAGTTTCCTGGGAAAGTTGAACTACATCTCGAGGTTTATTTCCAATCTCACCGCTAAAGCCGAGCCTATTTTTAAACTGCTCCGAAAGAACAACACCACCCAATGGGATTCAGTTTGTCAAGAGGCTTTTGAGACAATCAAGCGATTCTGTCAAACCCACGGTGTTGGTTCCTCCCGTGGCGAGAGGCCTCGATCTCAGTATATGGCAGTCCAACAGAACTCGATGGGATGTGTTTTGGGACAACATGACTACACTGGCCGAAAAGAGAGGGCTATCTATTACCTGAGTAAAAAGTTCAATGATTGTGAGTCAAGGTATTCTTTCTTAGAAAAGACTTGCTGCGCGTTAGCCTGGACAGCAAACCGCCTCAAGCACTACATGTTGAATCACAAGACATGGCTCATCTCCAGGATGGATCCTATCAAATATGTATTCGAAAGCCCATTCGTGCCAGGAAGAATAGCCAAATGGCAGGTTATACTCTCCCAATATGACATAGTCTATATGACCCGGAAGGCGGTGAAAGGTAGCGTGATCGCTGATCTCCTAGCAGAAAATCCTATCCAGGATTATGAAGCTCTGGATTTTGAGTTCCCTGATGAGCACATCAATGAAGTAGACTGCACGGAAGGAGGGTTTGCCGATGTATGGGAAATGTATTTCGACGGAGCTGTCAATTTGTCCGGTAATGGAATTGGAGCTGTGTTGATATCCCCGGATGGAAAATATTTTCCGATAGCTGTCAAGTTGAGATTTGACTGCACCAACAACGTCGCGAAATACGAAGCTTGTGTGATGGGTCTACAAGCTGCCATCGAAATGAAAATCAGGAAGTTAGAAGTATATGGAGACTCATTACGATTATTTATCAAGTCAAAGGGGAATGGCAAACTAAGGATCCTAAACTAATCCCATATCAGAAGTACTTATTGGAGCTGATTAAGAAATTCGAAGAAATCTCTTTCACTCACCTTAGTAGAGACAAGAATCAATTTGCTGATGCTTTAGCTACTTTAGCTGTTATGGCTCAAATCGAAGAGGGTCAGATGATTCAGATGTTGAAGATTAAAGCAAGAAGTGAGCCAGCGTATTGCTTCATGATTAAGGAAGAACCAGACGGTAAACCTTGGTATCATGACATCCTGGTCTACATCGAACTGCAGAATTCCCTCCAGGGGCCAGCAGAAACGAAAGAAGAATGATCCGAAGATTAGCATTGGGATACTTCCCCAGTGGAGAAACCCTATACAAGAGAAGCTCCAACGGCGAATTGTTGAAATGTGTGGATGCAAAAGAAGCGAAGAAGATCCTTTTTGAGACTCATGAGGGAAATTGTGCAACCCATGCCAATGGGCACATGATGGCTAAGCAAATCATGCGACGGGGGTATTTTTGGACCACAATGGAAAAAGATTGCATCGAGTATTTCCGGAAGTGCCATAAGTGTCAGATCTATGCCGATCCGATAAATGTGCCACCTCACAAGTTGTTCAACCTCGTCTCACCATGGCCTTTCACAATGTGGGGCATCGATGTGATTGGTCCCATCAATCCCAAGGCATCCAATGGGCACAGATTCATCCTTGTGGCCATCGACTATTTCTCCAAGTGGGTCGAGGCGACATCCTATGCGCACATCACACAGAATACGTTTCTCAAATTTCTCAGAAGCAATATCATCTGCCGGCATGGTCTCCCCAATAAAATCGTCACTGACAACGCCACGAATCTCAATGGTCCAAAGATTCAAAAATTGTGTGATCAATACAAAATCCGACATCTCAATTCCTCCCCATACCGTCCCCAGATGAATGGAGCGGTGGAAGCCGCAAATAAAAATCTAAAGAGGATAATCCGAAAAATGACAGTCACATATAGGGATTGGCATGATATGCTTCCTTACGCTCTTCACGCATACCGGACTTCTGTAAGAACCTCAACCGGGGCAACTCCGTACTCACTGGTTTACGGGATGGAAGCAGTATTACCTGTAGAAGTTGAAATTCCTTCCCTAAGGATTCTGAAGGAATCAGGGATTGATGAGTCAGAATGGATCCGATCGAGGTTGGATCAGTTAAACTTGCTGGATGAGAAAAGATTAACAGCGGCATGTCATGGGCAGTTATACCAGAGGAGAATGGCTAGGGCATTTGACAAAAGCATTCGCCCACGCGAATTCCAACCCGGGGACCTAGTTCTGAAGAAAGTGCTGCCGAATCAAAATGATCCCCGGGGCAAATGGTCACCAATCTACGAGGGACCCTATGTGGTTAAAAAGGCATTTTCTGGAGGAGCCTTGATCTTGACCCGCATGGACGGTGAAGAGTTTCCGAGACCTGTGAATGCTGACACCGTCAAGAGATACTATGCCTAAAAAAAAAAAAAAAAAAAAAGGTAGGAGTGAAAACCCAAAAGGGCGCTCCTAGCAAAATGTGTGACAGAAGGCGAAAACCCCAAAGGGGTGCTTTCTACAAAATGAGTGAAGGATGAAAACCCGAAAGGGCATCCTGAAAAAGTGAGTTATCCCAAAAAAAAAAAAAAAAAAAAAAATATCTAGGGGTGAAAACCCGCAAGGGCATCCCAAGAACCAAAAGGGAGAAAGAAGCATGAGACCAAGAAGGGAAATAAACCGTCGTGACATGAGGCTTCAGAGAATTTGAAATAATGGCAGTTAATGGATTTCAAAGCCAGCCACAAGGAATATGTGAGATCTATCCTTGTACCCTTCTTCTTTGAAACTCTATCTTTGTTTTTATTAAAATCGTAATAAAGTCATACTTCATTCCCTATGCTTCTATCTTTCTCTCATATTTATTCTTTAACATTAACCTTCTGCAATCTCGTTATTTAATGCGCTATTAATCAGTTAAAATTTTTGCCATAAGATTAGGATTTAACAATTGATAACCTCACATACTTTACTATGAGATTTACAGGGAATGACCAGGAAAAGGGTACACAAAAGGAAAATGGGGATGAAAACCCAAAAGGGCATCCTAAAAGTAGTACTCCTAGCAAAATGTGTGAAAGAGGGTGAATACCCGAGAGGGCGCTTTCTGTAAAACGAGTGAAGGATGAAAACCCGAAAGGGCGTCCGAGAAAAAAAAAAAAAAAAAAAAACTAGAGGTGAAAATCTGGAAGGGCGCTTCTAGTCATATAGACGAAGGGGAAGTAAAAACCCGCAAGGGTGCTTTTTGGGAGAAAGTAAAAAAAAAACAGAAATGGGGCATTTGAAGAAATGAGGCCATAGGTTAAGTATTGCGACTCGTCCTCCATTCATCATCGGCCTTCGGGATTCTATTAAGTACACTTCATTGGGGGAAGAACTTCTTGTGTCCGGATTAGGCTTGCTTTGTAAGTGCAATTTAAATTTCCTGTTATCAACCTCTGGTTCCTTGATCTAAGTTGATTTTAATTTCCTGCAATTTAAATTTCCTGTTATCAACCTCTGGTTCCTTGATCTAAGTTGATTTTAATTTCCTGCAGTTTAAATTTCCTGTTATCAACCTCTGGTTCCTTGATCTAAGTTGATTTTAATTTCCTGCTGTTTAAATTTCCTGTTATCAACCTCTGGTTCCTTGATCTAAGTTGATTTTAATTTCCTGCAATTTAAGTTTCCTGTTATCAACCTCTGGTTCCTTGATCTAAGTTGTTTTTAATTTCCTGCAATTTAAATTTCCTGTTATCAACCTCTGGTTCCTTGATCTAAGTTAATTTTAATTTCCTGCAATTTAAGTTTCCTGTTATCAACCTCTGGTTCCTTGATCTAAGTTGATTTTAATTTCCTGCAATTTAAGTTTCCTGTTATCAACCTCTGGTTCCTTGATCTAAGTTGATTTTAATTTCCTGCAATTTAAATTTCCTGTTATCAACCTCTGGTTCCTTGATCTAAGTTGATTTTAATTTCATGCAATTTAAATTTCCTATTATCAACCTCTGGTTCCTTGATCTAAGTTGATTTTAATTTCCTGCAATTTAAGTTTCCTGTTATCAACCTCTGGTTCCTTGATCTAAGTTGATTTTAATTTCCTGCTGTTTAAGTTTCCTGTTATCAACCTCTGGTTCCTTGATCTAAGTTGATTTTAATTTCCTGCAATTTAAATTTCCTGTTATCAACCTCTGGTTCCTTGATCTAAGTTGATTTTAATTTCCAGCAATTTAAGTTTCCTGTTATCAACCTCTGGTTCCTTGATCTAAGTTGATTTTAATTTCCTGCAATTTAAATTTCCTGTTATCAACCTCTGGTTCCTTAATCCAAGTTGATTTTAATTTAACTTATGTTGTCGATTTCTAGGTCACTAATTTGGGTATGCTTTAGTTCCCTAACTTCGAGCACTTAATCGTCCAAAATATGGGTCTGAATCTTTACATAATTTTTACACGGGAAATTCTTTTTCCTTTGATAAAAATTATGTAAAGAGGGGCAGCTGTCGACACCATATTTTGGTCGATCCCCAAAATCAATAAAACTTCGAAACCGATCCCCAGTACTAAGTCTCCCTGTGACAGCTAATCACATTTCCGATCCCACTTTGATAGACAGTCACATTTCCGATCTCTCCTCACAAAGAATTGAATCAATGCTAAGTCCTCACATCAGTCAAAGCCTTACCGATCTCTCAAACCCATTGTCGAATCTCGGACTACCAAGTATATTCTCGATCTCTGTTGACAAACGAAATGAACCGACACTAGATCTTTTCTTACCGCTTTATTGCCGATCTCCCTTTCAAAAGTTTAAGAGCTAAGGTTTTGGTCCGGTTTAATGAGGATTCCGGTCTTAAGTGTTCAAGTCAAATTTCCAATTTTAATCAAGTCCCGTTCAGCATTTCTTCCCTACCGATCTCATGCTTATTGTGCTTTCCAATCTCTTACGCTTAGATTAATAATTGCATTTAGTTCTTGTTTTGCTATGTTCAGACAATCAAATACTTAGGCAATTCAGAGATTTTCCAATCACATCCAATCATTGAACAAAGAGCGATTTCATTTCATACCAACATTTGTACAAGTCATTCGGCTGGGGGATCACCCCCAGCCTGATCTACATTTTGCTCATTTTCTCTCTCACCCTCAGCCTCCTCTTCGCTTTCATCCTCGCCTCCGGGAGCCAGGTCGGCCATCCAAGAGAAGTCCTCCTCTGGGTAACGCTTCTGGAGCTCGGCCAAGATATCCTTATGAGCGTTCACATAAGCACCAACTATTCCTGTCACCATCTCTTCATCTTTTGCCTTAAGCTCTTCAGTAAGGTGAGCGACCTGAGCAGCTTCGTTGGCCCGGAGCGCCTGGACTTCTCCAAGAGCATGATCCCTTTCAGCCAGAACATGAGTCTGTTCGGCCAGCTTATCCTCATAATACTTCATACGCCCCTCAATTTGAGATATGTAATCCTGAGCGGATGAGAGTTGGGATCGGAGGGAGGCCACTTCTTGGCTCTTCTTCTCGACCTCCTTACCCAGGCGGTGAGCCTTTTCCTGACTACGTCTTTGGTTCACGGGCACTCTACATTCAGACTCATGGATCGGGTCAAGATATCGTCAAGATTGTTCGGAGACAGTCTGTCCCGATCCTCCCGAAGGCAGATAGAAGACCCCAAGACTTTGGCAAAACCGGGGTTCTCCCGAACAGTCCGGTTATTCTCCAGGGAAGCGATCAGCACTTGAGCGCCACGAGAAGGGGGTCTCGCAGAAGGTCAAGAAGGACCCCCTTCTGTGCTTGGAGCAACTGGAGGAGGTCGAGGCAGTTCTTCTCGTCCAGGACGAGATCGGACAGCTTCTGCGATCGGCGGTCCCGAAGGTCGGGGCGGGCCTCTTTGTGTCTCCCCAGGTTCATGACCGGGTGTTTGAAGCAGTTCCGAACGCTTCATCTCTTTCACCTTCCGGGAAATCTCTCTTTCTTTCTTCCGCTTCCTGGAACCTTCACCACCCGCCATACCTGCACAAAAAAAGAGGTCAGTGAGATCACTAAGGTCCTGAGATCTGAGATGTAGAAAATACCAATGCCGAGGTCAGAGAGCGGAAGTTCGCGATCTTGGCCAGTGATCAGCTATATGGTCCAATGGTGTAGCTCGGTAGTCACCGCATCTAAACAGGAGAACTTCTGAGTGGCCGCCTGATTCTTCAGTTCCATCACTATTAGGCTTTCCTCCTTGTTCAGGGTAATACGCTTCGGAATCAAGGGCCCCTGGTGCCACCAGCTACGGGGGAAGTCCTCAAAGCAGGTCGGATTTTTGCTCCTCAGAATGAAGAAGCAGTTCTTCCAATTCTTAAGGGAGGAGGGCAGATCGGTAAAGAGCCAACAATGAGGCTTCGCTCGAAAAAACCAGTGCTCATCGTCCTTTCGGCGAGTTAGCCTGTGCAGTTCGGCGAACACCTTTAGCCGTAGGACTGATTCCCTTAGCTCGGCACAGGCCTCGGAAGGCTACTAAGATCCGCCACGAGTTAGGGTGAACTTGAGTAATGCATACTCGGTGATATTTTAGGACCTCCTTGAAGAAGTCATCTAGAGGGAACCGAAGACCGGCCTTTAACTGTTCCTCGTATACCATAACCATGTCATTCTCTTCAAAGAAGTGATCGGCTCGGTGATCGCCGTGACACCGGATAAGTTCGTACGAATCAGGACGAATATTGTACTCCTGGCTAAACGATTGCATATCGAATTCTTACAAGATTGATGGCAGCTCGTCTATAGGAAGATTCTCCCTCCCCGAAGAAGGTACAAGCCTCGATGGTGCATTTTGCCCCCGAGCTCGAACAGAGACCCCAGGAGGTTCTGGTCGTGCGCTTGGCCCGACCACCTCTTCTTTATCAGACGACCACGAGAACTGAATGGAAGGAGGGCTCGTCGCTCTCTGACCCTCGGCGTCGCTCATTTTCAAAAGAAATAAAGAATTTAAACTAAAAGAAAGATCAAAGCCCTTACCGGAATCTGATCGGCGTCGGAAGAACTTGAGAAAACGAGAGGATTTTGGGTTTGTTCGCGAGAAACTGAAAATGGAATAAGAGAGCAACTGGCTAACCCCACCCCCTATTTATACTCGTCCGAGCATTTAATGCTCACGATGTTCCGTGCATCGACGGTTAGCGTGACTCGCCACTATTACGACACGTCTCACGCATATTCCCAAGATTCCATAAAGAGATCGGTTAATTATAGAGCGGCAGATCCAGGTGTTTCGAATTACGGATCGGATAAGTGTCATTCAGGTAAAGAATCAGATCGGATAATCATATTAGAGCTCGGAAAATAATTAATAAGATAATAATTGACAAAACAAAATCTTTATTTCCAAAAGATCGGATTACATCATTTGGGCGATCTCAAGAGATCAGAGTACATTTCCAAAAGTCAGATTACATAATTTGGGCGATCTAAAGATCAGAATACATTAGAGATCTGATTACATCGAAAGGCCGATCTCTAAAAGATCAGCGGAACATCCTATCTAAAGAGGCCTGTGTCAATAGTCAACATTGTGACTGATCCAAAGGGGTGTCACGCATCGTAACCGAGGCGCCGCTTTAACACCCAATGTGGAGGGAAGCCGCTGTCGGAACACCCAATGTGGTGAGAAGTCAAATAAACTTGGAAGAGCAACCGTCAAGGGTCGGCAGAACATCAACAATTTGCTCGGTCAAAATCGGTTCGCCGATTATGCCAGTTGAACGACTCAAGATCGATACAATCGAGGTCTGCAATCCAGATCGGTTAATTGATTTAGTTCTCTCACCATCATCAGATAAGGTCATCACGTTTATTCGATCACCAGGATCATGAGTTTTCAGTCGGGGAATAAAAAGGTCCATCGAAAAAGATCAAAAACCACAATCCTATTTGGAACAACAGTTAACGATCATTTAGGAATAACTAGAATAGGAAAGTAAAGAAGAAAAGAGGAAAATCAGATGGAGAAAGTTTTGGGTCAGGGGGTATATATAGGGGGAAATCAAGCATTTATTGTTGAGCAGAAAACGAAGCGGACGCTTCAGGAATTGAGGGGAATTAATGCTTTGACCGGACCGACTGGCAGTTAAGGAAGTATTGGAATAATAGAGATCGGAAGAGGGAAGATCGGCATGAAAGATCGGAGAAGGACCATGTTAAGAAGATCGGAAAGAAAGAGAGAACAGAAAACGAAAGGGCGCCTACTGCTGTTACCATAATCAGAACCGAGGTAGTTAAAGCATTGCCAGGTAAAATCTCAACCGCACGCCCCAGAATCGCCCACGTTTCTGACATGCGCTGTACATCCTAATCTCCACCGTTGATCCAACTTGTAAGGACGAGCTCAGAGCCCTTGGATCAAAGAAGAAGACGACAAAACCAGTGCCTTTCACTCCTAGCCCTCAGATCCCCCAGACAAGAGAATTTGGGACCGTCAGATTAGAAGAAGAAAATGACAAATTTTCTAAAGAGGATCTCAGCCGTCCGTTCTGATCCTCTTTAATTCCTGAGCCTCTGATCATGTCCTTCGAAATCCTGACCCTCCATCTCCCTCAAAATAGATCCTGACCCTTCATGGGGAGCACCCGGTTCCTATAAATACCTGCATGAAAACTGTTCAAGGGGGACGGAAAAAAAAAAGAAAGAAGGTTGTTAATATAGTGGAAGAACTCTGAAATTTAATTCAGATTATTACTCTGCTTTCATAAGAAGAGCTTTTGGAACCAGTTTCCTGAAGTGTTTTCTTAAAAGATTTTGAACACTGGAACTTTTCATTTTCAGCTCGTTCATTATCCAGTAGCATTCCCATTTTTCAGTTCCTGGTTACCTGTATTTTTATTTCCGTCGTCCATGTTCAATCTCATTTAAACTCGGGTATAATTCTGACTCGATTGCATTTAGTGAAGTACTCTTTGTTTCAAGGTGGACCTTAGTCTCCTGGCTACCGACTTGCGATTTTATTACGTTCTGTGATTCTGTAGTTAGCTCACTAAATCCGACTTCTTACAGGTCAGTGTTCATATTGCCATTTTATTTAGTTCTTGTTTTGCGTATTTCCTTTTTTTTTTCATGCATGTTATTTTCTTTAAGGTCATATCACATTTGAAAATGCAAAGGTAGGTCGTGCTTCAGTTGGCTTCTACGTCGGCTAAATCATATTTTTGTTGATCTTTATTATTTTGGAACGCAAGTCATCTAGTCCTGAATAATATATAAGTGGTTAGGATAAAATAGGTAACTGTATTTTAGGGGTCTCTTTGAAAAAAGAGGGTCTAAATAACACGTCAGGGAAAATAGCTAAATTGAATCGCTAGGCTGACGTAGAAGATAGGTCGGCATAACACCATAAGACGGAATAAAGATCAAATCTCAGATGAGTAAAATGGAACAGAGGGAATACTGGTAAGGCGACCACATGGGAGGTCGGTAAAATTCAGTCCGGCATCCCTTATTTAGTCACAAAATACCAATAAGTTAAAGGAAGCCTTATTACGACCCTTGGCATCTTTAAATACTAGAACTCTTAAACTTAGGCTCTTAAGATATATAGCTGTGACCAAATTTCGAAGAGATCGGAGGAGAGTTCTTATCCGGTCTCAATTCAAAATTTTAATAAATACTTAATAGAGATCGGAGGAGAGTTCTTATCCTGTCTCAATTCAATTTTAATCTAACGAGTATCGGAGGAGAATTCTTATCCGGTCTCAACTCAAAATTTTAATAAATATTTAATAGAGATCGGAAGAGAGTTCTTATCCGGTCTCAACTCAAAATTTTAATAAATATTAAATAGAGATCGGAGGAGAGTTCTTATCCGGTCTCAACTCAAAATTTTAATAAATATTTAATAGAGAGCGGAAGAGAGTTCTTATCTTGTCTCAACTCAGAATTTTAATAAATATTCAATAGAGATCGGGGAGAGTTCTTATCCGGTCTCAACTCAAAATTTTAATAAATATTAAAGAGTTCGGAGAAGAGTTCTTATCCAATTCTTAAATTAAATTTTAATAAAATATTCCTTTCAAATAAAATTAACATGCAACAGTAACTCACTAAGGTTGTCTGATTTACTTATGTATCTGGGTGATCCGAATTTAGTGAAAAATTAAAATTTCCTTTTGACAAAAGGATTAACATCTCCATCCGAGCCCTCCTAACTAATTTATGAAAAACGCAAAGTTAAATCTACTTGCCCTTATTGAGGGACGAGGTGGGGTGCCTAACACCTTCCTCACCCGTTTACGGACCCCGAACCTAGAATCTCTGTCTTGAAGTGGTTTCATTTCAATCTATTTTCACAAATGGTTTTCTTTAGTTTCCCTCAAAACTAAGGTGGCGACTCCTCACTCTTTCCCACTTCGGTGAGGGTCGTTCAGGCGACCGCAAAACTCCTTGCAACATCAGTAATCAAAACATAGTTAAATTCAAAAGACAGTGAATGTCAATATGAATTTAAACTCTATTTCACAAATTATCGAAGCTCATAATAACACAATTTAGTCAAATAATTTAAAAATACAGTGTTGCCAATTCATACACAACTTAAGCCATGACACAATGTTCCGATCAATGCCGCGTTGTACACCATGACAAAGCAATCACAACCCCACTAATCGAAATCAATGAGGAAGGAAGCTAGCTATATAATGAGTACTCATCCGATCTACAACCTCAACTGGTAAACCACAGAGGAAGAAAAATAAACGATCACAACCCCATAAATGGAGAAGGAATGGTGTGGTATTGTCATGCCAAGTGTGAACACAAAATCAATTCCAAACATTTTATTCAAATGATTCGTGAGAATCCAATAAATTTCCAAAGTCATAATTTCATTCACAAAAATGGCAACACAATTCATAATTAACTTCAATTTTCACAAATCACACTAAATCAATTTTTCCATGGTTTCAAACCATTTACAATGCTTTTCAAGCAATAAGTATCCATTCAAACACATTTCCATAATTGAAAACAATAATATACAAATAGTCATAATTTATTTCAATTGAAAAATTCAAAAGAAATAACTGTTTTGCACAAACCTCTGATAACTGTCTACTGGCCTTGACTCAGTGTTTCCTTCCCTTTCCCTGAGTCTTTGCTAACTGAGAAACACAATTTGAGGTGTTTCAGTACTCATTTAAACTGTCTCTAACGATAATGCTTGATAATTAATTCACTGAATTTTACTATTTGCTTAGTCAACCTAATATGTCGACCCTCGATGCATTCTAGGTAAATTAGGTTTTAATGTTACTAATATGTCACATTCAATGGTCTTTTAGGGTTGGTACATGTTACCAAACTCATTTCTATGTATCTTGCATTTTCTTGCAATTTGCTGGATTCTAGGATACTAGTTTGACCTAGCCGGACGACCTAGTTTTCTCAGTTTTCGGGTTTCGGTCAAAAGTACAAACTTGTAGATCTATGTCTTATTGCACGCGGGGCAAAATTTCAGGTCATTCTGAGTTATGTAGACCAAGTTATGGTCATTTTACTATTGCTGGTCAAAATACATCAAAATTGGTCACTTTAGGTCATTTTAGGTCATTTTAGGCTCTGCCAGTTTTTGGACCCGAACTTGTGCAAGCTGTTTGACTTGCTTATTGTCATTTCTGGGCTTTGGTGTCTTCATAAGACTTGTAGATATAGGTATTAACTATTCATGGTCAAAATTTCAGGTCAATTGGACCTGTTTTGAGTGAGTTATGGCCTAAACACTAACTGCTGCCCAATTGGTCAATTTTCAGGCCTTAATTGCACTAACCCGGATTTGGTCATTTTTCAAGCTACCTTACAAGCAGAATTTTGGCAAGCTTCCTTCATGAAAGTTGGCACATTTTGTGCCTAGTTTCACCTCCAATTGGTCTTATACCAATTGGAGCCACACACTTAAGGTTCTAAGCCCAAAACCTAACTGCTCTATTGCATTTCCTTCATTTCTCATCAAAGGTCACTTTTAGCATTACCAAACTCCACATTCATGTCAACTTTGGTTTGTACCATAATCTAAACATATTTTGCAACATATTATTGATCATTTTGGCAGCTTATAATCACATTCAACATACACCATAAAGTGCAGAATTTGTCAAACTCAATTGCAACAATTTAACCACCTATTCATGCTCATTTACATGTCCAACCTCACACCATCACACATATACCCAAGCTGCCATAACAACCATCACAATTCAACATTATTATACCATAATCCAAACATAAAATAACATCCTTATGGTTCACCAAACCAGGCTGCCGATTCATGCATTTACATTCCATTAATTCCCAAGCTTCAAATTTCAAATACACATTCACATATACTAAGTATACATCACCCAAATAATTTCCTACACACATAAACATTTAATCAATCCTTTAATCCACCATTTACAAGGAAAAATAAACTGTCTTCAAGGAGTTTCCATGGCTGCCAAAAGTACACATCCCCCTTTAAACATCAAACCTCAAAAATCTCTCTATAAATCAAATACCCATAACATCCTTACAAACTTTAATGAAACAAAAATAAAAAACACAAACTTACCTATTGATGAGACTTGTTAAATCTTTACCAAAATCCCTTGATTTTAGTATCTACTTCTTCCTTGTGAGGTGGGGATCAATATTAGTGAAATGACTTTGGTGTGTGGAGGTGGAAATGATGGAGATTAAAAAGCTTCAAGCAATCAGCCATGGAGGATTTTCAAGCTCTTCATTTTGGCATGGAAGGAGGAATGAAAAAGATGAAGTTTTAGTGGAAGTACACCTGCCCACTTAATGTTTAATTTAATCCATAATGCTCCACTCACCACAAATTAATTATATTATATGTTTTAAAGTGTTATTTACTCAATTTATATCCTATTTTTGCTATTTATATTATGTACCACTAATTTAATTTTTCATGACATTTTTCAAATATAATATCATGTATTTTTAATGGACATTTAGGTCAAAAGACAACTCGGGGTGTCAAATGACCAAAATGCCCCTGTTCGGGTTGCATTCCTGATTTTTCGGTAACACCGGGTTTTGTCCGTTTTTTGATTTCTCACTTTTCTTTGTACTAATTAATTAATTTTTCTTTGATATTTCTAATGACATTTATACTTCAATTGATGTCTCTTTAAGTCCTAAAAATATTTTTTTCAGGGTTCCCCGCGGTCCAGGGCTAGTCAACGGTCCACGCCGTGACTTCCCGGTGCGGTCACCCATCGCTAGGGTTCTCGGCTCGCTTAACTTGGTTACATTTCTTTGCTATTATTTTTCCTTTGTTTTTCTTGTATTTTCTTTTCTTGTATTTCATTATTTTATATCTCCTCATTCATATCGAAGTGTATTTTTAGGCATCCTAGCTGTCCGGACAACATTGGTCACCGGAACAATAGAACGCACTACCTAACATACGGGTGTTACAATTCTCCCCCCCTTAAAATAAATTTCGTCTCGAAATTTTACCTGGCATTAGTCTCTGAACAGCTGTGGGTGTTGTCTCCTCATATCCTCTTCATGTTCCCAAGTAGCTTCCTGGCCTGAATGATGGTTCCACAGCACTTTAACCAGTTGTATCTGTTTGTTCCTCAGCAGCTTCACATCATAAGTCAGAATTTCTATGGGTTCTTCCTCATATGAGAGGTCTGGATTTTCCTCAATCTCTTTAACTGATAGTACATGAGATGGGTCTGATCTATATCTCCTTAACATGGACACATGGAAGACACTGTGTATCCTTGCTAACTCTGGAGGTAATGCCAACCGATGTGCTAGAGGACCCACTCTTTCCAGAACCTCATATGGTCCAATGAAACGAGGACTCAGTTTCCCCTTTCTGCCAAATCTCATAATCCTCTTCCAAGGAGAAACTTTGAGGAATACTTTATCACCCACTGCATATTCAATATCTCTTCTCTTCAAATCAACATAGGACTTCTGATGGTCTGATGCAGCCTTGAGTCTATCTCTGATCAATCTGATCTTTTCCTCTGTCTGCTGAACAATTTCTAGCCCAATCATCTTCCTTTCACCTACTTCATCCCAACATAAGGGAGTTCTGCACTTTCTGCCATACAAAGCTTCATATGGAGGCATCCCAATGCTTGATTGATAGCTATTGTTATAAGCAAACTCAATCAAAGGCAAGTGCGTATCCCAACTACCTTCAAACTCAATCACACAAGCCCGTAGCATATCCTCCAATATCTGAATTACCCTTTCAGACTGGCCATCTGTTTGTGGATGGAATGCTGTGCTGAAGTTTAATCTAGTTCCTAGGGCTCTCTGAAGACTACCCCAGAATCTAGAAGTGAACCTAGGATCTCTGTCAGACACAATTGATATTGGCACTCCATGCAGTTTTACAATCTCATATATGTATAATCTAGCCAATCTTTCCAGGCTATAGTCTATCCGAACTGGCAAAAAGTGAGCAGACTTGGTCAGTCTGTCAACTATAACCCATACTGTATCATGACTATTCTGTGTCCTTGGAAGTCCTGTAACAAAATCCATAGTTATTCGTTCCCATTTCCACTCTGGTACTGGCAATGGATGTAACAAACCAACTGGAACTTGATGTTCTACCTTTACTTGCTGACAAGTTAGGCATTTGGAAACAAATTCAGCTATATCTCTCTTCATACCCATCCACCAGTAATGCTCTTTCAGCCCTCTGTACATTTTAGTTCCACCAGGGTGCATAGCAAAAGGAGACTCATGTGCTTCCTTCATAATGATCTGTCTCAATTCAGCATCATTAGGAACGCACATTCTGCCCTGATGTAGCAATAAACCATCATCTTTCACAGAAAATTCAGGTTTCTTGCCCTGCTGGACTTCTTTCAGTAGCTTTTGATATTTATCATCACTCTGAACAGCCATTTTGATCTGATCAATCAACACTGGTTGTACATGCCATGCAACTACTGTCTGTCCCTCATCATCAATCTCTAAATTGGCATGCTGTGCTTTCAATTCATATACCATGGACAAAGCAGAAACTCTGAGACTTGCCATAGTCTTGCAACTTAAGGCGTCAGCCACCACATTTGCTTTCCCTGGCTGATAGTCTATTAAACAATCATAGTCTTTAATGAGTTCTAACCATCTCCTCTGCCTCAAGTTCAATTCCTTCTGGGTGCCTAAGTACTTCAAGCTCTTATGATCTGTGTAAATGTAGCATTTCTCCCCATACAAATAGTGTCTCCAGATCTTAAGAGTGAAAATAATAGCTGCTAGCTCCAGATCATGTGTTGGGTAGTTTCTCTCATGCGGTTTCAGCTGGCGTGATGCATAAGCAATGACATTCCGATCTTGCATCAGTACACAGCCTAACCCATTGTGAGAAGCATCACTATAAACTGTGTATTCTTTACCCGGAGTAGGTAAAGTGAGGATTGGAGCTTCAGTTAAACACCTCTTCAACTCATCAAAAATTTGCTAGCATTTATCTGTCCACTGAAATTTCACATCTTTCCAAAGCAGCTTGGTCAGTGGAGAAGATAACATAGAAAACCCTTTCACAAACCGGCGGTAATATCCAGCTAAACCCAGAAAACTGTGAATTTCTGTGATATTCCTGGGCGGGTTCCAATTAAGGATAGCTTCTACCTTGCTAGAATCTACCTTGATTCCTTCAGCCAACACAACATGTCCTAAAAAGGAGATTTCTTTCAGCCAAAATTCACATTTCGACAATTTGGCGTATAGCTGTTTCTCCCTTAAAGTCTGTAGTACAATTCGCAGATGTCTGTCATGCTCCTCTGCATTCCTCGAATATATCAAAATGTCATCAATAAACACCACCACAAATTGATCGAGATATGGTCTGAAGATAGTATTCATCAGATCCATAAAAGCAGCTGGAGCATTTGTTAACCCGAATGGCATTATTAAAAACTCATAGTGGCCATACCGAGTTCTGAAAGCAGTTTTTGGAATACTCTGCTCTTGCACCTTCAACTGATAATAACCAGATCGCAAATCAATTTTGGAGAATACAGCTACACCCTTCAACTGATCAAACAGAACATCAATGCGAGGCAATGGATATCTGTTCTTTATTGTCACCTTATTCAATTGCCGGTAATCTATACATAAGCGAAGGGTACCATCTTTCTTCTTAACAAACAATACTGGCGCTCCCCAAGGTGACACACTAGGGCGGATGAAGCCCTTTTCAAGTAGTTCTTGCAACTGTATCTTCAACTCCTTCAACTCTGCTGGTGCCATTCTGTATGGCGTTATGGAGATTGAATTCACACCAGGCATAACATTAATTTCAAACTGCACTTCTCTTTTCGAAGGTAATCCTGGCAATTCATTAGGAAACACATCTGGAAAGTCATATACTGTAGGGATGTCTTTCAATGCTGGACTCTCCACTTGGGTGTCTACTACATGTGCCAAGTATGCTTCACACCCTTTTCTGATCATTTTTCTGGCTAGTGCAGCCGAAATGATGTTTGATGGCAATAGCTGCCTCTCCCCATGTATTACCACATCACTGTACTGAGGGAGACCAAATGTGACTGTCTTCAGCCCACAGTTAATCATGGCATTATGCCTAGCTAACCAATCCATGCCCAAGATGATATCATAATATCTGAAGGGCATTTCAATGAAATCAGATAGAAAAGTGTGTCCTTGGATCACCAAAGGACAATCTATATACATTCTATTAACCCTGACCTCCTGTCCTAGCGAACTTGTTACTAGCACCTCAAAGTCCATTTTTGTACATGGAACAGCAATGCAATCAATGATGCTAGCACTCACATAAGAATGGGTAGAACCCGGATCAAATAACACAAACACATCCTGATTAAAAGTTGAGAAGGTACCGGCCACAACATCAGATGTCTTGGCCTCTTCTCTTTGTCTCATTGCATAGACTCTGACTGGAGCACTGTCTTGCTCTGACTGTTTCACTGTGCCTTGGCTGCCTGCTGGGCTACCTCTACCCCTGCCTCTACCTCTGCTGGGTGGTTGTGAACTCGGTGATGGGCTCAGGCGACCTCTGCGATAGTAGGAGGTGGTCCAACTCTGCGACTACTGGTGCAGTCCTTGGCAAAGTGTCCTGTGCCTCCACAGTTATAACAGGCTCCAATAGCCTTATAGCATATCCCACCATGATATCTTCCACAAGTTTCACATTGGCGGGAAGAGTAGGAACCTCTGGTACTCTGCTGACCAGATAGAGGAGGTTTCTGTTCTGAATGTCTTCCCCTACCAGACTTCTTGCCACCACTGCTGTGTCCCCCATAATTCTTCCTCTTTCCAGTAGGACCACTGAAACTCTGTTCTACTAATTTTCCCTCTTTCTCTGTCTTCTCTGATTTCTTTTTCTCAGGAGCAGCTTCAGACTCAATTCTTTCCAACTCTAGGGCTTAAGAAACAAGTTCAGAGAAGTTAGTGTGTTTGAATCCGACCACTTGTAATCTGATACTGGCTTCAAGCTGGTTTCAAACCTCTTGCATCTCTCCCTGCTGGTAAAAAGTAGACTTACTGCATAATGGCTTAAGCGAGAAAATTCCCTTTCATATTCAGCCACTGATCTACTCCCCTGTTTTAGACATAGGAACTCTTGCAGCTTTTGGTCTACATAAGCATCAGGGACATATTTTTGTCTGAATTCTTTGAGAAAGTCATTCCATGTTAACACTGCAGGTTCTACCAGACTGTGGGGAATGGTTTTCCACCAATCATAAGCATCCCCCTGTAGCAAAGATACTGAGTATTCAAATCTGAACTCCTCCGTGCAATGCAGTTTCTTGAATACCCTATCCATCCTCTCTAACCACTGTTCTGCCTCTAGAGGATCTACTTTCCCCTTGAACTCTGTAGCCCCATATTTCATCAATTTGTCATACTGTCTAGCAGGAGACTGTGGTTGTACCACTGCTGTCTGTATTGGGACTTGAGTAGGCACATTACCAGCCATTTGTTGGAACATTGCAGCCATCTATTGAGCGAACTGAGCAGGAAACTACGGTACTGCGGGGGCTGGTGCTGCTGAACCACTGACATTGTGTAGGGCTGGGGCATCCCCTTGCACCTCAGCCTTTATAAATTGATCGACTGAACGATCACCCTCTTCCATAGTCAATGCGAGGTTCTTAGATCTCCTGAACAAATAACACAAGGAGATTTCGTCCTGTTAGTGCATATTTATAATGTAATGTACTGTATGTATCAAACAATGATATTGAGCAGTTGTACTATGAAAAAAGAATATTCAAGTAACAGGTGAAAACAGAATTTAAAAACTAGCTCTGATACCACTAAAACATGTCACACCCTACCCCTCTGTAAGGCATAACATGATCCCGTAGTATACCTAATGAATTACTAACTTCGTCTACTGATAACCCATTAAATACACTATAAGGGATTTTAAAACTTTTCTTACTTCTTATTATAGTGGTGAGCACTATTTATAGGTGTTAAAAAATTTTTTGAACTCAAGTGAAAGAACTAACACATTTGAATTATTAGGAATTTCTGTAAAAATTTTGGCGGAGTGCCCTTTGTATTTTGAATAAAACAGTTCTTCAGAAAACCTGTAAAAAACACTTCAAATAGATTTCTCAATCTCAACTCCAACAGTTAAACAATACAATATATTTCTCAACTCAAATCCACAATAATTTTTCAAAGACTGAGATAAAAGAAATACAGTATAAATTTTACAAGCCAAAATAACTCATACTTTATTTTACAACTTCAATGTACAATTTTAATATACAACTGCTCAAAACCAAGAACAATATATACATACAGTGAACATACATTATAGTACAAAATGCAAAATATGGTATACTCAATATACCCGATGATCTCTCACTGAATGTACTAGCAGCCTAGTCTGTTGCCCTGTCCATCTGTCTACCTGCGACAGCAATGAAAAGCTATCGCTGAGACATTGTCTCACTGGTGCACAACATTAACCAATTACAACTTTAAATCACAATTCATAAATTATATAAATGATGGATACGTAAAACCATAGTTAAATTCAAGACAATGAATGCCATAAGGAATTTAACACAATATCATAATAAATCTCAGTAATCAAAACATAGTTAAATTCAAAGACAGTGAATGTCAATAAGAATTTAAACTCTATTTCACAAATTATCGAAGCTCATAATAACACAATTTAGTCAAATAATTTAAGAATACAGTGTTGCCAATTCATACACAACTTAAGCCATGACACAATTTTCCGATCAATGCCGCGTTGTACACCACGACAAAGCAATCACAACCCCACTAATCAAAATCAATAAGGAAGGAAGTTAGCTATATAATGAGTACTCATTCGATCTACAACCTCAACTGGTAAACCAGAGAGGGAGAAAAATAAACGATCACAACCCCATAAATAAAGAAGGAATGATGTGATATTGTCATGCTAAGTGTGAACACAAAATCAATTCCAAACATTTTATTCAAATGATTCGTGAGAATCCAATAAATTTCCAAAGTCATAATTTCATTCACAAAATGGCAACACAATTCATAATTAACTTCAATTTTCACAAATCACACTAAATTAATTTTTCCACAGTTTCAAACCATTTACAATGCTTTTCAAGTAATAAGTATCCATTCAAACACATTTTCATAATTGAAAACAATAATATACAAATAGTCATAATTTATTTCAATTGAAAAATTCAAAAGAAATAACTGTTGTGCACAAACCTCTAATAACTGTCTCCTGGCCTTGACTCAGTGTTTCCTTCCCCTTCCCTGAGTCTTTGCTAACTGAGAAACACAATTTGAGGTGTTTTAGTACTCATTTAAACTGTCTCTAACGATAATGCTTGATAATTAATTCACTGAATTCTACTATTTGCTTAGTCAACCTAGTATGTCGACCCTCAATGCATTCTAGGTAAATTAGGCTTTAATATTACTAATATGTCACATTCAATAGTCTTTTAGGGTTGGTAAATGTTACCAAACTCATTTCCATCTATCTTGCATTTTCTTGCAATTTGCTGGATTCCGGGATACTAGTTTGACCTAGCCGAACGACCTAGTTCCCTTAGTTTTTGGATTTTGGTCAAAACTACAAACTTGTAGATCTATGTCTTATTGCATGCGGGGCAAAATTTCAGGTCATTCTGAGTAATGTAGACCAAGTTATGGTCATTTTACTATTGCTGGTCAAAATGCATCAAAATTGGTCACTTTAGGTCATTTTATGTCATTTTAGGTTCAGCCAGTTTTTGGACCCGAACTTGTGCAAGCTGTTTGACTTGTTTATGGTCATTTATGGGCTTTGGTGTCTTCATAAGACTTGTAGATATAGGTATTAACTATTCATGTTCAAAATATCAGGTCAATTGGACCTGTTTTGAGTGAGTTATGGCCTAAACACTAACTGCTGCCCAATTGGTCAATTTTCAGGCCTTAATTGCACTAATCCAGATTTGGTCATTTTTCAAGCTACCTTACAAGCAGAATTTTGGCAAGCTTCCTTCATGAAAATTGGCACATTTTGTGCCTAGTTTCACCTCCAATTGGTCTCATACCAATTGGAGCCACACACTTAAGGTTCTAAGCCCAAAACCTAACTGCCCTATTGCATTTCCTTCATTTCTCATCAAAGGTCACTTTTAGCATTACCAAACTCCACATTCATGTCAACTTTGGCTTGTACCATAATCTAAACATATTTTGCAATATATTGTTGATCATTTTGGCAGATTATAATCACATTCAACATACACTATAGAGTGCAGAATTTGTCAAACTCAATTACAACAATTTAACCACCTATTCATGCTCATTTACATGTCCAACCTCACACCATCACACATATACCCAAGCTGCATAACAACCATCACAATTCAACATTATTATACCATAATCCAAACATAAAATAACATCCTTCTGGTTCATCAAACCAGGCTGCCGATTCATGCATTTACATTCCATTAATTCCCAAGCTTCAAATTTCAAATACACATTCACATATACTAAGTATACATCACCCAAATAATTTCCTACACACATAAACATTTAATCAATCCTTTAATCCACCATTTACAAGGAAAAATAAACTGTCTTCAAGGAGTTTCCATGGCTGCCAAAAGTACACATCCCCCTTTAAATATCAAACCTCCAAAATCTCTCCATAAATCAAATACCCATAACATCCTTACAAACTTTAATAAAACAAAAATAAAAAACACAAACTTACCTATTGATGAGGCTTGTTAAATCTTCACCAAACTACCTTGATTTTAGTATCTACTTTTTCCTTGTGAGGTGGGGATCAAAATTAGTGAAATGACTTTGGTGTGTGGAGGTGGAAATGATGGAGATTAAGAAGCTTCAAGCAATCGGCCATGAAGGATTTTCAAACTCTTCATTTCGGCATGGAAGGAGGAATGAAGAAGATGAAGTTTTAGTGGAAGTACACCTGGCCACTTAATGTTTAATTTAATCCATAATGCTCCACTCACCACAAATTAATTATATTATATGTTTTAAAGTGTTATTTTCTCAATTTATATCCTATTTTTGCTATTTACATTATGTACCACTAATTTAATTTTTCATGACATTTTCCAAATATAATATCATGTATTTTTAATGGACATTTAGGTCAAAAGACAACTCGGGGTGTTAAATGACCACAATGCTCCTGTTCGGGTTGCATTCCCGATTTTTCGGTAACACCGGGTTTTGTCCGTTTTTCGATTTCTCACTTTTCTTTGTACTAATTAATTAATTTTTCTTTGATATTTCTAATGATATTTATACTTCAATTGATGTCTCTTTAAGTCCTAAAAATATTTTTTTCAGGGTTCCCCGCAGTCCAGGGCTAGTCAACGGTCGACGCCGTGACTTCCCGGTGTGGTCAACCATCGCTAGGGTTCTCGGCTCGCTTAACTTGGTTACATTTCTTTGGTATTATTTTTCCTTTGTTTTTCTTGTATTTTCTTTTCTTGTATTTCATTATTTTATGTAACACCCCTATGTTCGATAGTGCGTTCTACTGTTCCAATGACCAGTGTTGTCCAGAGAGCTAGAATGCCTAGAACTACACTTCGATATGAGTGAAGAGACATAAAATAATGAAATACAAGAAAAGAAAATACAAGAAAAACAAAGGAAAAATAATAGCAAAGAAATGTAACCAAGTTAAGCGAGTTGAGAACCCTAGCGATGGGTGACCGCACCGGGAAGTCACGGCGTGGACCGTTGACTAGCCCTGGACCACGGGGAATCCTGGAAATTATTTTTAGAACTTAAAGAGACATCAATTGAAGTATAAATACCATTAGAAATATCAAACAAAAATTAATTAATTAGTACAAAGAAAAGTGAGAAATCAAAAAACGGATAAAATCCGGTATTATCGAAAAATCGGGAATGCAACCCGAATAGGGACATTGTGGTCATTTGACACCCCGAGTTGTCTTTTGACTTAAATGTCCATTAAAAATAAATAATATTACATCTGAAAAATATAATGAAAAATTAATTTAGTGGTACCTAATGTAAATAGCAAAAATGGGGTTCAAATTGGGTAATTAACATTTAAAACATATAATATAGTTAAATTAGGGTGAGTGGAGCACTATGGATTAAAATATTCACTAAGTGGGAAGATGTATACCCATTATAATTCATCTTTAACCTTTCAAAACCACCATTGCTGAAATGAAAAGCTTCCAAAATCCTCCATGGCCACATTGTTGAAAGCTTCCTAATATCCTCCATTTCCAACCCAAACACCTAAGTCACTTCACAAATCTTGATCCCCACCTCACAAGGAAGAAGTAGATACTAAAATCAAGGGAGTTTGGTGAAGATTTAACAAGCCTCAACAATAGGTAAGTGTTTAAATTGATTTATTTCTTAAGTAAAGTTTATGAGAAGCTTGAGATCATTGAATTGATGAAGAAATTTTGAGATTTTGGTGAATTGTTATTATGCACTAGTTTAGGCAGCCATGGCAATTTAAGAACTTGAATTATTTTCACATGCATTTGATGGGTATTAGTGTTGATTAAAGTAAATCAAAGTTTAGTAGGTTAATTATTGATGTATGTTAAATTGAACACTTGAATTGGAAATTTTTGTTTAATTTGGAATTGTATCCGTGATTGTCTAAATGGACAGCTATGGGATTGTACACTAAATGAAATATTATTACATATATTGTGGAGAATTAACTTTGACTAATGTGATTCAAAGTTTTGGTAAGTTAACTTCATATATATGGAATGGTGACCAAGTGAAAATTTTGAGTTTGAAGGCAATTATGAAGGTATACCATTGCGGCAGTTTGTTAACTCTTGAAGAATGCTGGAATTCATGCTTGGTTTATGGAATAATAATGTTGAATTGTGATAGTGGTTATGACAGTTTGAGTGTATGTATGATGGTGTGAGGTTGGACATGTAAAAGTGTTATGGTTAGGTGATTGAATTGTTGTAAATTGGGTTTGAAAAATTCTGTACTAAATGGTGCACATTGAATGTAATTGTAAGCTGCCAAAATGACCTATAATATGTTGTGAATTATGTTTAGGTTATGGTACAACAAGAATTGGCTTGAATGTTGAGTTTGGTAAGTGTTAAAAGTGATCCTTGATGTGTATGAAAGAAATGCAATAAGGCAGTTTGTGTTTTGGGCCTAGAAATTTAAGTGTGTGGCTGGAGGTGAAACTAGGCACAAAATGTGCCAACTTTCATGAAGGAAGCTTGCCAAAATTCTGCTTGTAAGGTAACTTGAAAAGTGACCAAATCCGGATTAGTGCAATTGAGGCCCGAAAATTGACAATTTGGGCAGCAGTTAGTGTTTAGGCCATAACTCACTTAAAACAGGTCCAATTAACCTGAAATTTTAACCATGAATAGCTAAGACCCATATCTACAAGTCTTATGAAGACACAAAAACCCAGAAATGACCATAAACAAGTCAAAAAGCTTGCACAAGTTCGGGTCCAAAAACTGGCCGAACCAAAATTTGACCTAAAATGACCTAAAGTGACCAATTTTGATGCATTTTGACCAGCAATAGTAAAATGGCCATAACTTGGTCTACATAACTCAGAATGACTTGAAATTTTGCCCCGCGTTCCATAAAACATAGATCTACAAGTTTGAAGTTTAGACCGAAACCCGAAAACAGAGGGAACTAGGTCGTCCGGCTAGGTCAAACTAGTATCCCGGAATCCAGCAAATTGCAACAAAAATGCAATATACAAGGAAATAAATTTGGTAACATGTACCAACCCTAAAAGACTATTGAATGTGATAAATTAGTAACATTAAAACCTAATTGATCTAGAACGCATTTAGGGTCAACATATTAGGTTGACTAAGCAAATAATAGAATTCAGTGAATTAATTATCGAGCATTGTCGTTAGAGACAGTTTAAATGAATACTGAAATACTTCAAATTGTGTTTCTGAGTTAGCAAAGACTCAGGGAAAGGGAAGAAAACACTGAGTCAAGGCCAGGAGACAGTTATCAGAGGTTTTTGCACAACAACTAATTCTTTTGAATTTTTCAATTGAAATGAATTATGACTATTTGTACATTATTGTTTTAAATTGTGGAAATGTGTTTGAATGAATATTTATTGCTTGAAAAGCATTGTAAATGGTTTGAAACTGTGAAAAATTGTTTGAATGATATTGATGGATACTTATTGATTGAAAAGCATTGGAAATGATTTGAAACCACAGCTATCATGTATATTGATTGTATTCCTCGCTAGCTTGTCTAGTGGGACGAATTGAATTCCCTTTCTGGCTAAAGTGTTGAGGTGTGTGCCTGTTGAGGACGAATAGAATGAGTACTCATATTTTTGCTAGCTAGCTATGTTATTCCTCATTAGCCATCGACTTTTGGGACGAATTGAATACCTCATTAGCCATCGGCTTTTGGGACGAATTGAACTTTGGAACATGATTAAGCTGTGTGTGATTTATTGATATGTATTATGAGATTGTGAAATGGAGTTAAATTCTTATTGACATTCACTGTCTTTGAATTTAATCATGATTTGATTTATTGAAATTATTGTGATATTGAGAAATGGAGTTTAAATTCTTGTTGACATTTACTATCTTGAATTTAACTATGGTTTTAAGTATCCACTATTTATATAACTTGTGATTTGTGATTTAAAGTTGTATTTGGTTAATGTTGTGCACCACTGAGACATTGTCTCAGCGATAGCTTTTCATTCTTTGCCGCAGTAGACAGACAGACGAGCGTGAGAATAGGCATTAGAGCATTCAGCGAGAGAGCATCGGGTATATTGAGTATACTCCATTTTGCATTTTGTACTGTAATGTATATTCACTGTATGTATATTTTGTTCTTGGTTTGAGCAGTTGTAAAAAAAATTGTACTTTGAAGTTGTAAAATAAATTATGAGTTATTTTGACTTTTAAAATTTGTACTGTATCTCTTTAATCTCAGTCTTTGAAAAATTATTGTAGAATTGAGTTGAGGAAAATATTGTGTTGTTTAACTGTTGGAGTTGAGATTGAGAAATATATTGAAGTGCTTTTTACAGGTTTCCTGAAGAACTTTTTTATCCAAAATACAGATGGCACTCTCCCATAATTTTTACAAAAATTCATAATAATTCAAATGTGTTAGTTCTATCACTTCAGTTCAAAAAGTTTTTAACACCTATAAATAGTGCTCACCACTGTGAAAAAAGAAGTAAGAAAAGTTTTAAAATCCCTTGTAGTGTATTTAATGGGTTATCAGTAGACAAAGTTGGTAATTCATTAGGTATACTACGGGATCATGTTATACCTTACAGAGGGGTAGGGTGTGACATTTTATGTCTCCTCACTCATATCGAAGTGTAGTTCTAGGCATCCTAGCTGTTCGGACAACACTGGTCACCGGAACAATAGAACGCACTACCGAACATAGGGGTGTTACATTTGGAGTTTTGTATCCCAAGATATGGCCATTTTCCTAAGGCTGGCCGGATTAGTTCAAACCCAGAATTCTGGGCACTTTCTTGGTTTTGGCAGTTTTGGACCATTAATTTTGGGTGGCAAAATGACTTAGTTATGGATAGAATTTGGATTGGTGTTCTTCATGAAAGTTGTAGGGATATGTCTCAGATTTGTACTGGTAAAAATTTAGGTTATTTGGACATTCCTAGACCAAGTTATGGTCGTTTACATAACTACTGTTCATTTAGTTATTATTGTACAGGTCAGTGTGCTCTAATCCGGATCTGGCCTAATTGTTCACTAAGTTATGGTCATTTTCTGGGCTTGATTCCTAAATGAAAAATGTGCCATTTTGTGTCTAGTTTCATTCTCAATTGGCCTCACACCAATTGGGTTGGTAAATTTTCAGTTTTGGTCCCTGAAAGGGACCTAGGTCAAGCTGCCAGAATATGAATCCTAACTAATCCAAATTACATTTTGGTTCTATCAATTCAAACACACCACAAATGATTCCAAATGACCATTTCAAACCTCAATTAGGTTCCAATACATCAATTACAAATTTTCTCTAAATTTTTCCCCAAACCCTAAGTGCCAAAAACCCTAATTTACATAATTTCTTTAACTAATGCAATTAAAGTTCACAATCAACCTTTATACACCTAATTTAACTTAACTACCACTTTAATTCTATCAAAATCATGAAATATCAATACCCCTTAATGCTGGCAAAATTTCTCTTTAGTCCCCCCATAATAGTTTTCTTTTGATTTTTAAGTTGATTTCTAGTTTAATTGAGCTAAACACACAAATAATAAACTAAAATTTTCAACTTAAATTACTAACCTCAACTTGGGTATCCAATTCTTCAACTCTCTTTTTTTTTTCCTTTTCTTTGTTTCTTCAATCTTCTTTTCTAATTGAGATGGCAAGCTTTTATGGAAAATTTTGGGGGAATTTAGGGTTATCTGTATAGAAAATCAAGCTTGAATCAAGCTTTAATGGTGATCTTTCATGGAGGTTTGAGAGAAAATTAAGAAAGAGAGAGAGAGCTACGGCTAAGAGTGGAAGACCACTATTTTTCTTTTAATTTTTGTTATTTTTTTGTGTATTTATCTATTAAAATTGACTTGGTAAAAAATCTAATTAATTAGAATTTATTTACCCCATCATGCTTATGTCACTTTGGGTGATGTCATTATTCTTTTTTTTTTCTTTTTTTGCCTTTTTTTATGTAATTATTTGGCTATTTGACTTAGTCAAAAAAGCTTGGAAAATTAAAATTAATTTTGACATCATGTATGATGTCATCATCATGATGTAATAAGTCCTATTTTTATTATTTTTCTTTTTCTTTAATTTTTCAATAGTTCTTTAATTCAATTTTTGATTCCAAAATTTTCGTTTCTTCGATTTTATTAGACAATTAGGTCAGGAATCACCTCTAGGGTTGAATTGACCAATTTGCCCCTTGCCGGTCTGATCCTGTTTGCAAGTTATTTGATATTTCTTCCGGATCCCTGACCTAATTATTTGACCTGCTTAAAAATTCTTTTCTGTGATTTTCTCTTTTCCAATATGTTCGCAATAGTCCTAAGGATTGCAGCGTTACATTTTCTGATTCAAAATTTGAGTTACGATTGACCTCGCAGTCATTTTCCGAGAAGGTCACCCATCGCTGTGACTCCTGACTCATTTAACCTTTTATATTTTGTTTTTCTTATTTTTTACTTTTTTTATCTAGTAATGTAACACCCTCCCGGTAGCAACTCCGTACATTCTACGGTTCCGGTGACCGGTGTCGGTCCGGACAGCTAGAACGTCCGGAAAAATATTTAAACTAAAGTTAGGAACCATAATTAACTCAAATATTAATAAGAAAAATTTGGTAAAAATTTTAGAAATAAAATACAACCGAGTTAAACGAGCCGGTGCCCAAGCGATGGGTAACCAGAGGGAAGTTGCGGTTCTCGCAACGAGGAGCCCTAGACCCGGGGGAAAAATTATAAAATAATTTTTGGGACTCCAGAGAAGGGTTATTGAGGTTCTCATGGCATTAGAATGCCAAGAAAATACCTAGAAAAATTTTTCAATCGGTACAGCCAATTTTGACCCGTTAAGCCAAACGGAGGGCATTTTGGTCATTTCGCCTTCAGAGGTGATTTTTGGCCGACTTGTCCAGTTAAGTAAATAATTAATAGGACATAAAATATGAAGAAACATTACTAGAAATTAAATTGAAAATGAGTAGTGGAGGAAAGAAAAGAAAAATACAATATATGCAATTTATGACATCATTGTGATGTCATTTATAAATTACCAACCAATCACAAGCTAATAAGCTTTCTTAAATACTTAAAAGAGACAAAACAAAGACCAAAATAATTAAAAATCCAGCAGCCATCATCCTCCCCAATTGCAGCCGAAATCAAGCCTTGCCCTAAACCTCCATTTTCTTCATTTTCAAGCTTGAAAAACCTCTCAAACCTCACCCCAAAACCCTAAGTCATCTTCACTAAAATTTATCTACACACCCTAAGGAAGCTTTAGGCAGCCAAAAGAGGAAGAAAGAAAGGAGTTTGGGTGGCTGAAAATTCTGCCACTTAAAGGTTAGTGCTATACTTTCACTCTCACTCCTTTAATCCTTGCTAGAGCATCATTTTAAGTTAAGAAATTGTAAGAATTTGAAGTAAATCATATATGTTAGAGTATCTTCAATTTTCAGCAGCCCTAAGGAAGGATGAGTTTGATTGTTGTAATGAATTTAGAGTGGCTAGAAATGATGTTTAAGGTATGAATATGCATGGATGTTGAACTAGTGTGCTAATTGAGGTTTATGGGTAAATTGAATTGGACATTAGGGTTTTGAGAAGTAAAAATTGACTTGGCTTATGAAACTGTTAAAGAACACTCTAATGGTCAATTAGTGACCATTTGAGGTATGTTGACCATAAATTGGACTGAAAAATGGCATGGCAAAGTTGTTTTTCTATGTCTTATTGGTGTTTGTCCAATTGGACATGAAACTAGGCTTATAATGGCACATTTTTGCTGAAGAAACCATGCACAAAAGACCAAAGCAAGAGGACCAAAAATTGGCCCCAATCCGGACACCCTGCAACTGATTCTGCAGAATGACCAAATGAACAGTAACTGTTCATTTGGCCATAACTCACTGTAGATTTGGTCAATTGACCTGAAATTTTTACAGCAACAAGTTAAGACATAGACAAACAACTTTCATGAAGAAACCTACCCCAAATTATGGCCAGAACCAATTCAAAAATGCAATCACAGTCACTGTTCATGTTACTGTAGATATGGTCAATTCTGCAGATTGGCAATCTGGCCAGCTGTGGTTTTTGAGCCATATCTGGAGCTAAAAAACTCCAAATGGAGTGATTCAAAAAAGGAAATTCAACTAGACAAAATAAGGAACAACTTTCATGTTTGTCATTTCTTCAAATTTCCACTACAACTGTGTTTAATGGAACAGTAAACATATGCTTCAAAAACTGAAATTTTCTGCCCTCTTGGTTTTAAGTTAGAAATGGTAATGGTAACCAATTCCAACAAGTTTTAAAAGCAAAATGTGGTATGTTGGGAGTGCCAAAACCAATGTACCTAATTTCTACCTAAAAGTCAACATTTTAGTTGACCATAGAGGTGAATAGTAACACCGAAACTTGAAATCCAAAGATTGAAGAATTTTAAAGTATCGAATGCCCTAGTATACCTAACATGATTGGTTTGGATAGTTTGGCATGCCAATAGGGTTCGATTAGCGATCGCACATGGCAATATGCCATTCTGTGATTTCATGGCTTTTAGCCATTCTGACCTTGTATTGAGCTTTGGCCTTGTGCCTGATATTATTTACAGCTTGTTAGCTATTCTGTTGCACACCGGGAGATGCCTATGTGACCGATGGTGTGATGGCCCGAGGTACTTGATACCCAGTGCCAGTTTACCCATTTATCCAGTCCAGTCGCCTAGTGTAGGTTACTTGGGGCAATCAAACGAATAAAAGTGGACAAAGATAATGAAATAATGGACATACCAATACCAAACAAAGAAATCATACACATTTTATACACACTTATTTTCTGTTATTTTCTTTTATTATATTATTGCACCACTAAGCATTATTGCTTAGCGCGTTGCTTTTGCCACGCCAGAGGTACCGAGAGATACAGATCATGAGCCCAGAGACCGCAGATCGGGTGAATCCATCCCGCAGCTTCGCGCATGTCCGTGTCACCTCAACTTCTGCAGTGCATTGGTAGGACACTAGGTGTCATTTTGGCATTCTGTAATTAATTTTGATTTTCTTATATGTAATTAAACTTGTGTAATGTATATTGATGTTCATGTAAATTATGAAAATTATATTTGTAAATGGAAAAGTAAATGTTTATTTGTGATATATATGTGATCATCACATGTGATGGATGACTGAGAATTGAAATTGAAATGTTGAGATTTTGGATATTGGAGTTTGAGATGATGGAATACAAATATTGGAAGTGTTTTTAACAGGTTCCGAAGAACTGTTTTCTCCATCTTTAGCCAGATCACTGGATTTTCTTTAAAATCTTTGGAACCTCAAATAAATAATACTTTTGATAAATGGCTAAAATAAATTATATTTCATAAATTATATTCACAAGCATGGTATAAATTAATTAAGGTATATTAGAATGTGCCGGTACACCGTGTGGCATTACTTACTCTGTATATCTGTACGGGTAAAGGGTGTCACATTTAGTGGTATCAGAGCACGGTTTAGGCGTTTCTGGTCCTAGATTGAGTCCATACCATGCATTGCATTTGTAAGAATCGAGGTGACACTAATGCAGATTTGTTTGTCTTTTTTATTTTGAATAGGATATGGACCCTTCATCTCAAAGAGCAGTCGAGGAGGAAGTGGAGAGTCATGCTCCACCTGCAGATGAGACTGGGGCATGGGAGAACTCGCCCGCACTCAAGCCGAGCTCGCCGGCCTCCACAGGCCATGTTCCAACAAATGGCCGACTTCTTTAGACAAATGGCCGGAGTAATGCCAGCACCACCACTACCACCAGCTCCACAGTAGAAATCACATCTGGAAAGGCTAAGAAAGTTTGGGGCGGTGGATTTCTTCGGCAAGAGAGAAGATGACTCTGTGCGGTAGAATTGGTTGAACAGAACGGGCAGAGTCTTAAAACAACTCCACTGCACCCCAGAGCAAAACCTAGAGGCTGCCATATCCCTGTTGCAAGATGATGCCTACGAATGGTGGGACACTGTGTCCAGTGAAGTGCAGCCAGAAGCTGTAACTTGGGACTTCTTTCTCTCCGAATTCAAGAAGAAATATGTGGGTACTGTATACCTGGAAGAGAGAAGAAGAGAGTTTATTAACCTGAGGCAGAGACAGCTATCAGTGGCCGAATATGAGAAGGAATTTGTTTGATTAAGCCGCTACGGAAGGGAGATAGTCCCTAATGAAGCTGAAAGATGTAAGAGATTTGAAGAGGGACTAAATGACAACATCAAGATCCAGCTCACTGCCTTGGGAATCACAAAATTTAGCAAGCTAGTGGAAGCTGCAATAAGGGTTGAAAAAGTGAGAATCAGTGAGCAGACTAGAAGGGATAGACAGCAGAAGAGGGGCCCGGGTCAGTCTAGCTCATCTCCTGCACCTGGGAAGAAGTTCAGAGGTCCACCTGCACAGAGTTCTGGTCAGCCACAAGGTCAGGGTCAGTCTCAGGGGCCCAAGTCACAGTTCACCCCTAGGAGAGGTCAGTCCACACCATCTGTGGGCAGCTCTCCAGGGATGGGGTTCAGGGGACCAGCCCCAACATCTTCTGCATGTCCACACCGCATGCGAAATGGCACAAGGGGGAGTGTTGAGAGTAATCGTGCCTGCTTAAGATGTGGGTCGACAGAGCATCAGCTGAGGAACTGCCCACGTAGAACTACTATAGCTGCTCCAACACAAGCGCATGCACCGCTCCCGCACTACGCAGAGGTAGAAAACTGTAAGTCTGACGCAGTGGGACCATCACGCAGGCTTGCATCCGAGCCGCAGAGAGGCCGATAATAGACCACCGCCGTAAATTATGCCCCGAGAGCTCAGAGGAGCAAGATGCCCTGACGTCATCGAGTACGTTCTCCCTCTACACTACACCTGTGCATGCATTGGTGGATCCAGGATCCACTCATTCATACATCTGCATCAACTTACCCGTAGAAAGGGGGATATTAGTAGGGGAGAGTGACCAAGACATTCTGGTCACTAATCCATTGGGTCACAGTGTAGTGGTGAACAAGGTATACAAGGGTTGCCCGTTAAGGATTCAGGGGTATGAATTCTTGGCAGACCTGATTGAGTTGCCCTTCCACGAGTTTGACGTGATTTTGGGAATGGACTGGTTGTCACGTCATCAGGAAATAGTTGATTGCAAATTGAAGAGAATTTCTCTGAAAACTCCTGAGGGTAATGAGATTACAGTTGTAGGTGAAAGGACAGATTTCTTGTCCAATGTCATCTCAGCCACAGTTGCAAGAAGAATGATAAGAAAAGGCTATGAAGCCTACCTAGCACATGTGGTGGATACTAGGCAGGCTAAGCCAAACTTGAGTGACATACCCACAGTGAGAGACTTCCCAGAGGTATTTCCTGAAGAATTGCCTGGTTTGCCACCAGAAAGGGACGTTGAAGTTGCTCTTGAGACAACTGCCAAGATGACACCTATTTCCATTGCTCCTTATAGGATGGCACCCAGAATTGAGGAGTTGAAAACTTCGGTTGCAAGAGTTGCTTGATAAGGGTTCATACACCCGATGTGTCACCATGGGGAGCTCAAGGTCTTTGTTTGTGAAAAAGAAGGATGGGACTTTGAGGCTTTGTATTGATTCTGGCGGTTGAATAAAGTGACTGTGAAGAACAAATATCCGTTGCCTAGAATTGATGATCTGTTTGATCAGCTGAAGGGAGCAGGAGTATTTTCTAAGATTGATCTCAGATCAGGGTATCATCAGTTGAGGGTGAAGGATGTAGATGTGCCCAAGACTGCGTTCAGGACCCGATACGGGCATTATGAGTTTCTGGTGATGCCCTTTGGCCTAACAAATGCACCAGCGGCATTTATGGACCTTATGAACCGTATCTTCCATCCATACTTATATCGGTTCGTAGTGGTCTTTATTGATGATATTTTGGTGTATTCTAAGACCAGGAAAGAACATGATGAGCATTTGAGGATTGTTCTGCAAACCCTGAGAGAAAAGGAACTGTAGGCTAAGTTGTCCAAGTGTGACTTTTGGCTGAATGAGATTGCATTCCTTGGACACATAGTGTCAGCTGATGGGATTAGGGTGGATCCCAAGAAAATAGAAGCAGTGATGGAATAGAAGCCTCCCAGGAATACAACTGAAGTCAGAAGCTTCTTAGGGCTAGCTGGGTATTACAGAAGATTTGTGAAGGGATTTTCTTTAATAGCTGCTCCAATGACCAAGTTGTTACACAAGAATGTCAGGTTTGACTGGAATGACAAGTGTCGACCAGTTTGAGAAGTTGAAGGCTATGTTGACAGAGGCACCGGTGTGCTAACTAGTATCAAGAAAGGACTTTGTTGTCTATAGTGATGCTACTCATAATGGTTTAGGGTGTGTACTTATGCAAGAGGGGAAGGTGGTCGCTTATGCTTCCAGACAGCTAAGGCCACATGAACAGAACTACCCTACCCATGATCTAGAGCTTGCAGCAATTATCTTCGCACTGAAGATATGGAGGCATTACTTGTATGGTGAAAAGTGCTACATTTACACAGACCACAAGAGTCTAAAATATTTGCCAACCCAGAAGGAGCTCAACCTTAGACAGAGGCGATGGATTGAATTCTTGAAGGACTATGATTGTGTAATTGACTACCATCCTGGGAAGGCAAATGTAGTTGCTGATGCTTTGAGCAGAAAGTCCATCACAGCTTTGAGATCATTGAATGCCCGTCTCACTTTGATTCGAGATGGAGCTATTTTGGCTGAGTTGCAAGTGAGGCCAAACACTCTGATAGATTTTGATGGGCAAAAGGCAGATGAAAAGTTAATGACTATTATGAGCAAAATCTCAGAAGGAAAAGCAACTGACTATGAGACGAAGGCAGATGGGTGTCTGTACTACAAAGGAAGACTGTGTGTACCAGATAATGGGGAATTGAAGGCCAGTATTCTAAAAGAGGCACACACCAGTGTATATGCTATGCACCCAGGAAGTACAAAGATGTATCATGATCTGAAGCTTTAGTATTGGTGGCACAGTATGAAGAAGGACATAGCCGACTATGTGACTAAATGCTTAACATGTCGACAAGTTAAGCGAGAACATCAAGTTCCATCAGTTTTACTCACCTATATGCATACCGAATGGAAATGGGATCGGTCACCATGGATTTTGTAAGTGTTCTACCTCTCACCGGAAGAAACATGATGCGGCATGGGTGATAGTGGATGATTGAAAGTCGGCACATTTTCTGCCGATTAGGGTGACTACTCACTAGAAAAGTTAGCGTAATTGTATATCGCTGAGATAGTTAGGCGCATGGAATTCCACTTTCCATCATATCCGATCGAGACCCAAGGTTTACATCGAGATTCGGAAGAAGTTACATGAGTCCTTGGGTACACAACTCCACTTCAAGACCTGACTTTCCATCCTCGCACGGATGGGCAATCGTAAAGAGTAATCTGGTAAACAATTGAACCAATTGAATTAATACAAATATTGAATGAAATGATAACAATAACATGAAATATATGTCGAGTCCTTGAGGATATCTTTGAGGAGTTGTGTCATTGAGTTCGAGGAAGTTGGGATAGATACCTCCCAATCGCGTAATTTGCATACAACAATAGCTACCAAGCTAGCATCCAAATGGCCCCATATGAAGCCTTGTATGGGAGAAAATGTAGAACTCGGTGTCTTTGGACTGAATTGGGTGAAGACAAACGGTAGGGCGGACTTGGTGAAACAGCCGAGGAGAAGGTAAAATCAATCAAAGCCAACTTAAAGGTTGCCTCTGCATGCAGTAAATCTTATGCTGACCTGAAGAGAAAAGAAATAGAATATGTGGTTGGCGACAAAGTGTTCCTCAAGGTGTCACCATGGAAGAAGGTATTGAGGTTTGGAAGGAAAGGTAAGTTGAGCCCTAGGTTCATTGGCCCATATGAAATCATCGAACGTGTGGGTCCAGTGGCCTATAGGCTAGCTTTACCACCAGAGCTGGACAAGATCCACAATGTGTTCCACGTGTCTATGCTCAGAAGATACCGCTCAGATCCTTCACATGTCATCTCCTGAGAAGAAATTGAAATACAACCGGATTTGACATATGAAGAAGAACCTCTACGGATCCTGGCTCGGGAAGTGAAAGAGTTGAGGAACAAACAAATTCCACTGGTGAAAGTGCTATGGAGGCACCACAACACCGAAGAGGCAACTTGGGAAAGTGAAGAGATGATGAGGCAACAGTTCCCTCAACTGTTTGGATCAGGTAAATTTCGAGGACGAAATTTAAATTAGAGGGGAAGAGTTGTAACACCCTCCCGGTAGCAACTCCGTACATTCTACGGTTCCGGTGACCGGTGTCGGTCTGGACAGCTAGAACGTCCGGAAAAATAGTTAAACTAAAGTCAGGAACCATAATTAACTCAAATATTAATAAGAAAAATTTGGTAAAAATTTTAGAAATAAAATACAACCGAGTTAAACGAGCCAGTGCCTAAGCGATGGGTAACCAAAGGGAAGTTACGGTTCTCGAAACGAGGAGCCCTAGACCCGGGGGAAAAATTATAAAATAATTTTTGGGACTCCAGAGAAGGGTTATTGAGGTTCCCATGGCATTAGAATTCCAAGAAAATACCTAGAAAAATTTTTCAATCCGTACAGCCAATTTTGACCCGTTAAGCCAAACGGAGGGCATTTTGGTCATTTCGCCTTCAGAGGTGATTTTTGGCCGACCTGTCCAGTTAAGTAAATAATTAATATGACATAAAATATGAAGAAACATTACTAGAAATTAAATTGAAAATGAGTAGTGGAGGAAAGAAAAGAAAAATACAATATATGCAATTTATGACATCATTGTGATGTCATTTATAAATTACCAACCAATCACAAGCTAATAAGCTTTCTTAAATACTTAAAAGAGACAAAAACAAAGACCAAAATAATTAAAAATCCAGCAGCCATCATCCTCCCCAATTGCAGCCGAAATCAAGCCTTGCCCTAAACCTCCATTTTCTTCATTTTCAAGCTTGAAAAACCTCTCAAACCTCACCCCAAAACCCTAAGTCATCTTCACTAAAATTTATCTACACACCCTAAGGAAGCTTTAGGCAGCCAAAAGAGGAAGAAAAAAAGGAGTTTGGGTGGCTGAAAATTCTGCCACTTAAAGGTTAGTGCTATACTTTCACTCTCACTCCTTTAATCCTTGCTAGAGCATCATTTTAAGTTAAGAAATTGTAAGAATTTGAAGTAAATCATATATGTTAGAGTATCTTCAATTTTCGGCAGCCCTAAGGAAGGATGAGTTTGATTGTTGTAATGAATTTAGAGTGGCTAGAAATGATGTTTAAGGTATGAATATGCATGGATGTTGAACTAGTGTGCTAATTGAGGTTTATGGGTAAATTGAATTGGACATTAGGGTTTTGAGAAGTAAAAATTGACTTGGCTTATGAAACTGTTAAAGAACACTCTAATGGTCAATTAGTGACCATTTGAGGTATGTTGACCATAAATTGGACTGAAAAATGGCATGGCAAAGTGGAATGGTAGGCTGCCTAAAGACAGTAGAATGGTGACTGAGATTCCAATCCAATTACACAGCCATAACTTTGGCTGTGTTGGTCCAATTGGTGTTTGGCCAATTGGACATGAAACTAGGCTTATAATGGCACATTTTTGCTGAAGAAACCATGCACAAAAGACCAAAGCAAGAGGACCAAAAATTGGCCCCAATCCGGACACCCTGCAACTGATTCTGCAGAATGACCAAATGAACAGTAACTGTTCATTTGGCCATAACTCACTGTAGATTTGGTCAATTGATCTGAAATTTTTATAGCAACAAGTTAAGACATAGAAAAACAACTTTCATGAAGAAAACTACCCCAAATTATGGCCAGAACCAATTCAAAAATGCAATCACAGTCACTGTTCATGTTACTGTAGATATGGTCAATTCTGCAGATTGGCAATCCGGCCAGCTGTGGTTTTTGAGCCATATCTGGAGCTAAAAAACTCCAAATGGAGTGATTCAAAAAAGGAAATTCAACTAGACAAAATAAGGAACAACTTTCATGTTTGTTATTTCTTCAAATTTCCACTGTAACAATGTTTAATGGAACAGTAAACATATGCTTCAAAAACTAAAATTTTCTGCCCTCTTGGTTTTAAGTTAGAAATGGTAATGGTGACCAATTCCAACAAGTTTTAAAAGCAAAATGTGGTATGTTGGGAGTGCCAAAACCAATGTACCTAATTTCTACCTAAAAGTCAACATTTTAGTTGACCACAGAGGTGAATAGTAACACCGAAACTTGAAATCCAAAGATTGAAAAATTTTAAAGTATCGAATGCCCTAGTATACCTAACATGATTGGTTTGGATAGTTTGGCATGCCAATAGGGTTCAGTTAGCAGTACTGCACATGGCAATATGCCATTCTGTGATTTCATGGCTTTTAGCCATTCTGACCTTGTATTGAGCTTTGGCCTTGTGCCTGATATTATTCTGACTTGTTAGTTACATTTGCCTGGGGATGCCTATGTGACCGATGGTGTGACGGCCCGAGGTACTTGATACCCAATGCCAGTTTACCCGTTTATCTAGTCCAGTCACCTAGTGTAGGTTACTTGGGGCAATCAAATGAATAAAAGTGGACAAAGATAATGAAATAATGGACATACCAATACCAAACAAAGAAATCATACACATTTTATACATACTTATTTTCTGTTATTTTCTTTTATTATATTATTGCACCACTAAGCATTATTGCTTAGCGCGTTGCTTTTGCCACGTGTAGGTACTGGAGATACAGATCGTGAGCCCAGTAGACCGCAGACTGGGTGAATCCATCCTGCAGTTCTGCACAGTGTCCGTGTCACCTCAACTTCTGCAGTGCATTTGTAACACCCTTCCGGTAGCAACTCCGTATATTCTACTGTTCCGGTGACCGGTGTCGTTCTGGACAGCTAGAACGTCCGGAAAAATATTTAAACTAAAGTCAAGAACCAAAATTAACTCAAATATTAATAAGAAAAATTTAGTAAAAATTTTAGAAATAAAATACAACTAAGTCAAATGAGCCGGTGCCCAAGCGATGGGTAACCAGAGGGAAGTTGCGGTTCTCGCAACGAGGAGCCCTAGACCCGGGGAAAAATTCATAAAATAATTTTTGGGACTCCAGAGGAGGGTCATTGAGGTTCCTATGGCATTAGAATGCCAAGAAAATATTTAGAAAAATTTTTCAATCGGTACAGACAATTTTGACCCGTTAAGCCAAACGGAGGGCATTTTGGTCATTTCGCCTTCAGAGGTGATTTTTGGCCGACTTGTCCAGTTGAGTAAATAATTATTATGACATAAAATATGAATTACTATTGATGAAAAATTAATTGAAAGTTAGTAGAAAAGAAAAGAAAAGAAAATGCAATAAAATGCCAAATATGACATATTGTGATGTCATTTAAAAAGATTCCTCCAATCACAATTAAACAACCCTTTAATTAACTAATAAAAGAGACCAAAGGAGACCAAAAATTCTGGTCATCTTCTTCTTCTTCTTCAGCCAAAATGTGACCTCCCCTTTTCCATAACCCTCCATGAAAGTTTTCTTTAATTTCTTCCATTTCCCATGAAATTCCACTACTAAACCCTAAGTAACCTTCACTAAAACTTGTCCCCACATCACAAGGCAACTCTAGGCAGCCACAAAGATGAGAAATTCTAGAGTTTTCACAAGCTCAATAAGTTAAGCAAAGAGGTTAGTGCTTAATTATGCATGTATATCTCTTGTTCCATGTTAAGGACTTAAAAATGAGTATGAAATTGTGGATTAAATGAATGAAACTTATGGGTATGTATGCCATGGATTTTGGCAGCCCTATTGAAGGAATAGAAATGGAGTGTTTGATGGACTTAGAGTGAACTAGAGCTTAGGTTTAAAGTGTATACATATATATATATAGAGAATGAAAGAGTAAATTAGGGAAATTGTGAAAACTTTGAAATTTAGCTAGGGTTTAGGAATGAAAATTTGACTTGGCTTATGAAATGGTTAAAGAACATTCTAATGGTCAATTAGTGACCATTTGAGGTATGTTGACCATAAATTGGACTGAAAAATGGCATGGCAAAGTGGAATGGTAGGCTGCCTAAAGACAGCAGCATGGTGGCTGAGATTTCAGTCAAATTGGACTGCCATAACTTTGGCTGTGTAGGTTCAATTGGTGTTTGGCCAATTGGACATGAAACTAGGCTTATAATGACACATTTTTGCTGAAGAAACCAAGCCCAAAAGACCAAAGCAAGTGGACCAAAAGTTGGCCCCAATCCGGATACCCTGCAAACAGCCCCTGCAGAATGACCAAATGAACAGTAACTGTTCATTTGGCCATAACTCACTGTAGAATGGTCAAATTGACCTGAAATTTTTACAGCAACAAGATATGATATATACAAACAACTTTCATGAAGAACATCACCCCAAATTATGCCATTAACCCATTCAAATTATTGAGCAAAGTTAACTTATCAAACCTACAACTCTGCAGATCTTCATTTGAACAGTAATGTTTGGATAACTATAACTCCGTCTAGAAAACTCAGATTTAGGCGATTCTTGAACCGATGGAAACCTAAGGCATGGTAGAACATTTCATATGAAGAAAGTTAGACCAAATTATGAACTTAACTTGGTCAAATTACTGACCAAATTTGGACCAAAATCTGCCAAAACCCAAAATTTCAGCATGAACAGTACACGTGAATAGTAAACTTATTTTGGCCATAACTTGAGCTACAAAACTCCAAATGGGGTGATTCAAAAAAACAAATTCAACTAGACAAAATAAGGAACAACTTTCATGTTTACCATTTCCTCAAATTCCCACTGTAACAGTGCTTAATGGAACAGTAAAGTTAAGCTTCAAAAACTGAAAATTTTGTTTCCCTTGGTTTAAGCCTAGAAATGGTAATGGTGATCACTTCCAATAAGTTTTAAATGAAAAATGTGGTATGTTTGAAGTGCCAAAGTCAATGTACCTACGCTCTATGCAAAAGTCAACTTTCTTGTTGACCAATGAAATGAATAGTGACACCAAAAGTTAAAATTCAAAGATTGAAGAATTTTAAAGTATCAAATGCCCTAGTATACCTAACAAGATTGGTTTGGATAGTTTGGCATGCCAATAGAGTATTGTTTTAGCAGTACTACGAAAGGCTTTATGCCTGTATTCATGGCTTTGTGCCCGTATTCATGGCTTTATGCCCGTATTCATGGCTCTTATGCCTGTATTCATGGCTTTTATGCCGATTATGTGATATCATGGCCTTTTAGCCATACTGATTGCATACATGGTTGACGTTCTGCGTCCCATGGTATGACGGCCCGAGGCACCGCGGTGCCCAGTGCCAACGACCTGTTATCCAGTCCAGTCGTCCAGTATAGGTTACTTGGGCATGGAAAAGTATAACTGTGGTTGCACTGATTATTAAAGAAAATACGAAAATTAAGTATCAGAAATGATTACAAAAATACAAAGAAGCTCAAGATCATGAAGAAAATAATTAATGAAATGCATGAAGAAGTTAATATCATAAAACATGATTAGCCCTCGACTAAACAATAAGTTAGTAATTAGTTAATTCTTATGAACACAACAGCAAGGAAATTATTATTTTTATTTGCATATTATATTTCTTGTATTATTGGCACCACTAAGCTTTATGCGCACGTCGCTTTTGCAACGCGTAGGTACTGAAGATTTGGACAGAGGGCCCGGTAGACCACAGATTGGGTAAGGCCATTCACAGTTCTGCATAGTGTCCGTGTCACCTCACAGACTACAGTGCATTGGTAGGACACTAGGTCCCATTTTGTATTTTGAGATTTTTGTAAATTTGGTAATTAAACTCTTATTTTATCATATGTATTTGAACAAACGTAATATAATTTTGTATTAATGTAAGTACTTGTAATTTGTGATTATAAATCACATGTGAGAATTTATTTATGATTTGAGTCTAATGATGATGTGAGATGACAAATAGAGGAATCGTTAAGAAATTGCTGTAACTTGATGTGATACAAAATGTGAATTGTATATGAGTACCATGAGATGAATGATTGAGAAATAAATGAAATTGATGAAATTATTCTGAGACTTTGTTGATAATTGGAGTTGAGATTGATTGAATATGATCATAGGAAGTGTTTTTCACAGGTTCCGAAGAACTGTTTTCTCCATTTTTAGCCGGTACTCCGCCGGATTTTCTATAAAATTTTCGGAACCTCAAATAAATTACAATTTCAATGAATGAATTATATTTCGCAAGTTATATTCAAAACTACGATAAAAATGAATTAAGATAAAAATAGAGTGCTCCGACACACTGAGTGGCATAACTTGCTCGGCTACACTGTAGTCGGGTAAGGGGTGTCACAGCATTGGTAGGACACTAGGTGTCATTTTAGCATTCTGTAATTAATTTTGATTTTCTTATATGTAATTAAACTTGTGTAATGTATATTGATGTTCATGTAAATTATGAAAATTGTATTTGTAAATGGAAAAGTAAATGTTTATTTGTGATATATATGTGATCATCACATGTGATGGATGACTGAGAATTGAAATTGAAATGTTGAGATTTTGGATATTGGAGTTTGAGATGATGGAATACAAATATTGGAAGTGTTTTTAACAGGTTCCAAAGAACTGTTTTCTCCATTTTTAGCCGGTACTCCGCCGGATTTTCTTTAAAATCTTCGGAACCTCAAATAAATAATACTTTTGATAAATGGCTAAAATAAATTATATTTCATAAATTATATTCAAAAGCATGGTATAAATTAATTAAGGTATATTAGAATGTGCCAGATAATCGTGTGGCATTACTTACTCGCATATCGTATACTGCAAGGGGTGTCACAAGTAATCACTATTTATTTTCGATCAGGGCTTTTCTAGGTGTCTTAAATATAATTCTAATCCTCTTAATTGTCCGGACCGATACCGGTCACTGGAACAGTAACATATACCAGGCTATGCAAATAGGGGTGTTACATGCAGCATCTAATACAACAATATACTCGGCCTCGATAGTGGAATCTGCAGTCGTACTCTGTTTGTAACTATTCCAACTGACTGCACCTCCATTACAAGTGAACACATACCCAGATGTAGACTTTCTATCATCAATATCTGATTGGAAATCAGAATCAGTATAACCATCCAATTGCAAGTCACCACCTCTATATATCAAGAATAAATCCTTAGTTCTTCTCAAATACTTAAGGATATTCTTGACAATTATTCAGTGTTCTAAACTTATATTCGATTGATACCTGCTAGTCAAACTAACAGCATATGCGATATCCGGCCTAGTATACAACATTGCATACATCAAACTTCCAATAGCCGAAGCATATGGAATCCTAGCCATTTTATCTCTTTCTTCAGGTGTCTTTGGAGACATCTCTTTAGAAAGGTGGATACCATGTCTCACTGGTAACAATCCTCTCTTGGAATCAAGCATGTTAAACCTCTTTAACACCTTTTCAAAGTATAGACTTTGGGATAAACCAATTATTCTTTTCACTCTATCTCTATAGATGCGAATCCTAAGAATATAGGTTGCCTCTCCTAAGTCTTTCATGGAGAATGTATTTGACAACCATACCTTTACAGTTGTCAACATACCTGTGTCATTACCCATCAACAAAATGTCATCCACATATAAGACAAGGAAGGTGATAGTACTATCACTAACCTTCTTATATACACATGGCTCATCCTCATTTTTTGATAAAACCAAACGATTTAATGGCTTCATCAAAACGGATGTTCCAACTCCTTAAAGATTGTTTTAACCCATAAATAGATCGCTTTAGCTTGCTCACTTTGAAACCATCTTGGGATTCAAAACCCCTAGGTTGTTCCATGAAAATGTTTTCTTCAATGTATCCATTGAGAAAAGCCGTTTTGACATCCATCTGCCAAATCTCATAATCATAGTATGCAGCTATTGCTAATAGAATCCTAATTGATTTAAGCATGGCAACAGGCGAGAAAGTCTCCTCATAGTCGATTCCTTCCCTTTGGTGAAACCCTTTCGCTACTAGCCTTGCCTTATAGGTCTCTACCTTTCCATCAGAACCAATTTTCTTCTTGAAAACCCATTTGTTCCCTGTAGGTATAATACATTCAGGTGGTTAACAAGATCCCAAACTTGATTCTTATACATGAAATCAATCTCGAATTTCATAGCATCAATCCATTTGGAAGAGTCTATATCTAATATAGCTTCTTCATAGGTAAGTGGATCATCTCCATGATCAACTTCTTCATGAGTGGACAACTTTTGTTCTTCTTCATGAAGCAAACCATATCTCACTGGTGGGTGAGATACCCTGGTTGTTCTACGAGGACCAGTTGTAGATGTTTCATTAATAGGTGTAGGTTGACTAGATGGATCTATATCCATCTGATCTGTTGATTGGTTAGAATTCTCCAATTCTAACTCTATTTGCCTTCCTTTGCCTCCTTCTTGAACAAACTGTTGTTCAAGAAATGTGACATCTCTACTTACCACAACCTTTTGTGATGTAGGCAAATAAAAATAATATCCAAAACTATCTTTTGGATATCCAACAAATAGACCCTTTTTCGATCTAGTTTCCAATTTATCAGTGTTCAGCTCTTTGATATAAGCTGGACAACCCTAAATCTTAACATGCTTAAGACTTGGTTTTCTTCCATGCCATATCTCATAAGGTGTGGAAGAAACTGATTTTGATGGAATCCTATTCAGAATATACAAAGCTGATTCTAATGCAAATCCCTAAAAAAAAGATTGGCATATCAGTATAGCTCATCATACTACGTACCATATCCAATAGGGTACGATTTCTCCTTTCAGATATACCATTTAGCTGTGGTGTTCCTGGAGGAGTCAACTGGGAAACAATGTCGTACTCTCTCAAGTATTCATCAAATTTAGTACTCAAATATTCACCTCTACGATCTGATCGAAGAGCTTTAATTCTCTTTCCTGTTTGATTTTCTACTTCAGATTTAAATTCTTTGAACTTTTCAAAGGATTCATGTTTGTATTTCATCAAATACAAATACCCAAACCTTGATTTATCATCAGTAAAGGTAATAAAGTAATGAAAACCGCCTCTAGCCATTTCCTTAAATGGACCACATACATCACTATGTATTAGCTCCAAAATATTTTCAGCCCTTAGCCCTTGTCCATCAAAGAGTGATCTAGTCATTTTGCCCTGAAGGCAAGATTCAAAAGTTGGAGTAGGCTCAGAACCCAATGAGGAAAGAATCCCCATTTTCTCCAGTTTTGCAATCCTATCTTCTGCAACATGACATAACCTTAAGTGTCAAATATATTTTGAACTTGAGTTAATTTTCACCATGGCATTGCATTCATTTAGATCACTTGCATTCATTTTGTGTTTGTCATTATTATCCAAATAATAAAGACCATCATTCATATAACCTGAACCAACATATTTATTTCCAAAATAAATATTGCAAACATCATCTGTGAACTGAAATTCATAGCCATTTCTAGTTAAACTAGATATAGAAATGATGTTCTTAAAAGCATCAGGTACATATAAAATATTATCCAAACACAAAACATGTCCAGACATGTAAAAAGATTTAGATCCTATGGCTAAAGCTTTGACAGTTGAGCCATTGCCAATCCAGACTCTAACATCTCGAAAACGCAAGCTACTACTATTTGCTAGTTCCTGCATATCATAAGAAATGTAAGAACTAGCACCAGTATCTAAAACCCAAGCTATAGATGAACTATGAGTATCATCAGAATCTAAATAATAAGATATGGACATACCTTCTGAAGGTCTATCATTCTTGTCCTTTAGAGAAGCAAGATACTCTGGGCAGTTCCTTTTCCAGTGCCCATCCTTCTGGCAGTGGAAACACTTTCTTTTGCCTCAATCAGCTTTACTCTTTCCTTTCTGTTTAGCTATTTTCTTGGAAGGACCAGGAATATGAGGTTTCTTTTTCTTATTGCCCTTCTTCTTGTTGGACTCTCCAGTAGAAGAAGATGCAATCAAAGCTACCTCTTTTCCTTTATTGCCTAGCATATTCTTTTGGGCAATAACCAGCATGTTGAGTAAACTAGCCAAGGTGCATTCCTATTTAGTCATATGGAAATTTGTCACAAAATTCCCAAAAGACTCAGGAAGGGACTGAAGGATCAAATCCGTCTACAGTTGGAAATCCATGTTAAAGTCAAGATGTTCCAACTGCTCAATCATCCGAATCATCTTGTGTCTCCCAATGTGCAAATAGCGTGGCTAAAAAGCCGTATAGTCAATCTGGTGATAAGCCAAAAATAAATACACAATATGTATAGCCGTAGGCTATTAAAGTCACAGTGCGACATAATAAGCCGTAAAAACACAGTATGCCATGAAGCCATTTATAGAATAGCTGTCAGAATCCTATTGGCATGCCAACCTATCCAAACTAGTCAACTAGGCAAACTAGGGCACATTATAAATTAATTGTTTAATTCATCAATTTTTTTTTTTTTAGTTTACTAGCTATTATGTAATTCATAAGTCAATGCATATGTTAACCTTTTTAGGTACTATGGATAAGTTGTTTCTAGCATCAGCATGTCACATATTGTAATTCAATATGCTGCCAATATAGTGCAATTTACCATTTTGATAAGTTGGCATTCATTGCCAAATTGCTTCAAGCATCATTGTATGTAAATGTCAAATTCTCAATTTTTGGTGTGCTAGATTAGTCTAGCTTAAAGTCCTATTTCTCTTAGTTTTTAGCTTCTGGTCAAAGAGCGAAATTGTAGCTCTATGTCTTATTGCACACGAGGTAAAATTTCAGGTCATTCCGAGTTTTATAGACTAAGATATGGCCAATTTACTAAAGTTGGACAGATTGCACCTTTAGTGCAAAATTTAGTCAATTTTAGGTCACTTTTAGTCCTAGCAGTTTTGGTACCCGAACTTGTGCAAGCTATTTGACTTGGTTCTGGTCATTTCTAGGCTTTGTGTCTTCATAAGAAATGTAGCTCTATATCTAAGCTATCCATGGTAAAAATTTCAGGTCAATTGGACCTGTTTTGAGTGAGTTATGGTCATCCTAATGATTACTATTCATATGGTTAAAAATCTGAGTTGCAAGGTTGCTATTCAGGATTTGGTCATTTTTAAGGTCAGTTTCTAAGCAGAATTTTGGCAACATTTCTACATGAAAGTTGGCCTATGTGGTGTCTAGTTTCACCTCCCATTGGCCTCATACCAATTGGGTTCACAGTTTGGCACTTATGACCTAATTTAGGTACTGCCTTCAATACATAACCTGCACAAAGCACATACACTTCCAATTTTATATTCCTTCTCCTCCTCATTACTTCAATATTCAATCAATGACACTTCCATATATATATTGTACACAATTCTAGCAACAATTTTTGGGCAGAACATTCAAGTGCTCAATGCACGCAATTCACCATTAAGTTCAACATTCACTTCTACCAAAATTCAACATATCTCAATGTCAATATTACACATACACTTTAACATAATCATACTTCAATATCACTTACACATGCTACCTACAATTTAACACTAGTATATTTCATTAATAAACTACATATTCACACACAAATTCATGATTTAATAGGCTGCCTAACATGGCAGTTTGCCCAAAGCATTAAGGTTCCATTTCACACCCTTAATTCAAGCACTACATGCAAATACTTAGATTTTAACTTACTACATCCTCCATTTGAGTTAATCAACCATAATTTCCATCCATTAGAGGTAAGAAAAACTCAAATACATCACATAATCATGGCTACTGAAAATGGACCATTTCATTTCTCAAGATTTTCTTCATTTCTCTTTACCAAAATACTCACCTCAACCTAAACACAAGGTTTACAAAAGCAAGGGAGAGGTTTGGACACTTACCTATTTTTGTAGCTTGCTCAAACCTTACTAAACTTCTTCTTTTTGCTGCCAATGTCTTCCCCAAGCTGAGTATGCAAGGTTTAATGAAGGAACCAAGTGGAAATAATGGCTAAATCAATGGTGCATGGTGATGGAACTCATTTGGCCATGGTGGACTTCAATGGAGTTCTCTTGGCTGGTTATTTTTCAAGGTGGAAGATGATGGTTTCTGTCCACAAATGACTTGTATAGCTGTCCCAAACTAGGAGTTAGTGGAGCACTAGGTAATAGTTTAATGGTTAATTAGTTAAAGTTCCACTATTTGCACATTTAGCTAAATTCTTTTACTATTTACATATTGTATCCCATTTTAATTTTTCATGACATTTCCTAAGTGCACTATCATTTATTTTTAATGGACATTGAGGTCAAAAGGAAACTCTAGGTGTCAAATGACCAAAATGCCCCACTTCGAGTTATATTCCTGATTTTTTGATAACACCGATTTTTATCTGTTTCTCGATTTATCATTTTTTTTTGTACTAATTTATTAATTTTTTTTGATATTTCTAGTTTCAATTACATTTCAATAAATCTTTATTTATGTCTTAAAATTAAATTCCGAGGGTGCAACGGCCTTCCCGGTGCGGTTACCCATCGCTGCGATGCCGGCTCGTTTAACTTAGCTTCATTTTCTCTCTTTCATTTTTCTTTGATTTTTCTTGTATTTTCTTTTTATTTATTTCATCATTATATGTCTATTCACTATCACCGAAGTGTAGTTTCAGACATCCTGACTTGCCTGGACTATTATTTGGCTACTGGAGCAATAGAATGTACAAAACACGTACAGGGAGGATGTTACATGCTTAACACTTGATTTTCTTCCATGCCATATCTCATAAGGTGTGGAAGATACTGATTTTGATGCAATCCTATTCAGAATATGCAAAGCTGATTCTAATGCAAATCCCCAAAAGGAGATTGGCATATCAATATAGCTCATCATACTACGTACCATGTCCAATAGGGTACGATTTCCCCTTTTAGATATACCATTCAGCTGTGGTGTTCCTGGAGGTGTCAGCTGGAAAACAATACCATGCTCTTTCAAGTATTCATCAAATCCAGTACTCAAGTATTCACCTCCATGATCTGATCGAAGAGCTTTAATATTTTTTCCTGTTTGATTTTCTACTTCAAATTTAAAATCTTTGAACTTTTCAAAGGATTCATGTTTGTATTTCATCAAATACAAATACCCAAACCTTGATTTATTATCAGTAAAGGTAATGAAAACTGCCTCTAGCCATTTTTCTAAATGGGCCACATACATCAATATGTATTAGCTCCAAAATATTTTTAGCTCTTAGCCCTTGTCCAACAAAGGGTGATCTGGTCATTTTGCCTTGAAGGCAGGATTCACAAGTTGGAGTAGGTTCAGAACCCAATGAGGATAGAATCCCCATTTTCTCCAGTTTTACAATCCTATCTTCTGCAACATAACCTAATCTTAAGTGCCAAATATATTTTGTACTTGAGTTGATTTTCACTATGGCATTGCATTCATTTAGATTACTTGCATTCAATTTGTGTTTGTCATTATTATCCAAATAATAAAGACCATCATGCATATAACCCGAGCCAACATATTTATTTCCAAAATAAATATTACAAACATCATCTGTGAACTGAAATTTATAACCATCTCTAGTCAAACTACATATAGAAATGATGTTCTTAAAAGCATCAGGTACATATAAAATATTATTCAAACATAAAACATGGCCAGGCATGTAAAAAGATTTAGATCCTATGGCTAAAGCTTCAACAGTTGAGCCATCACCAATCCAGAGTCTAACATTTCGAGAACGCAAGCTGCTAGTGTTTACTAGTTCCTGCATATCATAAGAAATGTGAGAACTGGCACCAGTATCTAAAATCTAAGCTGTAGATGAACTATGAGCATCATCAACATCTAAATAACAAGATATAGGCATACCTTTTGAAGGTGTATCCTTCTTGTCATTCAAAGAAGCAAGATACTCTAGGCAGTTTCTTTTCTAGTGCCCATCCTGTTGGCAGTGGAAACACTTTCCTTTGCCTCCATCAGCTTTAGTCTTCCCTTTCTGTTTAGCTATCTTCTTGAAAGAACTAGGAATTTGAGGTTTCTTTTTCTTATTGCCCTTCTTCTTGTTGGACTTTCCAGCAGAAGAAGATGCAATCAAAGCTACCTCTTTTCCTTTATTTCCCGGCATATTCTTTTGGGCAATAACCAGCATATTGAGTAAACTAGCCAAGGTGCATTCCTGCTTAGTCATATGGAAATTTATCACAAAATTCCCAAATGACTCAGGTAGGGACTGAAGGATCAAATTCGTCTGCAGTTGGAAATCCATGTTAAAGTCAAGATGTTCCAGCTACTCAATCAGCCGAATCATCTTGTGGACATGATCCCCAATATTCTGTCCCTCAGACATCCTTTGTGATACCCCTTACCCGTCTACAGTGTAGCCGAGCAAGATATGCCACTCAGTGTGCCAGAGCACCAATTCATATTTCCATTACAATTTATCCCTTTTAATTTATTTATTTACAATTTTTGATAAATTTGAATTTTTCTGCAATTGTTATAGAAAATCCGGCAGAGTGCCGGCTGAAATTTGGAAAAACAGTTCTTCTGAATCTGTTAAAAACACTTCCAATATAATCATAATTTCAATCTCAGTCAACCACCAACATATTTTCAATAATTTCACAATTGACTTCAATATCGCAAAATTTAATTCACTTCATATCATACTCAATTCAATAAAAGATACTCAAATTTATTACTGAACGTAGTTCATAAATAATTACATCAAAAGCATAATTACATGAGTTTATAATATACATATCAAAAGTTTACAAATACAAAAGACCAAAAATAGCCTAATGTCCTACCAATGCACTGCAAATGCGAGGTGACTCTGGACTCTGTGTGTAGATCTGAAAGCTCACCCAGTATGAGGTCTGCTAAACTCCCCAGCTATGTCTCCAGTACCTGCACGTGGCAAAAGCGACGAGCTAAGCAATTTTGCTCAGTGGCGACAATATAAAGTAAAATAACTAAAATAACATAAATATGCAGAATGTATGTTTACATTTTAGGTAGACTTAATTTCTGGCATTTATTGCAGTATTATTCGATTAAAATTTTGTAAGATTCATTATCATTGCCCGAGTAACCCCCACTAGTTGACTAGACTAGATAAATGGGTAAACAGGAACTGGGTACTAAGTACCTCGGACCATCACACCATCGGTCACATTGTGTCTCGCGGTGTGCAACAGAATAGCTAATAAGATGTAATAATCATCAGGGACAAAATTCAAGTATAATAACTCAATTAACATAGCCAAAGGCTATTTATCACAGAATGGCACGTGAGGCCATAAAACACAGAATGACATAAAGCCATATGCAGTCCTGCTAACAGAACCCTATTGGCATGCCAACCTATCCAAACCAATCTTGCTAGGTTTACTAGGGCATGTTACACTCTTAAATTATACAATTCTTGAAATTCAAGTTTAAGTGTTACTATTCATTTCATTAGTCAACAAAAATTTTGACTTTTGCATGGATAATAGGTACATTGGTTAAAATATTCCCAACACCACATTTTGCATTCTAAAATTATTCGTATTGGTTGCCAATACCATTTCCAAGCTTAATGTTAATTGTTCAAAATTTTCAGATTTCAAGCTTTGTGTTTACTATTCCATTAGTCATTTTTTCAGTAGGAATTTGGCAAAGTGGTCAACATGAAAGTTATTTATTATTTTGTCTAGTTATATTTATTTTTTTAAATCACTCCATTTGGAGTTTTGTAGCTCAAGTTATTACTCAAAAACCACAACTGGCCGGATTACAAATTTTCTAGATTTTCTGGACTTACCAAATCTATAGTATTTTGAGAAGTGAATGAAGGTCACTTTTTGAATATGTTATGGTCATAATTTGGGTTAGGTTTCTTCATAAAATTTGTAGGTCTATATCTCAGCTTATTTCTGGTAAAATATCAGGTCAATTGGACCTTTCTACACTGAGTTATGACCAAATGACTAAACACTATTCATTTGGTCATTTTGCCCAGGCAGATTGCAGGTCACCCAGATTAGGGCAATCTTTAGGTTAACTTGGTTTGGATTTCTGGGCATGGTTTCTTCACCAAAATTGTGCCATTATGTGTCTAGTTTCATGTCCAATTTTCTTTGCACCAATTGAACCTCTACAACTCCAGTTATTGCTGCCCAAACCTGCTGGACTCATGCCCAGTCCTGCAGGTCACCAAGGGCAGCCACACTAACTTCAATTCCCACTAAACAAATCACTTCATTTCTAATTCATACATAGCCCAATGGTCAGTAATTGACCATTAAAACTCTCTTTCACTAAATACATGAACAAAGTCTCAATTTGGGTCCAAAACCTTAGCTCCACCATTCTAGATTGTTGCATTACTTGCACTTCACCTTCCTAATCAATATATTAGTGTTAAGGGCAGCCACAATATCATTTTAATTCTAAGAAATCTTCAAAACTCAACCAAGTTCAAGGCTACTAGAATTTTTAAGCAAGACATAAACATGATGTTTACTAATTTTTTTTGTAAATTTGCATCAATTACCACTCCTTCAACATGAATTGAAAGATAAAAATCAAGTTTAGTCACTAACCTTTAATGGAGCTAATCTCAAGCTCGTAAGAACTCTTCTTTTACACTTCTTTTTACTCCCAAAAGATTCACCAAGATGAAAGAGCAACCTTTAACACTTAGGGTTTTTATTGAAAGAAAACTAGGGAAAATGAAGGTTTGGAAGCTTGTTAATGGAGGAGTGAGGGAGAGATCATAGGTGACGTTCTGAGAAGGGAGAGGGCTACTGGTTTGTTCCAGATTTCTGCCCTCTTTTCTTTATTTTTAATGTGTTATAATTTTATTTCTTGAATTTTGATTGGCCAAAGATTTTAATGTCCTCATGCTTACATAATGCTTATGTAATAAATCTAAATTTCTTTCATTTTCTTTTTTTTCCTTTGCTATTCATTTTTAATTAATTTTTTATCAATGTTTGTTCATATTTTATGTCATATAATTCACTTACATAAATGGACAAGTTGGTCAAAAATCATCTCTAAAGACAAAATTACCAAAATGCCCTCCGTTTGGCTTAACGAGCTAAAATTGAGTGTACAGATAGAAAAATTTTTCTAAGCCTTTTCTTCTCATTTTAATGCCATAGAATCCTCAATAACTTTTCTCTAGAGTCCTAAAAATTATTTTATAAATTTTCTCCCGGGTTAGGGTTGTTAACGACCTTCACCGTTACTTCCCAAGTTACTCATCACTGGGGTTTCGGCTCGTTTAACCTTAGTGCATTTCATTCCTAAAAATTTTCCTTGATTTTTACGAGCATTATTTGGTTTATTTATAACTCCTCACTCTAGCCTATTTATAATTTCAAATATTCTAGCTACCCGGATCGACATTGGTCACCGGAACAGTAGACTGTATGGACTAGCTAAAGTGAGGATGTTATAACTTTTCCCCTCTAATAAAAATTTCGTCCTTAAAATTTACCTGATGCAAACAGTTGAGGGAACTGTTGCCTCATCATCTCTTCACTTTCCCAAGTTGCTTCCTCAGTATTATGGTGCCTCCAAAGTACTTTCACCAGTGGAATTTATTTATTTCTCAGTTTCTTCACTTCCCGAGCCAAGATCCGTATGGGTTCTTTTGCATATGTCAAGTGCGGTTGGATTTCAATCTCTTCCATGGAGATGACATGTGAAGAGTCTGAGCGATATCTTCTTAGCATAGAAACATGGAATACATTATGGATCTTATCTAGTTTTGGTGGTAAAGCTAGCCGATAGGCTACTGGTCCCACACGTTCAATGACTTCATATGGGCCAATGAACCTAGGACTTAACTTATCCTTTCTTCCAAACCTCAGTACTTTCTTCTATGGTGAGACTTTGAGAAACACTTTGTCGCCAACTGCATACTCTTTCTCTTTTCTCTTCAAGTCGGCATAAGATTTTTGTCTATCTGAGGCAACTTTCAAATTTGTTTTCATTATCTTCACTTTCTCCTCAGTCTGTTTCACCAGGTCTGGTCCCACCAGCTTATCTTCGCCCAATTCAGTCCAACATACTGGGGTTCTACACTTCCTCCCATACAGTGCTTCATACGGGGCCATTTGAATGCTAGCCTAGTAGCTATTATTGTGTGCAAATTTTGCTAGTGGGAGGTATCTATCCCAACTCCCTTCAAACTCAATGACACAACTCCTCAGCATATCCTCCAGGATCTATCACATAATTCACATTGTTACTATCATTTCAATTTATTAATTGCGAAAATTCAATTAGTTTTTAGATTTACCTAGATTACTCGTTCTGACTATCCATCCGTCTGAGGATGAAAAGTCGTGCTAAAATGGAGTTGTGTGCCCAAGGCTTCTTATAACTTTTTCCAAAATCTCGATGTAAACCTTGGGTTTCGGTCAGATATGATGGAAAGTGGGAATCCATGCAGTCTAACTATCTCACTGATATACAATTCTACTAACTTCTCCAGTGAGTAGTCAGTCCTAACTGGCAGAAAATATACTGACTTCGTCAATCTATCCACTATCACCCATACTGCATCATGCTTCTTCTGGGTGAGAGGTAGACCACTAATAAAATCCATAGTGACCTGGTCCCATTTCCATTCAGGTATGCTTATAGGCTGTAGCAACCCTGATGGAACTTGATGTTCTGCTTTAACTTTCTGACATATCAAACACTGAGTAACATAGTAAGCTATATCCTTCTTCATACCAGCCACCAATAATGAGGCTTCAAATTATTATACATTTTTGTACTTCCCGGGTGCATAGCATAAACACTAGTGTGTGCTTCTTTCAGAATACTAGTCTTCAGTTCCCCATCATCTAGTATATACACTCTTCCTCTGTAGTACAGACACCCATCTGCTTTCATCTCATAATCAGTTTCTTTCTCTTCTAGAATTTTACCCACAATAGCTATTAATTTTTCATCTGCCTTTTGCCCATCTTGTATCTGCTGTAGTAGGTTTGGTCTCACTTGTAACTCAGCTAAAATAGCTCCATCTTGAGCTAAGGACAGACGGGCATTTAATGATCTTAAAGCTGTGATGGACTTCCTACTCAATGCATCAGCAATTACATTTGCCTTCCCAGGATGATAATCTATCACACAATCATAGTCCTTTAGGAACTCAATCCATCGCCTCTGTCTAAGATTGAGCTCTTTCTGGGTTGGCAAATATTTCAGACTCTTGTGGTCTGTATAGATGTAGCATTTTTCACCACATAAATAATGTCTCCATATCTTCAGTGCGAAGATAATTGCTGCTAACTCCAAGTCATGAGTAGGGTAGTTCTGTTCATGTGGCCTTAACTGCCTGAAAGCATAGGTGACCACTTTCCCCTCTTGCATCAATACACACCCTAACCCATTATGCGAGGCATCACTATAGACCACAAAGTCTTTTCCCGACATTGGCTATGTTAACATTGGTGCTTCTGTCAATATAGCCTTTAGCCTCTCAAAACTGGCTTGGCATTTGTCGTTCTAGCCAAATTTCACATTCTTGTGTAACAACTTGGTCATTAGAGCAGCTATAAGAGAGAACCCCTTCACAAATCTTCTGTAATACCCAGCTAGCCCTAAGAAACTTCTAACCTCAGTTGTATTTCTAGGAGGCTTCCATTCCATCACTGCTTCTATCTTTTTGGGATCCACTCTAATCCCCTCTGCTGATACTATGTGTCCAAGGAAAGAGATTTCACTCATCTAGAAGTCACACTTGGACAGCTTAGCATACAGCTTCTTTTCTCGCAGGATTTGTAGAACAATCCTCAAATGTTCATCATGTTCTTCCCTGGTCTTGGAATACACCAGAATATCATCAATAAAGACCACTATAAATTGATCTAAATATGGATGGAAAATACGATTCATAAGGTCCATAAATGCTGCTGGTGCATTTGTTAACCCAAATGGCATCACTAGAAATTCATAATGCCCATATCGGGTTCTGAATACAGTTTTTGACACATCTGCATCCTTTACCCTTAACTGATGATACCCTGATCTGAGATCAATTTTTGAAAATACACTGGCTCCTTTTAACTGATCAAACAGATCGTCAATTCTAGGCAATGGATATTTATTCTTCACAGTTACTTTATTCAACTGCTGGTAATCAATGCATAATCTTAAGGTTCAATCCTTTTTCTTCACAAACAGCACCAGAGCTCCCCATGGTGACACACTAGGGCGTATGAACCCCTTATCGAGTAACTCCTGCAACTAAATTTTAAACTCCCTCAATTCAGTGGTTGCCATCCTATAAGGAGCAATAGAAATTGGTGCTGTACCCGGCATTACCTCAATAGCAACTCGACTTCCCTTTCTGGTGGTAAACCAGGCAATTCTTCAGGAAATACATCTGGAAAGTCTCTTACTGTGGGTGTATCACACAGATTCAGCTTAGCCTACCTAGTATCAACCATGTGTGCTAGGTAAGCTTCACAGCTTTTTTTCATCAATCTTCTTGCAATTGTGGCTAAGATAACATTGGACAGAAAATATGTCCTTTCACCCACAACAGTAATCTCATTGCCCTCAGAAGTTTTAAAAGAGATCCTCTTTAATTTGCAATCAACTATTGCCTGATGATGTGACAACTAGTCCATTCTCAAAATCACGTTAAACTCGTGGAAGGGCATTTAATTAGGTCTGCCGAGAATTCATACCCCTGAATCCTCAACAGGCAACTTTTGTACACTTTATTCACTATCACACTGTGGCCTAGTGGATTTGTGACTAGAATGTCTTGATCACTCTCCTCTACTGAAACTCCCCCCTCTGCGGATAGTTTGATGCAGATTTATGAATGAGTAGATCCTGAATCCACCAATGCATGCACAAATGTGTTGTAGAGGAAAAACATACCCCTGATGACATCCGGGGCATCTTGCTCCTCCTGAGCTCTGATGGCATAGGCTCTGGCAGGTACTCTAGCCTCTGGCCTCTCAGCTGACTCAGATGCAAGCCTCAGTGATGGACCAACTGCTTCAGATTTATTGGGCTTCCTACCCCTTTGTGGTGCAAGAGCAGGTCTGTCAGCTTGTATTGGAGCAGCTGTAGTAGTCCTCTTTGGACAATTTTTAATTTGATGTTTTGTAGATCCAAACCGTAAGCATGCACCAGTCACTCGCCAAAAGTCACCCTTGTGCCACTTCTGGCAGTATGGATAGGCAGAAGATGCTGGGGCTGGTCCCCTAAATACCGTCCTTGGAGAGCTGCCCACTGATGGTGTGGACTTGCCTCTCCTAGGTGTGAACTGTGGTCTAGGCCCTTGGGACTGACCCTGACTTTGTGGTTGTCCTGAACCCTGAGTAGGAGGACCCTTACTCTTCTTACTAGGAGCAGAAAATGAACTGGATTGACCTGGACCCCTCTTCTGCTGTCTTTCCCTTCTAGTTTGAGCATTTATTCGAACCCTTTCTACTTTCGATGCAGCATCTACTAATTTGGCAAAATCTGTGATCTCCAATGCTGTTATCATGACTTTGATATTGTTATGAAGCCCTTCTTCGAACCTTCTACACCTTTCTGTCTCTGTAGGGACTATCTCCCTCCCATACCGGCTCAGTCTGACGAATTCTCGCTCATACTCTACCACTGATAGTTGCCTCTGTCACAGACTGATAAATTCTCTTCTTCTCTCTTCTAAATATACTTTACTGACATATTTCTTCCTAAACTCTGTGAGGAAGAATTCGTAGGTGATTCATTCTGGTTGCACTTCACTGGTTACTATGTCCCACCACTAGTATGCATCATCCTGAAGTAGGGAAACAGCACCCTCCAGATTCTACTCGGGGGTGCAATTAAGCTGTTTCATCACTCTGATTGTTCTATCCAACTAGTTTTCCACTGTCATGGGATCATCCTCCTTCTTCCCAAAGAAATCCACAGCCCCATGTTTTTGTAGTTTCTCCAGATGGGACTTCTGTGGTGCTGGTGGAGGTTGTGGCTGTGGTTGTGGTGGTGGAATTGCCCCCATCAATTACCAAAAAAACTCGATCATTTGCTAAAATAATGCAAACTGAGGTTGGGCAGGTGCCTCAGCTGCTAGTGGAGCAGATTCTCCTCTGCCCTTAGATTCAGCCCTTAGTGGAGCACGACTCTCCACCTCTTCATCAACTGCTCTTTAAGAAGTAGGATCCATATCCTGATCAAAATAACAAAACAAATAGATTTGCATCAGTGTCACCTCAACACTTACAAATGCAATGCAATGGTATGCACTCTATCTAGGCCCAAAAATGCCTAAACCGATGCTCTGATACCATTAAATGCGACACCCCTTACCCGTCTACAGTGTAGCCGAGCAAGATATGCCACTTAGTGTGCCGGAGCACCAATTCATATTTCCATTACAATTTATCCCTTTTAATTTATTTACTTATAATTTTTGATAAATCTGGATTTTTTCGCAATTGTTATAGAAAATCCGACAGAGTGCTGGCTGTAATTTGGAAAAACAGTTGTTCTGAATCTGTTAAAAACACTTCCAATATAATCATAATTTCAATCTCAGTCAACCACGAACATATTTTCAACAATTTCTCAATTGACTTCAATATCTCAAAATTTAATTCACTTCATATCATACTCAATTCAATAAAAGATACTCAAATTTATTACTAAACATAGTTCATAAATAATTACATCAAAAGAATAATTACATGAGTTTATAATATACATATCAGAAGTTTACAAATACAAAAGACCAAAAATAGCCTAATGTCCTACCAATGCACTGCAAATGCGAGGTGACTCTGGACTCTATGTGCAGATCTGAAAGCTCACCCAGTATGAGGTCTGCTAGACTCCCCAGCTATGTCTCCAGTACCTGCGTGTGGCAAAAGTGACGCGCTTAGCAATTTTGCTTAGTGGTGACAATATAAAGTAAAATAACTAAAATAACATAAATATGCAGAATGTATGTTTACATTTTAGGTAGACTTAATTTCTGGCATTTATTGCAGTATTATTCGATTAAAATTTTGTAGGATTCATTATCATTGCCTGAGTAACCCTTACTAGTTGACTGGACTGGATAAACAGGTAAATAGGCACTAGGTACTAAGTACTTCGGACCATCACACCATCGGTCACATCGTGTCTCCCGGTGTGCAACAGAACAGCTAATAAGCTGTAATAATCATCAGGGATAAAATTCAAGTATAATAACTCAATTAACATAGCCAAAGGCTATTTTAACACAGAATGGCACGTGAAGTCATAAAACATAGAATGGCATGAAGCCATATGCAGTACTGCTAACAGAACCCTATTGGCATGCCAACCTATCCAAACCAATCTTGCTAGGTGTACTAGGGCATGTTATACTCTTAAATTATACAATTCTTGAAATTCAAGTTTAGGTGTTACTATTCATTTAATTAGTCAACAGAAATATTGACTTTTGCATGGATAATAGGTACATTGATTATAATATTCCCAACATACCACATTTTGCATTCTAAAATTGTTGGTATTGGTTGCCAATACCATTTCCAAGCTTATTGTTAATTGTTCAAAATTTTCAGATTTCAAGCTTTGTGTTTACTATTTCATTAGTCATTTTTACAGTGGGAATTTGGAAAAGTGGTCAACATGAAAGTTGTTCCTTATTTTGTCTAGTTACATTTCTTTTTTTGAATCACTCCATTTGGAGTTTTGTAGATCAAGTTATGGCCCAAAAACCACAACTGGCCAGATTACAAATTTTCCAGATTTTCTGGACTTACCAAATCTATAGTATTTTGAGTAGTGATTGTAGGTCACTTTTTGAATATGTTATGGTCATAATTTGGGTTAGGTTTCTTCATAAAAGTTGTAGGTCTATATCTCAGCTTATTTTTGGTAAAATTTCAGGTCAATTGGACCTTTCTACACTGAGTTATGACCAAATGACTAAACACTGTTTATTTGGTCATTTTACCCAGGCAGATTGCAGGTCACCTAGATTAGGGCAATCTTTAGGTCAACTAGGTTTGGTTTTCTGGGCATGGTTTCTTCATCAAAGTTGTGCCATTATGTGTCTAGTTTCATGTCTAATTAGCCTTGCACCAATTGAACCTCTACAACTCCATTTATTGCTGCCCAAACCTGTTGGAATCATGCCCAGTCCTACAGGTCACCAAGGGCAGCCACACTAACTTCAATTCCCACTAAACAAATCACTTCATTTCTTATTCATACACAACCCAATGGTTAGTAATTGACCATTAAAACTCTCTTTCACCAAATACATGAACAAAGTCTCAATTTGGGTCCAAAACCCTAGCTCCACCATTCTAGATTGTTGCATTACTTGCACTTCACCTTCCTAATCAATATATTAGCGTTAAGGGCAGCCACAATATCATTTTAATTCTAAGAAATCTTCAAAACTCAACCAAGTTCAAGGCTGCTAGAATTTTTAAGCAAGAAATACACATGATGTTTACTAATTTTTTTTTTTGTAAATTTGCATCAATTACCACTCCTTCAACATGAATTGAAAGATAAAAATCAAGTTTAGTCACTAACCTTTAATGGAGCTAATCTCAAGCTTGTAAGAACTCTTCTTTTACACTTCTTTTTGCTCCCAAAAGATTCACCAAGATGAAACAGCAACCTTTTGTGTTAACACTTAGGGTTTTTATTGAAAGAAAACTAGGGAAAATGAAGGTTTGGAAGCTTGTTAATGGAGGAGTGAGGGAGAGATCATAGGTGACGTTTTGAGGAAGAGAGAGGGCTGCTGGTTTGTTCCAGATTTCTGCCCTCTTTTTTTTTTTTTTTTTAATGTGTTATAATTGTATTTCTTGCATTTTGATTGGCCAAAGATTTTAATGACCTCATGCTTACATAATGATTATGTAATAAAGCTAAATTTCTTTCATTTTCTTTTCTTTTCTTTGCTATTCATTTTCAATTAATTTTTCATCAATGTTTGTTCATATTTTATGTCATATAATTCACTTACATAAATGGACAAGTTGGTCAAAAATCATCTCTGAAGACGAAATGACCAAAATGCCCTCCGTTTGGCTTAACGAGCTAAAATTGTGTGTATCGATAGAAAAATTTTTCTAAGCCTTTTCTTGGCATTTTAATGCCATAGAATCCTCAATGACTCTTCTCTGGAGTCCCAAAAATTATTTTATAAATTTTCACTCAGGTTTAGGGTTGTTAACGGCCTTCATCGTCACTTCCCTTTCGGGTTACTCATCACTAGGGTTTCGGCTCGTTTAACCTTAGTGTATTTCATTCCTAAAAATTTTCCTTGATTTTTATGAGCATTATTTGGTTTATTTGTAACTCCTCACTCTAGTCTATTTATAATTTCAAATTTTCTAGCTGCCCGAATCAACATTGGTCAACGGAACAGTAGACTGTACGGACTAGCTAAAGTGAGGATGTTACATCCTTATGCGAAATAGCTATATAGATATCTCATACCTAGTATTCCTGCTATGTTCACCATACAACTCTTGTATGTGAAGGAAGATTTTACTAGCACTCTATATGTTCTCATGCTGCTTTTGTAACTCATTACTCATGAAAGCAAGCATGTAACACTTGGCTCTCATATCATGCTCCTTCCACTTGTCCAAAGTTTTATGTTCCTCTAGAGTGGCCTCTAGAGGTAAAGGACCAGGAACATTTGAGTCTAGAACATATCCTATATGTTCAAGGTTTAGGACAAGTTTCAAAGTTCTTAGCCAATCAGAGAGATTAGGTCCTATCAACCTATTGCGATCAAGTATGCTTGTAAGGATATTGGATGGTGGTGGTTGTGGTGTGCTCATTATTATCAGAAAATTAACTGTAAAAAATAATCAGATTAATTAGTAAATGTATCATGTATTTAACCAAAATGATTATGGTCTTTTAATCAAATTGGTCCTCCCACTAATTTAGTGAATCTGACACTTTCAAAGTAGAAAAAGGAAATCCTAGTTAGATGGATTTCTAGTGGGTGATTGAATTCTTATAGTCTTATTGATCATCCTCAGGCACATCCATTATTGGAATTACAATAAACTGTAAGTGAGCAACTCCTTGCCCATCACATCTCATGTGAGGTTCAATCATTTACCTAGCCCCTAATGCTCAAAATCTTAGGCACATCCATTATTGACTTATCTTGCATTAGTTAAGTTGATCCCATTGAGCCAGTAAACATGCAAATAATTTTAATGTCCTCAGGCACATCCATTATTGACCACCAAACCATTTACATATTTACAACATCTCATGCTTAACAATTATTCTTAAGAAAATCTCTTAAATTAATTCAATCATATGCAATTATTTAAAATTTCTTAAACTAATTGCCTCAATGGAGGGCCCTGATATAATTACCTTTAATTATGCCATTTCCAACTTAATCATTTGTTTGGAAGATTTTGTGGTCGGCCTAATTACTTTTATGGTCTCTCTTTGCACATTATCCAATTAGCATGCATATATCATATACTTGCATACATTTCCATACATCTCATGCATATATGGATAAACAATAAATATGGTATGATCATGGACTTTCTAAGGGATTCAATTCTGAGCCATCAAGAATTGAATCAGGGCATTCCTAGGTGCATTTCATTCATTCATTTTACAAGAGTTACTGAAGGAGTACATAATCAACACTTGATCTTGAATTCCTCCCACTGGTCCCACCAATGCTCTTGACCTCCTTGATCTTCTTGCAATCCATTACATTGTAATCCTTGGCATACCAAGGCAAATTTACAAGAACATGGACTTTAAAGTCCTCAAATAAATGAAATTACAACCCAAAAATATTACAACCTTTATAATACATGCCACTAAAATTAAATTAAAATAAATTAATTAATTTACAACCCAAAGAAACATAAAAGAAATAAATCCAATCACATTGGTCTTTTATTGTCCATGATCATCCATCATGCATATCACTATTTAACAATTAAATAAAACATATATACTTAAATTAAATTGAATATCTCATATTCAACTTAAAAATCTAGATTTGAATATGATTCAAACAAATTTAAAAATTCAGATTTGAATCAAAATTTAATTGTGTGATTAAAACTCCTTATTAAACATTGTAATTAGTCATGGGCATAATTATGGGCCTTGAAAACAAGCCCACACTCAATCAAACCTTACGCACCATGAAGTGCCATTGATGCCGCCACCTATGGTGGTTCCATCATATGTGCCGCCACACATGAGCATCCAACCAGCCTTGATTCAATCAACTCTTGATCAAATCACACAATTAAATCATATATTGAACAATCTAAATGGAAAATATAGTGGCTATGATACCAATTGAAGAAGCGGAAGTATGAAAATTATTAGTTTAGAACATTGAATTCAAAAAATTTTCTTCTAGGGTCTCATGCATCATGTAATATTCATTATTTACCTAATTAATTTCAATATTCAATAGCATATTAAAACACTTTGAATATATTTTTGGATCTACATTTGCCATTTAAGATTTTAGAATTAATAGATTAATTCATTAATACCTTAGATTAATACAAGAACATGTGCTCTAACCTTTTGATGCACTGTTGACGTGTTTGGTACATTTGGGAAGCACCTAGGACAACAGATGTTGTCCCTCTAGCTTGTCCACACCAAGATCACCAATGGCAACCCATTGAACAGCTTCTCAAGCCTTTCCAACCAATTAGAAATTGAGGTTTTGCCTTTTGTAAAGGTTGCAGATGTATATTGGACACTAGAAACGATTTCTAGCAATTTTAATTCAAGAGAATGTTGGCAATTCTCTTTGAATTAATGAGAGATGAAGAATAAGAGAGGAAGAAGACAACAAGGGTGGCGGCACCTCTTTGAGAAAATCAGATTGCTTAATTTGTTCTTTCATCATTTCCCTTATATAGCTAGGTCACAATTTAAAACCCTTGCCACATGTCATCTTCTGATTGGCTCAGAATTTTAATTGACCCAATCATATTATGCCAAGTGTCAAAACTAGAATTAATCTTGACTTTGTTCATCTTACAAGATTGGAAAACAAATGGCAACCTTATGTGTAGTGCCATGTGTCACCATCTCATGGTGCCACATGTCACAATGTGAAATGACCAAATTACCCTTGTGTCTTAATTTTGAGTTCTCAACCCAAAATAATTATTTCTCTCCTTCTATCTCAGGTCTAAAGATTATATGCACTGATATGATTTATGATAATGCATTGGCAAGAGTAAACTCTATGTGTTTGTCATAAATGTCACTGGTTCGGCCCACTTATCATACATAAGTGCCTATCATGTTTGTTATATGGCATTAGACTCACCATTCCATCCTATTTACATCTCATATAAATAACTTGGGAACAAATATGATTACAATCTTTCTGGATAAGTCATGTACTTATTGTGAAGTACCCTCGATTGTGAACCAATTTATGATACTTTGTGCTAGAAATATTGTCACTCATATTCTTAACAACTTAAGAATAGAATTTCTAACAAAATACCAATGGACCTTTTCTATTACACATAAATATATTATGTAAATGGAAAAGTGAAAATACCTTTTATTAATAAAATATGTACAAGATACATACTAAATGATATGCTAGAGGGCATACTACTAACATTTTTTAGACCTGAAATAACACAGTTATCTTATATATAGGTAGTTTGAGTTTGATACTGCTTTCATACTTGTACTGTGCATGAGTATATGGGCATGTGTTGGCTCCTACTAGTTATATATAGAGATAAGTGTTTATCAAGATGGAATCTGTTACCCTAAGTAAATAGGGATAAAATCCTATGTTTATTTAATTGTTCTTGATGTTTCAAGTTCTTGGCCAGGATAGACAGATTTAGTCAGAAAAGAGTTTCTGATAAGAAAATCTAATTAATCAAGAACTGGAATTAAAAGAGAACGTAATGTTCATAGCAAATGGGGTTTGACATTAACCATGACTCCAGCTCGAATTGAGATTTTGTAACGGAGAGATTCAAATGCATGGTAACATATGATTAAAGGTTCTTTTAAGGTATTCCTTATTACTGATTGGGTAGCCATGGCATACAATGCTAGGTATCAACCATGGTCTATGAGATGCCTGAAATGATTTAGAGAAATCATTTACAGTAAGAAAGAGTTTTAATGATATTAAGAGTTAATATCATTTTTCATTGCCAATAAGTAATGAGCCTAGTAAGTCACACATCTACACAAGCTAATCACCATTTAAAATGTAATTTAATTGATTAATTAAACAGTTTAATTAATTAATTAAAGAGGTTTGATTTGCAATAAGATCACAAAGTCCCTAGCATGACTTAAAACCAAATCTAGGTTATTGGATGTATAGTATAAATTAAATATATATTTAATTTGATTAAATATAAATTTAATTATGAGAAATTAATTAATAGAGATTAATTAATTAATTAATTTATATTTGTTGTAAATTGATTTAAAGAGGAGAAATTATAATTTTGGGTTGAGAACTCAAATTAAAAAGTAAGGGCAAATTGGTTTTTTCACATGGTGACATGTAGCACCATGAGATGGTGACACATGGCACCATATGATCTTGCCACTTGTCTTCCTATGAAGGAAGACCACATGTTATGATTTAAATGGAGCTTGACACTTAGCTTCATAGGATTAAATCAAATAATAATGAGATGGGATCTTGTGATGACATGTGGTAAGTGAATTAGGGTTTGATATAAGTATATAAAGAGATGTTATAAAGAAAATCAGCCCACTCTCTCTTTTCTCTTATATGGAATGGCAATAAGAAGTTTCCCTCTCCTCTCTTCTTTTTCACTTGATTCAAAGAAAAATCCCTTGGTTTCTTTGAATTAAAATTGCTAGAAAAAGTTTCTAGTATCCTAAATATCCATTAACCTTCCTTAAAGCACTAATTCTCATCTTCAAGTGGTTAGCAAAGCTTGAGAGGCAATATTTAGGGCTGCCATAATTGCTTCTTAGTGTACTTATAGTGGACAAGTTAGAGGGACAACATTTGGGGTCTTAAGAGCATCCTAAGATTGCACCAATTATGCATCAATAGGTTAGTATCTAAAAGTCCCTCTTTTAGTTAAGGTTTGATTGAATTTCATATTAATTCATAATCTTTAATGGCAAATAAAATTTTAATGCATACTAAAATATGTTTTGGTATGCAATTGGACATTGGAAATTGATTAGGTTTATAAGAAACTTGATATGGTGCATGTAACGTTAGAAATAATTTTTGAAATTCAAGGCTCTAATGTCCAATAATCATGCTTCTACTCCTTCAATTGGTATTAGAGCCACTATATTTGCCATTAGGATTGAATATGAGATTTAATTGTGTGATTTGGTCAAATTATCAATGATTCAAAGCTGTTTGGATTCACCATGGTAGCGGCATGAATTTGATAAATACCCTAAGGGTGTGTTTAATATATAATTGTTGTATATCTTTAGCCCCATATCTAATTAAATTGTTTAATTAGGAATATTAATAACACAATTAATTATTGAAAAATGTTTTCAAGGTATTAAATTTGGAAAGGGTTTCTAAATTTAAATTGATTTGAATGAGATTCAAATCTGAATTTTTTGGTTGAATATGTGATATTCAATTTAATTTTTTTTTAATATTTATATTTTATATAATTGTTAAATTTTAATATGCATGATGGATGATCATGGACAATAAAAGATTAATGTGATTGGATTTATTTCTTTTATTTTTCATTAGGTTGTAAAATAATTAATTTTATTTTAGTGGCATGTATTATAAGTGTTGTAATAATTTGGGTTGTAATTTCATTTATTTGAGGACTTTAAAGTCCATATTCTTGTAAATGAAGGAGTGGAAGCATTGTGATTAGTTCATTAGAGCATTGAATTTCAAAAATTTTCTTCTAGGGTTACATGCATCATACCACATACTTTATATGCCTAATTAATTTTAATGCTCAATTGCATATTAAAACACTTTTAATATGTATTAGGATCTATGTTTTCCATTCAAGATTGTGAATTAATAAATTAATTTATTTAAACCCTAGTTTAAAAGAGGAATTAGAGCACTAACCTCTTTGATGCACAATGGATGTGATTAGCACCTTTAGGAAGTACCTAGGACCCAAGTGTTGTCCCTCTAGCTTGTTCACACCAAGATCACCAATGGGCAGCCCCCAATTTGCTTTTCAAGTCTTTTCTAATCAATTATAAATTGGTTTCTTACCTTTAGAGAGGTTGTATGTGAGTATAGAACACTAGAAACAATTTCTAGCAATTTTAATTCAAAGGAATTTGGGCAATTCAATTTGAATTGATGAGAAAAGATGAAGAAAGGAGAGGGAGGAAGAGGTGCTGCCACATATAAGAGAGAATAAGAGAGTGGCTGAATTTTTCTTTCTTTTCCCTTTTATAATTAGGTCACCACTTAAAACCCTTGCCACATGTCATCACCAAATTGCATCTAAATTTTAATTGACTTAATCACATTAAGCCAAGTGTTAAAGCTAGACTTAATCTTGACTTTGATCATCTTACATGATAGAAAGACAAATAGCAAGCTTATATGATGCCATGTGTCACCATCTCATGGTGCCACATGCTACCCTGTGAAATGACCAAATTACCCTTATGTTGTAATTTTGAGTTCTGAACCCAAAATCATTATTTTTCCTCTTCTAATCAATTTATATCAAATATAAATTAATTATTTAATCTCCATTAATTAATTTCTCACAATTAAATTCATATTTAAACACTTTAAATATAAATTTAACTTATACTATATATCAAATAACCTAGATTTAGTTTCAAGTCATGCTAGAGACTTTGCAATCTTATTGCAAACCAAACCTATTGAATTAATTAATTAAACTCTTTAATTAATCAATTAAGTCACATTTTACTTGGTGATTATTTTATGTATGTGTGTGACTTACTAGGCTCATCACTAATTGGCAATGCGATATGATATTAACTCTTAATATCATCAAAACTCTTTCTTACTATAAATGATTTCTATAAATCATTTTAGGCATTTCATAGACCATGGTTGACACCTAACATAGCATGCCATGGCCACCCAATCAGTAATAAGGAATACCTTTAAATGAACCTATAATCATATGTTACCATGTACTAGAATCTCCTTGTTATAAAATCCCAATTCGAGCTAGAGTCATAGTTTATGTCAAACCCCATTTGCTTTGAATATTATGTTCTCTTTTAATTATAGTTCTTAATTAAAAAGATTTTCTCATCAAAAACTCTTTTTTGATTAAATATGTCTGTCCTGGCCAGGAACTTGAAACATCAAGAACAATTAAATAAACATAGGATTTTATCCCTATTTACCTAGGGTAACAGATTCCATCTTGATCAACACCTATCTCCATATATAACTGATAGGAGCCAACACATGCTCATATACCCATACACAGTACAAGTATGAAAGCAGTATCAAACTCAGATATAGGTGGTTTGAGTTTGATACTGCTTTCATACTTGTACTGTGTATGGGTATATGGGCATGTGTTGGCTCCTACTTGTTATATATGGAGGTAGGTGTTGATCAAGATGAAATCTGTTACCCTAAGTAAATAGGGATAAAATCCTATGTTCATTTAATTGTTCTTAATGTTTCAAGTTCCTAGCTAGGACAGATAGATTTAATCAGAAAAGAGTTTCTGATGAGAAAATCTTTTTAATCAAGAACTAGAATTAAAAGAGAACATAATATTCATAGTAAATGGGGTTTGACATAAACCATGACTTCAGCTCGAATTGGGATTTTATAACAGAGAGATTCTAGTGCATGGTAACATATGATTATAGGTTCATTTAAGGTAAATCTTATTATTGATTGGGTGGCTATGGCATGCTATGCTAGGTGTTAACCATAGTCTATGAGCTGCCTAAAATGATTTAGAGAAATCATTTATAGTAAGAAAGAGTTCTGATAATATTAAGAGTTAATATCATATCTCATTGCCATTTAGTGATGAGCCTAGTGAGTCACACACATACACAAGTAATCACCAAGTTACATGTGATTTAATTAATTAGTTAAAAAGTTTTATTGATTAATTAAATAGGTTTATTTTGCAATTAAATTACAAAGTCCCTAGCATAGCTTGAAACCAAATCTAGGTTATTGGATATATAGTATAAGTTAAATTTATATTTAAAGTTTTTAAATATGAATTTAATTATGAGAAATTATTTAATAGAGACTAATTAATTAATTTATATTTGATATAAATTGATTAGAAGAAGAGAAATAATTATTTTGAGTTGTGGACTAAAAATTAAGACACAAGAGTATTTTAGTCATTTCATAGGGTGACATGTGGCACCATGAGATGTTGACACATGGCACTACACATAAGCTTGTTAATTGTCTTTTAATCATGTAAGATGATGAAAGTCAAGATTAAATCTAAGTTTGACACTTGGCACAATGTGATTGGGTCAATTAAACTAAGAGCCAATCAGAAGGTGACATGTGGCAAGGGTTTTAAGTGATGACCTAGCTATATAAGGGAAAGGATGAAAGAACAAAATACAATCTGCTATTTCTTCCAAAGGTGCCAGCACCCTTGCTTTGTTCTTCCTCTCTTCTTTTTCATCTCTCTTTAATTCAAAGAGAATTGCCAACATGCTCTTGAATTGAAATTGCTAGAAATTGTTTCTAGTGTCCTGTATACATCTATAACATCTCTAAAGGCAAAACCTTAATTTCTAATTGATTGGAAAGGCTTGAGAAGCTATTCAAGGGGCTGCCATTGGTGATCTTGGTGTGGACAAGCTAGAGGGACAACATCTGATTTCCTAGAAGCATCCCAAAGGTGCCAAATACAACTGCAGTGCATCAAAAGGTTAGTGCACTTGTTCTTGATCTAATCTAGGGTGCTAATGAATTAATCTGTTAATTCTAAAATCTTATAGATCCTAAAATATATTAAAAGCATTTTAATATGCTATTTATCATTAAAATCAAATAGATAAATAATAAATCTTGCATGATGCATGAGATCCTAGAAGAAAAATTTTGAATTCAATGATCTAAACTTATGTTTTTCATGCTTCGGCTCCTTCAATTGGTATTAGAGCCACTATATTTGCCATTTAGATTGTTAATTATATGATTTAATTGTGTGATTTGATCAAGAGTTGATTGAATCATTGCTGGTTGGACCAACAATGTGGCGGTATGAAAAAGATTTCCATTGGTGCGCATGGTTTGGTGCATTCAACCATGCGCACGGCTTATGGGCTTGAATATGGGCTTGGTTTCAAGGCTCATAATTAGGCCCATGACTAATTAAAGTGTTTAATTAAGAGTTTTAATCACACAATTAAATTTTGATTCAAATATGAATTTTTAAATTTGTTTGAATGTGATTCAAATCTGAATTTTTAAATTTGTTTGAATGTGATTCAAATCAGAATTTTTAAATTTGTTTGACTCATATTCAAATCTAAATATGAGATATTCAATTTAATTTAAGTATGTATGTTTTATTTAATTGTCAAATAGTGATATGCATGATGGATGATCATGGACAATAAAAGATCAATGTGATTGGATATATTTCTTTTATGTTTCTTTAGGTTGTAAATTAATTAATTAATTTTAATTTATTTTGGGCATGTATTATAAAGGTTGTAATATTTTTGGGTTGTAATTTCATTTATTTAGTTCTTATAAATTTGCCTTGGTATGCTAAGGATTACTATGTAATTAGATTGCAAGAAGATCAAGGAGGTCAAGAGCATTGGTGGGAGAAGTAGGAGGAATTCAAGATCAAGTGTTGATTATGTACTCCTTTAGCAACTCTTGTAATATGAATGAATGAAATACACCTAGGAATGCCCTGATTCACTTCTTGGTGGCTCAGAATTGAATCCCTTAGAAAGTCCATGACATACCATATTTATTGTTTATCCATGTATGCATGAGATGTATGAGAATGTATGCAAGTATATGATATATGCATACTAAATGGATAATGTGTAAAGTGAGACCATAATAGTAATTAGGACGACCACAAAATCTTCCAAACAAATGATTAAGTTGCAAATGCTATAATTAATGGTAATTATAACACGGGCCCTCCATTGAGGTAATTATTTTAAGAAATTTTAAATACTTGCATATGATGCAATTAATTTAAGAGATTTTCTTAAGAATAATTGTTAAGCATGAGATGTTGTAAATATATAAATAGTTTGATGGCCAATAATAGATGTACCTGAGGACATTAAAATTATTTGCATGTTTACTGGCTCAATGAGATTAACTTTAACTCACTATAAGAATTTTCCAGAACAGAAACTGAAATTAGAAACGGATTTATATCGGTTTGTAATTTGAAACAGATTTTGAAACGGAAATTGAACAATATGAATCAAATATATTAGAAACCGATTAGCAACGGATTTAAAACCGAAATTAGAAATGGAAAATTATCTGTTTCTAAAGCATGCGCTGAAATTTGACAGTAAATTAAATGTCAGTTTAGAAATCGCTTAGAAACTGATATCTGAAACCGATTTTGGTCGGTTTCTAAGTCTTTACATTTAGAAACTGATTTCTTTCAGTTTCAAAAGGTGAGTATACTATTTATTGAATTTAAAGACCAAATTAGAAACAGATTTTTGTCGGTTTCAATTTATTTATATTTAGAAACTGATGATTTTCAGTTTCAAAAGTTAAGATATTTTACTTATTTAATTATAATTCCTTATAATTAGAAACCGATTATAGTCAGTTTCTAATTCCTTATATTTAGAAACCAATTTATTTTGGTTTCAAAAATTAAGGTATTTTGTTTATTGAATTTTAAGTCAAATTAGAAACCGATTTTAGTCGGTTTCTAATTCCTTATCATTAGAAACCGATTGATTTCGGTTTCAAATATTAAGCTACTTTGTTTTTTGAATTTTAAGTCCATATTAGAAACCGATTTTTGTCCGTTTCTAATTCATTGTATTTAGAAACCGATTGCTTTCGGTTTCTAAAGTTAAGGTATTTTACTTATTAAATTTGAAGCTCAAATTAGAAACCGATTTTGGTCAGTTTCTAATTCCTTATATTTAGAAACCAATTTATTTCGGTTTCAAAAATTAAGGTATTTTGTTTATTGAATTTTAAGTCAAATTAGAAACCGATTTTATTCGGTTTCTAATTCCTTATAATTAGAAACCGATTTATTTCGGTTTCAAATATTAAGCTGAATATTAAGTCCATATTAGAAACCGATTTTTTTCGGTTTCTAATTCATCGTATTTAGAAACTGATTACTTTCGGTTTCTAAAGTTAAGGTATTTTACTTACTAAATTTGAAGCTCAAATTAGAAACCGATTTTGGTCAGTTTCTAATTCCTTATATTTAGAAACCAATATATTTCGGTTTCTAAAGTTAATATTTTACTTATTAAATTTGAAGGCCAAATTAGAAACCAACTTTGATCGGTTTCTAATTTCTTATATTTAGAAACTGATTGCTTTCGGTTTCAAAAGTTAGGATATTTACTTAATTCTAATATAATTTGTAATATAATTTTATAATTTGAGTTTAATTTTTAACTTTACTTAATCTTATTTTTAATTGAATTTTTATTTTTATTTTAATTCCACTTTTATTTCAACTTTATAATTTCGATTTAATTTTAGTTAAAAAAAATGAAAAACGCAAAAGTTAATCTTAACCTTTAATTTTAGACTATTAAATCATAAAGCAATAAAAATTTCCAAATTAATCTAAACCTTTTCTTTTTATAAGTCTTTATTTTTATTTTTGTATAAGCTAATTAATAATATAAAAGTTAATATATTTTAAATAAAAATAATAAATTTCAATTATAATTAAATAAAATTAATAATAAATATTTGTTAGCCCTAGCCACACAAATGATACCCTCCCTTCCATCATTCATCCAGCTTCCACTTCTTCTCCACACTGCTCTACGCTTCTCTTCGGCCATTTCTACAGTGTTTCTTCAGTCGCTTCTTCTTCGGTCGCTTCTTCTTTGGTTTCATCAAACTAAACACAGAATAGTTCTAAGCAATATAGCTAATTCTTAAAAGATTTGGCCTGCTCAAGACATTCGACTCGCTCTCTAGCAGCTCATTCGCTCCAGAACTAAGGTGAGTTTATCTTGCTGCAGACTTATTTTTTTCATTTACTATGCATTTTGCACATTAGTGGGATTGAACAATTGCCGATGGAATGTGGGTTCATTACATGGTGTCATCTCTGAAGATCATTTCTTAAATTTGTCCAATTTGAAAGCCTTGTCTCTTTCCGGTAACTCCCTCGTATGGAATTTAAGTCTCGATTGGGTTCATCCATTTAGTCTACATTACATATATCTTCAATCCTGCAATATGGGACCTCATTTTCCAAAATGGGTTCAGAGTCAGAAAAATTATTGTGAGCTTGATATTTCTGATGTTGGAATTTCTGATTCCGTCCCCAAGTGGTTCTGGGACTTTTCTTCTGCTTCTAACCATTTAAATATCTCCCACAACAATTTGAGTGGGACGGCGCCACATATTTCATTGCATCTTTATTATTTCCCTACCATTGATATGAGTTTTAATCGTTTGGAAGGTCCATTGCCATTGCATCCGTTTCCTTCAAAACTAGCATCCATCACAAGATATATGTCCTCTGAAGGTCAGAGAATAGTTAGGACGTTGATACCTTGACCTCTCAAATAACCTATTTTCTGGAGAAATTCCTGATCATTTGATGCTTGTGAAAGATCTAGTGTTCTTGAATTTGGCTAATAACAATTTGTCTGGCAAAATTCCAAATTCCATAGGTTGGCTTTCGAAACTTGAAACACTAAAATTAGGAAACAATGCCTTATCGGGAGAGTTACCTTTGTCTTTGAAGAACTGTTCAAGGTTGAGATTCATTGACCTAAGTGGAAATAAATTGTCCGGAATCATACCCACTTGAATTGGGGAAAGCCTAACCCCTTTGCAATATCTGAGCCTGGAATCCAATCAGTTCCATGGAAACATACCGTTGCAATTGTGCCAATTAACAAATGTTCAAATCTTGGACCTCTCTGTAAACAATATCAATGGAACCATACCACACTGCATTAAGAATTTAAGAGCCATGGCTGATAGGACCAGGTTCATTGCTAATTCAACACTTTGTGATGATAATTTGTGTGCCCTTCTATGGATAAGCATTGGATTGCTTGTTAAATTTAGGTGTTTGAATAAATGCCAAAACCAATTTCCAAATATGCTCAACATAACAGGTTCTTAATTGGTTCTGTAAATATAGGTTGGATTAATTTTTTGCATCATTTGTCTGACTTTGCAAATGTGTATATTTGTATGATTTTGTAAGTTTACACAAAATTACAAAAGACCAATTCATTCAGAATTCAGATTTTGCAATTTGCATGGCTTCTTATTTTCAACAGATGGCCAAATTTACAACTGTTGACAATTTTTTGAAAATATAATATTATTCATCCCTCCATCCCCTCTCCTCTCTCTCTCCCCCCCCTTTTTTCTTTCTTTTGACTTGTGAACTTCCTTATTTCTTTGCATTAACACTTTGATAGTCTTTTTCATCCGAGGAAATTGATTTGTCTGTTTAATGAAATTGGAGTGGGGTCAGTTCTTGTATTTGTGAGTTAATGACTAATGCTTGATGTCAGTGATTCATCAAGAAAAGTGGATGATTTTCATTGCTTATGTTGTTTTTTAGTGCGTGTATATATATTGTTTGCAGGCTCAATTGCTCATAATAAATTGTTCACACTAGTAGATGTACATTTGTAACTTAGTTTTTCCGATGCCACTAGAGAAAATTCTCCATTTTCTATGGCACCTCGCCACCTCCCAATAAATAGTGGTTTTAACAAAATCTAGAGTGGTCTTATTTGTGTATTTTGCTATCTGTTTGCTTTGCTTATTCTTGAAATCTACCATTGCATTAATTGTAACAAGGACAATGGGAATGTGTAGGGAAAAGGAACAATACAAGAACCCAGAAAATGATAATGCTTGGAGATGTCCACCTATTGAAGAGGTCATAAGATATTACTGAATTAAAATTCATAGGATATTAAGAACTTTTTATATGGCTATATGCACCTTTTGAAGAAGTCGAGCTATTTTTATCTTCTCACTGGACTTTCCTACAGTGTCCCGCAAACCGACCACTCATTATTCCAGGGTACATCATAGGCATTGTAGAGATGAAGCTGAACTCGCTGAACATATTGTGGGTTTGACTTGTAGCCTAGTAACTTGCCAATATAGGTTCTTAATATTTATGTCTTACTATCATAGCTTCATCTCAAATATTTTAAGAGTTAAAAATATCTTATCCATCTACTTTAGCTGATCAAATTTCTGAATCTATCTTATGTTTTATAATAATTGCAAAAATAAGTTAACGCGACTATCTGTGAACGCTAATGGTTCCCTTATCCCAAAGGACTCTATTGACAAGAATTTTATAAAAAAGAGTCCATGGTGAGTAACATTATTCCCAAGTATGTTTTTGCAGATTAGCACTATTGTAATATTTATTAAATACTCTTTATGGTAGCCATCAAGTTCTTTTCCTATTGTATCAATTGCTTTTCTAATTGAACATTAGTGGTAAGTTTAATGCCCTTCCAATTTGCATTTTCTGTTTGTCATGCAAACTATGTTATAAATCTTGACATGAATGTGCATATTGCTCATGTGCTGTTTTTTTTATGCATCCAGAAAAACTAATTTATGTATTTGAGAAAAATTCAGTATCATGCACACATTACTTTTGCACTGTAATCCTCATCTTCCCTACTTTCCCTTCAGCTTCCAAATTGCAAGAAAGTAATAAACCTTGCATTTGGGATATCTACCAGAAGTTTTTTTTTTTTTTTTTAACAAAGAAAACCCAAATAGGGGAAGTGGGAAATTTAGGTGATGTAATGGAATAGAATTTCTTCAATTTCATAATATGATTAGATACAGATATGTACGCTCTACTTCTCCTACTTTTCCTATAATTCCTACTAAATACAAATACAATCCAAATAGAAGTAGGAATACACAAATATACTACACAAGTGTGTTTACTTTCAATAACAGGAGAGATCTGGAATATTTACAAGGAAAAAGAAAATGAATCCACTCTCTGAAACTGAAGTATGGATATAATATCTCAAGTGTAGAGTTTTTTCATCTTTCATTTATTAAGACTCTAGTCTATAGTAATTGTCTAATTTAAAAAATTAAGCTTGTAAATGGAGAAGGCTGCTCATTATATAACATTTTGGTATGCTTATGCAGAAGATTAGCCAGCTCTTGGTTCAGATTGCACAAATGAATGAGATGATATCTGCACGCAAGAAGATTCCTGTTACCAGAGTTGGTTGATTAATCAGGAGTTCTGTTTGCAGGTGCTACTAGGTTCCCAACATCTTCCATTTTTATTCACAGAGAGAAAGAAAGACATGTATGTGTAGCTTTGTATTTAGACGCTTGTCTGTTAAATTGGCGACTGCACCAGTTTTCATTTGCTCATCTTAATTTACTTTTTTCACACACACACCTAGGCCTTTCATAACCCCTTTTTAAGGATTAGGATTTCACTTATGAACCAAACCCTTTGTGGCTTTGTGTTCCGGATGAGATTTTCGTATGCTGTTGGCAACTTTCTTTCAATTGTTTTTGGCCACCTCCCAATAATCTGGGTTTATTTGATCAGCATAATAGCATAAAATAAAATAAATAAAAGCCTTTATTACAAAAATAATTTAGATCTTTGTGCGTTTTGATGGTCTAATTTAAAACTTTTTTTTCCTTAACATGTTAGGTGAGATTTTTAAATTTCGTAGAATTTTTGTTCAAATTTTGAAGGAAAGTGTCTATCAACGTTAGGCTTGTTTGGTATTACTATTAAAATTATTGTTGAGAAAATAATAAGAGTGTTTAGTATGACACATGTGAATGAAATTTATTTATAAGTAGAATATTATAAGTAAATCCTTGTTTAATTTAAAAATTAAAAAGTATAAAATTATATATATATATATATATATATATATATATATATATATATATATTAAAATTTAACTAATATTTAAAAAACAATTTTAAGTTATTTTCTATGCTTTTTCTTTATAATAAAAGTCATATTTTTATTTGATTTACAAATAACTTTTTTTATAACTGAAATTATACTATATTTTTCATTATTAAAATTAAATAATTATTTGAAAATTTATTTAGTAGGCTATTAGTTGTAGATGAGTACACTCAAATAGTTCAGATGTAAATTAGCAACCAAACTTACATATTTAATTACAAATAAAAGATTGTATGTTTATTTTATTGCTATACTAATATCTATTTTTTCATGTCCTTTAATTTTAATGATTATTATGTTTTTTAATTTTATACTATTATGCCATATAGTGTAGTTATTTATTTATTTACTTTTGGGTGTTAAATTTTATACAAGAATTTACTGACAGAATTTCTTTTTTTTTTTTTTTGGAACTACAGTCTGTCTCACTCTCTTTTGGTCACTATCTCTCGTTATTTTGTCCCTTGCAAGATCACACGTGTAAGTAATATTGTAATATGGCGTTTTGATTTGTAGATGCATGCATATCAATTTTTGAGGTGATAATTTTTTCTATTGTTGGACACTATTCTAGATTTTCTATATATCTTAATAGTTTCTTTTTTTTTTTTTTTTATCAAATTTGTCACATAATAACCTTAGAAAACCCGTCCAATGTCCTACTGACAATTAATGTCAGTGGACAATGGATTGTCCTGTTGGACAAATTGGAATTGTATACTCTACATAGGAATAGGATGGATATAAATATGTATTATATATTTGTAGAAATTTCGTAACATCTCTCATTATTCTCTGGGTGCAGACTTTATGTTGTGCACTTGGAGAACTAATGGGAGATGCTGCCGAAATTTTTACAAATATATGACATGTCATTATCTGCCTGTTATTGGTAGAAATGATACAATTCTAATTGGGTTAGGGCCTTACCTTTCAACGCATGATTGGGGATATGTTGTAATTCTGATATCTGACATATCATTACTTATATTCACTTAATTATTACACAGCTATTAGCAAAATGGGATCAGATCGGAGATGGATGTATGCTAGGTTAAAAGATTGCCTATTAACCTCAAAATTCATAGAAGGTATTGAACAATTTATAACATTTGCTAAGCAACATCCAGAGTGGATGGATGGGGATAAACTGAAGTGTCCATGTAATCATCGAAAGTGTCAGAATCGTAATTATGTTGATGAGAATACAATTCGATTACATTTGATGAAGCATGGATTCGTGGCATATTATTATAAATGGATTCTACATGGGGAACCCCGCACAAGTAATATTGATAGTCAAAACATAAATGTTATGATAGCGGAGTCTGTTCAAGAGGTTGATAATAGCACAAGCAATACATATGAGCAAATGGTAATGGATGCAGCAGGTCCTAATTTCTTTCAGGATGTAATGGAGGAGCCTCCAAATCCATCAGCTCAAAAATTGTATGACATGTTACAAGCTGCTAATAAAGAGGTGTGGCCAGGTTGTGAAAGCCATTCGCAGCTCTCAGTTGTTACAAGGATGTTGAACATCAAGGTAGAACATCATTTGTCAGAAAGGTGTTTTTATGACATTTGTCAACTTATGAAAGAGGTGTTACCGGATGAAAATTTAATGACTAAAAACTTTTACAGTACAAAGAAGTTGGTCCAAGCATTGGGCCTACCTGTTGAGAAGATTCATTGTTGTACTAATGGATGTATGTTATATTGGGCTGAAGATAGTGAGTTAATGAATTGCAAATTTTGTGACCATCCACGGTTCAAATGACATAGTCGAGGCTCTTCTAATTTTCAAACCAATATCCCACATAAGAAAATGTACTACTTTCCTCTAACACAGAGATTGCAAAGATTATATGCTTCGAATGCAACAGCGAAAGAAATGAGATGGCACGCTGAGCATGACCATGAAGATGGGGTAATGCGTCATTGTTCATATGCAACTACATGGAAGCATTTTAATAAAGCACATCCTTCATTTGCTGTTGAGGTTTGGAATGTAAGGCTAGGACTGTGCACCAATGGGTTTCAACCATTCGGTCAGTCTGGACAACAATATTCATCTTGGCCAGTCATTGTCACTCCTTACAATTTGCCTCCTTGGTTATGTATGAAGGAAGAGTATATGTTCCTAACGGTAATAGTTCCTGGTCCGAGAAACCCAAAAGACAAATTGGATGTGTACTTACAGCCCCTTATTGCAGAGTTGAAACAGTTGTGGGAAGTTGGAGTTGAGACATATGATGCATCAAAGAAGAATAATTTTAATATGAGGGTTGCGTTATTATGGACAATAAGTGATTTCCCTGCATATTCAATGTTATCCATTGGAGCACAAAGAAAGACTGCTTGTCCATATTGTAGGGGCGATTCAGATGCATTCACATTGACAAAGGGTGGTAAACAATCATGGTTTGACAATCACCGTAAATTCTTACTAGCTAACCATCCTTTTAGACGGAATAAAATTGCTTTTAGAAAGAACAAGACAATTACAAAAAGTGCTCCCCCCATTCTATCTGGTGAGGAAATTTTAGAACAAATAGAACATCTAGGATTAATGTGTGTCACAGATATGGGTGCAGATGAGAATAACGATATGAAGCAAAAACACGGGTTGGAAGAGACGGAGCATTTTTTGGGATTTGCCATATTGGAGTACTAACATGCTTCGCCACAACCTGGATGTCATGCATATAGAGAAAAATGTATTTGAAAATATTTTTAATACTGTGATGAATGTTGAAGGGAAGACGAAGGATAATGCAAAATCAAGGGAAGATTTGAAAGAGTTTTGTCACCGACCTGAGTTAGAGAGGGATATGGCAACAGGAAAGTATCCTAAAGCATGTTACACATTAGACAAACAATCAAAAGTAGTATTGTGTGAATGGCTTAAAAATCTTAGATTCCCAGATGGTTATGTGTCAAACAAGGGTAGGTGTATAGACATGCGAAAACTAAAGTTGTTTGGGATGAAAAGCCATGATTATCATGTCTTTATGCAAAGATTACTCCCAATAGCATTTAGGGAATTGCTTCCAAAAAATGTGTGGCAAGCATTGACCGAATTGAGCAATTTCTTTAGAGAGTTAACTTCAACAACACTTAGAGAAGAAGCCATGTTACAGCTCAATGAAGAGATTCCTATAATATTATGTAAACTTGAGCGTATATTCCCTCCAAGTTTCTTTGACTCCATGGAACATCTCCCAGTGCATTTGGCTTATGAAGCATGGATTGCTGGTCCTGTGCAATATCGGTGGATGTATCCATTTGAGAGGTAACTAATTTAATGTATCATTGTATACTATCATTACATGGAGAAATAAAAACTTTGTTGTGACTAAATAGTAAATGGTGCAAGTACCTTAGGAAGTTAAAAAATAATGTGAAAAATAAAGCCAAAGTGGAAGGTTCCATATGCAATGCATACTTAGTTGAAGAAGCATCGTCATTCTGCGCTCATTATTTTGAACCCCATGTCAATACAAGGCATCGAAAGGTTCCATGAAATGATGATACAGTCGAACATATGGATGAACATCCAGGGAATCTATCAATTTTCACTCATTCTGGTAGGCCACTAGGAAAAGGAAAGGTTAGATATCTCACAGAACAAGAATTTCAAGCAGCACAAATGTACATCTTGTTGAATTGTATAGAAGTAAAACCGTACATTGAGTAAGTTTTTCTAATATTCAATTATTATAATTGTTGCAATGCCATTATTGATTCCAAACATGTAATTAACTATTTTCATTGTGTGCAGCATTTTTGTTAATGAGTTACACATGGCCAATCCAAATATCAATGATAAACAAGTTGATGAGAAACTAGAGCGTGAATTTGATAAGTGGTTCAATAAATATGTTCACAATCCCTCCAACAATATATCAAGCCAGTTTTTAAAGGATCTATCAAAGGGTCCATTAAGAAGTGTTATGTGCTACAATAGTTATGTAGTTAATGGTTATAAATTTCACACTAAAGGTTATGGTTCGCATAGGGCAACGATGAACAGTGGGGTATGTATCAAGGGGACTAATTACAGTACTAATGAAAGTGACTACTATGGACAATTAATTGAAGTGCTACGATTGGAGTACCCTGGATTACCAATCAAAAGAACTGTATTGTTTAAATGTGATTGGTTTGATCCAACACCAAATGTGGGAATAAAGATTCATCCAAAATATAAACTTGTGGATATTAATCATAAAAGATCCTTCAATAGGTATGAACCATTTGTTCTTGCTATCCAAGCTGCTCAGGTGAATTATTCCATATATCCAAGCTTAAAACGTGACAAGGATGATTGGTGGGCTGTGTTCAAAATCAAAGCGAGATCTGTTATTGATCTTCCTGAGCAAGTGAATGTCACAACCCCCCCTGCACGGGAAGAACCATTTCAAGAAGATGAAATGGAAGTCCCTTTGATTCAAATTGACGATGATGATGATCAACAACAATATTTGAATGATCAAAACGGTGTACTAGTTGAAATTAATGAAGAGGATGTTGAAGATGAAGAAGAGCTTGAATTGGACTCAGAAAGTGATGAGGAATGCGATGATCTATATGATAGTGATACTAATTAGAATTAGGTATTTCTCTTAATGAATTTATATTTCTAAACTTGAAGTATAAACTCTAACTAATTTCATCTGTATTATGTATCATAAGTTGAATGAAGCTAACTAATTAATACAATTATTTATGCAGGATGCGAGGCAACGGTCGCAGGGGAGGTTTGTTGTGTCATTCACAGTCAAGGCAGTTACCTGTGCAGGATGAGCCCAATGATCAACTAGACCAATCTACACAGGGTCAGCCTCAGGTTCCTTCACGATCCACTGGGAGGTCGACACCAGATCCAGAGGGGTCTACTGCTTCAACACAGCATCGAGCTACACCTCCACCTCCACCGCCACCACCTATTACCCCATCTTCTGAGCCTGCAATTGGATCAACCTCTGGTCATGAAGGTCATTCAGTTGGGGCAGCACCAATATCATCGATGGATGGCCTATCACTCACTACATTTGGAAGAAAGAAAAGAATAAAGCTCATTAATGGCACGTAAGTATTTAAAATTAATTAACTTTATCTATGATTTGGTATTACATATCATTGGCAATTGAAGTACCGTGTTTCTACATTTACATAAAATCAATATATTTGCTATCTTTCTTTTGTACAGGTTACATCCATCTGAGGAATGTGCTAAGAAGATAAAGAATATCTTCAAGGAGAGGATGGACCCAGAGGGGCACTGTTGGAAAACTATCACGCCTGAAACAAAAGAGTTTTACTGGGATGAATTTCAAGTAATAAAATAAATATTTAAATATAATTAGCTATCGGATAACTAATTTGCATAGTTTATGAAACCTCAAAAAAGAATGCTATGAACAAATATCATTTAAGTGATGAGAATTTGTGAATTAATGTAAAAGTACACAATTGAAGTATATTAATGCTTAAATGATCTATATGTACAGCTTGTGTGATATTGAAAATATGTATTGTTGTGAGTTGTTGTAGTTGGGGTGGATGTTATTTATTGTTGAGAATATATGAAGCGTTTTTAACAGGTGCAATTAATACCTAATAACTAGGCTAGATTGTCCAAAATTAAGGGGAAATGCTGTCAATTTTTTTCTAAAATATTATCATACTAATACAACTGTCTTAATTTTTATTTATTTTATACCGTAAATACTTTGATTGGCAAGAGGTGACTCCACTAGTAAAGGAAGCTTGAGGCGTAAGGTCGCAGAGCGCTATAAGGCCCTAATGTGCAATGTCGAAAGGAAAATCCAAGGTCATCGTGCCTAATAGTACAATGCAAAAATGGAAGGAGGCATGGAGTAGCCTGAGTTTAAAGCCAAGAGCAATCGGGCCATCGCTAACTGTTGTAGTGAGATAGGGAGTTGGGGTGCATCTCTAGACACACAGGGGTCTGGTTTCACATGCTACTCACGCAGATAGAATGGTAATGATTTCATATTTACTATAGGATGGTAATGATTTCATATTTACTAGTTTTGTTATTGTCTGTCTACATATTAGTAGCAAATAATTGAACATTATTATAAACATCACTAAAATCATTATATCTTTTTAGGAAGCCCAGCTTGGCCGAAGACCTTTTCCTTATGAACCTTTCCATAAGACCCACACTAGGAAAGGCACCTCCGATATGGTTGATTCACGAGCGCAATCAATTAAGGTAAGTGAACAAGTATTTTATGTCTTTCAATTATATGAAAAAAATGAATAAGTGAGTTTTTTATTCAATTGCCAAGAAAAATAAATTTAAAATATGTGTATTGACTTATGCAGGATGCATTTTTGGTGCTTAAGGAGCAGTCGTCTCAACCACAAGAGGGGTGCAGTGACCCTCCTATTGTAGATGAGGTCGCACTATATTATCAAGTTGTGGTAGGGGGGGGAGAAGAAGAACAGGGTTTATGGCATTGGATCTCAAGCATCAATTTTTAACCCTAGCTCATCTTCTACTGCATCCTATTGTGCTCAGTCAGAGGCAATGGAGGAAGAGATTCAACAATTGCATCAGACTATTGCAACGCTCAAGGATAGTTTGGTTGCAATGGAGGAGAGAGATCGACAACGCGAGTTGATGCTAGAGGAGAGATATAGACAACGTGAGCAGACACTGGAGGAGCGCATGCAACAAATGATGCAAAACATGATGGCACAAATGATGCAGGGTACGCAGTTTACAGCCCCAACTCCACATGCGACTCATCAAGATGATGGTAGAGAGGCTGATAGTGGTGATGAGTGATTATCTTGTTGATGACAAGTAGCTTGTTTTTTTGTTATTATGATATTTTATTTTTCCATACAGTATATTATTGTCATAACCCTTCACTGTCATATTTATATATAATATTGACTGATATTTGATATTTGATAGCCTGATATTATAAATATTATGATATTGAGCATTTGAAATTAATATTATATTATATGCTTCAATACAGGAAATAATATATTAAATAAAAAAATAAAAATTTTCTACTAGTAATTTGAAACAGATTAAAAACGAATTTTTCCGTTTCTAATCCAATAACACAAGGATCAGTTTCAGAATTTAGAAACCGATTTGAAACGGAATTTCTGTTTCAAAAAAATTGAAACCAAAATATCAATTTTTAAATTAAAACGGAATTTGAAACCGAATATATGTGGTTTCTAAATTTGAAACGGAATAGTGGTTTGAAAATAGCTTCAGAATTTGAAATAGACGCCATTTTCCGTTTCAAATTTATTTAGAAACTTGTGGATTTAAAACTGAATATTTCAGTTTCAAATCGATTTCTAAATGTATTTAGAAACCGATTTTCACTGATTTGAAACCGAATATTCGGTTTCAAATCTCCTTTTTTCTTGTAGTGACTAATGCAAGATAAGTCAATAATGGATGTGCCTGAGATTTTGAGCATTAAGGTCTAGGTAAAGCATTGAACCTCACATGAGATGTGATAGGCGAGGAGTTGCTCGCTTATAGTTTATTGTAATTCCAATAATGGACGTACCTGAGGATGATCAGTAGGATTATAAGAATTCAATCACCTACTAGAAATCCATCCAGCTTGGATTTCCATTTTCTACTTTGGAAGTGTAGGATTCGCTAAGTTAGTGGGAGGACCAATTTGATTAAAAGACCATAATCATTTTGGTTAAATACATAATATATTTACTAATTAATTTGATTATTTTCTACATTTAATTTTCTGATAATAATGAGTGCACTACAACCACCACCATCCAATATCCTTGCAAGTGTACTTGATCGCAATAGGTTGACAAGACCTAATCTATTTAATTGGCTAAGAAATTTGAAACTTCTCCTGAACCTTGAACATATAGGATATGTTCTAGACTCAAATGTTCCTGGTCCCTTACCTCCAGAGGCCACACAAGAGGAACAGGAAACTTTGGACAAGTGGAAGGAGCATGATATGAGAGTCAAGTGTTACATGTTTGCTTCTATGAGTAATGAGTTACAGAAGCAGCATGAGAACATGCAGAGTGCGAGTGAGATCCTTCTTCACCTATAAGAGTTGTATGGTGAGCACAGCAGGAATGCTAGGTATGAGATATCTAAACAGCTGTTCTGTATGAGGATATCTGAAGGACAGAATGTGGGGATCATGTCCACAGGATGATTCGGCTGATTTAGTAACTGGAACATCTTGACTTTAACATGGATTTCTAACTGCAAACGGATTTATCCTTCAGTCCCTTCCTGAGTCTTTTGGGAATTTTATGACAAATTTCCATTAACTAAACAGGAATGCACCTTGGTTGGTTTACTCAACATGCTGGTTATTGCCCAAAAAAATATGCCGGGCAATAAAGGAAAAGAGGTAGCTTTGATTGCATCTTCTTCTGCAGGAAAATCCAACAAGAAAAAGGGTAATTAGAAAAAGAAACCTCAGATTCTTGGTCCTTCCAAGAAGATAGCTAAACAGAAAAACGAAGATCAAAGCTGACAAAGGCAAAGGAAAGTGTTTTCACTACTAGCAGGATGGGCACTGGAAAGGGAACTGCCCAGAGTATATCAATCTAAAAGAATGCAATGCCATGATGAAAATCAACTCAAGTTCAAAATATATTTAGCACTTAAGATTAGGTTATGTTGTAGAAGATAGGATTGCAAAACTGGAGAAAATGGGGATTTTATCCTCATTGGGCTCTGAGCCTACTCCAAATGTGAATCCTGCCTTCAGGGCAAAATGACTAGATCATCCTTTGTTGGACAAGGACTAAAAGCTGAAAATATTTTAGAACTAATACATAGTGATGTATGTGGTCCATTTAAAGAAATGGCTAGAGGTGGTTTTCATTATTTTATTGCCTTTACTGATGATAAATCAAGTTTTGGGTATTAGTATTTGATGAAATACAAACATGAATCCTTTGAAAAAGTTCAAAGAATTTAAATCTGAAGTAGAAAATCAAACAGGAAAAAGTATTAAAGCTCTTATCAGATCGTGTAGGTGAATACTTGAGTACTAAATTTGATGAATACTTGAGAGAGCATGGCATTGTTTCCTAGATGACTCCTCCAAGAACACCACAGCTGAATGGTGTATCTGAAAGGAGAAATCGTACCCTATTGGATATGGTACGTAGTATGATGAGCTATACTGATATGCCAATCTCCTTTTGGGGATTTGCATTAGAATCAACTTTGTATATTTTGAATAGGATTCCATCTAAATCAGTATCTTCCACACCTTATGAGATATGGCATGGAAGAAAATCAAGTCTTAAGCATATTAAGATTTAGGGTTGTCCAGCTTATATCAAAAAGTTGAACACTGATAAATTGGGAACTAGATCAGAAAATGGTCAATTTGTTGGATATCAAAAAGATAGTTTTGGATATTATTTACCTACATCACAAAAGGTTGTGGTAAGTAGAGATACCACATTTCTTGAACAACAGTTTGTTCAAGAAGGAGGCAAAGGAAGGCAAATAGAGTTAGAATTGGAGAATTCTGACTAACCAACAATCAGATGGATATAGATCCATCTAGTCAACTTACACCTATGGATGAAACATCTACAACTGTTCCTCATAGATCAACCAGGGTATCTCACCCACCAATGAGATATGGTTTCCTTCATGAAGAAGAACAAGAGTTGTCTACTCATGAAGAAGTAGATCATGGAGATGATCCACTTACCTATGAAGAAGCTATATCAGATATAAACTCTTCAAAATGGATTGATGCTATGAAATCCTAGATTAATTCCATGCATAAGAATCAAGTTTGGGATCTTGTTGACCCACCTGAAGGTATTGTACCTATAGGGAACAAATGGGTTTTCAAGAAGAAAATTAGTTCTGATGGAAAGGTAGAGACCTATAACGCAAGGCTAGTAGCGAAAGGGTTTCGCCAAAGGCAAGGAATCAACTATGAGGAGATTTTCTCGCCTGTTACCATGCTTAAATCAATTAGGATTCTATTAGCAATAGTTGCATACTATGATTATAAGATTTGGCAGATGGATGTCAAAAAAGCTTTTCTTAATGAATACATTGAAGAAAATATTTTCATGGAACAACCTAGGGGTTTTAAATCCCAAAATGGTTCCAAAGTGCGCAAGCTAAAGCGATCTATTTATGGGTTAAAACAAGCTTCGAGGAGTTGGAACATCCATTTTGATGAAGCCATTAAGTCATTTGGTTTTATGAAAAATGAGGATGAGCCATGTGTATATAAGAAGGTTAGTGATGGTGCTGTCACTTTCCTTGTCTTATATGTGGATAATATTCTGTTGATAGGTAATGACACAGGTATGTTGACAACTATAAAGGTATGGTTGTCAAATACATTCTCCATGAAAGACTTTGGGGAGGCAACTTATATTTTTGGGATTCCCATCTATAGAGATAGAGCGAAATGAATAATTGGTTTATCCCAAAGTCTATACTTGGAAAAGGTGTTAAAGAGGTTTAACATGCTTGATTCTAAGAGAGGATTGTTACCAGTGAGACATGATATCCACTTTTCTAAAGAGATGCCTCCAAAGACACCTGAAGAAAGAGATAAAATAGCCAGGATTCCATATGCTTCAGCTATTAGAAGTTTGATGTATGCAATGTTGTGTACTAGGCTGGATATCGCATATGTTGTTAGTTTGACTAGCAGGTATCAATCTAATCTAGGTTTGAAGCACTGGATAGCTGTCAAGAATATTCTTAAGTACTTGAGAAGAACTAAGGATTTATTCTTGATATATGGAGGTGGTGACTTGCAATTGGATGGTTATACAGATTTTGATTTCCAATTAGATATCGATGATAAAAGTTTACCTCTGGGTATGTGTTCATTTGTAATGGAGGTGTAGTCAGTTGGAAGAGTTCCAAACAAAGCATGACTATAGATTCCACTACAGAGGCTGAGTATATTGCTGTATCAGATGCTACAAAAGAAGCTGTTTGGATATAAGGAAACTCAGTCTCACCAGAAATCCAAACACATAAAATGACGCTACCACATTATCAGAGAGATAGTTGGGCAAGGTGATGTAGCCATGCAGAAAATAGCATCAGCTAAAAATCTAGTTGATCCATTCACTAAGCCTATGTCACAAGCTCAATTAGACCGACATCTTGTGTAACACCCCTATGTTGGGTAGTGCGTTCTACTGTTCCGATGACCAGTGTTGTCCGGACAGCTAGGATGCCTAGAACTACACTTAGTTATGAGTGAGGAGACAGAAAATAATGAAATACAAGAAAAGAAAGTACAAGAAAAACAAAGAAAAAATAATAGCAATGAAATGTAACTAAGTTAAATGAGCCAAGAACCCTAGCGATGGGTAACAGCACCGGGAAGTTGCGGTGTGGACCATTGACTAGCCCTGGACCGCGGGGAACCCTGAAAAATATTTTCAAGACTTAAATAGGCATCTATTGAAGTATAAATATCATTAGAAATATCAAAGAAAAATTAATTAATTAGTAAAAAGAAAAACGGGAAATCGAGAAAATGACAAAACTCAATGTTACCGAAAAATCGGGAATGCAACCCGAACAGGGGCATTGTGGTCATTTAACACCCTGAGTTGTCTTTTGACCTAAATTTCCATTAAAAATAAATAATGTTACACTTGGAAAATGTCATGAAAAATTAAATTGGTGGTACATAGTTTAAATAGCAAAAGATAGGAATTAAATGTGGAATTTGGAAACTTTAGAATAAACAAATATTAAATCTTCACTTAGTGCTCTACTCACTCCATTAAGTGGACATGTAATCAGCATATTGTGGCAGAAACTCCATCTTCTTCAACCTCCCAAAAACCAATCGAAACCAAGAAAGGAATTCCTCCATGGCCGTCCCACCTTTGAGCTTCCATTTCTCATGATCAAGCTATGATCCTTATATTTTCCTTCACTAAAGTTGTTCTACATAACTTGGGCAGTAGATAGGCAGCAAGAAAATTAAGTTTTGGTGAGGTTTAGAAGAATTTCAAAAGTAGTAAGTATTTATTTTTTATTCTTGTTTCATTAAACCTTGAATGGATGTTTTGGGTAGTTGATTTACGGAAGGATTTTTGAAGTTTGATGAGTTAATGGAGAGGTATTTTTTTTGGCAGCCATGGAACTTCAATAAGAGCAGTTTATCCTTGCATGTAAATGGTAGATTAAAGTGTTGATGTAAGTGTTTATGTGTATAGGAATAAATTTGATAATGTATACTAAATGTATGTGTGATAGTACACTTGATTTTGGAAGCTTGGAAGCTAATTGAAGGAGATGTACAATCGAAAACTTTGAAGTGTAGACCAAAATGTGTTGTTTCATGGTTTGGTTTATGGAATTATATTGTTGAATTATGGTGCTTGTTATGGCAGCATGTATATGTGTATACAGTTTTGAATATGGACATGTAAATGAGCTATGTCATGTGGTTAAATTGTTTGTGATTAGACTTGGAAAATTCTGTACTATAATATGCATATTGAGAATGGTTATAAGCTGCCAAAATAACCAAAAATGAGTTACTACATGTGTTTATGTTATGGTACAAACCAGAAATGACATGGAAGAGTGACTTGGTAAGCATAGGATATATAATTGGTAAAGGGTGAATAATGTGCAATAGGGCAGTGTAGGTTTTAGCTTAGAACCTTAAGTGTGTGGCTTCAATTGGTATGAGACCTGTGACACCCCTTACCCGTGTACAGTATACCCGAGTAAGTAATGCCACACGGTGTACCGGCACACTCTAATATTCCTTAATTAATTTATATCATGCTTTTGAATATAACTTGTAAAATATAACTCATTTAAGTCATTTATTAAAATCATAATTTATTTGAGGTTCCGTAAATTTTAAAGAAAATCCGGCAGAGTACCGGCTAAAAATGGAGAAAACAGTTCTTCGGAACCTGTTAAAAACACTTCCAATGAACAAATTCATTCATTCTCAACTCCAATATCATCACAAAGCTCAATATCAAGATCTCAACATTTTTTTCAATTTCAGGTCTCAACAACCTTTTCATTTCTCAAACATCCATTTCTCAGGGTTCTCATATATAAATAACAATTAAATACTCAAATTATTTCCATACATAACCATAAATCTTTATTATTTACATGAACCTCAAAATACATTACATAAATCCCAAATACATATGAGAAAACAAATATTTAATTACAAAATGACATCTAATGTCCTACCAATGCTGCAGTGATGAGGTGACACGGACATCGTGCGTAATCGCAGATGGACTCACCCAGTCTGCGGTCTACTGGGCTCACGATCTGTATCTCCAGTACCTACGTGTGGCAAAAGCAACGCGCTAAGCAATAATGCTTAGTGGTGCAATAATATAATAAAAGAAAATAGCAAGAAATTAAATGTGTAGTGAATGTATATGTTTCATTTGCTTGGTATTTGTATATTATTTACTTTGTCCACTTTTATTCATTTGGTTGCCCCAAGTAACCTACACTAGGCATCGGGCTGGATAACGTATGGCGCACTTTGGGTATCTAGTAACTCGGGCCGTCACACCATCGGTCACATATGCATCTCCGGTGTGCAATGAACGCCTACCAAGTCAGAATAATCTCGTGCACAAGGCCAAATATCAATGCAAAGTCGAATGGCTAAAAGCCATGAAATCACTGAATGGCATATTGCCATATGCGATCTTGCTAATCGAACCCTATTGGCATGCCAAACTATCCAAACCAATCATTTTAGGTATACCAGGGCATTTGAAACTTTTAAATTCTTCAATTTGTGCATTTCAAGTTTTGGTGTCACTATTCACCTCTTTGGTCAACAAAAATGTTGACTTTTGGATAGAAAATATGTACATTGACTTTGGCACTCCCAACATACCACATTTTACATTTAAAACTTGTTAGAAATGGTCACCATTACCATTTCTAACTTAAAACCAAGAGGGCAGAAAATTTCAGTTTTTGAGACCCAACTTCACTGTTCCATTGGACACTGTTGCCGTGAGAATTTGAAGAAATGGCAAACATGAAAGTTGTTCCTTATTTTGTCTAGTTAAATTTCCTTTTTTGAATCACTCCATTTGGAGTTTTGTAGCTCCAGATATGATCCAAAAACCACAGCTGGCCGGATTTGCATTCTGCAGAAATTACCATATCTACAGTAACATGAATAGTGACTGCCACTGCCATTTTGGTTAGGTTATGGCCATAATTTGGGGTAGCTTCCTTCATGAAAGTTGTTTGTCTATGTCTTAACTTGTTGCTGTAAAAATTTCAGGTCAATTGACCAAATCTATAGTGAGTTATGGCCAAATGAACAGTTACTGTTCATTTGGTCAATTCTGCAGGGGCTGTTGCAGAGTGTCCGGATTGGGGCCAAGTTTTGGTCCTCTTGCTTTGGTCTTTTGGGCATGGTTTCTTCAGCAAAAACGTGCCATTATAAGCCTAGTTTCATGTCAAATTGGCCAAACACCAATTGGGCCAACACAGCCAAAGTTATGGCAGTGCAAGTGGACTGAATTTTTAGTCCTTCTGCTGCTGTCCTAGGGCAGCCTGCAACTTCACTTTGCAATCCTATTTTTCAGTCCATTTGATGGTCAACTTACCTAAAATGGTCACTAATTGACCATTAAAATGTGCTCTAACAATTTCCTAAGCCAAGTCAATTTTTCACCCTCAAAACCCTGGTTTCCATTCCAATTTACCCATGCACCTTGGTTAAGCACACTAAATCATTATCTATGTAGATATATAGCTTAAACATAATCTCCAATTCATTCTAAGTCCATTAAAATCATCAAGACACTCCATTATTGTTCCCTCATTAGGGCTGCCGAAATTCAAGGCATGCATAAACATAAATTTCATTCATTTAAGTTACAAATTCTTGCTCACTTTAAGGCTTTAACATGGAATAAAGGAGATTTAAGTATATATATGCACTAACCTTGAATAGGGCAGATTTCTCCCCACTTAAAACTTCACTTTCCTTCACTTTCTAGGCTGCCAAACACTTCCCCAAGAGGTGTGATTAAGTTTTAATGAAGGGGTTTAGGGTTTAGTGGTGGAAACAAAGGAGAAAGGGAGCTTGGGAAGTGAGGTTTAATGGAGGTTGAGAGAGAGAGAATTCCGCTGGAACTGGAGAGGACGAAGGCAGCTGCAATTTAATTATTTTGGTCTTAATTTTGTCTCTTTTAAGTATTTAAGAAAGTTTATTAGCTTGTGATTGGTTGGTGAGTTTTAAATGACATCACAATGATGTCATAAATAAGCTTTTCTTTGATTTTTCTTTTCTTTTCATCACTACTCAATTTCAATTTAATTTTTAGTAATGTTTATTCATATTTTATGTCATATTAATTATTTACTCAACTGGACAAGTCGGCCAAAAATCACCTCTGAAGGCGAAATGACCAAAATGCCCTCCGTTTGGCTTAACGGGTCAAAATTGTCTGTACCGATTGAAAAATTTTTCTAGGTATTTTCTTGGCATTCTAATGCCATGGGAACCTCAATAACCCTTCTCTGGAGTCCCAAAAACTATTTTTTAATTTTTCCCCTGGGTCTAGGGCTCCTCGTTGCGAGAACCGCAACTTCCCTCTGGTTTACCCCTCGCTAGGGCACCGGCTCGTTTAACTTGGTTGTATTTTATTTCTAAAATTTTTACTAAATTTTTCTTATTAATATTTGAGTTAATTATGATTCCTGACTTTAATTTAAATATTTTTCCGGATGTTCTAGCTGTCCGGACCGACACCGGTCACCGAAACAGTAGAATGTACGGAGTTGTTATCGGGAGGGTGTTACAACTCTTCCCCTCTAATTTAAATTTCGTCCTCGAAATTTACCTGATGCAAACAGTTGAGGGAATTGTTGCCTCATCGTTTCTTCACTTTTCCAAGTTGCCTCCTCGGTGTTGTGGTGCCTCCAAAGCACTTTCACCAGTGGAATCTGCTTGTTCCTCAACTCTTTTACTGCCCGAGCTAGGACTCGTAGAGGTTCTTCTTCATATGTCAAATCCGGTTGTATTTCAATTTCTTCTCTGGAGATGACATGTGAAGGGTCTGAGCGGTATCTTCTGAGCATGGATACGTGGAACACATTGTGGATCTTGTCCAGCTCTGGTGGTAAAGCTAGCCTATAGGCCACTGGACCCACACGTTCAATGACTTCATATGGGCCAATGAACCTAGGGCTTAACTTACCTTTCCTTCCAAACCTCAATACTTTCTTCCATGGTGACACCTTGAGGAACACCTTGTCGCCAACCACATATTCTATTTCTTTTCTCTTGGTCGGCATAAGATTTACATGCATGCGAGGCAACTTTCGATTGGCTTTGATTATCTTTACCTTCTCCTCGATCTGTTTCACCAGTGCAGCCCTACGATTTATCTTCACCCAATTTAGTCCAAAGACTGCTGAGTTCTACATTTTCTCCCATACAGTGCTTCATATGGGGCCATTTGGATATTAGCTTGGTAGCTATTGTTGTATGCAAATTCTGCCAGTGGGAGGTATCTATCCCAATTTCCCTCAAACTCAATGACACAACTCCTCAGCATATCCTCAAGGACCTGACAAGTATTTCACGTTATTGTTATCATTTCAATTCAATATTTGTATCAATTTCATTGGTTTCAATTATTTACCTGGATTACTCTTTCAGATTGCCCATCCGTCTGAGGATGGAAAGCTGTGCTGAAATGGAGTTGTGTACCCAAGGATTCATGCAACTTCTTCCAGAATCTCGATGTAAACCTTGGGTCTCGATCAGATATGATGGAAAGTGGAATTCCATGCGATCTAACTATCTCAGCGATATACAATCGCTAACTTCTCCGTGAGTAGTCGGTCCTAATCGGCGAGAAAGTGTCTTGACTTTGTCAATCTATCAACTATCACCCATCTTGCATCATGTTTCTTCCGGTGAGAGGTAGCCCACTTACAAAATCCATGGTGACCGATCCCATTTCCATTCGGTATGCGTATAGGTAAGCAAACCCGATGGAACTTGATGTTCTGCTTTGACTTGCTGACATGTCAAGCATTTAGTCACATAGTCAGCTATGTCCTTCTTCATACCAGGCCACCAATACTGGAGCTTCAGATCATGATACATCTTTGTACTTCCTGGGTGCATAGCATATACACTGGTGTGTGCCTCGTTTAGAATACTGGCTTTCAATTCCCCATTATCTGGTACACACAGTCTTCCTTTGTAGTGCAGACACCCATCTGCTTTCACCTCATAGTCAGCTGCTTTTCCCTCTGGGAGTTTGCTCATAATAGCGATAACTTTTCATCTACTTTTGCCCATCTAAAATCTGCATGTGAGTTTGGCCTCACTTGCAACTCAGCCAAAATAGCTCCATCTCGAATCAAAGATAGACGGGCATTCAATGATCTCAAAGCTGTGATGGATTTTCTGCTCAAAGCATCAGCAACTACATTTGCCTTCCCAGGATGGTAGTCGATTACACAATCATAATCCTTCAGGAACTCAATCCATCGCCTCTGTCTAAGGTTGAGCTCCTTCTGGGTTGGCAAGTATTTCAGGCTTTTGTGGTCTGTATACTTGTAGCACTTTTCACCATACAAGTAGTGCCGCCATAACTTCAGTGCGAAGATAATTGCCGCGAGCTCTAGATCATGGGTAGGGTAGTTCTGTTCATGTGGCCTTAGCTACCTGGAAGCATAGGCGATCACTTTCCCCTCTTGCATCAATACACACCCTAACCCATTATGTGAGGCATCACTGTAGACCACGAAGTCCTTTCCTGACACTGGTTGTGTTAACACTGGTGCCTCTGTCAACATAGCCTTCAACTTCTCAAAACTGGTCTGACACTTGTCATTCCAGTCAAATCTGACATTCTTGTGTAACAACTTGGTCATTGGAGCAGCTATTAGGGAAAATCCCTTCACAAATCTTCTGTAATACCCAGCTAGCCCCAAGAAGCTTCTGACCTCAGTTGTATTCCTGGGAGGCTTCCATTCCATCACTGCTTCTATTTTCTTGGGATCCACCCTAATCCCATCACCGACACTATGTGTCCAAGGAATGCAATCTCATTCACCAAAAGTCACACTTGGACAACTTAGCATACTGACTTCTTTTCTCTCGTGGTTTGCGTAACAATCCTCAAATGCTCATCATGTTCTTCCTCGGTCTTTGAATACACCAAAATATCATCAATAAAGAACACTACGAACCGATCTAAGTTTGTATGTAAGATACGGTTCATAAGGTCCATGAATGCCGCTTGTGCATTTGTTAAGCCAAAGGGCATCACTAGGAACTAATAATGCCCATATCGGGTCTGAATGCGATCTTTGGCACATCTGCATCCTTCACTCTCAATCGATGATATCCTCGACCGAGATCAATCTTGGAAAACACTCGCTTCCTTTAATCGATCAAACAGATCATCAATTCTAGGCAATGGATATTTGTTCTTCATACCACTTTATTCAACCGCCAGAATCGATGCATAGTCTCAAAGTCCCATCCTTTTTTTCACAAACAAGACCGGAGCTCCCCATGGTGACACATCTGGGCGTATGAACCCCTTATCAAGCAACTCTTGCAACCGAGTTTTCAACTCCCTCAATTCGATGGGTGCCATCCTATAAGGAGCAATGGAAATGGGTGTTGTACCCAAGTTGTCTCAATAGCAAATTCAACTTCCCTTTCTCGTGGCAAACTGTGCAACTCTTCAAGAAATACCTGCAGGAAGTCTCTCACTGTGGGTATGTCACTCAGTTTGGCTTAGCACGCCTAGTATCCACCACATGTGCTAGGTAGGCTTCACGACCTTTTCTCATCATTCTTCTTGCAACTGTGGTTGAGATGACATTGGACAAGAAATCATCCTTTCCCCACAACCGTGATCTCATTACCCTCAAGTTTTTAGAGAAATTCTCTTCAATTTGCAATCAACTATTGCTCGATGACGTGACAACCAGTCCATTCCCAAAATCACGTCAAACTCATGGAAAGGCAACTCAATCAGTGCGCCAAGAATTCATACCTCAATCCTCAACGCAACCCTTGTATACTTTGTTCACTACCACATCGTGGCCCAATGGATTAGTGACCGTAATGTCTTGGTCACTCTCCCTACCAATATCCCCTTTCTACCGGTAGGTTGATGCAAATGTAGGAATGAGTGGATCTGGATCCACCAATGCATGCACAGTGTAGTGTAGAGGAGAACGCACTCGATGATGTCCGGGGCATCTTGCTCCTCCCGAGCTCTCAAGGCATAATTTACGCAGTGGTCCATTATCCGCCTCTCACGACTCGATGCGAGCCTCGAGATGGTCCCATAGCTGGATTTACTGCACCTTCTACCCTTGGTGGTGTAGGAGCAGTGCGTCGCTTGTGTTGGAGTAGCCAGAGTAGTTCTGCGTGACGCTTCTTCAATCGATGCTCGCTGACCCACACCTCAAGTAGGCACCGATTTCTCCAACATTCCCCCTTGTGCCATTTCGTGCAATGCGGACATGCGTAAGATGTTGGGGCTGGTCCTTGAACCCCATCCTCGAGAGCGCCACTGATGGTGTGGACTGACCTCTCCTAGGGGTGAACTGTGGCCTGGGCCCCTGAGACTGACCCTGACCCTGTGGTTGACCCGAACTTTGTGCAGGAGGACCCTTGAACTTCTTCCCAAATGCAGGGGCTAAACTAGACTGACCCGGTCCCCTCTTCTGCTGTCTCTCTCTTCTAGTCTGCTCACTGATTCTTACTTTTTCCACCTTTATTGCAGCTTCCACTAACTTGGTAAATTCTATGATTCCCAAGGCAGTGAGCTGGATCTTGATGTTGTCATTTAGTCCCTCTTCAAATCTCTTGCACCTTTCAGCTTCATTAGGGACTATCTCCCTTCCATAACGGCTTAATCGAAAAAACTCCTTCTCATATTCGGCCACTGACAGCTGTCTCTGCCTCAAGTTAATAAACTCTCTTCTTCTCTCTTCCAGATATACAGTACCCACATATTTCTTCTTAAATTCTGAAAGAAAGAAGTCCCAAGTTACAGCTTCCATCTGCACTTCACTAGACACGGTGTCCCACCACTCATATGTATCATCTTGCAGTAAAGAGATGGCAGCTTTCAGGTTTTGCTCTGGAGTGCAGTGAAGTTGTTTTAGTACTCTGCCTATTCTGTTCAACCAATTCTCGGCTGCAACAGAGTCATCTTCTCTCTTTCCATAGAAGCCCACAGCTCCAAACTTCCTTAGCCTTTCCAGGTGTGATTTCTGCTGTGGAGCTGGTGGTGGTGGTGGTGGTGCTGGCATTACCCCGGCCATTTGTCTGAAGAAGTCTGCCATTTGTTGGAACATGGTCTATGGAGGCTGAAAGGTGCTCGCTTGAGCCGGGCGGAGCAGATTCTCTCATGCCCCAGGGCCTCACCGCTGCAGTGGAGCATGACTCTCCACTTCCTCCTCAACGGCTCTCTGAGATGAAGGATCCATATCCTATTCAAAATAAGAAAGATAAACAGATCTGCGTTAGTGTCACCTCGACTCTTACAAATGCAATGCATGGTATGGACTCAATCTAGGCCCAGAAACGCCTAAACCATGCTCTGATACCACTAAATGTGACACCCCTTACCCGTGTACAGTAAACCAGATTAAGAAATGCAACACTGTGTACTCGCACACTCTAATATTCCTTAATTAATTTATATCATGCTTTTGAATATAACTTGTAAAATATAACTCATTTAAGTCATTTATTAAAATCATAATTTATTTGAGGTTCCGTAAATTTTAAAGAAAATCCGGCAGAGTACCGGCTAAAAATGGAGAAAACAGTTCTTCGGAACCTGTTAAAAACACTTCCAATGAACAAATTCATTCATTCTCAACTCCAATATCACCACAAAGCTCAATATCAAGATCTCAACATTTTTTTCAATTTCAGGTCTCAACAACCTTTTTATTTCTCAAACATCCATTTCTCAGGGTTCTCATATATAAATAACAATTAAATACTCAAATTATTTCCATACATAACCATAAATCTTTATTATTTACATGAACCTCAAAATACATTACATAAATCCCAAATACATATGAGAAAACAAATATTTAATTACAAAATGACAAAATGACATCTAATGTCCTACCAATGCACTGCAGGTGATGAGGTGACACGCATAATCGTGCAGAACTGCAGGATGGACTCACCCAGTCTGCGGTCTACTGGGCTCACGATCTGTATCTCCAGTACCTACGCGTGGCAAAAGCAACGCACTAAGCAATAATGCTTAGTGGTGCAATAATATAATAAAAGAAAATAGCAAGAAATTAAATGTATAGTGAATGTATATGTTTCATTTGCTTGGTATTTGTATATTATTTACTTTGTCCACTTTTATTCATTTGGTTGCCCCAAGTAACCTACACTAGACGACTGGGCTGGATAACGGGTAAACTGGCACTGGGTATCTAGTACCTCGGGCCGTCACACCATCGGTCACATATGCATCTCGGTGTGCAAATGTAAGAGCTACCGAGTCAGAATAATCTCGTGCACAAGGCCAAATCTCAATGCAAAGTCGAATGGCTAAAAGCCATGAAATCACGTAATGGCATATTGTCATATGCGATCGCTAATCGAACCCTATTGGCATGCCAAACTATCCAAACCAATCATGTTAGGTATACTAGGGCATTTGAAACTTTTAAATTCTTCAATTTGTGCATTTCAAGTTTTGGTGTCACTATTCACCTCTTTGGTCAACAAAAATGTTGACTTTTGGATAGAAAATATGTACATTGACTTTGGCACTCCCAACATACCACATTTTACATTTAAAACTTGTTAGAATTGGTCACCATTACCATTTCTAACTTAAAACCAAGAGGGCAGAAAATTTCAGTTTTTGAGACCCAACTTCACTGTTCCATTGGACACTGTTGCCGTGAGAATTTGAAGAAATGGCAAACATGAAAGTTGTTCCTTATTTTGTCTAGTTAAATTTCATTTTTTGAATCACTCCATTTTGAGTTTTGTATCTCCAGATATGGTCCAAAAACCACAGCTGGCCGGATTTGCATTCTGCAGAAATTACCATATCTACAGTAACATGAACAGTGACTGCCACTGCCATTTGGGTTAGGTTCTGGCCATAATTTGGGGTAGGTTCCTTCATGAAAGTTGTTTTTCTATGTCTTAACTTGTTTCTGTAAAAATTTCAGGTCAATTGACCAAATCTACAGTGAGTTATGGCCAAATGAACAGTTACTGTTCATTTGGTCAATTCTGCAGGGGCTGTTGCAGAGTGTCCGGATTGGGGCCAAGTTTTGGTCCTCTTGCTTTGGTCTTTTGGGCATGGTTTCTTCAGCAAAAATGTGCCATTATAAGCCTAGTTTCATGTCCAATTGGCCAAACACCAATTGGACCAACACAGCCAAAGTTATGGCAGTGCAAGTGGACTGAATTTTCAGTCCTTCTGCTGCTGTCCTAGGGCAGCCTGCAACTTCACTTTGCAATCCTATTTTTCAGTCCATTTGATGGTCAACTTGCCTAAAATGGTCACTAATTGACCATTAAAATGTGCTCTAACAATTTCCTAAGCCAAGTCAATTTTTCACCCTCAAAACCCTAGTTTCCATTCCAATTTACCCATGCACCTTGGTTAAGCACACTAAATCATTATCTATGTAGATATATAGCTTAAACATAATCTCCAATTCATTCTAAGTCTATTAAAATCATCAAGACACTCCATTATTGTTCCCTCATTAGGGCTGCCGAAATTCAAGGCATGCATAAACATAAATTTCATTCATTTAAGTTACAAATTCTTGCTCACTTTAAGGCTTTAACATGGAATAAAGGAGATTTAAGTATATATATGCACTAACCTTGAATAGGGCAGATTTTTCCCCACTTAAAACTTCACTTTCCTTCACTTTCTAGGCTGCCAAACACTTCACCAAGAGGTGTGATTAAGTTTTAATGAAGGGGTTTAGGGTTTAGTGGTGGAAACAAAGGAGAAAGGGAGCTTGGGAAGTGAGGTTTAATGGAGGTTGAGAGAGAGAGAGATTTCGGCTGGAATTGGAGAGGAAGAAGGCAGATGCAATTTAATTATTTTGGTCTTAATTTTGTCTCTTTTAAGTATTTAAGAAAGTTTATTAGCTTGTGATTGGTTGGTGAGTTTTAAATGACATCACAATGATGTCATAAATAAGCTTTTCTTTGATTTTTCTTTTCTTTTCATCACTACTCAATTTCAATTTAATTTTTAGTAATGTTTATTCATATTTTATGTCATATTAATTATTTACTCAACTGGACAAGTCGGCCAAAAATCACCTCTGAAGGCGAAATGACCAAAATGCCCTCCGTTTGGCTTAACGGGTCAAAATTGTCTGTACCGATTGAAAAATTTTTCTAGGTATTTTCTTGGCATTCTAATGCCATGGGAACCTCAATAACCCTTCTCTGGAGTCCCAAAAACTATTTTCTAATTTTTCCCCTGGGTCTAGGGCTCCTCGTTGCGAGAACCGCAACTTCCTCCAGTTTACCCTCGCTAGGGCACCTACTGCTTTAACTTGGTTGTATTTTATTTCTAAAATTTTTACTAAATTTTTCTTATTAATATTTGAGTTAATTATGATTCCCGACTTTAATTTAAATATTTTTCCGGACGTTCTAGCTGTCCGGACCGACACTGGTCACCGGAACAGTATAATGTACGGAGTTGTTACCGGGAGGGTGTTACAAGACCAATTGGAGGTGAAACTAGGTACAAAATGTGTCAACTTTCATACAGGAAGCTTACCAAAATTCTACTTAGAAGGTGACTTGAAAAATGACCAAATCCGAATTAGTGCTTCATAAACCTGAAAATTGACCATTTAGGCAGCAGTTAGTATTTTGGCCATAACTCACTCAAAACAAGTCCAATTGATCTGAAATTTTTACCATGAATAGCTTAGACATATATCTACAATTCTTGTGGAGACACCGAAGCCCAGAAATGGCCAGAACCAAGCCAAATAGCTTGCACAATTTCAGGTCCAAAAACTGACCGAACCAAAAGTGAACTAAAAATGACCTAAACCTACCATTTTGATATATTATGTCCAACATTGGTCGATTAACCATAACTTGGTCTACATAACTCAGAATGACCTGAAATTTTGCCCCGCGTGCAATAAGAAATAGACCTACAAGTTTTTAGTTTTAACCGAAACTCGAAAATCGAGGGAACTAGGTCGTCCGGCTAGGTCAAATTAGTATACCGAAATCCGACAAATTGCAATAAAATGCAACATACTTGGAAATGAATTTGGTAACATGTACCAATACTAAAAGGCTACAAATGTGATATATTTGTAACATTAAAATCTAATTCACCTAGAGTGCATCGAGGGTCAACATCTTAGGTTGACTAAGGAAATAATAGAATTCAATAAATTAAGTATTAAGCCTTATTGTTAGAGACGGTTTAAATGAGTACTGAAACACTTCAAATTGTGTATTTTAGTTAGCAAAGACTCAGGGAAGGGGAAGGAAACACTGAGTCAGGGCCAAGAGACAGTTATCAGAGGTTTGTGCACAGTAGTTATTTCTTTTGAATTTTCAATTGAAATAAATTATGACTATTTGTATATTATTGTTTTAAATTGTGAAAAATTATTTGAATGATATTTGATGGATACTTATTAATTGAAAAGCATTTTAAATGGTTTGAAACCACAGCTATCATGTATATTGATTTCATTCCTCGCTAGCTTGTCTAGTGGGATAAATTGAATTCCCTCTCTAGCTGAAGTGTTGAGGTGTGTGCCTGTTGAGGACGAATAGAATGAGTACTCATATTATTGCTAGTTAGCTATGTTATTCCTCATTAGCCATCGGCTTTTGGGATGAATTGAATTCCTCACTAGCCATCGGCTTTTTGGTGGCAACATGATTAAGCTGTGTGTGTGATTTATTGATATTTATTGTGATATTGTGAAATGGAGTTTAAATTCTTTATGACATTCTTTGTCTTTGAATTTAACTATGATTTTAAGTATCCACTATTTATATGACTTATGATTTGTGATTTAAAGTTACATTGTGTTAATCTTGTGCACCACTGAGACAATGGCTCAGCGATAGCTTTTCATTGCTGTCGCAGGTAGACAGACTGACAGGGTAACAGACTAGGCTGCTAGTACTACACTAAGAGATCATCGGGTATATTGAGTATACCGTATCTTGCATTTTGTATTGTAATGTATGTTCACTGTATATATATAGTGTTCTTGGTTTTGAGCAGTTGTAAATTAAAATTGTACATTGTAGTTGTAAAATAAATTACAAATTATTTTGGTTTGTAAATATTGTGATATATATTTCTTTTATCTCAGCCTTTGAAAATACTAAAAAATTATTGTGGATTTGAGTTGACAAGTATTGAGAAATATATTTGAAGTGCTTTTTACAGATTTTGAAGAACTGCTTTATTCAAAATACTGATGGCATTCCGCCAAAATTTTTACAGAAATTACTAATAATTCAAATGTGTTAGTTGTTTAACTTTAGCTCAAAAAAAATTCTTAACACCTGTAAATAGTGTTCACCACTGTAAAAAGAAGTAAGAAAAGTTTTAAAATCCCTTGTAGTGTATTTAATGGGTTATCAGTAGACGAAGTTGGTAATTCATTAGGTATACTACGGGATCATGTTATGCCTTACAGAGGGGTAGGGTGTGACATGTTTTAGTGGTATCAGAGCTAGTTTTTAAATTCTGTTTTCACCTGTAATTTGAATATTTTTTTTCTTCATAGTACAACTGCTCAATGTCATTATTTGATACATACAGTACATTACATTATAAATATGCACTAACAGGAGGAAATCTCCTTGTGTTATAGTTCAGGAGGTCTAAGTTCCTCGAATTGACTATGGAAGAGGGTGATCGTTCAGTCGATCAATCTATAGAGGCTGAGGTACAAGGGGATGCCCCAGCCCTACACAATGTCTGTGGATTAGCAACACCAACCCCCTCAGTATCGCAGTTTCCTACTTAGTTCGCTCAGCAGATGGCTGCAATATTTTAATAGATGGCTGGTAATGTTCCTACTCAAGTCCCACTGCAGACACTAGTGGTACAACCACAGTAGTCAGCTAGGTAGTATGACAAGCTGATGAAATATGGGGCTACTGAGTTCAAGGGGATAGTAGATACTCTAAAGGCAGAACAGTGGTTAGAGAGAATGGATAGGGTATTCAAGAAGCTACATTGTACAGAGGAGCTCACGTTTGAATATTCAGTATCTCTGCTACAGGGGGATGCATATGACTGGTGGAAAACCATTCCCCATAGTCTGGTAGAACCTTCAGTGCTAACATGGAATGATTTTCTATGGGAGCTTAGACAAAAATATGTCCCCGATGCTTATGTGGACCAGAAGTTGCAAGAGTTCCTAAGTCTGAAATAGGGGAGTAGATCGGTGGCTGAATATGAAAGGGAATTTTCCCGCCGAAGCCATTATGCAGTAAGTTTACTTTCTACCAGTAGGGAAAGATGCAAGAGGTTTGAAACTGGCTTGAAGCCCAGTATCAGATTACAAGTGGTCAGATTCAAACATGACAACTTCTCTGAACTTATTTCTCAAGCACTAGAATTAGAAAAAATTGAGTTAGAAGCAGCCTCAGAGAAAAAGAAATCGGAGAAGACAAAAAAAAGAGGGAAAGTCAGTAGAACAGAGTTCCAGTGGTCCTACTAGGAAGAGAAAGAACTTTGGGGGACACAGTAGAGGTGGTAAGAAGTCTGGTAGGGGAAGATATTCAGGACAGAAACCTCCTCTATCTAGTCAGCAGAGTACCAGAAGTTCCTACCCTCCCCGCCAATGTGTAACTTGTGGAAAAAATCATAGTGGGGTATGCTACAAGGCTATTAGAGCCTGTTATAACTGTGGAGGCACAGGGCACTTTGCCAAGGACTGCACCAGTACTCATAGAGTTAGACCACCTCCTACTACTGCTGAAGGGTCTGTTCCGAGCCCTGTCACCAAAGGTTCATAACCACCCAACAGAGGTAGAGGCAGGGGTAGAGGTAACCCACCAGGCAGCCAAGGCATAGTGAATCAATCAGAGCAAGGTAGTGCTCCAGTCAGAGTCTACGTAATAAGACAGAGAGAAGAGGCCGAGACATCTGATATTGTGGCTGGTACCTTCTCAACTTTTAATCAAGATGTGTTTGTATTATTTGATCCGGGTTCTACCCATTCTTATGTGAGTGCTAGCATCATTGATTGCATTGTTGTTCATGTACAAAAATGGACTTTGAGGTGCTAGTAACAAGTCTGCTAGGATAAGAGGTCAGGGTTAATAGAATGTATAGGGATTGTCCTTTGGTGATCCAAGGACATACTTTTCTGTCTGATCTCATTGAAATGCCCTTCAGAGATTATGATATCATCTTGGGCATGGATTGGTTAGCCAGGCATCACGCCATGATTAACTGTAGATTGAAGACAGTCACTTTTGGTCTCCCTCAATACAGTGAAGTGGTAATACACAGGGAGAGATAGCTATTGACATCAAACGTCATTTTGGCTGCACTAGCCAGAAAAATGATCAGAAAGGGGTGTGAAGCATACTTGGCACTTGTGGAAGACACCCAAGTGGGGATTCCAACATTAAGGGACACCCCTACAGTATATGACTTTCTAGATGTGTTTCCTGATGAATTGCCAAGATTACCTCCAGAAAGAGAGGTGTAGTTTGAAATTAATGTTATGCCTGGTGTGGATCCAATCTCCATAACACTATACAGAATGGCACCAGCAGAGTTGAAGGAGTTGAAAATACAATTGCAAGAACTACTTAAAAAGGGCTTCATCTGCCCTAGTGTGTCACCTTGGGGAGCACCAGTATTGTTTGTTAAGAAGAAAGATGGCACCCTCTGCTTATGTATTGACTACCGACAGTTGAATAAGGTGATAATAAAGAACAGATATCCATTGCCTCACATTGATGATCTGTTTGATAAGTTGAAGGGTGCAGCTGTATTCTCCAAAATTGATTTGCAATCTGGTTATTATCAGTTGAAGGTGCAAGAGTACAGTATTCCAAAAATTGCCACTATGAGTTTCTAGTAATGCCATTCGGGTTAACTAATGCTCCAGCTGCTTTTATGGATCTAATAACACTATCTTCAGACCATATCTCGACCAATTTGTGGTGGTGTTTATTGATGACATTTTGATATATTCGAGGAATGCAGAGGAGCATGACAGACATCTGCGGATTGTACTGCAGACTCTAAGGGAGAAACAACTATACGACAAATTGTCATGTGGTTAAATTGTTTGTAATTGGACTTGGAAAATTCTGTACTATAATGTGCATATTAAGAATGGTTATAAGCTGCCAAAATAACCAAAAATGAGTTGCTAAATGTGTTTATGTTATGGTACAAACCAGAAATGACATGGAAGAGTGACTTGGTAAGCATAGGATATGTAATTGGTAAAGGGTGAATAATGTGCAATAGGGCAGTGTAGGTTTTGGCTTAGAACCCTAAATGTGTGGCTCCAATTGGTATGAGACCAATTGGAGGTGAAACTAGGCACAAAATTTGCCAACTTTCATGAAGGAAGCTTACCAAAATTCTGCTTAGAAGGTGACTTGAAAAATGACCAAATCCGGATTAGTGCATTGTAAACCTGAAAATTGACCATTTGGGCAGTAGTTAGTGTTTTGGCCATAACTCACTCAAAACAGGTCCAATTGACCTGAAATTTTTACCATGAATAGTTTAGACATATATCTACAATTCTTGTGAAGGCACCAAAGCCTAGAAATGACCAGAACCAAGCCAAATAGCTTGCACAAGTTCAAGTCCAAAAATTGGCCGAACCAAAAGTGACCTAAAAATGACCTAAACCTACCATTTTGATACATTCTGTCCAGCATTGGTAGATTGACCATAACTTGGTCTACATAACTCAGAATGACCTGAAATTTTTCCTTGCGTATAATAAGACATAGACCTACAAGTTTGTAGTTTTGACCGAAACCCGAGAACTGAGGAAACTAGGTCGTCTGGCTTTGTCAAATTAGTATACCGAAATCTGACAAATTGCAATAAAATGCAACATAGTTAAAAATATATTTGGTAACATATACCAATACTAAAAGGCTACAAATGTGACGTATTGATAACATTAAAATCTAATTCACCTAGAGTGCATCGAGGGTCAACATCTTACGTTGACTAAGGAAATAATAGAATTCAATAAATTAAGTATTAAGCCTTATTGTTAGAGACGGTTTAAATGAGTGCTGAAACACTTCAAATTGTGTGTTTCAGTTAGCAAAGACTCAGGGAAGGGGAAGGAAACACTGAGTCAGGGCCAAGAGACAGTTATCAAAGGTTTGCGCACAGCAGTTATTTCTTTTGAATTTTCAATTGAAATAAATTATGACTATTTGTATATTATTGTTTTAAATTGTGAAAAATTGTTTGAATGATATATAATGGATACTTATTGATTGAAAAGCATTGTAAATGGTTTGAAACCACAACTATCATGTATATTGATTGAATTCCTCGCTAGTTTCTCTAGTGGGATGAATTGAATTCCCTCTCTAGCTGAAGTATTGAGGTGTGTGCCTGTTGAGGACGAATAGAATGAGTACTCATATTATTGCTAGCTCGCTATGCTATTCCTCATTAGCCATCGGCTTTTAGGATGAATTGAATTCCTCACTAGTGATTGGCTTTTGGGACGAATTAAACTTTGGCAACATGATTAAGCTGTGTGTGTGATTTATTGATATTTATTGTGATATTGTGAAATGGAGTTTAAATTCTTTATGACATTCATTGTCTTTGAATTTAACTATGGTTTTAAGTATCCATTATTTATATGACTTATGATTTGTGATTTAAAGTTACATTGTGTTAATGTTGTGCACCACTGAGACAATGGCTCAGCGATAGCTTTTCATTGCTGTCACAGGTAGACAGACTGACAGGGTAGCAAACTAGGCTGCTAGTACTACACTGAGAGATCGTCGGGTATATTGAGTATACCGTATCTTGCATTTTGTATTGTAATATATGTTCACTGTATGTATATAGTATTCTTGGTTTTGAGCAATTGTAAATTAAAATTGTACATTGAAGTTGTAAAATAAATTGTAAATTATTTTGGTTTGTAAATATTGTGATATATATTTCTTTTATCTCAGCCTTTGAAAATACTGAAAAATTATTGTGGATTTGAGTTGACAAGTATTGAGAAATATATTTGAAGTGCTTTTTACAGGCTTTTGAAAAACTGCTTTATTCAAAATACATATAGCATTCCACCAAAATTTTTACAGAAATTACTAATAATTCAAATGTGTTAGCTGTTTCACTTCAGTCCAAAAAAAAAATTCTTAACACCTGTAAATAGTGCTCACCACTGTAAAAAGAAGTAAGAAAAGTTTTAAAATCCCTTGTAGTGTATTTAATGGGTTATCAGTAGACGAAGTTGGTAATTCATTAGGTATACTACGGGATCATGTTATGCCTTACAGAGGGGTAGGGTGTGATATCTTGAGAAAATGGGTCTAAGGTATTGTAATGAATGGCTCTAATGCTAGTGGGAGATTGTTAGTAGTATGCCCTAGAGCATATCATTTAGTATGTATCTTGTACATGTTTTATTAATAAAAGGCATTTTTCACTTTTCCGTTTACATAATATATTTATGTGTAATAGAAAAGGTCCATTGATATTTTGTTAGAAATTCTATTCTTAAATTGTTAAGAATATGGGTGACAGTATTTCTAGCACAAAGTGTCATAAATTGATTTACAATCGAGGATACTTCACAATAAGGATATGACTTATCCAGAAAGATTATAATCAAATTTGTTCCCAAGTTATTTACATGAGATGTAAATAAGATGGAATGATAAGTCTCATGCCATATGACAAACATGATAGGCACTTATGCGTGATAAGTAGGCTAGACCAATGACATTTATGACAAGTACATGGAGTTTACTCTTGTCAATGCATTGTCATAAATCATATCAGTGCATACAATCTTTAGGCCTGAGATAGCACAGTTATCTTGTATATAGGTGGTTTAAGTTTGATACTGCTTTCATACTTGTACTGTGTATGGGTATATGGGCATGTGTTGGCTCCTACTAGTTATAAATGGAGGTAGGTGTTGATCAAGATGGAATCTGTTACCCTAAGTAAATAGGGATAAAATCCTATGTTCATTTAATTGTTCTTGATGTTTCAAGTTTCTGGCTAGGACAGATAGATTTGATCAGAAAAGAGTTTCTGATGAGAAAATCTTTTTGCCACACCCTACCCCTCTATAAGGCATAACATGATCCCGTAGTATACCTAATGAATTACCAACTTCGTCTACTGGTAACCCATTAAATACACTATAAGGGATTTTAAAACCTTTCTTACTTCTTTTTACAATGGTGAGCACTATTTACAGGTGTTAAAAACTTTTTTGAACTGAAGTGAAATAGCTAACACATTTGAAATATTAGTAATTTCTGTAAAAATTTTGGCGGAGTGCCATCTGTATTTTGAATAAAGCAGTTCTTCAAAAACCTGTAAAAAAGCACTTAAAATATATTTCTTAATCTCAAACTCCAACATTTAATCAACACAATATGTTTCTCAACTCAAAACCACAATAATTTTTAAATATTTCCAAAGGCTGAGATAAAAGAAATATAGCACAAATTTTACAAGCCCAAAATAATTTACAATTTATTTTACAATTTCAATGTGCAATTTTAATTTACAACTGCTCAAAACCAAGAACACTATATACATACAGTGAACATACGTTACAATATAAAATGCAAAATATGGTATACTCAATATACCCGATGATCTCTCAGTGTAGTACTAGCAGCCTAGTCTGCTGCCCTGTCAGTCTGTCTACCTGCGATAGTAATGAAAAGCTATCGCTGAGTAAAATTTACTCAGTGGTGCACAATAACAATTTGAAATGCGATACATAAATCTTTTATTGACAATTCACAAATCAAATAGTTCACAATTCCATTTCACAATTTACAAAGTTCATATAATACAAATCTGATCAAATAACTGAATAATACAGTTTTGCCAATCAATAATACCATTTGATCAAATAACTGAATAATACAGTTTTGCCAATCAATAATACAACTTGATCAAATAACTGAATAATACCGTTTTACAAATCAATAACACAATTTAAATGCTACACAATTACATTTTACAAATTATCAAAGCTCATTATAGAAAAATTTTGGGTCAAATAATTTAATAAACATAGTGTTGCCAATTCATACACAACTTAAGCCATGACACAAAATTTCCAATCAATGCTGTGTTGTACACCACGACAAAGAAATCTACAACCCCACTAATCGAAATCAATGAGGGAGGTGGCTATCTAGCTAATGAGTACTCATCCGATCTACAACCTTAACTGGTAAACTAGAGAGGGAGGAAAATAATCACACTCACCCCAGACTGATAAGTCAAAGAGGGAGGAATATAATCACACTCACCCCATAAATGGAGGAGGAACATAGTAACAGTGTCATGCCAAGTGTGAATCAAAACAATTCTAAATCACAATATTTAAATATTTCATACAAACCACAAATCATATTTTATCTCAAAATTTCCATTTGCAAAGTAGGCAACACAATAATTTCCAAATAAGATTCTAAAAGCCAAAACAATAAAAAATTATTCATAACTCATTTCTCCAAATAAATTTTCTAGTAAAAGCAGTGAATATAAAAAGTATTGTGTACAGACACAATTTAAAACTATAATGTTCAAATAAATTTTTAAGTAGAAAATAAGAAATCAAAATTATTGTGCACATACCCAATTTAAAACAATAATATACAATTAATCATAATTTATTTCAATTGAAAATTTCAAAAGAAATAACTATTGTGCACAAACACAATTTAAAACAATAACATACAAATAATCATAATTTATTTCAAGTGAGAAATTCAAAAGAAATAACTATTGTGCACAAACACAATTTAAAATAATAACATAAAAATAATCATAATTTATTTCAATTGAAAAATTCAAAAGAAATAACTATTGTGCACAAACCTCTGATAACTGTCTCTTGGCTCTGACTCAGTGTTTTCTTCCCTTTCCTTGAGTCTTTGCTAACTGAAATACACAATTTGAAGTGTTTCAGTACTCATTTAAACTGTCTCTAAGAATAAGGTTCAATAATTAATTTATCGAATTCTATTATTTCCTTAGTCAACCTAAGATGTCGATCCTCGATGCAGTCTAGGTGAATTAGGTTTCAATGTTACCAAAATTTGACATTTTATAGCCTTTTAATATTGGTACATGTTACCCAATTCATTTCCATGTATAGTGCACTTTAGTGAAAATTGTCGGATTCCGGTATACTAATTTGACCTAGCCGGATGACCTAGTTCCCTCGGTTTTCGAGTTTCGGTCAAAACTACAAAATTATAGATCTATGTCTTATTGCACGTGGGGAAAAATTTCAGGTCACTCTGAGTTATGTAGACCAAGTTATGGTCATTTTACTATTGCTGGTCAAAATGCATCAAAATTGGTCACTTTAGGTCATTTTAGGTCATTTTAGGTTCAGCCAGTTTTTGGACCCGAACTTGTGCAAGCTATTTGACTTGCTTATGGTCATTTCTGGGCTTTGGTGTCTTCATAAGACTTGTAGATATATGTCTTAACTATTCATGGTAAAAATTTCAGGTCAATTGGACCTGTTTTGAGTGAGTTATGGCCAAAATACTAACTACTGCCCAACTGGTCAATTTTCAGGCCTTAAATGCACTAATCCGGATTTGGTCATTTTTCAAGTTATCTTACAAGCAGAATTTTGGTAAGCTTCCTTAATGAAAGTTGGCACTTTTTGTGCCTAGTTTTACCTCCAATTGGTCTCATACCAATTGGAGCCACACACTTAAGGTTCTAAGCCAAAATGCACACTGCCCTATAGCAACACTCTTCATTACATACCAAATACACTTTTAACACTTACCAAGTTGCACATTCATGCCATTTCTGTTTTGTACCATAACACAAACCCATTTCACAACACATTTTTTATCATTTTGGAAGCTTATAATCACACTCAATATGCACCATATAGTACAGAATTTTTCAAGCTCAAATTACAAACAATTCAATCACCTAACCTAGCTCATTTACATGTCCAACCTCACACCATCATACATATACACAAGCTGCCATAGCAAGTACCACAATTCAACATTAATATTTCATAAACCAAACCATGAAATAACATTTTTATGGTTCACCATTCAAGCTGCCGATTCATACATCACTCCCTATTAATTTCCAAGCTTTCAAGTTCAAGTACACATTCTCATATACTTAGTATACATCACCCAATTTATTCCTACACATATAAACACTTAATCAACCCTTTAATCTACCATTTACAAGCAAGAATAAACTGCCCTTAAGGAGTTTCTATTGCTGCCAAAAATACACATCTCCCTTTAAACATCAAACCTCAAAAATCTCTCCATAATTCAAGTACCCATAACATCCTCACAAACTTTAATAAAGCAATAATCAAAAACACAAACTTACCACTTTGGAAACTCTTCAAAACCTCTCCAAAATTTGGTCTTCTTGTTGCCTATCTACTACCCAAGGTGTATGGACAACTTTTAATGAAGGAAGGTGCCAAGAAAGGAGCTTTCAAATCATGCGGCAACGGAGCTTTCAAGTCATGCAGCAATGGAGGTTTGTTGGGAGAAATTTTCGGCTGATTCTAAGGTTGAAGATGAAGATGTGTATTCTGCCCAAGATGATAAGTTAGTGGTCCACTTTGATGGGTGAGTGGAGCACTAAGCTTAAATTAAATATTAGTTTATTCATAAATTTTATTTTCCCACATTTAACTCCCCATTTTTGCTATTTACATTAGGTACCACTAATTTAAACTTTCATGACATTTTCCAAGTGTAATATTATTTATTTTTAATGGACATTTAGGTTAAAAGACAAATTGGGGTGTCAAATGACCACAATGCCCCTGTTCGGGTTGCATTCTCGATTTTTCGGTAACACCGGTTTTTGTCATTTTCTCGATTTCTCACTTTTCTTTGTAGTAATTAATTAATTTTTCTTTGATATTTCTCATGATATTTATGCTTTAATAGATATCTATTTAAGTCTTAAAAATATTTTTCAGGGTTCCCCGCGGTCCAGGGCTAGTCAACGGTCCACGCCACGACTTTCCAGTGCGGTCACCCATCGCTAGAGTTCTCGGCTCGTTTAACTTGGTTACATTTTATTGCTATTATTTTTTCTTTGTTTTTCTTATATTTTCTTTTCTTGTATTTCATTATTTTATGTCTCCTCATCGATATCTAAGTGTAGTTCTAGGCATCCTAGCTATCCGGATAACACTGGTCACCGGAACAATAGAATGCACTACCGAACTTAGGGGTGTTACACTTTTTAATCAAGAACTAGAATTAAAAGAGAACATAATATTCATAACAAATGGGGTTTGACATAAACCATGACTTCAGCTCGAATTGGGATTTTGTAACAGAGAGATTCTAGTGCATGGTAACATATGATTATAGATTCATTTAAGGTAAACCTTATTACTGATTGGTTGGCTATGGCATGCTATGCTAGGTGTTAACCATAATCTGTGAGCTACCTAAAATGATTTAGAGACATCATTTATGGTAAGAAAGAGTTCTGATGATATTAAGAGTTAATATCATATCTCATTGCCAATTAGTGATGAGTCTAGTGAGTCACACACATACACAAGTAATCACCAAGCTAAATGTGATTTAATTAATTAGTTAAAGATTTTAACTGATTAATTAAATATGTTTGGTTTGCAATTAGATTGCAAAGTCCCTAGCATGGCTTGAAACCAAATCTAGGTTATTGGATGTATAGTATAAGTTAAATTTCTATTTAAAGTTTTTAAATATGAATTTAATTATGAGAAATTAATTAATAGAGATTAATTAATTAATTTATATTTGATATAAATTGATTAGAAGAAGAGAAATAATTATTTTGGATTGAGAACTCAAAATTAAGACACAAAGGTATTTTGGTCATTTTCCAGGGTGACATGTGACACCATGAGATGTTGACATATGGCACCACACATAAGCTTGCCAATTGTCTTTTAATCATGTAAGATGATCAAAGTCAAGATTAAATCTAAGTTTGGCACTTGGAATAATGTGATTGGGTCAATTAAACTAAGAGCCTATCAGAAGGTGACATGTGGCAAGGGTTTTAAGTGATGACCTAGCTAGATAAGGGAAAGGATGAAAGGACAAAATACAATCTGCTATTTCTTCCAAAGGTTCCGCCACCCTTGCCTTGTTTTTCCTCTCTTTTTTTTTTTTCCATCTCTCATTAATTCAAAGAGAATTGCTAACATTCTCTTGAATTAAAATTGCTAGAAATCGTTTCTAGTGTCCTGTATACATCTATAACATCTCTAAAGGAAAAACCTTAATTTCTAATTGATTAAAAAGACTTGAGAAGCTATTCAAGGGGCTGCCATTGGTGATCTTAGTGTGGACAAGCTAGAGGGACAACATCTGGTGTCCTAGGTGCATCTCAAAGGTGCCAAATACAACTGTAGTGCATCAAAAGGTTAGTGCACTTGTTCTTGATCTAATCTAGGGTTCTAATGAATTAATCTGTTAATTCTAAAATCTTAAATGGCAAATGTAGATCCAAAAATATATTAAAAGTGTTTTAATATGTTGTTTATCATTGAAATCAAATAGATAAATAATAAATCTTGCATGATGCATGAGACCCTAGAAGAAAAATTTTGAATTCAATGATCTAAACTTATGTTTTCTATGCTTCCGCTCCTTCAAGTGAACTCCACGTGCTTGTCATAAGTGTTACTGGTTCGGCCTACTTATCATGCATAAGTGCCTATCATGTTTGTTATATGGCATGTGACTTACCATTTCATCATATTTACATCTCATATAAATAACTTGGGAACAAACATGATTACAATCTTTTTGGATAAGTCATGTCCTTATTGTGAAGTATCTTTGATTGTGAACCAATTTGTGATACTTTGTGCTAGAAATACTGTCACTCATATTCTTAACAACTTAAGAGTAGAATTTCTAAAAAAATATTAATGGACCTTTTCTATTACACATAAATATATTATGTAAATAGAAAAATGAAATTGCCTTTATTATTAATAAAATATGTACAAGCTATATACTAAATGATATGCTCTAGGGCATACTACTAAAAGTAAATTCGCCTTGATATGACAAGGATTACAATGTAATTGGATTGCAAGACGATCAAGGAGGTCAAGAGCATTAGTGGGACCAGTGGGAGGAAATCAAGATCAAGTGTTGATTATGTACTCCGTCAGCAACTCTTGTAAAATGAATGAATGAAATATAGCTAGGAATGCCCTGATTCAATTCTTAGTGGCTCAGAATTGAATCCCTTAGAAAGTCCATGATCATACCATATTATTTGTTTATCCATATATGCATGAGATGTATGAAAATGTATGCAAATATATGATATATACATGCCAAATGGATAATGTGCAAAGTGAGACCATAATAGTAATTAAGCCGACCACTAAATCTTCCAAACAAATGATTAAGTTGGAAATAGTATAATTAACGTAATTATATCATGGGCCCTCCATTGAGGCAAGTATTTTATTTTTTTATCCATATATGCATGAGATGTATGAAAATGTATGCAAATATATGATATATGCATGCCAAATGGATAATGTGCAAAGTGAGACCATAATAGTAATTAAGCCGACCACTAAATCTTCCAAACAAATGATTAAGTTGGAAATAGTATAATTAACGTAATTATATCATGGGCCCTCCATTGAGGCAAGTATTTTAAGAAATTTTAAATACTTGCATGTGATGCATTTAATTTAAGAGATTTTCTTAAGAATAATTGTTAAGCATGAGATGTTGTAAATATGTAAATAGTTGATGACCAATAATGGATGTGCCTGAGGATATTAAAATTATTTGCATATTTACTAGCTTAATGGGATCAACTTAGCTGATGCAAAATAAATTAATAATGGATGTGCCTGAGATTTTAAGCATTAGGGGCTAGATAAATGATTGAACCTCACATGAAATGTGATGGGCAAGGAGTTACTCACTTGTAGTTTATTGTAATTCCAATAGTGGATGTGCCTAACGATGATCAATAAGAACATAAGAATTCAATCACCCACTAGAAATCCATCCAATTAGGATTTTCTTTTGCAACTTTGGAAGTGTAGGATTCGCTAAGTTAGTGGGAGGACCAATTTGATTAAAAGACCATAATCATTTTGGTTAATTACTTGATACATTTACTAATTAATCTAGTTATTTTCTGCAATTAATTTTCTAATAATAATGAGCACACAACAACCACCACCATCCAATATCCTTGCGAGCATACTTGATCACAATAGGTTGACGAGACCTAATCTTTCTGATTGGCTAAGGAATTTAAAACTTGTCCTGAACCTAGAACATATTGGATATGTTCTAGACTCAAAGGTTCCTAGTCCCTTACCTCCAGAGGCCACTCAAGAGGAACATGACACTTTGGACAAGTGGAAGGAGCATGATATAAGAGCCAAATGTTACATGCTTGCTTCTATGAGTAATGAGTTACAGAAGCAGCATGAGAACATGCAAAATGCATGTGAGATCCTCCTTCACCTGCAAGAGTTATATGGTGAGCATAGCAGGAATGTTAGGCATGAGATATCTAGACAGCTATTCCGCATGAGGATGTCTGAGGGATAGAATGTTGGGGATCATGTCCACAAGATGGTTCGGCTAATTGAGTAGCTGGAACATCTTGACTTTTAACATGGATTTCCAATTGCAGATGGATTTGATCCTTCAGTCCCTTCCTGAGTCATTTGGAATTTTGTGACAAATTTTCATATGACTAAGCAGCAATACACCTTGGTTGTAACACCCCTATGTTTGGTAGTGCGTTCTACTGTTCCGGTAACCAGTGTCTGTCCGGATAGCTAGAATGCCTAGAACTACACTTAGATATGAGTGAGGAGACATAAAATAATAAAATACAAGAAAAGAAAATATAAGAAAAATAAAGGAAAAATAATAGCAATGAAATGTAACCAAGTTAAACGAGCCGAAAACCACAGCGATGGGTGACCGCACCGGGAAGTTGCGGCGTGGATCGTTGACTAGCCCTGGACCGCGGGGAACCCTAAAAAATATTTTTAGGACTTAAATAAACATCTATTGAAGTATAAATGTCATTATAATTATCAAAGAAAAATTAAATAATTAATACAAAGAAAAACGAAAAATCGAGAAACAAATAAAAATCGGTATTATCAAAAAATCGGGAATATAACCCGAAGTGGGGCTTTTTGGTCATTTGACACCTAGGGTTGCCTTTTGACCTCAATGTCCATTAAATATAAATGATATTACACTTAGAAATGTCATGAAAAAAATTAAATGGTGATACATTATGTAAATAGTGAAAGAATTGAGCTAAATGTGCAAATTAGGAAAACTTTAAATCATTAAACATTAAATTATTGGTTAGTGCTCCACTATCCTTAAAAAAAATGAGATATATCAAAGTGGAAATGGGCAGAAACATCTTCTTCTTCAACCTCACTCTCACCAGCTGAATTGAATCCACCATGGAAACACCATGGCCAAAGCTTCCTAACCTCCATGCAAGCATGAAGTGAGCCCCTATTCCACTTGATTTCTTCACTAAAGTTGTTCTATATAGCTTGGGCAACATTTTGGGAGCAAGAAAGTTAATTTTTGGTGAGGTTTTGAAGAATTTCAAAAGTGGTAAGTATGTATTTTTAATTCTTGTTTCATTAAACTTTGAATGGGTGTTGTGGGTAGTTGATTTGTGGAAGAATTTTTGAAGTTTGATAAATTAGTGGAAATGTACATTTTGGCAGCCATGGAACTTCACTATGAACAGTTTATTCTTGAATGTAAATAGTGGTTTGAATGATGATTTAAATATTTGATTGTATTGTAGTTGAATTCCATGAGTAAGGTTTGATTTTGAAGCTTGAAAAGTGAAAATGGAAATTGATGGGTATGTGTAAACATGTGGCAGCCTCATGAAGAAGATTGAAGTGTTTGAGTTCATGAAATATTGTTGAATTATGTTGTCATGGATGGCAGCATGTGTGTGTGTTTAATTGTTAGAATTTGGACATGGAAATGAGGTATGTTCTTGTGGTTGAATTGTGGTAAATGGGACTTTAATTATTGTAATTGGACTTGGAAAAATTCTGAGTTATAAGGTGTATGTTGAGAGTGGTTACAAGCTGCCAAAATGACCAAAAATGTGTTGCTAAATGTGTTAATGTTATGGTAAAAACCAGAATTGGCATGGACGAGTGAACTTGGTAAACATAGGATGTGTAATTGGTAAAGGATGAATAATGTGCAATAGGGCAGTGTATGTTTTGGCTTAGAACCTTAAGTGTGTGGCTCCAATTGGTATGAGACCAATTGAAGGTGAAACTAGGCACAAAATGTGCCAACTTTCATGAAGAAAGCTTACCAAAATTCTACTTAGAAGGTGACTTGAAAAATGACCAAATCCGGATTAGTGCTTTGAAAGCCTGAAAATTGACCATTTGGGCAGTAATTAGTGTTTTGGCCATAACTCACTCAAAATAGGTCCAATTGACCTGAAATTTTTACCATGAATAGTTGAGACATATATCTACAATTATTATGAAGACACAAAGCCCAGAAATGGCCAGAACCAAGCCAAATAGCTTGCACAAGTTCGGGTATAAAAACTGGCCGAACCAAAAAGTGACCCAAAAATGACCTAAACCTACCATTTTGGTGCATTCTGTCCAGCATTGGTAAATTGACCATAACTTGGTCTACACAACTCAGAATGACCTGAAATTTTGCCCCACGTGCAATAAGACATAGACCTACAAGTTTGTAGTTTGGACCGAAACCCGAAAATCGAGGGAACTAGGTCATCTGGCTAGGTCAAATTAGTATACCAAAATCAGGCAAATTGCAATAAAATGCAACATACTTGGAAATGAATTTGGTAACATGTACCAATACTAAAAGGCTACAAATGTGACATATTGGTAACATTAAAACCTAATTCACCTAGAGTGCATCGAGGGTCAACATCTTAGGTTGACTAAGGAAATAATAGAATTTAATAAATTAAGTATTAAGCCTTATTGTTAGAGACGGTTTAAATGAGTACTGAAATACTTCAAATTGTGTGTTTCAGTTAGCAAAGACTCAGGAAAGGGGAAGGAAACACTGAGTCAGAGCCAAGAGACATTTATCAAAGGTTTGTGCATAACAGTTACTTCTTTTAAATTTTTCAATTGAAATAAATTATGACAAATTGTCTATTATTGTTTAAATTGTGAAAAATTGTCTTAATGATATTTGATGGATACTTATTACTTGAAAAAAATTGTAAATGGTTTGAAACCACAGCTATCATGTATATTGATTGAATTCCTTGCTAGCTTGTCTAGTGGGATGAATTGACTTTGAATTCCCTCTCTGGCTGAAGTGTTGAGGTGTGTGCCTGTTGAGGATGAATAGAATGAGTACTCATATTATTGCTAGCTAGCTATGTTATTCCTCATTAGCCATCGGCTCTTGGGATGAATTGGATTTTGGAACATGATTAAGCTGTGTGTGATTTATTGATATTTATTGTGATATTGTGAAATGGAGTTTAAATTCTTTATGACATTCACTGTCTTTGAATTTAACTATGGTTTTAAGTATCTACTATTTATATGACTTATGAATTGTGATTTAAAGTTGCATTTTGTTAATGTTGTGCACCACTAAGACATTGGCTCAGCGATAGCTTTTCATTGCTGTCGCAGGTAAACAGACTGACAGGGCAACAGACTAGGCTGCTAGTACTTCATTGAGAGTTCATCGGGTATATTGAGTATATCATATTTTGCATTTTGTATTGTAATGTATGTTCACTGTATGTATATATTGTTCTTGGTTTTGAGCAGTTGTAAATTAAAATTATACATTGAAATTATAAAATAAATTGTAAATTATTTTGGCTTGTAAAATTTGTGATATATTTCTTTTATCTTAGCTTTTGAAAACACTAGAAAAATTATTGTGGATTTGAGTTGGAAAATATTGAGAAACATTTTGTGTTGATTGAATATTGGAGTTTGGGGATTGAACAAAATATTGGAAGGGCTTTTTATAGGTTTTTGAAGAACTATTTTATTCAAAATACAGATGGCACTGTGCCAAAATTTTTGCAGAAATTGTTAATTCTTCAAATGTGTTAGCTGTTTCACTTCAGTTCAAAAAAAAAATTTAACACCTGTAAATAGTGCTCACCACTATAAAAAGAAGTAAGAAAAGTTTTAAAATCCCTTGTAGTGTATTTAATGGGTTATCAGTAGACGAAGTTGGTAATTCATTAGGTATACTACGGGATCATGTTATGCCTTACGGAGGGGTAGGGTGTGACATTGGCTAGTCAAATTAACATGCTGCTTATTACCTAAAAGAATATACCAAGCAATAAAGGAAAAGATGTAGCTTTGATTGTATCTTCTTCTGTTGGAAATTCCAATAAGAAGAAGGACAATAAGAAAAAGAAACTTCAAATTTCTGGTCCTTCCAAGAAAATAGCTAAACAGAAAGTAAAGACCAAAGCTGACAAAGGCAAAGGAAAGTGTTTCCATTACCAGAATGATGGGCACTAGAATAGCAACTGTCCAGAGTATCTTGCTTCTCTGAAGGACAATAAGGATACACCTTCAGAAGGTATGTCTATATCTTGTTATTTAGATGTTGATTATGCTCATTGTTCATCTACAACTTGGGTTTTAGATACTGGTATCAGTTCTCACATTTCTTATGATATGCAAGAACTAGCAAACAGTAGTAGCTTGCATGCTCGAGATGCTAGACTCCGGATTGGCAATGGCTCAACTGTTGAAGCTTTAGCCATAAGATCTAAATCTTTTTACATGTATGGACAAGTTTTGTGTTTAAATAATATTTTGTATGTACCTGATGCTTTTAAGAACATCATTTTTATCTCTAGTTTGATTAGAAATAGTTATGAATTTCAATTCACAGATGATGTTTGTAATATTTATTTTAGAAATAAATATGTTGGCTCGGGCTATATGCATGATGGTCTTTATTATTTGGATAATAATGATAAACGCAAATTGAATGCAAGCAGTCTAAATGAATGTAATGCCATTATGAAAATCAAATCTAGTTCAAAACATCTTTGGCACTTAAGATTAGGTCATGTTGTAGAAGATAGGATTGCAAAGATAGAGAAAATGGAGATTTTATCCTCATTGGGTTCTGAACCTACTCCAACTTATGAATCCTGCCTTTAAGGGAAAATGATTAGATCACCTTTTGTTGGACAAGGGTTAAGAGCTGAAAATATTTTGGAATTGATACATAGTGATGTATGTGGTCCATTTAAGGAAATGGCTAGAGGCGGTTTTTATTACTGTATTACCTTTACTGATGATAAATCAAGGTTTGGGTATTTCTATTTGATGAAATACAAACGTGAATCCTTTGAAAAGTTTAAAGAATTTAAATCTGAAGTAGAAAATCAAACAGAAGAAAGTATTAAAACTCTTCGATCAGATCGTGGAGGTGAATACTTAAGTACTGAATTTGATGAATACTTGAAATTGCATGGCATTGTCTCCCAACTAACTCCTCCAGGAACGCCACAACTGAATGGTATATCCTAAAGGAGAAATCGTACCCTATTAGATATGGTATGCAGTGTGATGAGCTATACTGATATGCCAGCCTCCTTTTGGGGATTTGCAATAGAATTAACTTTGCATATTCTGAATAAGATTCCATCAAAATCAGTCTCTTCCACACCTTATGAGATATGGCATGGAAGAAAACCGAGTCTCAAGTATGTTAAGATTTGGGGTTATCCAGCTTATATTAAAAAGCCGAACACTAATAAATTGGAAACTAAATCAGAAAAAGGTTGATTTATTGGATATCCAAAAGAAAGTTTTGGATATTATTTTTATTTGCCTACATCACAAAAGGTTGTGGTAAGCAGAGATGCCATATTTCTTGAACAGCAATTTATTTATGAAGGTGGCAAAGAAAGGCAAATAGAGTTAGAAATGGAGAATTCTGACCAACCAACAAATCAAATGGATATAGATCCATATAGTGAACCTACACCTATTGATGAAACATCTACAATAAATCCTCACAGATTGACCAGGATATCTCACCCACAGTGAGATATGGTTTTCTTCATAAAGATGAAAAAGAGTTGTTTACTCATGAAGAAATAGATCATGGAGATGATCCTCTTACCTATGAAGAAGCTATATCAGATATAGACTCTTCAAAATGGATTGAAGCTATAAAATCCAAAATTAATTCAATGTATAAGAATCAAGTTTGGGACCTTATTGACCCACATAAAGGTATTGTACCTATAGGGAATAAATGGGTTTTCAAGAAGAAAATTGATTCTGATGGAAAGGTAAAAACCTATAAAGCAAGGCTAGTTGCGAAAGGGTTTCGCCAAAGGCAAGAAATCGACTATGAGGAGACTTTCTCGCCTGTTGCCATGCTTAAATCAATTAGGATTCTATTAGCAATAACTGCATACTATGATTATGAGATTTGGCAAATGGATGTCAAAACAGCTTTTCTCAATGGATACATTGATGAAAACATTTTCACGGAACAACCTAGGGGTTTTGAATCCCAAGATAGTTCCAAGGTATGCAAGCTAAAATTATCTGTTTATGGGTTGAAACAAGCTTCGAAGAGTTGGAACATCCATTTTGATGAAGCCATTAAGTCATTTGGTTTTATAAAAAAATGTGGATAAACCATGTGTATATAAGAAGGTTAGTGATAGTGCTGTCACTTTCCTAGTCTTACATGTGGATGACATTCTGTTGATAGATAATGACATAGGTATGTTGACAACTGTCAAGGTATGATTGTCAAATACATTCTCCATGAAAGACTTAGGGGAGGCAACCTATATTCTTGGAATTCGCATCTATAGAGATAGAGCGAAAAGAATAATTGGTTTATCCCAAAGTTTATACTTGAAAAAGGTGTTAAAGAGGTTTAACATGCTTGATTCCAAGAGAGGATTGTTACCAATGAGACATGGTATCCACCTTTCTAAACAGATGTCTCCAAAGACACCTGAAGAAAGAGATAAAATGGCAGGATTCCATATGCTTCGGCTATTGGAAGTTTGATGTATGCAATGATGTGTACTAGGCCGGATATCGCATATGCTGTTAGTTTAACTAGCAGGTTTCAATCCAATCTAGGTTTTGGAACATTGGATAGTTGTCAAAAAAATCCTTCAGTACTTGAGAAGAACTAAGAATTTATTCTTGATTTAGGGAGGTGGTGACTTGCAATTGGATAGTTATACTGATTCTGATTTTTAATCAGACATCAATGATAGAAAGTCTACCTCTAGGTTTCAAGGAGGAAAGCATGAAAAACACAAGTTTAGATCATTGAATTCAAAAATTTTTCATCTAGGGTCACATGCATCATGTGTCACACCCTACCCCTCTGTAAGGCATAACATGATCCTGTAGTATACCTAATGAATTACCAACTTCGTCTAGTGGTAACCCATTAAATACACTACAAGGGATTTTAAAACTTTTCTTACTTCTTTTTACAGTGGTGAGCACTATTTACAGGTGTTAAAAAAAAATTTTGAACTGAAGTGAAACAGCTAACACATTTGAAGAATTAATAATTTCTGTAAAAATTTTGGTGGAGTGCCATCTGTATTTTGAATAAAATAGTTCTTTAAAAACTTGTAAAAAGCACTTCAAATATATTTCTCAATCTCAACTCCAATATTTAATCAACACAATATGTTTCTTAACTCAAATCCACAATAATTTTTCAATATTTCCAAAGACTAAGATAAAAGAAATATATCACAATATTTACAAACAAAAATAATTTACAAATTTAGTTTATAACTTTAATGTACAATTTTAGTTTACAACTGCTCAAAACCAAGAACACATATACATACAGTGAACATACATTACAATATAAAATGCAAAATATGGTATACTCAATATACCCGATGATCTCTCAGTGTAGTACTAGCAGCCTAGTCTGCTGCCCTGTCAGTCTGCCTACCTGCGACAGCAATAAAAAGCTATCGCTGAGTAAAATTTACTCAGTGGTGCACAATAATAATTTGAAATGCGACATATAAATCTTTAATTGACAATTCACAAATCAAATAATTCACAATTCCATTTCACAATTTACAAAGTTCATATAATACCATTTGATCAAATAACTGAATAATACAGTTTTGCCAATCAATAACACAATTTGATCAAATAATTGAATAACACAATTTTGCCCATCAATAACACAATTTGATCAAATAACTGAATAATACAGTTTTGCCAATCAATAACACCATTTGATCAAATAACTGAATAATACAGTATTGTCGATCAATAACACAATTTGATCAAATAACTGAATAATACCGTTTTGCAAATCAATAACACAATTTAAATGCTGCACAATTACATTTCACAAATTATCAAAGCTCATTATAGAAAAATTTTGGGTCAAATAATTTAATAAACACAGTGTTGCCAATTCATACACAACTTAAGCCATGACACAAAATTTCCGATTAATGCCGTGTTGTACACCACGACAAAGCAATCTACAACCCCACCAATTGAAATCAATGAGGGAGGTGGCTAGCTAGCTAATGAATTCTCATCCGATCTACAACCTCAACTGGTAAACCAGAGAGGGAGGAAAATAATCACACTCACCCCAGACTGATAAGTCAAAGAAGAAGGAATATAATCACACTCACCCCATAAATGGAGGAGGAACATAGTAACAGTGTCATGCCAAGTGTGAATCAAAACAATTCTAAATCACAATATTTAAATATTTCATACAAATCACAAATCATATTTTATCTCAAAATTTCCATTTGCAAAGTAGGTAACACAATAATTTCTAAATAAGATTCTCAAAGCCAAAACAATCAAAAATTATTCATAACTCATTTCTCCAAATAATTTTTTTAGTAAAAGCAGTGAATATAAAAAGTATTGTGCACAGACACAATTTAAAACTATAATGTTCAAATAAATTTTTAGTAGAAAATAAGAAATCAAAATTATTGTGCACAAACATAATTTAAAACAATAACATACAATCAATCATAATTTATTTCAATTGAAAAATTCAAAAGAAATAACTATTGTGCACAAACACAATTTAAAACAATAATATAAAAATAATCATAATTTATTTTTCAATAATCATAATTTATTTCAATTGAAAAATTCAAAAGAAATAATTATTGTGCACAAACCTCTGATAACTGTCTCTTGGCTCTGACTCAATGTTTCCTTCCCTTTCCCTGAGTCTTTGCTAACTGAGAAACACAATTTGAAATGTTTCGGTACTCATTTAAACTGTCTCTAACGATAATGCTTAATAATTAATTCATTGAGTTCTATTATTTCCTTAGTCAACCTAAGATGTTGACCTTTGATACAGTCTAGGTGAATTAGGTCTTAATGTTACCAATATGTCACATTTGATAGCCTTTTAGTATTGGTATATGTTACCCAATTCATTTCCATGTTTGTTGCATTTTATTGCAATTTGTCGAATTCTAGTATACTAATTTGACCTAGTCGGATGACCTAGTTCCCTCGGTTTTTGAGTTTTGGTCAAAACTACAAACTTGTAGATCTATGTCTTATTGCATGCAGGGCAAAATTTTAGGTCATTCTGAGTTATTTAGACCAAGTTATGGTCATTTTACTATTGCTAGTCAAAATGCATCAAAATTGGTCACTTTAGGTCATTTTAGGTCACTTTTGGTTCAGCCAGTTTTTGGACCCTAAATTGTGCAAGCTATTTGACTTGCTTATGGTAATTTCTGGGCTTTGTTGTCTTCATAAGACTTTTAGATATATGTCTCAACTATTCATGGTAAAAATTTCAGGTCAATTAGACCTATTTTGAGTGAGTTATAGCCAAAACACTAACTGCTGCCCAAATGGTCAATTTTCAGGCCTTAAATGCACTAATCCGGATTTGGTCATTTTTCAAGTTATCTTACAAGCAAAATTTTGGTAAGATTCCTTCATGAAAGTTGGCACTTTTTGTGCCTAGTTTCACCTCCAATTGGTCTAATACCAATTGGAGCCACACACTTAAGGTTCTAGGCCAAAATGCACACTTCCCTATAGCTACACTCTTCATTACATACCAATACACTTTTAACACTTGCCACGTTGCACATTCATGCCATTTCTGTTTTGTACCATAACACAAACACATTTAACAACATATTGTTGGTCATTTTGGCAGCTTATAATCACACTCAATATGCACCATATAGTACAGAATTTTTCAAGCTCAAATTACAACAATTCAATCACTTAACCTAGCTCATTTACATGTCCAACCTCACACCATCATACATATACACAAGCTGCCAAAACAAGTACCACAATTCAACATTAATATTCCATAAACCAAACATGAAATAACATTTTTATGGTTCACCATTCAAGCTGCCGATTCATACATCTCTCTCCATTAATTTCCAAGCTTCCAAATTTAAGTGTACATTCACAATATACTTAGTATACATCACTCAATTTATTCCTACACATATAAACACATAATCAACCCTTTAATCTACCATTTACAAGCAATAATAAACTGCCCTTAAGGAGTTTCCATGGCTGTCAAAAATAAACATCTCCCTTAGAACATCAAACTCTAAAATTCTTTCCACAATTCAAGTACCCATAACATCCTCACAAACTTTAATTAAGCAATAATAAAAAACACATACTTACCTCTTTGGAAACTCTTTAAAACCTCTCCAAAACTTGATCTTCTTGCTACCTATCTACTGCCCATGGTGTGAGGATTAACTTTAATGAAGACAACTTGTGAAGATCATGGCTTGAAGGTGGTGAAATGGGAGTTTCCATGCAATTTGGCTATGGTGTTTTTGGGAGCTTCATTTCGGCCATCAATGGAGGAGTGAAGGAGATGAAGTGGTTAGTGGAAAATTCAGTCCACTTATCTCTATTTATATGTCCCACTAATCTCCACTAACTCAAAGTTAATTATTTAATTAATCAACTTTTAATTATTCTAACTCATACCCCTTAATTTCTCTTATTTTCATTACATATTTAATTTCCTTTTCATGGGGTTTCCAAAATTTAATACTACTTATTTTTAATGGATATTTAGGTCAAAAGACAACTTGGGGTGTCAAATGACCACAATGCCCTTGTTCGGATTGCATTCCCGATTTTTCGGTAACACCGAGTTTTGTCATTTTCTCGATTTCTCATTTTTCTTTGTACTAATTAATTAATTTTTCTTTGATATTTCTAATGATATTTATACTTCAATATGTTTTTAATAATGTCCTAAAATTATTTTCCAGGGTTTCCCGTGGTCCAGGGCTAGTCAACGGTCCATGCCGCGACTTCCCAATGCGGTCACCCATCCCTAGGGTTCTCGACTCGCTTAACTTGGTTACATTTCATTGCTATTATTTTTCCTTTGTTTTTCTTGTATTTACTTTTCTTGTATTTCATTATTCTATGCCTCCTCACTAATATTTAAATATAGTTCTAGGCATTCTAGCTGTCCGGACAGACACTGGTCACCGCAGCAGTAGAACGCACTACCGAACATAGGGGTGTTACAATTCTCCCCCCCTTAAAATAAATTTTTTCCTCGAAATTTTACCCAATAGTCATCTTACAATAGTCATACGTTTATTTTCTCCTTTCTATATGATCGTATAATCTTCTTTGCCTCGAATTTGTATAAGACTTTTAACAATTTAATACAACATTTAATTTGTTTGTATAACACCAATCTTCTCTTATTATTGTGCTGTCTAATATTTTGGTTCACGTTCTTTCTTGAATGACCCTTGAGGTCATGTTAGAATGATTTATCTAGTCATTGGTCCTCTGACCATTCTAGTCAATAGTTTTCCTCACATTCGTAACATTTCTTTGTTATATCTGAACCAACTGTTCAAATTTTTACTTCCACAACTCTTTTTATCTATCAATATTCTATAACTTACCTCCTTTTGTACTAAACTATAACCTTTTGATACTCTAACTTTTGAGTTTTAGATCCCTTAGTAGGATTTTCAAACTTATTTCTAACAATTAAATTTTGTCCTGGCAAAACTATACCAAAACAGATGCCGTTGGCAACTATTCTCATCTTGGTGTACTATCGAGTAGTACGTAGCTCTACACAATAATCTCAAGTCAATACTGTAATCTGCAGCTTATAGTATAAACATCAAGAACATTGCATAGTTACTACGATACATCCCAATAGATCAATTTTTTCTATATTTTATCCTTTTCGAATTCACTAATATCCAAAACTTATTATGATTACAATATCCACTGACAATTACTAACTGTAACATCTTTGCCCTCATTTAGAGCAAGTCTATTACCACAACTTACTTTTACTTCCTCTTGCCTTACATTAAATAGGCTTGTCGTTTAGCTTTATAATTTATGGTGTGTTAGAAAATACTTTTCGCCGATAAACTCTTCCAAAACTAATTTCACTTATTATCACAATCCTTATCTCAAAGGACTAATCACTAATGCATCAAAATTTATTCCGCTGTAAAGGAATAATAACAAAACATATAGTTCTAACACTAACATAAAAGTATGCAGATTCCAGGTCAAAAAATACATAAACGAAGAGTACCATTCTTCTTCTTAACAAACAATACTGGCTCTCCCCATGGTGACACACTAGGGCAGATGAAGCCCTTTTCAAGTAGTTCTTGCAACTGTACCTTCAACTCCTTCAACTCTGCTGGTGCCATTCTGTATGGTGTTATGGAGATTGGATCTACACCAGGCAGAACATTAATTTCAAACTGCACTTCTCTTTCCGGAGGTAATCTTGGCAATTCATCAGGAAACACATCTGGAAAGTCATATACTGTAGGGATGTCCCTCAATGCTGGACTCCCCACTTGGGTGTCTACCACATGTGCCAAGTATGCTTCACACCTCTTTCTAATCATTTTTCTGGCTAGTGCAGCCGAAATGATGTTTGATGGCAATAGCTGCCTCTCCCCGTATATTACCACTTCACTATACTGAGGTAGACCAAAAGTGATTGTCTTCAGTCTACAGTCAATCATGGCGTGATGCCTGGCTAACCAATCCATGCCCAAGATGATATCATAACCTCTGAAGGGCATATCAGTGAGATCAGACAAAAAAGTATGTCCTTGGATCACCAAAGGACAATCCCTATACATTCTATTAACCCTGACCTCTTATCCTAACGGACTTGTTATTAGCACCTCAAAGTTCATTTTTTTGTATATGGAATAGCAATGCAATCAATGATGCTAGCACTCACATAAAAATGGGTAGAACCCGGATCAAATAACATAAATACATCTTGATTAAAAGTTGAGAAGGTACCAGCCACAACATCAGATGTCTCGGCCTCTTCTCTTTGTCTCATTGCGTAGACTCTGATCGGAGCACTGTCTTGCTCTGATTGTTTCATAGTGCCTTGGCTGCCTGATGGGTTACCTCTACCCCTGCCTCTACCTCTGCTGGGTGGTTGTGAACCTCTGGTGACAGGGCTCTGAACTAACCCTTCAGCAGTAGTAGAAGGTGGTCCAACTCTACGGGCACTGGTGCAGTCCTTGGCAAAGTGTCCTATGCCTCCACAGTTATAACAGGCTCCCATGGCCTTGTAGCATACCCCACCATGATTTCTACCATAAGTTTCACATTGGTAGGGAGGGTAGGAACTTCTAGTTGTTCGACGACTAGACCTTGGTGGTCTCTGCCTTGATGATCCACCTCTGTTATATCCCTGAGCTTGGGGCTCCTCAAATTCTTTTCTCTTCCTCAAATTACTGCTTGAGCTCTGACCCATAGGTTTCTCCCTCTTCTCTATTTCATGTTGCCCTTGTGGGGGTTGGGTCTGTACTTGGGCTTAGGCTGACAGATTATCAGCCATTTGTTGAAAGAAATTGGCCATTTGTTGGGCCATTTGTGCAGTAATTTGTACAGGTAAAACTGATACAATTGGGCCTTTGACATTTTGTGGAGCTGGGGCTTCACTTGTACCTCAGCCTCTATCGATTGATCGACTAAACGATCACCTTCTTCTACAGTCAATTCGAGGATCTTAGACCTCCTGAACAATTAACACAAGGAGATTTCCTCCCGTTAATGCATATTTATAATGTAAGGTACTGTATGTATTAAATAATGACATTGAGCAGTTATACTATGAAGAAAGAATATTCAAATTACAGGTGAAAAACAGAATTTAAAAACTTCACTCTGATACCACTAAAACATGTCACACCCTACCCCTCTGTAAGGCATAACATGATCTCGTAGTATACCTAATGAATTACCAACTTTGTCTACTGGTAACCCATTAAATACACTACAAGGGATTTTAAAACTTTTCTTACTTCTTTTTATAGTGGTGAGCACTATTTACAGGTGTTAAAAAAAAATTTTAAACTGAAGTGAAACAGCTAACACATTTGAAGAATTAATAATTTCTATAAAAATTTTGGCAGAGTGCCATCTGTATTTTGAATAAAACAGTTCTTCAAAAACCTACAAAAAGCACTTCAAATATATTTCTCAATCTCAACTCCAATATTTAATCAACACAATATGTTTCTCAACTCAAATCCACAATAATTTTTCAATATTTCCAAAGGCTGAGATAAAAGAAATATATCACAATATTTACAAACCAAAATAATTTACAAATTTAGTTTACAACTTTAATGTACAATTTTAATTTTCAACTGCTCAAAACCAAGAACACTCTATACATACAGTGAACATACATTACAATATAAAATGCAAAATATGGTATACTCAATATACCCGATGATCTCTCAGTGTGGTACTAGCAGCCTAGTCTGCACACTGTCGATCACATCGACTGTGGCGACAATGAAAAGCTATCGCTGAGTAAAATTTACTCAGTGGTGCACAATAATAATTTGAAATGCGATATATAAATCTTTTATTGACAATTCACAAATCAAATAATTCACAATTCCATTTCACAATTTACAAAGTTCATATAACACCATTTGATCAAATAACTGAATAATACAGTTTTACCAATCAATAACACAATTTGATCAAATAACTGAATAATACAATTTTGCCCATCAATAACACAATTTGATCAAATAACTGAATAATACAGTTTTGCCAATCAATAACACCATTTGATCAAATAATTGAATAATACAGTGTTACCGATCAATAACACAATTTGATCAAATAACTGAATAATACCGTTTTGCAAATCAATAACATAATTTAAATGCTGCACAATTACATTTCACAAATTATCAAAGCTCATTATAGAAAAATTTTGGGTCAAATAATTTAATAAACACAGTGTTGCCAATTCATACACAACTTAAGCCATGACACAAAATTTCCGATCAATGCCGTGTTGTACACCACGACAAAGCAATCTACAACCCCACTAATTGAAATCAATGAGGGAGGTGGCTAGCTAGCTAATGAGTACTCATCCGATCTACAACCTCAACTAGTAAACCAGAGAGGGAGGAAAATAATCACACTCACCCCAGACTAATAAGTCAAAGAGAGAGGAATATAATCACACTCACCCCATAAATGGAGGAGGAACATAGTAACAGTGTCATGCCAAGTGTGAATCAAAACAATTCCAAATCACAATATTTAAATATTTCATACAAACCAAATGTAACACCCCTAAGTTCGGTAGTGCGTTCTGCTGTCCCGGTGACCAGTGCTGTCCGGACAGCTAGGATGCCTAGAACTACACTTCAATATGAGTGAGGAGACATAAAATAATAAAATACAAGAAAAGAAAATACAAGAAAAACAAAGGAAAAATAATAGCAAAGAAATGTGATCATGTTAAGCGAGCCTCTAAACCTAGCGATGGGTGATCAGGAAGTCACGGCGTGGACCGTTGACTAGTACTGGCTGGGGAACCACGGAAAACATTTATAGGACATAAATAGACCCTTGTTGAAGAATAAATAACATTATAAAAATCAAAGAAAAATAAAAAAATTAGTACAAAGAAAAGTGAGAAATCGAAAAAGCAGACAAAACCGTATCTGAAAAATCGGGAACGTAACCCGAACAGGGGCATTATGGTCATTTGACACCCCGAATTGTCTTTTGACCTAAATTTCCACTAAAAATAAATAATATTACACTTAGAAAATAAAATGAAAAATTAAATTGGTGGTACCTAAAGTAAATAGTAGAAATTAAAGGTTAAATGTGGAATAAGTGGGAATTTAGCTTATTATATGATTAAGTGACTAAGTGGACCACTAAGGGAATTAATTAAACACATAGTGGGACATGTGTACACTTAATATGCAGCTGGATACTTCATCTTCTCCATTTCCATAAAACTAGCCGTGAATGAAAGTGAGAGGAAACACCATTAACGTTTTCTCCAAGCTCACCTAATCCCTCATTTCAACCCCAAATCACCTAGGGTTCTTCATTAAACTTTGTCTACACATCACAAGGAAGATATTGATACCAATTTTGAGAAGTTTGGTGAAGGTTTAGCAAGTTACAATTAAAGGTAAGTTTGCATTTTTGAGAATTTCTTTGTTAAAGTTTATGTTCATGTTATGGGTGTTAGTTTGGTGAAGGAAAATTTTGAGTTTGAAGGGTTATTCTTGTTTTCATTTTGGACAGCCATGAGCCACGTTTTTGATGAGGTATTTGTGCATATAATTGATGAGAAATAATGTTAATCATGGTGATTTAGTAACTTAGTGAATTATTTCATGTTTATATGGTGAATTATGCACTTTGATGGGAATTGGTATATGGGATGGCACTTTGATGTTGAAGAATGGTTTGCGGCAGCTTGGGGACACTTGAGTAATGGTATATATTGAAGGAAGTGTGGGCAGAATATTGACCTAGAAGGTTGATGAGATGTATGTAGATTGATATTGTAAAGTGTATGTAAAATTTGTAATGGTTAGGTGTGTTTGTAATGGTAATTAGAAATTGTAATTATGAATGATATTTGGTGTGTTGAGGGTAATGGTAATCTGCCCAAAATAATGTTAATGTAAAGTAGATAATGCTTTTGGTAATGTACCAAAACAGATTGGTAGGGTATGGAAGTAAACTTTGCAAGTTAAATGTGTGTTTGAAGTGGGGTGTGAAAGGCATAGTGAGGGCAGTGTACATTTTAGCCTATAACCTTAAATGTGTAACCTCAATTGGTATGAGACCAATTTGAGGTGAAACTAGGCACAAAATGTGCCAACTTTCATTGAGAAACCATGCCAAAATTCTGCTTGCAAGGTGACCTAAAAAAATGACCAATTCGGATTAGGTGCAATTAGGACCTGAAAAATGACCAATTGGGCAGCAGTGAGTGTTTAGGCCATAACTCACTCAAACCAGGTCCAATTGACCTGAAATTTTGACCAAGAATAGTTAAGACCCATACCTACAAGTCTTATGAAGACACCAAAGCCCAAAAATGACCATAAGCAAGTCAAACAACTTGCACAAGTTCGGGTCCAAAAACTGGCCGAACCAGAATTGACCAATTTGACCTAAAATTGACCTAAAATGGTACCACTTGACCAGCAATAGTGTAATGACCATAACTTGGTCTACTTAACTCGGATTGACCTGAAATTTTGCACCGCGTGCAATAAGACCTAGATCTACAAGTTTGTAGTTTCGACCGAGACCCAAAAATCGAGGGAACTAGATCGTCCGGTTAGGTCAAACCAGTGTCCCGGAATCCAGCAATTTGCATTAAAATGCACTAAACAAGGAAATGACTTTGGTAAAACGTACCAAACCTAAAACCCTATCGAATGTGACATATTAACGACACTAAAACCTAATTTACCTAAAACGCAATGAGGGTCGGTATATTAGGTGATTAAGTGAATAATTGAGTTCAGTGCATTATTTACCAAACACCATCGATAGAGACGATTTAAATTAGTAATCAAACACTTCAAATTGTGTTTCTCGCTTATCAAAGACTCAGAAAAGGGAAGGAAACACCGAGTCCGCATCGTGGAGACAACATCGAGGTTTGTGCACAACTAGTTTTTAACTGATTTTGTTTTGAATATTTCATATGATTAAATGATATATTTTTCTTATGAATTATGTTTAACAAGCATTGGATTTAATTCCATGATTATTGAAAATTGTTATTGTATGTATGAATTTGGCTTTGTGAAATGGTATTTCCATAAGTATTAAGCATTGTTATGGATTAAGTAAATTATGTTTTGGAAAATTGTGATAGAATATGTTTTGAATTGTGATGGTAATATTCATGGAAAAAATGAAAACTTTATTATTTGAATTGTGATGAGCATAAAAATTATTGGATATTGGAATTGACTTTGAATCGAATTATATTGTGATTTATGCTCGCTAAAAGGATTGTGATATTGTTTTATATCTCACTATAGATGCTTGACTAGGTTATTACCCGTCTCTCTCATTTGTTGAGAAGACAATGGAGTGAGTTGTGTTTTGATTACCATGGTGCGTGCGTGCTTAGATTCTCCTCTGATTTGAGGTTAGATCTAAGTTTATTTTATCGTTATGGCCCTTACGGAAGATTCATTATTGTGATGGTACTGTGCACGATGATTCGACCTCCCCGACCATAGGGAGTTAGAATCAGATTCGACCTCCTCGACCATAGGGAGTTAGAATCACATCGAATATGGCCCTTTCGGATTAGTCTTGCATAGTTAGTGAGATAAAGATTGATTTTGAGATACAACATGGTTTTTGAGATGCATAATGACTTTTGAGATACAGTATGATTTTTGAGATACAAAATGATTTTGAGATACAGAATGGCTTTTGAATGGTAAGGAATGGTGATTTCAATTATGGTTTGTGTGTAATTGATTTTGTTGGAATTACTTAAATGGATAGTCAAGATTTGATAAATTGAATTTTGTGCTCCAAGTTATTTATACAAATGATTTACATTATTGGCAATGAATATTTTGAGTTGTGAAATTTGATCGGTATTCAGATTCTCAAATTATTTATCAGAAAATTTGTCAATGTATATTGTACTATGTTTTAAATTATAGTTGTGCACCACTGAGTTCACCACTCGGCGATAGCTTTGTATGCTGTCGCAGGTAAGCAGAGCATAGAGCAGTGATTAAGTTGCTTTGAGGATACATTCAGATCAGCTCCAGGTATATCATAGATATACCCATGTACATAGGTTTTGATGTAAGCATGTAATAATATGTATGTAAATTATTTGAGCAGTTGTATAGAAACTCTTGTAAAATATTTTGGTATGTAATTAAATGTAAATTATCGTGAATGTAAATCTGAGATTTCATTTACTTAAATAGTTTTGTATTATATTTCTTGTATCTCAGTCTTTGAAAAATCACTATGGATTTGAATTGAGAAATATGTTGTGTTGAGAAATATATTGGAGTTGAGATTTGCAAATACATATTGAAGTGCTTTTTACAGGTTTTCTGAAGAACTGTTTTATCCAAAATACAGATGGCATTCTGCCAAAATTTTCTGAAACTCCAATTAAGTCAAATGTGTCGCTTTATCACTTGATTCAAAAAGGTTTTTAACACCTGTAAATAGTGCTCACCACTGTAAAAGAAGTAAGAAAAGTTTTGAAAATCCCTTGTAGTGTATTTAATGGGTTATCAGTAGACGGAGTTGGTAATTCATTAGGTATACTACGGGATCATGTTATGCCTTACAGAGGGGTAGGGTGTGACATGTTTTAGTGGTATCAGAGCAATGGTTTTAAAGTAAATTTCGAACTGTGAATTTGAAATCTTTTTGTCGGTAACTACAACTGCTCAAATGTTTGATACATATAGTACATTTACATCATAAATATGAACTAATGGAGAGGAATCTCCTTATGTTGGTTGTACAGGAATAGAAAATTCTGTGAAAAGAATGGAAGAGAAGAATGAGACAATAGAACAGTCTGTGATGGCAGGAGAACAAGTTGAGGCCCCAGCTCCACAAAATGTCGAAGGCCTGACTGTACCAGTTTTACCGGTACAAATTACTGCACAAATGGCCCAGCAAATGGCCACTTTCTTCCAACAAATGGCTGATAATCTGTCAGCCCAAGCCCAAGTACAGACCCAACCCCCACAAGGGCAGTGTGAAATGGAAAAGAGGGAGAAACCTATGGGTCAGAGCTCAAACAGTAATTTGAGAAAGAGAAAAGAAATTGAGGAGCCCCGAGCTCAGGGATACGATAGAGGTGGATCATTAAGACAGAGACCACCAAGGTCCAGTCGTCGAACAACTAGAAGTTCCTACCCTTCCCGCCAATGTGAAACTTGTGGAAAATATCATGGTGGGATATGCTATAAGGCGTCTGGAGCCTGCTACAATTGTGGAAAACTTGGACACTTTGCTAAAGATTGTACTAAACCACCTCGATCTGCTCTCTGGATTTCATGCATCACAATCGAGTCAAGATAGAAATAGAGTTGGTACTCCTCACCACTATAACACAGTGAATCAACCCGAATATGGTAGCACACCAGTCAGAGCGTCCACTATGCGCCAAGGAGAAAGAGCAGAAACTTGGATGTAGTCACTGTAAGTTCTTAATTTTGAAAGAAACAATTAGTTATTATTTGATCCCAAAGACTACTTAATTGTGTGTTAGTGTCAGAACTATATGTTCTGTTGCTATTCCCTTACAGGAGAATAAATTTGATGCGTTAGTGACTAGTCTTTTAGGATCAAAACTACAATAACAAGTATGATTGACACTAATCTTGGAAGAATTGCTAGCTAAAAGTATTTTCTAACATACCATAAACTATAAAGCTAATTAGCAAGCCTACTTAATGTAAGGCAAGAGGACCTAAAAGTAAGTTACAAGAATAGAATCGCTCTAGATGAGGGCAAAGATATTACTGTTAGTAATTATTAATGGATATTGTAATTAGAATCGGTTTAGGATATTTGTGGATTCGAGTAAGATAAGATGTTAGAAAACCTAGTCCATGAGGTTATAACATAGTGACTATATAATGTTCTCAATGTTTGTATTGTAAGCTACAGACATAAGATCTGATACAGATTATTGTGTAGAGCTACGTACTTCCTCGTGATACAGTAAATTAAGAATATTTGTAAGTAATCTATAAATTGATACAGTTGCACCCGAATAGAGTACTAGTACTGGAAATAAATATGAAAATTTTAGTCAGAAATTTAAGACTTCAGAACTAGTCTATCAAACGACTACACTTGTAAGGTAGCTAGAGTCTTTGACTCAGTTACATTAATTTGAATTACCTGCACTCCCAAGAATTGCTATAAGCTTAGAGATATCAAGACAACGTATCATCCTCGCATTGATGGACAATTGAAACAAGTAATTCAGTAAATTCGGAAACTCATTGAGTTCCTATAAATAATGAAATAAATTGATAAAAATAACTCAGAAAATGTGATAAGCCCTCAAGAATATATCGAGAACTTGTGTCATTGAATCCGAGAGGAGATGGGACAGATACATCCCACTAATGTAATTTGTATACATTAATAAGTGTCAAGCTAGCATACAAGTGGCACCCTATGAAACATTGTAAGGGAGCAGATAACTATGGATTTTGTGATGAGATTTGAGGACACAGAATAGTCATGATGCAAGATGGGTTATAGTTGATAGACTAACCAAGTCTACTCACTTTTGCCATTCTAAATGGACTATAGTTGGAGAGATTGGCGATTTTTACATATATGAAATTGTAAAATTGCATGGAGTGCCGATCGATTATATCTTATAGAGATCCTTTGTTCACTTCTAGATTAGGGTAGTCTTGAGAGAACCCTAGGAACTAGATTGAACTTCAAGACAAAGATTCCACCCACAGACAGATGGCCAACCTGAAAGAGTTATTCAGATATTGGAGGATATGCTACGGGCTTGTGTGATTGAATTTGAAGGTAGTTGGGATACACACTTGCCTTTGATTGAGTTTGCTTATAACAACAGCTACCAATCAAGCATTGGGATGCCTCCATATGAAGCTTTGTATGGCAGAAAGTGCAGAACTCCCCTATGTTGGGATGAAATTGGTGAAAGAAAGATGATTGGGCCAGAAATTGTTCAGCAGACATAGGAAAAGATCAAATTGATCAGAGATAGACTCAAGGTCGTCGGTATCGGAAGTCCTATGTTGATCTGAAGAGAAGAGATATTGAGTATGCAATGGGTGATAAGGTAGTCCTCAAAGTTTCTCCTTAGAAGAGGATTATGAGATTTGGCAGAAAGGGGAAACTGAGTCCTCGTTTCATCGGACCATATGAAGTTCTGGAAAGAGTGGGTCCTCTGGCATATCGGTTGGCATTACCTCCAGAGTTAGCAAGGATACACAATGTCTTCCATGTGTCCATATTAAGGAGGTACAGATCAGACCCATCTCATGTACTATCAGTTGAAGAGATTGAAGTAAATCCAGACCTCTCATATGAGGAAGAACCCATAAGAATTCTGGCTTATGAGGTGAAGCAGCTGAGGAACAAACAGATACACCCGGTTAAAGTGTCAGGAACCGTCATCCAGGCCAGGAAGCTACTTGGGAACGTGAAGAGGATATGAGGAGACAGCACCCACAGCTGTTCAGAGACTAATGCCAGATAAAATTTCGAGACGAAATTTATTTAAGGGGGGGAGAATTGTAACACCCCTAAGTTCGGTAGTGCGTTCTGCTGTCCCGGTGACCAGTGCTGTCCGGACAGCTAGGATGCCTAGAACTACACTTCAATATGAGTGAGGAGACATAAAATAATAAAATACAAGAAAAGAAAATACAAGAAAAACAAAGGAAAAATAATAGCAAAGAAATGTGATCAAGTTAAGCGAGCCGGGAAACCTAGCGATGGGTGATCATGACGGAAGTCACGGCGTGGACCGTTGACTAGCTCGGATCATGGGAACCACTGGAAAACATTTTTAGGACTTAAATAGACCCTTGGTGAAGAATAAATATCATTAGAAATATCAAAGAAAAATTAAATAATTAGTACAAAGAAAAGTGAGAAATCAAAAAGCATAAAACCCAGAATCTGAAAAATCGAACGTAACGAAACAGGGCATTATGGTCATTTGACACCCCGAATTGTCTTTTGACCTAAATTTCCACTAAAAATAAATAATATTACACTTAGAAAATAAAATGAAAAATTAAATTGGTAGTACCTAAAGTAAATAGTAGAAATTAAAGGTTAAATGTGGAATAAGTGGGAATTTAGCTTATTATATGATTAAGTGACTAAGTGGACCACTAAGGGAATTAATTAAACACATAGTGGGACATGTGTACACTTAATATGCAGCTGGATACTTCATCTTCTCCATTTCCATAAAACTAGCCGTGAATGAAAGTGAGAGGAAACACCATTAACGTTTTCTCCAAGCTCACCTAATCCCTCATTTCAACCCCAAATCACCTAGGGTTCTTCATTAAACTTTGTCTACACATCACAAGGAAGATATTGATACCAATTTTGAGAAGTTTGGTGAAGGTTTAGCAAGTTACAATTAAAGGTAAGTTTGCATTTTTGAGAATTTCTTTGTTAAAGTTTATGTTCATGTTATGGGTGTTAGTTTGGTGAAGGAAAATTTTGAGTTTGAAGGGTTATTCTTGTTTTCATTTTGGACAGCCATGAGCCACGTTTTTGATGAGGTATTTGTGCATATAATTGATGAGAAATAATGTTAATCATGGTGATTTAGTAACTTAGTGAATTATTTCATGTTTATATGGTGAATTATGCACTTTGATGGGAATTGGTATATGGGATGGCACTTTGATGTTGAAGAATGGTTTGCGCAGCTTGGGGACACTTGAGTAATGGTATATATTGAAGGAAGTGTGGGCAGAATATTGACCTAGAAGGTTGATGAGATGTATGTAGATTGATATTGTAAAGTGTATGTAAAATTTGTAATGGTTAGGTGTGTTTGTAATGGTAATTAGAAATTGTAATTATGAATGATATTTGGTGTGTTGAGGGTAATGGTAATCTGCCCAAAATAATGTTAATGTAAAGTAGATAATGCTTTTGGTAATGTACCAAAACAGATTGGTAGGGTATGGAAGTAAACTTTGCAAGTTAAATGAGTGTTTGAAGTGGGGTGTGAAAGGCATAGTGAGGGCAGTGTACATTTTAGCCTATAACCTTAAATGTGTAACCTCAATTGGTATGAGACCAATTTGAGGTGAAACTAGGCACAAAATGTGCCAACTTTCATTGAGAAACCATGCCAAAATTCTGCTTGCAAGGTGACCTAAAAATGACCAATTCGGATTAGGTGCAATTAGGACCTGAAAAATGACCAATTGGGCAGCAGTGAGTGTTTAGGCCATAACTCACTCAAACCAGGTCCAATTGACCTGAAATTTTGACCAAGAATAGTTAAGACCCATACCTACAAGTCTTATGAAGACACCAAAGCCCAAAAATGATCATAAGCAAGTCAAACAACTTGCACAAGTTCGGGTCCAAAAACTGGCCGAACCAGAATTGACCAATTTGACCTAAAATTGACCTAAAATGGTACCACTTGACCAGCAATAGTGTAATGACCATAACTTGGTCTACTTAACTCGGATTGACCTGAAATTTTGCACCGCGTGCAATAAGACCTAGATCTACAAGTTTGTAGTTTCGACCGAGACCCGAAAATCGAGGGAACTAGATCGTCCGGTTAGGTCAAACTAGTGTCCCGGAATCCAGCAATTTGCATGAAAATGCACTAAACAAGGAAATGACTTTGGTAAAATGTACCAAACCTAAAACCCTATCGAATGTGACATATTAACGACACTAAAACCTAATTTACCTAAAACGCAATGAGGGTCGGTATATTAGGTGATTAAGTGAATAATTGAGTTCAGTGCATTATTTACCAAACACCATCGATAGAGACAGTTTAAATTAGTACTGAAACACTTCAAATTGTGTTTCTCAGTTATCAAAGACTCAGGAAAAGGGAAGGAAACACTGAGTCCAGATCAGGGAGACAGTCATCAGAGGTTTGTGCACAACTAGTTTTTAACTGATTTTGTTTTGAATATTTCATATGATTAAATGATATATTTTTCTTATGAATTATGTTTAACAAGCATTGGATTTAATTCCATGATTATTGAAAATTGTTATTGTATGTATGAATTTGGCTTTGTGAAATGGTATTTCCATAAGTATTAAGCATTGTTATGGATTAAGTAAATTATGTTTTGGAAAATTGTGATAGAATATGTTTTGAATTGTGATGGTAATATTCATGGAAAAAATGAAAACTTTATTATTTGAATTGTGATGAGCATAAAAATTATTGGATATTGGAATTGACTTTGAATCGAATTATATTGTGATTTATGCTCGCTAAAAGGATTGTGATATTGTTTTATATCTCACTATAGATGCTTGACTAGGTTATTACTCGTCTCTCTCATTTGTTGAGAAGACAATGGAGTGAGTTGTGTTTTGATTACCATCGATGCGTGCACGAGCTTAGATTCTCCTCCGATTTGAGGTTAGATCTAAGTTTATTGTATCGTTATGTACCTTTATGAAGATTCATTATTGTGATTGTACTGTGCACGATGTTTCGACCTCCACGACCATAGGTTGTTAGACTCAGATTCGACCTCCCCGACCCTAGGGAGTTAGAATCACATCGAATATGGCCCTTTCGGATTAGTCTTGCATAGTTAGTGAGATAAAGATTGATTTTTGTGATACAACATGGTTTTTGAGATGCATAATGACTTTTGAGATCTGATATGATTTTGAGATACAAAATGATTTTGAGATCTGTAATGGCTTTTGAATGGTAAGGAATGGTGATTTCAATTATGGTTTGTGTGTAATTGATTTTGTTGGAATTACTTAAATGGATAGTCAAGATTTGATAAATTGAATTTTGTGCTCCAAGTTATTTATACAAATGATTTATATTATTGGCAATGAATATTTTGATTTGTGAAATTTGATCGATTCGATTCTCAAATTATTTCTCAGAAAATTTGTCAATGTATATTGTACTATGTTTTAAATTATAGTTGTGCACCATCGAGTTCACCACTCTGATAGCTTTGTATCTTTGTCGCAGGTAAGCGAGCATAGAGCAGTGATTAAGTTGCTTTGAGGATACATTCAGATCAGCTCCAGGTATATCATAGATATACCCATGTACATAGGTTTTGATGTAAGCATGTAATAATATGTATGTAAATTATTTGAGCAGTTGTATAGAAACTCTTGTAAAATATTTTGGTATGTAATTAAATGTAAATTATCGTGAATGTAAATCTGAGATTTCATTTACTTAAATAGTTTTGTATTATATTTCTTGTATCTCAGTCTTTGAAAAATCACTATGGATTTGAATTGAGAAATATGTTGTGTTGAGAAATATATTGTAGTTGAGATTTTCAAATACAAATTGAATTGCTTTTCTGATTTTTCAAGAACTGCTTTATCCAAAATACGATGGCATTCTCGCCAAAATTTTCTGAAACTCCAATTAAGTCAAATGTGTCGCTTTATCACTTCATTCAAAAGGTTTTTAACACCTGTAAATAGTGCTCACCACTGTAAAAGAAGTAAGAAAAGTTTTGAAAATCCCTTGTAGTGTATTTAATGGGTTATCAGTAGACGGAGTTGGTAATTTATTAGGTATACTACGGGATCATGTTATGCCTTACAGAGGGGTAGGGTGTGACACCAAAAATCATATTTTATCTTAAAATTTCCATTTGCAAAGTAGGCAACACAATAATTTCCAAAAAAGATTCTCAAAGCCAAAACAATAAAAAATTATTCATAACTCATTTCTCCAAATAAATTTTCTAGAAAAAGCAGTGAATATAAAAAGTATTGTGCACAGACACAATTTAAAACTATAATGTTCAGATAAATTTTTAAGTAGAAAATAAGAAATCAAAATTATTGTGCGCAAACACAATTTAAAACAATAACATACAATTAATCATAGTTTATTTCAATTGAAAAATTCAAAAGAAATAACTATTGTGCACAAACACAATTTAAAACAATAATATAAAAATAATTATAATTTATTTTTCAATAATCATAATTTATTTCAATTGAAAAATTCAAAAGAAATAATTATTGTGCACAAACCTCTGATAACTGTCTCTTGGCTCTAACTCAGTGTTTTCTTCCCTTTCCCTGAGTCTTTGCTAACTGAGAAACACAATTTGAAGTGTTTCAGTACTCATTTAAACTGTCTCTAACGATAATGCTTAATAATTAATTCATTGAGTTCTATTATTTCCTTAGTCAACCTAAGATGGTTACCTTCGATACAGTCTAGGTGAATTAGGTCTTAATGTTACCAATATGTCACATTTGATAGCCTTTTAGTGTTGGTACATATTACCCAATTCATTTTCTTGTTTGTTGCATTTTATTGCAATTTATCGGATTCCGGCATACTAATTTGACCTAATCGGATGACCTAGTTTCCTCAGTTTTCGGGTTTTAGTCAAAACTACAAACTTATAGATCTATGTCTTATTGCACGCGGGGCAGAATTTCAGGTCATTCTGAGTTATGTAGACCAAGTTAGGGTCATTTTACTATTGCTGGTCAAAATGCATCAAAATTGGTCACTTTAGGTCACTTTTGGTTCGGCCAGTTTTTGGACCCGAACTTGTGCAAGCTATTTGACTTGCTTATTGCCATTTCTGGGCTTTGGTTTCTTCATAAGACTTGTAGATATATGTCTCAACTATTCATGGTAAAAATTTTAGGTCAATTGGACCTGTTTTGAGTGAGTTATGGCCAAAATACTAACTGCTGCCCAAATGGTCAATTTTCAGGCCTTAAATGCACTAATCCGGATTTGGTCATTTTTCAAGTTACCTTACAAGCAGAATTTTGGTAAGCTTCCTTCATGAAAGTTGGCACTTTTTGTGCCTAGTTTCACCTCCAATTGGTCTCATACCAATTGGAGCCACACACTTAAGGTTCTAGGCCAAAATGCACACTGCCCTATAGCAACACTCTTCATTACATACCAATACACTTTTAACACTTGCCATGTTGCACATTCATGCCGTTTCTGTTTTGTACCATAACACAAACACATCTCATACCATATTGTTGGTCATTTTGGCAGCTTATAATCACACTCAATATGCACCATATAGTATAGAATTTTTCAAGCTCAAATTACAACAATTCAATCACCTAACCTAGCTCATTTACATGTCCAACCTCACACCATCATACATATACACAAGCTGCCATAACAAGTACCACAATTCAAAATTAATATTCCATAAACCAAACATGAAATAACATTTTTATGGTTCACGATTCAAGCTACCGATTCATACATCTCTCTCCATTAATTTCCAAGCTTCCAAATTTAAGTGTACATTCACAATATACTTAGTATACATCACTCAATTTATTCCTACACATATAATCACATAATCAACCCTTTAATCTACCATTTACAAGCAATAATAAACTGCCCTTAAGGAGTTTCCATGGCTGCCAAAAATAAACATCTCCCTTAGAACATCAAACTCCAAAATTCTTGCCACAATTCAAGTACCCATAACATCCTCACAAACTTTAATGAAGCAATAATCAAAACCACAAACTTACCTCTTTGGAAACTCTTCAAAACCTCTCCAAAACTTGATCTTCTTACTGCCTATCTACTGTCCATGTTGTGAGGATTAACTTTAATGAAGACAACTTGTGAAGATCATGGCTTGAAGGTGGTGAAATGGGAGTTTGCATGCAATTTGGCTATGGTGTTTTTGGGAGCTTCATTTCGGCCATCAATGGAGGAGTGAAGGAGATGAAGTGGTTAGTGGAAAATTCAGTCCACTTATCTCTATTTATATGTCCCACTAATCTCCACTAACTCAAAGTTAATTATTTAATTAATCAACTTTTAATTATTCTAACTCATACCCCTTAATTTCTCTTATTTTCATTACATATTTAATTTCCTTTTCATGGGGTTTCCAAAATTTAATACTACTTATTTTTAATGGATATTTAGGTCAAAAGACAACTTGGGGTGTCAAATGACCACAATGCCCCTGTTCGGGTTTCATTCCCGATTTTTCAGTAACACCGAGTTTTGTCGTTTTCTCGATTTCTCGTTTTTCTTTGTACTAATTAATTAATTTTTCTTTGATATTTCTAATGATATTTATACTTCAATATGTCTTTAATCATGTCTTAAAAATATTTTCTAGGGTTCCCCGCGGTCCAGGGCTAGTCAACGGTCCACGCCGCGACTTCCCGGTGCGGTCACCCATCACTAGGGTTCTCGGCTCGCTTAACTTGGTTACATTTCATTGCTATTATTTTTCCTTTGTTTTTCTTGTATTTTATTTTCTTTTATTTCATTATTCTATGCCTTCTCACTAATATTTAAATATAGTTCTAGGCATTCTAACTGTTCGGACAGACACTGGTCACCGGAGCAGTAGAACGCACTACCGAACATAGGGCTATTACATCATGTAAGATTCATTTTTATCTATTTGATTTCAATGATAAACAGCATATTAAAACTCTTTTAATATATTTTTGGATCTACATTTGCCATTTAAGATTTTAGAATTAACAGATTAATTCATTAGAACCATAGATTAGATCAAGAATAAGTGCACTAACCTTTTGATGCACTGCAGTGTGTTTGGCACCTTTGGGATGCTCTTTAGGACACCAGGTATTGTCCCTCTAGCTTGCCCACACCAAGATCACCAATGGCAGCCCCTTGAACATCTTCTAAAGCTTTTCCAATCAATTATAAAATCAAGTTTTGCCTTTTGAGAGATTACAGATGTAAACAAGATACTAGAAACGATTTCTAGTATTTTTAATTCAAGAGATAGTTTGCTAATCTCTTTGAATTGATGAGAGATGAAGAAGAAGAGAAGGGAGAGGTAGCCAAGGGTGGCGGCACGAAAGAGAATGAGCAGCTTGTTATTTTTTTCTTTTCATAACAACATATTATATAGCTAGGTCACTACTTAAAAACCTTGCGACATGTCACCTTTTGATTAGCTCTAAGTTTAATTGACCTAATCACATTGTGCCAAGTGTCAAACCTATATTTAATCTTGACTTTGATCATCTTACATAATTAAAAGACATATGGCAAGCATATGTGTAGTGGCATGTGTCACCATCTCATGGTGCCACATGTTACCCTGTGAAATGACCAAAATACCCTGTGTCGTAATTTTGAGTTCTCAATCCAAAATAATTATTTCTCTTCTTCTAATAAATTTATATCAAATATTAATTAATTAATTAATCTTTATTAATTAATTTCTCATTAATTAAATTCATATTTAAACACTTTAATTATAAATTTAACTTATACTATACATCCAATAACCGAGATTTGGTTTAAGCCATGCTAGGGACTTTGCAATCTAATTGCAAACCAAACCTATTTAATTAATCAATTAAACTCTTTAATTAATTAATTAAATCATATTTAATTTGGTGATTACTTATGTATGTGTGTGACTTACCAGGCTCAACACTAATTGGCAATGAGACATGATATCAACTCTTAATATCATCAGAACTCTTTCTTATCATAAATGATTTCTCTAAATTATTTTATGCACCTCATAGACCATGGTTAACACCTAGCATTGCATGCCATGGCCACCCAATTAGTAATAAGGTTTACCTTAAATGAACCTATAATCATATGTTACCATGCACTAGAATCTCTTTGTTACAAAATCTCAATTCGAGCTGGAGTCATGGTTTATGTCAAACCCCATTTACTATGAATATTATGTTCTCTTTTAATTCTAGTTCTTGATTAAAAAGATTTTTCTCATCAGAAACTCTTTTCTGATTAAATCTATCTGTCCTGACCAGGAACTTGAAACATCAAGAACAATTAAATGAACATAGAATTTTATCCCTATTTACTTAGAGGAATAGATTCCATCTTGATGAACACCTACCTCCATATAGAACTAGTAGGAGCCAACACATGCCCATATACCCATACACAGTACAAGTATGAAAGTAGTATCAAACTCAAACCACTTATATACAAGATAACTGTGCTATCTTAGGTCTAAATATTATATGCACTAATATGATTTATGATAATACATTGACAAGAGTAAACTCCATGTGCTTGTCATAAATGTCACTGGTTCGACCTACTTATCATGTATAAGTGCCTATCATGTTTGTTATATGGCATGAGACTCACCATTCCATCTTATTTATATCTCATATAAATAACTTGGGAACAAACATGATTACAATCTTTCTGGATAAGTCATGTCCTTATTGTTAAGTATCCTCAATTGTGAACCTATTTATGATACTTTGTGCTAGAAATGCTGTTACTCATGTTCTTAACAACTTAAGAATAAAATTTTTAACAAAATATCAATGGACCTTTTCTATTACACATAAATATATTATGTAAACGGAAAAGTGAAAATGCCTTTTATTAATAAAAATATGTACAAGATACATACTAAATGATATACTCTAGGTCATACTACTAACAGGGTTTGTGTTCATTTGTAATGGAGGTGCAGTCAGTTGGAAGAGTTTCAAATAGAGTACGACTGCGGATTCCACTACAGAGGCTGAGTATATTGCTGCATCAGATGCTGCAAAAGAGGCTATTTGGATAAAGAAGTTCGTGATAGAACTTGCAGTAGTTCCTTCCATTGAGTCAGCAGTTCCTGTCTACTGTGACAACAATGGAGCGGTCATACAGGCTAAGGAACCCCAGTCTCACCAGAAATCCAAACATATAGAAAGGCGCTACCACATTATCAGAGAGATAGTTGGGTAAGGTGATGTAGCCATGCAGAAAATAGCATTAGCTGATAATCGAACTGATCCATTCACGAAGCCTATGTCACAAGCTCAGCTAGACCGACATCTTGAGAAAATGGGTCTAAGATATTGTAATGAATGGCTCTAGTGCTAGTGGGAGATTGTTAGTAGTATGCCCTAAAGCATATCATTTTGTATGTATCTTGTACATATTTTATTAACAGAAGGCAATTTCACTTTTCCGTTTACATAATATATTTATGTGTAATAGAAAAGGTCCATTGATATTTTCTTAGAATTTCTATTCTTAAGTTGTTAAGAATATGAGTGACAGTATTTCTAGCACAAAGTATCATAAATTGATTCACGATCAAGAATACTTCACAAAAGACATGACTTATCCAGAGAGATTGTAATTATGTTTATTCCTAAGGAATTTATATGAGATATAAATAAGATGGAGTAGTGAGTCTCTTGCCACATAACAAACATGATAGGCACTTATACATGATAAGTAGGCCAAACCAGTGACGCTTATGGCAAGCACATGGAGTTTACTTTTGTCAATGCATTGTCATATATCATATCAGTGCATATAATCTTTAGATCTGAGATAACACAATTATCTTATATATAGGTTATTTAAGTTTGATATTGCTTTCATACTTGTACTGTGTATGGGTATATGGGCATGTGTTGGCTCCTACTAGTTATATATGGAGATAGGTGTTAATCAAGATGGAATCCGTTACCTTAAGTAAATAGGGATAAAATCCTATATTCATTTAATTATTCTTGATGTTTCAAGTACCTAACCAGGACAGACAGATTTAGTCAGAAAAGAGTTTCTGATAAGAAAATCTAATTAATCAAGAACTGGAATTAAAAAAAAAAAAATTCATAACAAATGGGGTTTGACATTAACTATGACTAAAGCTCGAATTGGGATTTTGCAATGGAGAGATTCTAGTGCATGGTAACATATGATTAAAGGTTCATTCAAGGTATTCCTTATTACTGATTGGGTGGCCATGGCAGACTATTCTAGGTGTCATCCATGGCCTATGAGATGCCTAAAATGATTTAGAGAAATCCTTTACGGTAAAAAAGAGTTTTAATGATATTAAGAGTTAATATCATTTCTCATTGCCAATAAGTAATGAGCCTAGTAAGTCACACATCTACACAAGCTAATCACCATTTAGAATGTAATTTAATTTATTAATTAAAGAGTTTAATTAATTAATTAAAGAGGTTTGATTTGCAATAAGATTGCAAAGTTCCTAGCATGACTTGAAACCAAATCTAGGTTATTGGATGTATAGTATAAATTAAATTTATATTTAATTTGATTAAATATGAATTTAATTATGAGAAATTAATTAATAGAGATTAATTAATTAATTTATTTATATTTGATATAAATTGATTTAAAGAGGAAAAATTATAATTTTGGGTTGAGAACTCAAATTAAATAGCAAGGGCAAATTGGTCTTTTCACATGGTGACATGTGGCACCATGAGATGGTGACACATGGCACCATATGATCTTGCCACTTGTCTTCCTATGAAGGAAGACCACATGTTATGATTTAAATGGAGCATGACACTTGGCTTCATAGGATTAAATCAAATAATAACAAGATGGGATCTTGTGATGACATGTGGCAAGTGAATTAGGGTTTGACCTAAGTATATAAAGAGAGGTTATAAAGAAAATCAGTCCACTCTCTCTTTTCTCTTATATGGGACGGCAACAAGAAGTCTCCCTCTCCTCTCTTCTTTTCTCACTTGATTCAAAGAAAAATCCCTTGGTTTCTTTGAATTAAAATTGTTAGAAAAGGTTTCTAGTATCCTAAATACCCATTAACCTTCACTAAAGCACTAAACCCCATCTTCAAGTGGTTGGCAAAGCTTTAGAGGCAGTATTTGGGGCTGCCATAGTTGCTTGTTAGTGTGCTTGTGGGGAACAAGCTAGAGGGACAACATTTGGAGTCCTAAGAGCATCCTAAGATTGCATCAATTGTGCATCAACAGGTTAGTATCTAAAAATCTCTCTTTTAGTTAGGGTTTGATTAAATTAAATATTAATTCATAATCTTTAATAGCAAATGAAATTTTAATGCATGCTAAAATATTTTTTGGTATGCAATTGGACATTGGAAATTGATTAGGTTCATAATAAACTTGGTATGGTGCATGAAACCTTAAAAATAATTTTTAAAATTCAAGGTTCTAATGTCTAATAATCACGCTTCCACTCCTTCACTCTGAAAGACAGGAAAGATAAACCTTTAGAAGGTATGTCTATATCTTGTTATTTAGATTCTAATGATGCTCATAGTTCATCTATAGCTTGGGTTTTAGATTCTAGGGCTTGTTCTCACATTACTTTTGATATGGAGAGCTAACAAGTAGTAGCAGCTTGCAGTCACGAGATGTTAAACTTTGAATTGCCAATGGCTCAACTATTGAAACTTTAGCCATAGGATCTAAATTTTTATACATATATGGATATGTTTTGTATTTAAATAATATTTTGTATGTACCTGATGCTTTTAAGAACATCATTTCTGTGTCTAGTTTGACTAGAAATAGTTATGAATTTCAGTTCACAAATGATGTTTGTAATATTTATTTTGGAAATGAATATGTTGGCTCGGGTTATATACATGATGGACTTTATTATTTGGATAATAATGTTAAATACAAATCTAATGCAAGTAATCTGAATGAATGTAATGCCATAATAAAAATCAACTCAAGTTCAAAACGTCTTTGGAACTTAAGATTAAGTCATATTGCAGAAGATAGGATTACAAAGCTAGAGAAAATGGAGATTTTATCCTCATTGGATTCTGAACCTACTCCAACTTGTGAATCCTGCCTCAAGGCAAAATGACTACATCACCTTTTATTGGACAAGGGTTAAGAACTGAAAATATTTTGGAACTAATACATAGTGATGTATGTGGTCAATTTAAGAAAATGGCTAGAGGTGATTTTCATTACTTTATTACCTTTACTGATGACAAATTAAGGTTTGGGTATTTGTATTTGATGAAATACAAACATGAGTTCTTTGAAAAGTTCAAAGAATTTAAATCTGAAGTAAAAAATCAAACGGGAAAAAGTATTAAAACTCTTCGATCAGATCGTGAAGGTGAATACTTAAGTATTGAATTTGATAAATACTTGAAAGAGCATGGCATTATTTCTCAGTTGACTCCTCCAGGAATGCCAAAATTGAATGGTGTATCTGAAAGGAGGAATCGTACCCTATTTATAACACCCTAGGCAAATCCCACATCGGCAAAACACGGGAGAGATGCTGGGTTTATAAGTTGGTGGTTCGTAACCCCTAGTGACGCGTTTTAAAACCATGAGGACTTCAGCCCAGAGCAGACAATATCACTAGTGGGCCGAGCCGTTACACTATTAGATATGGTACGTAGTATGATAAGCTATACTGATATGCCAATCTCCTTTTGGGGATTTGCATTAGAATCAACTTTGCACATTCTGAATAGGATTCGATCAAAGTCGGTCTCTTCCACACCTTATGAGATATGACATGGAAGAAAACCAAGTCTTATGCATGTTAAGATTTGGGGTTATCTAGCTTACATTAAAAAGCTAAAGACTGATAAATTAAAAACCAAATCAGAAAGGGGTCGATTTGTTGGATATCCAAAAGAAAGTTTTGGATATTATTTTTATTTGCCTACATCACAAAAGGTTGTGGTAAGCAGAGATGCCATATTTCTTGAACAACAATTTATTCAAGAAGGTGGCAAAGGAAGGCAAATAGAGTTAGAATTAGAGAATTCTGACCAATCAGCAAATCAGATGGATATAGGTCCATCTAGTCAACCTACGCCTACTGATGAAACATCTACAATAATTCCTCGTAGATCGACTAGAATATCTCACCCACCAAAGAGATATAGTTTTCTTCATGAAGATGAACAAGAGTTGTTTGTTCATGAAGAAATAGATCATGGAGATGATCCTTTTACCTATGAAGAAGCTATATTAGATATAGACTCTTCTAAATGGATTGAAGCTATGAAATCCGAAATTGATTCCATGTATAAGAACCAAGGTTGGGATCTTATTGACCCACCTGAAGGTATTGGACCTATAGGAAATAAATGGGTTTTTCAAGAAGAAAATTGGTTCTGATGGAAAGGTAGAGACCTATAAGGCAAGGCTAGTTCTAAAAGGGTTTCGCTAAAGGCAAAGAATCGACTATGAGGAGACTTTCTCACATGTTGCCATGCCTTAATCAATTAGGATTTTATTAGTAATAGCTGCATACTATGATTATGAAATTTGACAGATGGATGTCAAAATAGCTTTTCTCAATGGAAACATTAATGAAAACATTTTGATGGAACAACCTAGGGGTTTTGAATCCCAAGATAGTTCCAAGGTGTGCAAGCTAAAACGATACATTTATGGGTTGAAACAAGCTTCGAGGAGTTGGAACATCTATTTTGATGAAGCCATTAAATCATTTGGTTTTATAAAAAATATGGATGAGCCATATGTATATAAGAAGGTTAGTGGGAGTGCTGTCACTTTCTTTGTCTTATATGTAGATGACATTTTATTGACAGGCAATGACATAGGTATGTTGACAACTGTCAAGGTATGGTTGTCAAATACATTCTCCATAAAAGACTTAGGGGAAGCAACCTATATTCTTGGAATTCACATTTATAGAGATAGAGCAAAAAGAATAATTGGTTTATCCCAAAGTCTATACTTTGAAAAGGTGTTAAAAAGGTTTAACATGCTTGATTCTAAGAGGGGATTGTTACCTGTAAGACATGGTATCCATCTTTCTAAAGAGATATTTCCAAAGACACCCGAAGAAAGAGACAAAATGGCTAAGATTCCATATGCCTCGGCTATTGGAAGTTTAATGTATGCAATATTGTATACTAGGCCGGATATCGCATATGCTATTAGTTTGACTAGCAGGTTTCAATTTAATCTAGGTTTGGAACACTGGATAACTATCAAGAATATCCTTAAGTACTTGAGAAGAACTAAGGATTTATTCTTGATCTATAGAGGTGGTGACCTACAATTGGATGGTTATATTGATTCTGATTTTCAACCAGATATCAATAATAGAAAGTCTACCTCTGGATTTGTGTTCATTTGTAATAGAGGTGCAGTTAATTAGAAGAGTTCCAAATAGAGTACAACTGCTGACTCTACTACAGAAACTGAGTATATTGCTGCATCAGATACTGCAAAAAAAGCTAATTTGATAAAGAACATAACTTGCAGTAGTTCCTTCCATTGAGTTAGCAGTTCCTCTCTACTATGATAAAAGTGGAGCGGTCATTCAGGCTAAGGAACCTTGGTCTCACAAGAAATCTAAACACATAGAAAGGCACTATCACATTATCAGAGAGATAGTTATACAAAAAATAGCATCAGCCGAAAATCCAGTTGATCCATTCACAAAGCCTATGTCACAAGCTCAGTTAGATCGACATCTTGAGAAGATGAGTCTGAGATACTGTAATGAATGGCTCTAGTGCTAGTGGGAGATTATCAGTGGTATGCCCTAGAGCATATCATATTGTATGTATCTTGTATATTTTTAATTAATAAAAGGCATTTTCCCTTTTCTGTTTACATAATTCATTTATGTGTAATTGAAAAAGGTCTATTGATATGTTGTTAGAAATTCTATTCTTAAGTTGTTAAGAATATGAGTAACAGTATTTCTAGTACAAAGTATCATAAATTGGTTCACAATCAAGGATACTTCACAAAGTACATGACTTATCCAAAAAGATTGTAATCATATTTGTTCCCAAAGCATTAAAATGAGATATAAATAAGTTGGAGTGGTGAGTCTTATGCCACATAACAAATATGATAGGCATTTATACACGATAAGTAGGCCGAACCAGTGACGCTTATGACAAGCACATGGAGTTTACTCTTGTCAATGCATTGTCATATATTATAATAGTGCTATAATCTTTAGACCTAAGATAACACAGTTATCATGTATACAGGTGGTTTGAGTTTGATACTGCTTTCATACTCGTACTGTGTATGGGTATATGGGTATGTGTTGGCTTCTACTAGTTATATATGGAGATAGGTGTTAATCAAGATGGAATCTGTTACCCTAAGTAAATAGGGATAAAATCCTATGTTCATTTAATTGTTCTTGATAATTCAAGTTCGTGGCCAAGACAGATAGATTTAATCAAAAAAGGGTTTCTGACAAGAAAATCTAATTAATCATGAATTAGAATTAAAAGAGAACATAATGTTCATAGCAAATGGAGTTTGACATTAACCATGACTCCAGCTGAAATTCGAATTTTGTAACGGAGAGATTTTAGTGCATGGTAACATATGATTAAAGGTTCATTTAAGGTATTCCTTATTACTAATTGGGTGGCCATGGCATGCTATGCTAAGTGTCAACCATGGTCTATGAGATGCCTGAAATGATTTAGAGAAATCATTTAAGGTAAGAAAGAGTTCTAATGATATTAAGAGATAATATCATTTCTCATTGCTAATAAGTAATGAGCCTAGTAAGTCACACATCTACACAAGTTAATCACCAAGTAAAATGTGATTTAATTGATTAATTAAAGAGTTTAATTAATTAATTAATTAATTAAATAGGTTTGATTTGCAATAAGATTACAAAGTCCCTAGTATGACTTGAAATCAAATCTAGGTTATTGGATTATAGCATAGATTAAATTTATATTTAAAGTGTTTAATTATGAATTTAATTGTGAAAAATTAATTAATAGAGATTAATTAATTAATTTATATTTGGTATAAATTGATTTGAAGAGGAGAAATTATAATTTTGGGTTGAGAACTCAAATTAAAACATAAGGGTAAATTGGTCTTTTCACATGGTGACATGTAGCACCATATAAGCTTGCCATTGGTCTTCCAATCATGAAAGATGATAAAAGTCAAGATTGAATCTACCTTTGACACTTGGCTTGATAAGATTAAGTCAAACAAAAGTAAGATTAGATTATGTGGTAACATGTGGTAAGGGAGTAAGTAAACTTTGACCTAAGTATATGTCACACCCTACCCCTCTGTAAGGCATAACATGATCCCGTAGTATACCTAATGAATTACCAACTTCGTTTACTTGTAACCCATTAAATACACTACAAGGGATTTTAAAACTTTTCTTACTTCCTTTTACAGTGATGAGCACTATTTATAGGTGTTAAAAACTTTTTTGAACTGAAGTGAAACAGCCAACACATTTGAATTATTAGTAATTCCTGTAACAATTTTGGCGAAGTACCATCTGTATTTTGAATAAAACAGTTCTTTAAAAACCTGTAAAAAAGCACTTCAATTATATTTCTCAATCTCAAACTCCAACATTTAATTAACACAATGTGTTTCTCAACTCAAATCCACAAAAAATTTTCAGTATTTTCAAAGGCTAAGATAAAAGAAATTATATCACAATATTTACAAACTAAAATAATTTACAATTTATTTTATAACTTCAATATACAATTTTAATTTACAACTACTCAAAACCAAGAACATTATATACATACAGTGAACATACATTACAATACAAAATGCAAAATATGATATACTCAATATACCCGATGATCTCTCAGTGTAGTACTAGCAGCCTAGTCTACTGCCCTGTCAGTCTGTCTACCTGCGACAGCAATGAAAAGCTATCGCTGAGTAAAATTTACTCAGTGGTGCACAATAATAATTTGAAATGCGATACATAAATCTTTTATTGACAATTGACAAATCAAATAGTTCACAATTCCATTTCACAATTTATAAAGTTTATATAACACAAATTTGATTAAATAACTAAATAATACAGTTTTGCCAGTCAATAATACCATTTGATCAAATAACTGAATAATACAGTTTTGCCAATCAATAACACAATTTGATCAAATAACTGAATAATACCATTTTGCAAATCAATAACACAATTTAAATGCTGCACAATTACATTTCACAAATTATCAAAGCTCATTATAGAAAAATTTTGGGTCAAATAATTTAATAAGCACAGTGTTGCCAATTCATACACAACTTAAGTCATGACACAAAATTTCCGATCAATGCCATGTTGTACGCCACGACAAAGCAATCTACAACCCCACTAATCGAAATCAATGAGGGAGGTGGCTAGCTAGCTAATGAGTACTCATCCACACTCACCTCAGACTGACAAGTCAAAGAGGGAGGAATATAGTGTACTTATCAGAGCACTTGCAGGCATTACGTATCGGCATCCCTGCAAGCTCCTGGGTTCACGTGTGAGAGTTCCCAGGAATCGTAGGCGTTATGTATCGCCGTCCCTACTTTGCTCCGATACCACTAAACACAATTTATCTCAAAATTTCCATTTACAAAGTAGGCAACACAATAATTTTCAAATAATATTCCCAAAACCAAAAAAATCAAAAATTATTCATAACTCATTTCTCCAAATAAATTTGCTAGTAAAAGCAGTGAGTATAAAAGTATTGTGCACAGACACAATTTAAAACTATAATGTTCAATTAAATTTTTAAGTAGAAATAAGAAATCAAAATTATTGCGCACAAACACAATTTAAAACAATAACATACAAATAATCATAATTTATTTCAATTGAAAAATTTTTTTAAAAATAACTATTGTGCACAAACACAATTTAAAACAATAACATACAAATAATCATAATTTATTTCGATTGAAAAATTCAAAAGAAATAACTATTGTGCACAAAAACAATTTAAAATAATAACATACAAATAATCATAATTTATTTCAACTGAAAAATTCAAAAGAAAAAAATTCAAAAGAAATAACTATTGTGCACAAACACAATTTAAAACAATAACATACAAATAATCATAATTTACTTCAATTAAAAAATTCAAAAGAATAACTATTGTGCACAAACCTCTAATAATTGTCTCTTGGCTCTGACTCAGTGTTTCCTTCCCTTTCCCTGAGTCTTTGCTAACTAAAACACACAATTTGAAGTGTTTCAGTACTCATTTAAACTGTCTCTAAGAATAAGGTTCAATAATTAATTTATCGATTTCTATTATTTCCTTAGTCAACCTAAGATGTCGACCCTCGATCCATTCTAGGTAAATTAGGTTTTAATGTTACTAATATGTCACATTTGTAGCCTTTTAAGGTTGGTACATGTTACCCAATTCATTTCCATGTATATTGCGTTTTCTTGTAATTTGTTGGATTCCGGGATACTAGTTTTACCTAGTCGGATGACCTAGTTCCCTAGGTTTTCGGGTTTCGGTCAAAACTACAAACTTGTAGATTTATGTCTTATTCACGCGGGGCAAAATTTCAGGTCATTCTGAATTATGTAGACCAAGTTATGGTCATTTTACTATTGCTAGTCAAAATGCATCAAAATTGGTCACTTTAGGTCATTTTAGGTCACTTTTGGTTCGGCCAGTTTTTGGACCCAAACTTGTGCAAGCTATTTGACTTGCTTATACTTGTAGATATATGTCTCAACTATTCATGGTAAAAATTTCAAGTCAATTGGACCTGTTTTGAGTGAGTTATGGCCAAAATACTAACTGCTGCCCAAATGGTCAATTTTCAGGCCTTAAATGCACTAATCTGAATTTGGTCATTTTTCAAGTTACCTTATGAACAGAATTTTGGTAAGCTTCCTTCATGAAAGTTGGCACATTTTGTGCCTAGTTTCACCTCCAATTGGTTTCATACCAATTGGAGCCATACACTTAAGGTTCTAAGCCCAAAACACACACTGCCCTATTACACATTGTTCATCACTCATCAATTACACTTTTAACACTTACCAAACTACACATTCATGCCAATTCTGATTTGTACCATAACCTAAACACATTTTACTTCACATTGTTGGTCATTTTGGCAGCTTATAACCATGCTCAATATGCACCTTATAGTATAGAATTTTTTAAGTTCAAATTACAAACAATTCAATCACCTAACCTAGCTCATTTACATGTCCAACCTCACACCATCATACATATACACAAGCTGCCATAGCAAGTACCACAATTCAACATTAATATTCCATAAACCAAACCATAAAATAACATTTTTATGGTTCATCATTCAAGCTGCCGATTCATACATCACTCTCCATTAATTTCCAAGCTTCCAAATTCAAGTACACATTCACATATACTTAGTATACATCAACCAAATTAATTCCTATACACATAAACACTTAATCAACCCTTTAATCTACCATTTACAAGCAAGAATAAACTGCCTTTAAGGAGTTTCCATGGCTGCCAAAAGTACACATCTCCCTTTAAACATCAAACTCCAAAAATTCTTTTCAAAATTCAAGTACCCATAACATCCTCACAAACTTTAATGAAGCAATAATAAAAAACACATACTTACCACTTTTAAAACTCTTCAAAACCTCACCAAAACTTGATCTTCTTGCTGCCTATCTACTGCCCAAGTGGTGTAGAACAATTTTAGTGAAGGAAAAGGTAAGAAAATTGGCTTGGAGATGAAGGGATGAAGCTTGCATGAAGCTTGTAACAAATGGCCATGGAGGTTTTCTTCCTCCTTGGTCTCGGCTGGATTTTGAGATGTAGAAGAAAGTGACTTTCTACTATCCAAAAATCAGATTAATGGTCAATTTTAGGTGTTAGTGGACTACTAAGTGGAAATATAATGTTAATTTAATCTTTAGATTTCATTTTCCCTCCAAATTTTTGCTATTTAAACTATGTACCACCAATTTAATTTTTCATGACATTTTCCAAGTGTAATATCATGTATTTTTAATGGACATTTAGGTCAAAAGACAACTCGGGTGTCAAATGACCACAATGCCCCTGTTCGAGTTGCATTCCCGATTTTTCGGTAACACCGAGTTTTATCCGTTTTTCGATTTCTCACTTTTTCTTTGTACTAATTAAATAACTTTTCTTTGATATTTCTAATGATATTTGCACTTCAATAGCCATTTATTTAAGTCCTAAAATATTTTCTAGGGTTTCCCGTGGTCCAGGGCTAGTCAACGGTCCACGTCGCGACTTCCCAATGCGGTCACCCATCGCTAGGGTTCTCGGCACGCTTAACTTAGTTACATTTCATTGCTATTATTTTTCCTTTGTTTTTCTTGTATTTTTTTTTCTTGTATTTCATTATTTTATGTCTCCTCACTCATATCTAAGTGTAGTTCTAGGCATCCTAGCTGTCCGGACAACACTAGTCACAGGAACAGTAGAACGCACTACCGAACATAGGGGTGTTATAGTATATAAGTGAAAGGAAGAAAGAACAAGCAACATCTTTTCTTCCCTTTCTTCACGTTGGATGGCAGCCATGGGTTTTCTTCCATTCTCTTCATTTCTCAATTAATTCAAAAAGAAAAAAGCTTATTTCCTTTGCATTAAAGTTGTTAGAAAGTGTTTCTAGCTCATTATACATCCATACACCCTCATTAAGGTATAAATCCCAATTTCAAGTGGTTGGCAAGGCTTTGGAAGTCAAGATTGGGGCTGCCATTGGTGTTCTTGTGGTGGACAAGCCAGAGGAATAACAATTCGAGTCCTAAGAGCATCCTAAAAGAGGGAGATTCATTGATTGTGCACTTGGAGGTTAGTACTCAAAATACCTCTTTTTAATTAGGGTTAATGAATTAATTTGTTAATTCACAATTTTAAATGGCAAATGAATTTCTTAATGCATGCTAAAATGTGTTTTGGTATGCTTTTGAGCATTAGAAACTGATTAGGCACATAAAACACAAGGTATGTTTCATGTGACCCTAGATTGAATTTTAAAATTCAATGTTCCAAGGCCCTCAAATCCATGCTTCCATGCCTTCAAGCTCTACTTGTGCAATTGTTGGCCAAAAAAAGAAAGAGCACAAGGGAGGTTTTTGATGAATTTGTTCATGTGGATGAACTAGAGGACTGACATCTGGAGGTCTTTGCTTCCTGTATTTATTGTTGGATTTGATTTTGCACATATTCAAGTAAAATCCCTAAAACCTTAATTATATTTATGATTTTAGTTTCTTAATGGCAAATGGGCTAATATCAATTTAGTTACAAAAGTAGTAACAAAAAATATGTGATTTTTGCTATTGCATGAGATGCATGAAAACTTAGGAATTAAAATTTTAAAATTGCTATTTTTGCATCCTTGATGGTGTTTTTCTTTCAGAAGTCACACACAGTAGAATAAAGTGATCAAAACTTAAATAATTTAATTAATTGACTAAGTGATTTAATTAATTAATTAAATTAATGAATTTAGTTTTGCGATAAGATTGCAAAAGTCCTTAGCATAACTTGAAACTAAATTTAAAAAACTAGGTAAAATGGAAGAAAAATAAAGCTGGCGAAAAGTTATAGAGTATGCATCATGGGGCATGTTACAGCAGAGTGCAAGTGTTGTTGGGGCGTGTAGCGTCAGCATGGGCCAAGCCAAACGAAGGCAAAAGTTATATGGAGCATTTTTGTGAGAGTAAGGTGTGAGTGGGTTTTTATTATCTCTTAATATGTGATGATATGAGAGGACATGAAATGATGTAAGTGGGAGACAAAGAATGAACTTATATGCTAAAGTGGAGAATATTCTCCATCCACTTATTCACTTTAGGGATTAGAAATCCCTAAATGTTAAGGATTTCTCCCCACTTTAGAGATTCCCATATCTCCAACGTATAAATATCATAACCCACATGCATTTAGAGTAAAAAAAAAAAAGTTTGAGAAATCTTCTTCTTCTTCTTCACTTTCTCTCAAAACCTCCATTTTAGAACCTTATGTTTTTCTTCCATAACTAGTTCAAGTGATATTTAGCAATTGTTACTCTTGAATTAGAATATGAGGAAATTATTTCTTCAAATTACCTAAGTGAAACAAAGAGAACAGAAAACTTGTGCTTTTTGGTTGACATAAGAGAGAGCACGCTCAAAGGGATTACGGTTCGAATTGTTAAGTTGTCTTGATTGCTGAGTTTGTGTGGATGGGCTAAAGAATCTACATTTAGAGGCCTGACTTCCTAGATTAACATGGTAGAATGCATACAACCTAAGCAAAATAAAAAATTTTAAAAATTCGCATTGCACAAGTCTCACCTTCAATTAGTATCAGGATCTCCTCATTTTACTTTTAGGAACAATTACATGTTAGCTTATTGGTTGAATTTGTTGGAAATTTTTTTGTTCAAATGTTGGATGATGATTTTTCTTTGAGAATTTGTTGTGAAAATGGTTTTTGGCATGTTAAAATTGCAAAAGTTGTATTAAGGTGGAATTTTGGTCAGTCACTTAAGCCAGCCGAAATTTGCATGAGGTGTGACACAGGGTATGTTGCACCTAGTGCTAAAAATCTCTATATCTGATATAGGGCATGTCGCACCCTGTGATAATTTTAGAAGTTTTAGAGATTTGCATAAGACCCAACATGGGGATGTTAAAATATACCTTGGGTGACACTAGGTATGCTAAACCTTATGCAAGTGTGCATGAGGTTGCTCAAATGTTGCACTGGGTACTTTGAATTCAACATGGGGTTGTACAAATGTGGTACTATGATATGTAAAAGTTACATAAAGTAATAAATGGGCCATTTACATTTTTTTTCTAAATCTCATGTTAAAAGGTTTAACTACATATTCAACCAAAATTACTTGTTTTTGGAATGAGATTCCAACAAATAATTTTAAATAAATGACATTTAAAATGGTTTTGCCATTCAATTGTTGGATGGATGCTTATGTATGATGGGTGATCAAGGACCTAGGAGACATATGTGATTATTTACCCCATTTATTCTGTATGGGAATGTAATAATTATATTATATACAAGGATTGTATTATAAAGTTATTATAATTCTTATAGGTTGTAAATTCATTTGTTTAGGCCTACAAGCTCTTTTCCATTGTAATTTTTGCCTTACTATGCCAAGGATACTTTTTGTAAATGCCATTGGTGGAATTTGTATGAAGAAATGAGATAAAATCATTGGTGGAAATTAGTGGGAGCATGGGACTTCAAGTGTTGAAGAATTTTACTTATTTGTAAATAAATGGATGTCAACCTAGGATGCTCTAAACTCTAATCCTTGTGGCTAGGATTAGAGTCTAATAGGATAGTCCATGATTATGTATTTTACATTATGGTTCATGGATGAATGTATGTTTATCAAATGTATATAAGATATACGTGAAGATAATTAATGTGCAAAGTGAGACTTAATAGTAAATAAGTCGATCAAGGAATCTTCCATCCAAAATAATTAAGTTGATAAGCAGTGTAGTTTTGGAGACCACATTATCGCTCTCCACTAAGGTAATTATTTAAGAAGTTTTAAAGATTTGTATTATTAATTATGGTAACATATGGGTGAAGTATTTGGCTTAAGATATCTTCTTGAATTGATTGTTAAGCATATGATATTGTAATTATGCAAATACTTTAATGGCCAAGAGAGAATGTACTTGAGGTTATTAAGGTTCAAATTTGTATATTTGCTAACTTAATTAGTATAACTTAACTGGTGCAAGATAGGCAAAGAATGGATGTATCTGTGGCTTTATGCATTGGGAGCCAAACAATTCATTGAGCCTCACATAAGATGTGATGAGCAAAGAGTTGCTTACTTATAGATTGTTATGAATCTAAGAATAGATGTACTTGAGGATGATTAACAGTTTATAAGAATTCAATCAACCACTTAAAATTCATCCCAACTAGGATTTCCGTTTCCTACTTTGGAAGACAATGATCATTTTGGCAAGTTACAAAACACAACTAATTAGAATCTTGTTGTTCTATGCAATAAGTTCTGATAAAATAATAATGACACCATTACCTACCATCATTGTCGTTGGCCTGCTAGATGCCAATAAGTTTACTTCACCTAATTTTTGTGATTGGCATAAGAATTTAAAAATAGTTTTAAATTCTAAAAATATTAGATATTTCTTAGACTCAAAATCTCTAGATCCCTTATCTAAAGGAGCATCTAAGGAGGAACATGACACTTTGAGAAAGTGGCATGATGACAACTTACAAGCTAGGTGTTACACACTTGCCACAATGAGCAATGAGTTGCAAAGGGAGCATGAGAACACACAAACAACTTTAGAAATCTTGGTTTGCCTACAAAGGTTGTATGGTGAATAGGATTGCAAGACAAAAAATTTCAAAGCAGTTATCAATGATTAAGATGTTGGAAGGATATATGTGGGAAATGACTTGCATAATCTGTCATAAATTCTTAAAGAATTTCACCCCACTACTAGATTTGATCTAGCAATCTCTTCCGAACTCTTTCTTTAAGTCTATTATAGGCTTTCACATGAATAAACAGAGTGCACACTTACAGAGTTGTTAAAGTTGCTTGTAATAGCTCAAAAGGTTATGCCTAGCATAAGGGAAAGTAAGTAGTCTTAGTTGCTTCTACTTTTAGTAGGACTAATAGGAAGAGTAATAAGAAAAAGAATGTTTCAACCATTATACTTTCAAGGAAAGGGTCCAAGAGCTAATTCAAGGATAATAAGGTTAAGTTTGTAGGTAAGGGAAAATTTTCTATTATCGAATTTAAGGGCACTAGAAAAATAATTGCCTATAGTACTTGGAGTGTAGCAAGAGCAAGAATTACAAGCCTTGTGAAGTTATATCTATGTCTATTATTGATATTCTAAAGTACATATAGTTCATCATTATAAATTGCTAGAGCTAATTCTCATAAATGTTATAACATGTAGGAACCAGCATTCAATAAAGCTTGGAATAGATATGAAGATAGACTGCACATTAGCGATGGAGCAAAAGTTACTACAAGTCCATAGTGTTTTATCTTTGTAAAATTGATTATTGTTTTGGAAAATTTTTAAATATACCTAATGCTTTAAAGCATCATTTCTGTATCAAGTTTGACTTATAATGGACATGAATTTGGATTCATGGATGATGTTTTCATTTTATTTAGGAAATGAAATGTTAGCATTGGTTGTTTGAACAATTATTTTTATTATGTTGATAATACTAGCAAAATAACTCCAAGCAACTAAATTGGGATTAATATAACCATCAAAACCAAATCTAATGCGAAATATATTTGGATTTTGTGACTATTTTAACTTGCATAGGATAGGATCACTAAATTAGTGAGATGGGGACTGAGTTCTCATTGGTCCGACTAGTGAGTCTTATTCTCAAGGCTAGTTGACTAAATTAAAAGAGCTGAAGGAGTTTTAGCGCCAATACATAGAAATGTATGTGATCTATTTGGAAAATAGTTAGAAGAGGTTTTTCTCAATACTTTAAGGATGTTTCCATTTGTGACATGCAAACTTGAAATCTTTGAAGAGTTGAAAGAGTTTAGATTTGAAGTAGAGAAAGATATTGGAAACTGTATTTGTCTTTGATCTGATCAAGATTGAAAATACTCAAGTATTGAATTTGATGAGCTCCTAAAGGAATAAGATATTATATCTTAATTGAATCCTCTTAAAACACCATAGTTGTATGGAGGGTCTGAAAGGAGGAATCGTGCTACATTGGATATAGCACGAATTATGATAAACTATAAGAAATTATAAATAACTTTAAAGCTTCAAAGTAGATTATGACCTATATTAGTTTCCACCACTTAATATTGTTAGTGGTATGCCTTAGAGAAATATCTTAATATTGTGTGTTGTAAACATAATTCCCAACTAATGATTTTAATGTTTCTTTGAGCTTCAAATGTTTAAAGTTACTAGAATAATCCTTTAGCTTCTTATTGGAAGTCCCATTCTTAAAGAGTTGAGAATATAAGTGATGGAACTGTTTAGTATAAGTGCTACTAAGTATGGTTCACAGTAGAAGATATTTTGTTAGACATGATTTATCTGACTAGATTTTCATCTCTATTTGTTTCTATAGATTAGCATGAGATACTAATAAAATAGGAATCGTGAGTCTCATGCCATTTAACATTATGATGTTGGGACAAATATAATGGCCAATTATAAGATAAGTTGGCTGAACCAATGGTGTATAAATGACATATGCATTAAGTTTACTCTTGTCAATATATATTATCTTCTAGTTCATAATAGTGCATATAGTCTCTTGACTTGAAATGACATGGTTATCTACTATATAGGTGGTTTGAGTTTGGTACCACTTACATACTTGTATAATTTATGGGTCTATGGGCATGTGTTGGTTTTGACTAGTTGTATATGGAGATAGGTGCTCAATCATCATAGTAACCATTACCTTAAGTAAACAGGAATAAAGTTCTATGCTATCTAAATTGTTCTTGATAAAGAAAATTCTTGGCCGTGACTGATAAGTCTTATTAATAAAGAATTAGAATTTAGATGAGGACATATAATCTAAAGAAATTAGGGTTTGGCATTTAACATGACCTTAGCTAGGATTGAGACTTTAGTGCATGGTATGTATGATCAAGGTTCAAAAGAATGGGATGAATTTCATTCATCACTATTTAGATAGTTATGGCACGCTATGTTAGACATTAATCATGATTTATAAAACCCAAGAGTGGAAAGGGAATTTCACTCTTGGCATGGAAAGAGTTCCATTGACATTAAAGAGTTAATATCATATTCTTATTGTCAATTAGTCATGAACCAAGGAAGTCATACACAACAACTCTTAAGTGATCAAGAAAATAATTAATTTGATTAATTGATAAAATGATTTAATTAATTAATTAAATTAATGAATTCAACTTGCAATCAGATTGCAAAGTACTTAGCATGACTTAAAACTAAATTCAATGGAATGGGTAATAAGAAGAAAAATTAGTTTATGTTTAATTGTTAAATATAAGTTTATAATTAAAAGAGTTTCATTATGATACAATTTATATTATATACAAATTATATTATGAGAAAAAATAATATAGCTAATGTAGCTTATAAAGCAATGAGAGAAAATGTCACTTAGTGGGAAGTTTAAGGATTTGGCGTGTGATGCCATACATCAACATGAGATGTTGATACATCACCAAGTTGACTTGCTAAGTGGAAGATAAATGTTAATTTTTCTTGCCATATGTCATACTTGTCTCCTAAGTGGAGAAAGTCTCCACCAACTTTGTAGTAGTTGAGGGATTTCCATGTCCCTAAACTACACATAAAAAGGTAGCCCACTAATTAGTTTAGGGATTTCCAAATCCCTAAACTATGTAAGGTCAAACCCACATGCAAAAGAGGAAAGGGTTTAGAGATAAGAGAACTTCTTCTTCATCTCCTTTTCTCTCAAGCAAAAGATTCTCACCTATTTTCTTATTAACAATTGCTAAGAAAATTAGAAGTTGTTACCTTAGTAATTGAATTTGAGAAATTGTTTCTCTAATTACCAAGTGAAACCCAAAACAAGAACACCCACCTTTATGCAAGTGTTGGACGTGTAAGGGAGAAGCACTAAAAAGGAAGTTTTTGGTTCATGAGTTAAATTTACTTGATCACCAAGGCTTGTGTGGTCTAAATAGAGGATCTACACTTGGAGTTCTACTTCCCAAAGGGTGGAATGTGATTTTACGCCCCATCAGGTAAGAATTCCATAAATTTAAGTTTAGGTTAAGTAGGATTGTTGTTCTTTAATGTTCCTAAAAGCAAAAAAGGTTAAAGACCATTTGATGCTACAATAGTTGTAACATATTATTGGCGATGTTAATTGCTAACATAGGACTACTTTTTGTTTCATGAGATGCATGATGCATGGGTTGTTAGTTACATTTCAAAATTGCTTAATTGGTCAACCTCAAGCTTCTACACCTTCACATATAGGATATGACATGGCTAAACACTAAGTCTTAAGTTTGTTAAGATTTAAGTTGTTAAAATCTAATAAAGGATAAATTTGTTGGGTATCCTAATGAAGGAGCGGAAGCATGAAAAACACAAGTTTATATCATTGAATTTAAAAATTTTTCACCTAGGGTCACATACATCATGCAAGATTCATTTTTATCTATTTGATTTCAATGATAAACAGCATATTAAAACTCTTTTAATATGTTTTGGATCTAGATTTGCCATTTAAGATTTTAGAATTAATCAGATTAATTTATTAGAACCCTAGATTAGATCAAAAACAAGTGCACTAACCTTTTGATGCACTGCAGTGTGTTTGACACCTTTGGGAATCGCCTTAAGACACCATATGTTGTCCCTCTAGCTTTTCCACACTAAGATCACCTATGGCAGCCCTTGAATAGCTTTTAAAACTTTTTCTATGAATTAGAAAATCAAGTTTTACCTTTTGAGAGATTACAGACGTAAACAGGACACTAGAAATAATTTCTAGTATTTTTAATTCAAGAGATTGTTGTCTAATCTCTTTGAAATGATGAGAGATGAAGAAGAAGAGAAGGGAGAGGCTTCTTAGGTGGCAACACCAAAGAGAGCAGTAGCCTTGTTATAATTTTCTTTCATAATAACACATTATATAGCTAGGTCACCACTTAACACCCTCGCCACATGTCACCCTCTGATTGGTTCTAGGTTTAATTGACTCAATCACATTGTGCCAAGTGTCAAACCTATATTCAATCTTAACTTTGATCATCTTACATGATTAAAAGATATTTGGCAAGCTTATGTGTAGTGCCATGTATCACCATCTCATAGTGCCACCCTGTGAAATTACCAAAACACCCCTATGTCTTAATTTTGAGTTCTCAATCTAAAATAATTATTTCTCTTCTTCTAATCAAATTATATCAAATATAAATTAATTAATTAATCTTTATTAATTAATTTCTCATTAATTAAATTCATATTTAAATACTTTAAATATAAATTTAATTTATACTATACATCCAATAACCTAGATTTGGTTTCAAGCCATGCTAGGGACTTTGCAATCTAATTGCAAACCAAACCTATTTAATTAATCAATCAAACTCTTTAATTAATTAATTAAATCATATTTAATTTGGTGATTACTTGTTTATGTGTGTGACTTACTAGGCTCATCACTAATTGGCAATGAGACATGATATCAACTCTTAATATCATCAGAACTCTTTCTTACCATAAATGATTTCTCTAAATCATTTTATGCACATAGACCATGGTTAACACCTAGCATAGCATGCTATGGCCACCCAATCAGTAATAAGGTTTACCTTAAATGAACCTATAATCATATATTACCATGCACTATAATCTCTCTGTTACAAAATTCAAATTCGAGCTGGAGTCATAGTTTATGGCAAATCCCATTTGCTATGAATATTATGTTCTCTTTTAATTCCAGTTCTTGATTAAAAAGATTTTCTCATCAGAAACTCTTTTCTAAATAAATCTATCTATCCTAGCCAGGAACTTGAAACATTAAGAACAATTAAATGAACATAGGATTTTATCCCTATTTACTTAGGGCAACAGATTTCATCTTGATCAACACCTACCTCCATATATAACTAGTAGGAGCCAACATGCCCATATACTCATACACAGTACAAGTATGAAAATAGTATCAAACTCAAACCACCTATATACAAGGTAACTGTACTATCTCAAGTCTAAAGATTATATGCACTAATATGATTTATGACAATGCATTGATAAGAGTAAACTCCATGTGCTTGTCATAAGTGTCACTGGTTCGGCCTACTTATCATATATAAGTGCCTATCTTATTTGTTATATGGCATGAGACTCACCATTCCATCTTATTTACATCTCATATAAATAACTTGGGAACAAACATGATTACAATCTTTCTGGATAAGTCATGTTCTTATTGTGAAGTATCCTCGATTGTTAACCTATTTATGATACTTTGTGCTAGAAATGCTGACACTCATATTCTTAACAACTTAAAAATAGAATTTGTAACAAAATATCAATGGACCTTTTCTATTACACATAAATATATTATGTAAAAGAAAAAGTGAAAATGCCTTTTATTAATAAAATATGTACAAGATACATACTAAATGATATGCTCTAGGACATACTACTAATAATCTCCCACTAGCACTAGAGCCATTCATAACAATACCTTAGACCCATCTTCTCAAGATGTCGGTTTAACTGTGCTTGTGACAAAGGCTTAGTGAATGAATCAAGGATTTTCAGCTGATGCTATTTTCTACATGGCTATATCGCCTTGCCCAACTATTTCTCTGATAATATGGTTGCGCCTTTCTATGTGTTTGGATTTCTGGTGAGACCGGGGTTCCTTATATCCAAACATATTCTTTTGCAGCATCTGATGCAGCAATATACTCAGCCTTGGTAGTTGAATCTGCAGTCATACTCTGTTTGGAACTCTTCCAACTGACTGCACCTCCATTACAAATGAACACATACCCAGAGGTAGACTTTCTATCATCGATATCTAATTGGAAATCAGAATCAGTATAACCATCCAATTGCAAGTCACCACCTTCATATATCAAGAATAAATCCTTAGTTCTTCTCAAGTACTTAAGCATATTCTTGGTAGCTATCCAATGTTCCAAACCTGGATTGGATTGATACCTGCTAATCAAACTAACAGCATATGCGATATCTGGCCTAGTATACAATATTGCATACATCCAACTTCCAATAGCCAAAGTATATGGAATCCTGGCCATTTTATCTCTTTCTTTACGTGTCTTTGAAGACATCTCCTTAGAAAGGTGGATACCATGTCTCACTTCAAAGTGTATAAGTTTAAGAGATCATTCATGGTTTTAAGCCAAAGCTTTGAAGAGTCCTGTATGTATAAGAAAGTTAGTGGGAGCAACTACTTTCCTAAACTAGCATATGAATGACATTTCATTAAAATAGGAAATGACAATTAGCATACTAGTGACTATAAAATTTAGTTGCATATATCTTTCTCCATAAATGACTTAGAGAAGGAAATCTATGTTCTCAGTTTTACATCTATAGAGATAGATAAATAAGAATAATAGGATTTCTCGTAGGTCTATAATTGGAAAGGATGTTGAAAGAGTTCAACATGCTTGACTCTAAAGGAAAGATTGTTGCTTATGAGGCAAAATATCCAACTTTCTTAATGAAGGTCTTTCAAGACTCCTAAAGAGAAAAGCTAAGTATACTACATTGTTTATAAGGCAGGATATTGCATATGTTATTAATGACTAACAAATGTGAATCACACTTAGGTATAGAACGCTGAGTATATGATAAAACTATTCCTAAATACTTGGAAAGCATTTAGGATATTAATCTTGTCAGATGGAGAAAGTAATTTACAACTAATAGAGTTCACGCAGGACCATCTGATTGTGGAATAAACTAGTGTGATCATCACACAAGGCTGTGTAAAGGTTACACATCTCTATCTAAAGGTTTTGTGTCTATTTGTGGTGGTAAAGCACTCTATTGGAAAAGTTCCATAAAAATAATAATTGCGAATTCTAATATAGAAGCTAAGTATTTCACTACAAGTGATGTTGCAAAAAGCCTACTTAGATTCATATGAAAACAGTTCCTTTGATTATCTCATTAGTTTCTCTCAACAATGACAATAGTAGTGCCTTAGCTCGAGCAGAGGAATTAAGTCTCATCAGAAATCCAAACGCCAGGAATTAGCTAATTTTTTAATCAGAAAACTAGTTGGAAGTAGTGCAGAGGATAGCTTCAGCTTGTAACCTAGCTGATCCTTTCACTTAAGCCATAGAATCGGATAGCCATCTTTGGAAGATGAGGACCATATACTGTAGTTATTGGCTCTAGTGTAAGTGGGAGATTGTTAGTGGTACATCTTAAAGCAATACCATAGTGTTGTGTATGTTGTAAATATAATTCCCAACAAATGTCTTTTATGTATCTTTTACCTTAAAATATTTAAGATTAATTGAGCAACCCTTTAACTTCTTATTAGAAGTTCTATTCTTAAAGAGTTAAGAATATGAGTAATGAAACTGTCTTATACAAATGCTATAAATATTGGTTCACAATCGAGGATACTATTTTGGACATGTTCTATCTGGCTAGACTGTAACAATCCTCTCTTGGAATCAAGCATGTTAAACCTCTTTAACACCTTTTCCAAGTATAGACTTTAGGATAAACTAATTATTTTTTTTGCTCTATCTCTATAAATGTGTATCCCAAGAATATAGGTTGCCTCCCCTAAGTTTTTCATGGAGAATGTATTTGACAACCATACCTTTATAGTTGTCAACATACCTGTGTCATTACCTATCAACAGAATATTATCCACATATAAGACAAGAAAAGTGATAACACTATCACTAACCTTCTTAAATATACATGGCTTATCATCATTTTTTATAAAACCAAATGACTTAATGGTTTCATAAAAATGAATGTTCCATCTCCTCGAAGCTTGTTTTAACCCATAAATGGATCGTTTTAGCTTGCCGACTTTGGAACCATTTGGGATTCAAAACCCCTAGGTTTTTCCATGAAAATGTTTTCTTCAATGTATCCATTGAGAAAAGTTGTTTTGACATCCATCTGCCAAATCTCATAATCATAGTATGCATCTATTGTTAGTATAATCCTAATTGATTTTTGCATGGCAATAAGCGAGAAAATCTCCTCATAGTCGATTCTTTGCCTTTGGCGAAACCCTTTCGCTACTAGCCTTGCTTTATAGGTCTCTACCTTTCCATCAGAACCAATTTTCTTCTTGAAACCCATTTGTTTCCTATAGGTACAATACCTTCAGGTGGGTCAACAAGATCCCAAACTTGATTCTTATACATGGAATCAATCTCGAATTTCATAGCATTAATCCATTTTGAAGAGTCTATATCTGATAGAGCTTCTTCATAGCTAAGTGAATCATCTCCCTAATCTACTTCTTCATGAGTAGACAACTCTTGCTCTTCTTCATGAAGGAAACCATATTTCACTGGTGGGTGAGATACCCTGGTTGTTCTACGAGGAACAACTGTAGATGTTTCATTAATAGGTCTAGGTTGACTAGATGGATCTATATTCATCTAATCTATTGGTTGGTCAGAATTCTTTAATTCCAACTCTATTTGCCTTCCTTTGCCTCCTTCTTGAACAAACTGTTGTTAAAAAATGTGGCATCTCTACTTATCACAACCTTTTGTGATGTAAGAAAATAAAAATAATATCCAAAACTATCTTTTGGATATCCAACAAATCAACCCTTTTCTGATCTGGTTTCCAATTTATCAGTGTTCAGCTTTTTTATATAAGCTGGACAACCCCAAATCTTAACATGCTTAAGACTTGGTTTTCTTCCATGCCATATCTCATAAGGTGTGGAAGATATTTATTTTGATAGAATCCTACTCATAATATACAAAGCTAATTTTAATGCAAATCCCCAAAAGGAGATTGGTATTTCAATATAGCTCGTAATACTACGTACCATATTCAATAGGGTACGATTTCTCCTTTTAGATACACCATTCAGTTGTGGTGTTCCTAGAGGAGTTAGCTGGAAATAATGCCATGCTCTCTCAAGAATTCATCAAATTCAGTACTCAAGTATTCACCTCCACGATCTGATCAAAGAGCTTTAATACTTTTTCCTGTTTCATTTTCTACTTCAGATTTAAATTCTTTGAACTTTTCAAAGGATTCATGTTTGTATTTCATCAAATACAAATACCTAAACCTTGATTTATCATTAGTAAAGGTAACAAAGTAATGAAAACCACCTCTAACCATTTCCTTAAATGGATTGCATACATCACTATGTATTAGTTCCAAAATATTTTCAGCTCTTAGTCCTTGTCCAATAAAGGGTGATCTAGCCATTTTGCCCTGAAGGCAAGATTCACAAGTTGGAATAGGCTCAGAGCCCAATGATGATAAAATCCTCATTTTCTCCAGTTTTGCAATCCTATCTTCTGCAACATGACCTAACCTTAAGTGCCAAATATATTTTGAACTTGAGTTGATTTTCACTATGGCATTGCATTCTTTTAGATTGCTTGCATTAGATTTGTATTTAACATTATTAATTAATAATAAAGTTCATCATGCATATAACCTGAACCAATATATTTATTTCCAAAATAAATATTGCGAAAATCATTCATGAACTGAAATTCATAACTATCTCTAGTTAAACTAGATATAGAAATGATGTTCTTAAAAGGAATCAGGTACATGCAAAACCTTATTTAAATACAAAACATGTCCACACATGTATAAAGATTTAGATCCTATGGCTAAGGCTTCAACAGTTGAGCCATTACCAATCCGGAGTCTAATATCTCGTTACTGCAAGCTTTTATTATTGGCTATACTCTGGGCAGTTGCTATTCCAGTGCCCATCATTCTGGCAGTGGAAACACTTTCCTTTGCCTTTGTCAGCTTTGGTCTTTACTTTCTGTTTAGCTATTTTCTTGGAAGGACCAAAAATTTGAGGTTTCTTTTTCTTATTGCCCTTCTTCTTATTGGAATTTCCAACAGAAGAAGATACAATCAAAGCTACATCTTTTCCTTTATTGCCCAGCATATTCTTTTAGGTAATAAGCAGCATGTTAATTTGACCAGCCAAGGTGTATTGCTGCTTAGTCATATGGAAATTTGTCACAAAATTCCAAATGACTCAGGAAGGGACTGAAGGATCAAATTTGTCTACAGTTGGAAATCCATGTTAAAAGTCAAGATGTTCCAGCTACTCAATTAGCCGAATCATCTTGTAGACATAATCCCCAACATTCTGTCCCTTAGACATCCTCATACGGAACAGCTGTCTAGATATCTCATACCTAGCATTCCTACTGTGCTCACCATGCAACTCTTATAGGTGATGGAGGATCTCACTCGCACTCTGCATGTTCTCATGCTGCTTCTGTAACTCATTACTCATAGAGGCAAGCATGTAACACTTGGCTCTCATATCATGCTCCTTCCACTTGTCCAAAGTTTCATGTTCCTCTTGAGTGGCCTCTAGAGGTAAGAGACCAGGAACATTTGAGTCTATAACATATCCTATACGTTCAAGGTTCAGGACAAGTTTCAAATTTCTTAGCCAATAAGATAAATTAGGTCCTGTTAACCTATTGCGATCAAGTATGCTTGCAAGGATATTGGATAGTGGTGGTTGTTCTGTGCTCATTATTATCAGAAAATTAACTGCAAAAAATAATCAGATTAATTAGTAAATGTATCATGTAATTAAACAAAATGATTATGATCTTTTAATCAAATTGGTCCTTCCACTAACTTAGCGAATTAGGGATACTTTCAAAGTAGAAAATGGAAATCCTAGTTTGATGGATTTCTAGTGGGTGATTGAATTCTTATAATTCTATTGATCATCCTCTGGCACATCCATTATTGGAATTACAATAAACTATAAGTGAGCAACTCCTTGCCCATCACATCTCATGTGAGGTTCAATCCTTTCTTTACCTAGCCCCTAATGCTCAAAATCTCAGGCACATCCATTATTGACTTATCTTGCATTAGTTAAATTGATCCCATTGAGCCAGTAAACATGCAAATAATTTTAATGTCCTCAGGCACATCCATTATTGGCCACCAAACCATTTACATATTTACAACATCTCATGCTTAACAATTATTCTTAAGAAAATCTCTTAAATTAATTCATCATATGCAACTATTTAAAATTTCTTAAAATAATTGCCCCAATGGATGACCCATGTTATAATTATTTTAATTATAGCATTTCCAACTTAATCTTTTGTTTGAAAAATTTTTGTGGTCGTTCTAATTACTATTAAGGTCTCACTTTGCACATTATCCAATTAGCATGCATATATTATATACTTGCATACATTATCATACATCTCATACATTCATGGATAATAATAAATATGGTATGATCATGGACTTTCTAAGGGATTCAATTCTGAGCCACCAAGAATTGAATCAGGGCATTCCTAGATGCATTTCATTCATTCATTTTACAAGAGTTGCTAAAGGAATACATAATCAACCCTTGATCTTGAATTCCTCCCACTGGTCCCACCAATGCTCTTAACCTCCTTGATCTTCTTGCAATCCAATTACATAGTAATCCTTGGCATACCAAGGCGAATTTACAAGAACTAAATAAATAAAATTACAACCCAAAATTATTACAACCTTAATAATACATGCCCAAAAATAAATTAAAATATATTAATTTACAACCCAAAGAAACATAAAAGAAATAAATCCAATCACATTGGTCTTTTATAGTTCATGATCATCCATCATGCATATCACTATTTAATAATTAAATAAAATATAGATACTTAAATTAAATTGAATATCTCATATTCAACTTAAAAATCTAAATTTGAATATGATTCAAACAAATTTAAAAATTCAGATTTGAATCTCATTCAAACAAATTTAAAAATTCAGATTTGAATCACATTCAAACAACTTTTAAAAATTCATATTTGAATCACATTCAAACAACTTTTAAAAATTCAAATTTGAATTACATTCAAACAACTTTTAAAATTCAGATTTGAATCACATTCAAACAATTTTAAAAATTTAGATCTAAATCAAAATTTAATTATGTGATTAAAATACCTAATTAAACATTTTAATTAGTCATAGGATGAACCTTAGATCATACAACAATTGTAGATTCAAAAACCAAACCTTGCAGACACCATTGGAGACCACAAAGTGTGTGCACCATTGGTGTTCATCACCATTCCACCACTTTTCCTTTGCAACCATGTAACGATCAGGCTCCAACCACTAGAGGAATTGTCCGCTTTGGCCATAAGCCTCACGGTTTTGTCCCATTGGGTGAATGGAGAACTTCTCAGGAAGTCACCCATCCTAGGATTTCTCTTAAGCGAGCACGCTTAACCTTGGAGTTCTTCCAACTCTCCAGGCCATTCTACCAAAAGGCGCCTCTAGTGATTTGTTCCACCATTTTATATATCATTGCTTTCTGAACCCAAGACCATCTCCGTGCTTTACCAATGTGGGATTTGCCTAAGGGACCTTTCTCCCCCCCTTTTGGGACTCAGCGTCCTCGCTGAGGTTTGCCCCACCATCGCCCAAGAGGATATGCGAGCGGCTCTGATACCAATTATAACGATAAATATTATAATTAAAAAAAGGGTCCCTTAGGCAAATCCCACATCGGCAAAGCACGGAGATGGTCTTGGGTTCAGAAAGTAATGATATATAAAATGGTGGAACAAATCACTAGAGGCGCCTTTTGGTGGAATGGCCTGGAGAGTTGAAAGAACTCCAGGGTTAAGCGTGCTTGCTTAAGAGAAATCCTAGGATGGGTGACCACCTGAGAAGTTCTCCATTCCACCAATGGGACAAAACCATGAGGCTTATGGCCAAAGTGGACAATTCCTTTAGTGGTTGGAGCCTGATTGTTACAATTAGTATCAGAGCCTGATTTGAATTGTAACACCCCTATTTGCATATCCTGGTATATTTCACTATTTCGGTGACTGGTGCTTTCGGATAATTAAGGGGATTAGAACCACACTTAAGACAACTAGATAAGCCATGAACACAAATAATTAGTAATTGCCATTTAGTTAAGTATAAATAAGAAAAACAGAACATAAGAAATGAAACGAGCCGAGAGTCACAGCGATGGGTGACCTTCTCGGGAAGGATTGCGAAGTCGATTTAAACTCAAATTTCGAACTGTAAAATGTGACGCTGCTGTCCTTAGGACTATTGCGAACACAGTGGAAAAAAGAAAATCACGAAAAAAAAACTGTTAAGCCAATCAAATAATTAGGTCAGGGATTCGAAAGAAATATTGAATTATTTGCAAACCGGGTTGAACTGGAGAGGGGAAATTTAGTCAATTGACCTCGAGAGCTGACTCCTGACCTAACTGTTAAATAAAATCGAAAAAAAGAAAATTTCAGAATCAAAAATTAAATTAAAGAACTAATGGAAAAATAAATAGAAAAATAAAAGGAAAATGAAAAAGGTGAAGTTCTGTAGTTCATTAAGTATTCTACGGGATCATGTCGTGCCTTACAGAGGGGTGAGGTGTGACATGTTTTAGTGGTATCAGAGCATGGTTTTGTAATGAATTTTGACTATGTGTGTGAATATTTCTTTGATAAGTACAACTGCTCAAGTGTCTTTAATTGATACATATGACATATTTACATCATTAATATGCACTAACAGAGGTCAACCTCCTTGTGTTTGATCTCAGGAAGTAGAAATTTTTGAGAAAAAGAATGGAAGAGGGAGATCATTTCGTGGAACAATCTGTTGAGGCTGAGGTCCAAGGGGAAGCCCCAGCACTCCAGAATGTGAGTGGGTCAGCCACTCCAGCTCCTACTCCAGCACCGTAGTTTCCTGCTCAATTTGCACAGTAGATGGCTGCGTTTTTCCAACAAATGGCGAGAAATATGCCACCTCAAGCTTAGATGCATGCACCTACAGCACAACCACAGCCCTCGGCTCGGCAATATGAAAAATTGATGAAATTTGGGGCCACCGAGTTTAAGGGCACTGTGGATCCACTAGAGATAGAACAGTGGTTGGAAAGAATGGAATGGGTTTTCAGAAAGCTGCAGTGTACTGAAGAATTAAAATTTGAACATTCAGTATCTCTTCTCTAAGGGGATGCATATGAATGGTGGAAGACCATCCCCCATAGCCTAGTTGAGCCACCTGTGTTGACCTAGTTAGACTTTTTGAGGGAGTTTCGACAGAAGTGGGTCCCTGATGCTTATGTGGATATGAAGTTACAAGAATTCTTGAGTCTAAAGTAAGGGAACAGAACAATAGCAAAGTATGAGCGAGACTTTTCAAGGCTAAGCCACTATGCTAGAAGCTTAGTCTCCACCCCCAGAGACAGATGTAAGAGGTTTGAGTCTGGGTTAAGGCCAAATCTGAGGATGCAAGTTGTGGGATTCAGACACCAGAATTTTTCTGAGCTGGTTTCACAGGCCCTGGAACTGGAAAGGTTAGAATCAGAAGGGGCAATGAAGAAGGGTACACAAGAGAAAGAGAAAACTAAAAAGACTACTAATCAAGCACCTGAAAGTGGTTCAGGGAAGAGGAAACAGTCTAGAGGATCTATCTCTCGCAGATCTGGCAGCGGCAGATTCTCTGGCCAAAGACCACCTCGGTCTGGTCAGCAGACCCAGCAAGCTTCTCGAGGATCTTTATCAATCCGAAAGTGTGAAACCTGTGGTAGAACACACGGTGGGGTGTGTTTCAAGGCCATAGGTGCATGCTATAACTGTGAAGAGAGCAGACATTTTGCTAAGGATTGTACTAGTCCACGCCAATCTGGACCTTCTACTACATCTGAGGGATTAGCCTAAGTCTCTACACCTAGAGGGTCACAGCCAGCTAGTAGAGGTAGAGGCAGAGGTAGGGGTCCTGGTAACACTCCTGGAAGTTAAAGCACTGTTAACCAGCCAGTACCCATGTTAGTAATATGCCCTAGAGCATATCATTTAGTATGTATCTTGTACATATTTTTTTTAATAAAAGGCATTTTCACTTTTTCATTTACATAATATATTTATGTGTAATAGAAAAGGTCCATTGATATTTTGTTAGAAATATTATTCTTTTAAGAATATGAGTGACAATATTTCTAGCACAAAGTATCATAAATAGGTTCACAATCGAGGATACTTCATAATAAGGACATGACTTATCCAGAAAGATTGTATTCATATTTGTTCCCAAGTTATTTATATGAGATATAGATAAGATGGAATGGTGAGTCTCATGCCATATAACAAATATGATAGGCACTTATAAATGATAAGTAGGCCGAACCAGTGACACTTATGACAAGCACATGGAGTTTACTCTTGTCAATGTTTTGTCATAAATCATATCAGTGCATATAATCTTTAGACCTGAGATAGCACAGTTATCTTGTATATAGGTAGTTTGAGTTTGATACTGCTTTCATACTTGTACTATGTATGGGTATATGGGCATCTGTTGGCTCCTACTAGTTATATATGGAGGTAGGTGTTGATCAAGATGGAATCTGTTCCTCTAAGTAAATAGAGTTAAAATCCTATGTTCATTTAATTGTTCTTGATGTTTCAAGTTCTGGCCAGACAGATAGATTTATTCGAAAAGAGTTTACGATGAGAAAATCTTTTAATCAAGAACTGGAATTAAAAGAGAACATAATATTCATAGCAAATGGAGTTTGACATAAACCATGACTCCAGCTTGAGTTGGGATTTTGTAACAGAGAGATTCTAGTGCATGGTAACATATGATTATAGGTTCATTTAAGGTAAATCTTATTACTAATTGGGTGGCCATGGCATGCTATGCTAGGTGTTAACCATGGTCTATGAGGTTCATAAAATGATTTAGAGAAATCATTTATGGTAAGAAAGAGTTCGATGATATTAAGAGTTGATATCATGTCTCATTGCCAATTAGTGATGAGCCTAGTAAGTCACACACATACACAAGTTATCACCTATTTAAATATGATTTAATTAATTAATTAAAGAGTTTAATTGATTAATTAAATAGATTTGGTTTGCAATTAAATTGCAAAGTCCCTAGCATGACTTGAAACCAAATCTAGATTATTGGATGTGTAGTATAAATTAAATTTATATTTAAAGTGTTTAAATATGAATTTAATTGATGAGAAATTAATTAATAGAGATTAATTAATTAATTTATATTTGATATAAATTAATTAGAAGAAGAAAATAATTATTTTGGGTTAAGAACTCAAAATTAAGACACGAGGGCATTTTGGTCATTTCACGATTGTGACACGTGGCACCATGAGATGGTGACACATGGCATAACACATAAGCTTGCCAAATGTTTTTTTTTTTAATCATGTAAGATGATTAAAATCAAGATTAAATATAGGTTTGACACTTGGCACAATGTGATTGGGTCACTTAAACCTAGAGCTAATCAAAAGGTGACATGTGGCTAGGGTTTAATGTGTTAACCTAGCTATTTAAGTGTGGTTATGAAAAGAAAACATAACCAGCAGCCTCTCCTCTCAATTGTCCCGCCACTTTGAGCCTCTCCAGCTATTTCTCTTCATCTCTCATCAATTCAAAGAGATTAGCCATCAATCTCTTGAATTAAGAACACTAGAAATTGTTTCTAGTGTCCTATTTACATCTCTAATCTCTTAAAAGGCAGAACTTGAATTTCTAATTAATAGAAAAGGCTTTAGAAGCTGTTCAAGGGCTGTCATAGGTGTTCTTGGTGTGGACAAGCTAGAGGGACAACATCTGGTGTCCTGAAGACGAATCTCAAAGCGCAGAATCTGTTGCGGCACATCAAGAGGTTAGTGTAATCGTTCTTGATTTAATCTAGGGTTCTAAAATTAATCTGATTAATTTTAAAATCTTAAATGGCAAATACAGATCCAAAAACATATTAAAAGAGTTTTAATATGTTGTTTATCATTGAAATCAAATAGATAAAAATAAATCTTGCATGGTGCATGTGACCCTAGGTGAAAATTTTTGAATTCAATGGTATAATCTTGTGTTTTTCACGCTTCCGTTCCTTCAACCCTGTGGCGCACCAGTCAGAGTGTATACAATGCGTCAGAGGGAGGAGGCTGAAACATCAGACGTAGTAGCTGGTAATTTCTCTATCCTTGACCAAGATGTATATGTGCTATTTGATCCTAGCTCCATACATTCATATGTCAGTGCTAGTGTGATGTGTTCCACTACTATTCAGTGTGTACCAATGGACATGATATGCTAGTAACTAGTCCATTAGATCAGGAGGTCAGGGTAAATAAACTATATAGGGATTGTCCTCTGGTGATCCACGGACACACTTTTCTATCTAATTTGATTGAAATGCCCTTCAGAGATTATGACATTATCTTAGGTATGGATTGGTTAGCCAGGCATTATGCAATGATTGACTGTAGACTGAAGACAATCACTTTTGATCTCCCTTAGTATGGTGATGTAATAATACATGGGGAGAGGCATTTATTACCGTCAAACATCATTTCAGCTGCACTGGCCAGAAAAATTATTAGGAAGGGGTGTGAAGCGTACTTGGCACATGTGATAGACACCCAAGTGGGTAGTCCAGCATTGGGAGACATTCCCACAGTATGTGACTTTCCGGATTTGTTTCTTGATGAATTGCCAGGATTACCTCCAGAAAGAGAAGTGCAGTTTGAAATTGATGTTATGTCTGGTGTGGACCCAATCTCTGTAACACCATATAGAATGGCACCTGCAGAATTGAAAGAGTTGAAAGTGCAGTTGCAAAAGCTGCTTGACAAGGGCTTTATCCGGCCTAGTGTGTCACCTTGGGGAGTACCAGTATTGTTTATAAAGAAAAAGGATGGCACTCTCTGGTTATGCATTGACTATCAACAGTTGAATAAGGTGACAATAAAGAATAGATATCCATTACCCCGCATTGATGACTTGTTTGATCAGTTAAGGGGTGCAGCTGTATTCTCCAAAATTAACTTGAGATCAGGTTATTATCAGCTGAAAGTACAAGAGTAGAGTATTCCTAAAACTACCTTTAGAACCCGCTATGGCCATTATGAGTTCTTGGTCATGCCATTCGGGTTAACCAATGCTCCGGCTGCTTTTATGGATCTGATGAACGCTATCTTCAGACCATACCTCGACCACTTTGTTGTGGTATTCATAGATGATATATTGGTCTATTCGAGGAGTGCAGAAGAGCATGATAGACATCTTCGCATTGTACTGTAAACTTTGAGGGAGAAACAGCTATACGCCAAATTATCGAAGTGTGAATTTTGGCTGAAAGAGATATCCTTTTTGGGACACATAGTATCAGCAGAGGGTATTAAGGTAGATCCTAGCAAGATAGAAGCTGTCCTTAATTGGAAGCCACCCAGAAATATCACAGAGATTCACAATTTTCTGGGTTTAGCTGGATACTACCATAGATTTGTGAAGGGATTCTCCATGTTGGCATCTCCATTGACCAAGCTGCTTAGGAAAGATGTGAAATTTCAGTCGACGGATAAATGCCAACAGAGTTTTGATGAATTGAAGAGGTGTTTGACTGAGGCTCCAGTCCTAGCTTTACCTACACCGGGTAATGAATATACAGTTTATAGTGATGCTTCTCACAATGGGTTAGGCTGTGTGTTGATGCAAGATCGAAATATCATTGCCTATGCATAACGTCAGCTGAAATTGCATGAGAGGAATTATTCGACACACGACTTGCAGCTTGCAGCTATTGTGTTTGCTCTTAAGATCTGGAGGCACTATTTGTATGGGGAGAAACGCTACATCTACATAGATCATAAGAGTTTGAAGTATTTGGGCACCCAGAAAGAACTGAATTTGAGACAGAAGATATGATTAGAGTTGATAAAAGATTATGATTATTTAATAGACTATCAGCCAGGGAAAGTTAATGTTATAGCTGACGCCTTAAGTCGCAAGACTATGGCAAGTCTACGGGTTACTCCTTTGTCTATGGTACATGAGTTGAAGTCATTACATGCCAGTTTAGAGATTAATGATGAGGGGCAAACAATAGTTGCATGGCATGTACAGCTAGTGTTAATTGATCAGATCAGAATGGCTGCTCAGAATGATCAGAAGTATCAGAAATTGTTAGAAGAAGTCCGGTAGGGTAAGAAACTAGAATTCTCAATAAGAGATGATGGGCTATTGCTACACCAGGGCAGAATGTGAGTTCCTAATGATGTTGATTTGAGGCAAATCATTTTGAAAGAAGCACATGAGTCTCCTTTTGCCATGCACCCTAGTGGTATAAAAATGTATAGAGGGCTAAAGGAACATTACTAGTGGATGGGTATGAAAAGAGATGTGGCAGAGTTTGTTTCCAAATGCCTAACTTGTCAGCAAGTGAAGGCAGAGCATCGAGTACCAACTGGATTGTTACATCCACTACCAGTACTAGAATGGAAATGGGAGAGAATAACTATGGATTTTATGATGGGACTTCCGAGGACACAGAAGAGTCATGATGCAGTTTGGGTCATTATTGATAGACTGACCAAGTCTGCTCATTTTCTGCCAGTTCGGATGGACTACAGTTTAGAGAGATTGGCCAAGTTGTATATAGATGAGATTGTGAAACTGCATGGAGTGCCAGTATCCATCGTATCAGACAGAGATCCTAGGTTCACTTCTAGATTCTGTGATAGTCTTCAGAGAGCCCTAGGAACTAGATTGAACTTCAGTATGGCATTCCACCCACGCATGCATGGCGATGCGAGAGGGTAATTCAGATCTTGGAGGACATGCTACGGGCTTGTGTGATTGAGTTTGAAGGCAGTTGGGACACACACTTGCCTTTGATTGAGTTTGCTTATAACAACAGCTACTAATCAAGCATTGGGATGCCTCCATATGAAGCCTTCTATGGCAGAAAATGTAAAACCCCATTGTGTTGGGATGACGTGGGTTAAAGAAAGATGATTGGGCCCGAAATTGTTTAGTAGACTGAGGAGAAAATCAGGGTGATCAGAGATCGACTTAAGATTGCATCAGACCATCAGAAGTCCTATGTTGATCTGAAGAGAAGGGATATTGAATATGTAGTGCGTGATAAAGTATTCCTCAAGGTTTTCTCTTGGAAGAGAATTATGAGATTTGGCAGGAAGGGAAAACTGAGTCCTTGTTTCATTGGGCCATATGAGATTCTGGAAAGAGTGGGTCTTTTGGCATATCGGTTGGCACTACCTCCAGAGTTTGAGAAGATACATAATGTCTTCCATATGTCTATGTTGAGGAGGTATCGATCAAACCCATCTCATGTACTATTGGTAGAAGAAATTAAAGTAAATCCAGATCTCACATATGAGGAAGAACCCATAGAGATTCTGGCTTATGAGGTGAAGCAGCTACGGAACAAGCAGATCCCGTTAGTGAAAGTGCTATGGAATCATCATTCGGGCCAGGAGGCTACTTGGGAACGAGAGGAGGACATGAGGAGACAACACCCACAGCTATTCAGAGATTGATACCAGGTAAAATTTTGAGATAATTTATTTTAAGGGGGGGGGGGGGGGAAGGAGAATTGTAACACCCCTATTTGCATAGCCTGGTATATTTCACTATTCTAGTGACTGGTGTCGGTCCGGATAATTAAGGGGATTACAACTACACTTAAGACAACTAGATAAGCCCTAAACACAAATAATTAGTAATTGCCAATTAGTTAAGTATAAATAAGAAAAACAGAACATAAGAAGTTAAACGAGCCAAGAGTCACAGCGATGGGTAACCTTCTAGGGAAGGATTGCGAAGTCGATTTAAACTCAAATTTCGAACCATAAAATGTGATGCTATGGCCCTTAGGACTATTGCGAACACAGTGGAAAATAGAAAATCACGAGAAAAAAACTGTTAAGCCAATCAAATAATTAGGTCAGAGATCTGGAAGAAATATTGAATTATTTACAAACCGGGTCGAACCGGCGAGGGGCAATTTGGTCAATTGACCCCGAGAGCTGACTCCTGACCTAACTGTCAAATAAAATTGGAAAAAAGAAAATTTTGGAATTGGAAATTAAATTAAAGAACTAATGGAAAAATAAATAGAAAAATAAAAGGAAAATGAAAAAGGTGAAGTTCGGTAATTCATTAGGTATTCTGCGGGATCATGTCATGCCTTACAGAGAGGTGAGGTGTGACAAACCAGCAATGGATCTATCATCTCATGATCAAACCACACAATTAAATCATATAATCAACAATCTAAATGGCAAATAGAGTAGCTCTGATACCAATTGAAGGAGCGGAAGCATGAAAAACACAAGTTTATACCATTGAATTTAAAAATTTTTCACCTAAGATTCATTTTTATCTATTTGATTTCAATGATAAACAGCATATTAAAACTTTTTTAATATGTTTTAGATCTACATTTGCCATTTAAGATTTTAGAATTAATCAGATTAATTCATTGGAACCCTAGATTAGATCAAGAACAAATGTACTAACCTTTTGATGCACTGCAGTGTGTTTAACACCTTTGGGATGTGCCTTAGGACACCAGATGTTGTCCCTCTAGCTTGTCCACACCAAGATCACCTATGACAGCCCTTGAACAGCTTCTAAAGCTTTTTCTATGAATTAGAAAATCAAGTTTTGCCTTTTGAGAGATTACAGATATAAACAAGACACTAGAAACAATTTCTAGTATTTTTAATTCAAGAGATTGTTGTCTAATCTCTTTGAAATGATGAGAGATGAAGAAGAAGAGAAGGGGGAGGCTTCTCGGGTGGCGGCACCAAAGAGAGCAGTAGCCTTGTTATAATTTTATAACAACACATTATATAGCTAGGTCACCACTTAGAACCCTTGTCACATGTCACCCTCTAATTGGTTCTAGGTTTAATTGACCCAATCACATTGTGCCAAGTGTCAAACCTATATTTAATCTTGACTTTGATTATCTTACATGATTAAAAGACATTTGGCAAGTTTATGTATAGTGCCATGTATCACCATCTCATGGTGCCACCCTGTGAAATGACCAAAATACCCCTGTGTCTTAATTTTGTGTTCTCAATCCAAAATAATTATTTCTCTTCTTCTAATCAATCTATATCAAATATAAATTAATTAATTAATCTTTATTAATTAATTTTTCATTAATTAAATTCATATTTAAACACTTTAAATATAAATTTAACTTATACTATACATCCAATAACCTAGATTTGGTTTCAAGCCATACTAGGGACTTTGTAATCTAATTGCAAACCAAACCTATTTAATTAATCAATTAAACTCTTTAATTAATTAATTAAATCATATTTAATTTGGTGATTACTTATGTATGTATGTGACTTACTAGGCTCATCACTAATTGGCAATGAGACATGATATCAACTCTTAATATCATCAGAACTCTTTCTTACCATAAATGATTTCTCTAAATCATTTTATGCACCTCATAGATCATGGTTAATACCTAGCATAGCATGCCATGGCCACCTAATCAGTAATAAGGTTTATCTAAATGACCTATAATCATATATTACCATGCACTAGAATCTCTCTATTATAAAATCCCAATTCGAGCTCGAGTCATGGTTTATGTCAAACCCCATTTGCTATGAATATTATGTTCTCTTTTAATTCCAGTTCTTGATTAAAAAGATTTTCTCATCAGAAACTCTTTTCTAAATAAATCTATCTGTCCTAGCCAGGAACTTGAAACATCAAGAACAATTATATGAACATAGAATTTTATCCCTATTTACTTAGGGTAACAGATTTCATCTTGATCAACACTTACCTCCATATATAACTAGTAGGAGCCAAAACATGCCCATATACCCATACACAGTACAAGTATGAAAACAGTATCAAACTCAAACCACCTATATACAAGATAATTATGCTATCTCAGGTCTAAAGATTATATGCACTAATATGATTTATGACAATGCATTGACAAGAGTAATCTCCATGTGCTTGTCATAAGTATCACTGATTCGGCCTACTTATCATGTATAAGTGCCTATCATGTTTGTTATATGGCATGAGACTCACCATTCCATTTTATTTATATCTCATATAAATAACTTGGGAATAAACATGATTGCAATCTTTCTAGATAAGTCATGTCCTTATTGTGAAGTATCCTCGATTGTTAACCTATTTATGATACTTTGTGCTATCACTCATATTCTTAACAACTTAAGAATAGAATTTCTAACAAAATATCAATGGCCCTTTTCTATTACACATAAATATATTATGTAAACGGAAAAGTGAAAATGCCTTTTATTAATAAAATATGTACAAGATACATACTAAATTATATGCTCTAGGGCATACTACTAACACCTAAAAGTTGTTAGGATATCATTTTATCTTCCCACTAAATAAAGAGTTGTTATAAGTAGGGTCATTTTTCTAAAGAAAAGAGTTTTAGTAAAAAAATGGCAAAGATGAATAGTCATCGAACAACAACTTAAATGGATGCAAATCCTTCTAGTAATGAGGTTATACCTATTAGTAATATCATTACAGTACATCAAAGTTAATTTCTACGTCTCTTCTTTCAAAGACATATAGAATTCTACTTGAGAATGTACAAAAGTTTTTCATTCATGTAGAGATTGGTCATAAAGATGATCATAAAATTAATAAAGAAATTATATTGGGTATTTATTTCTAATATATAGTAAAAGCCATTAGATCCAAATGGATTCTACCATTAAAAACCATGTCTATGTTTTTGTAAACCTTCCTATAGGTGTGGTACCTAGTGGGAGCTAAAAGATTTTTTAAGAGATAGATAGATTCTAAAGGATAGGTAGAGAAGGCAAAACTAATTGTGAAAAGAGTTTCACTTAAAGGAAAGGGGTTGACTGTGAGGAAGCCTCCTTAGCTAAGGCTATGTTTGAATTCATTTAGATTTTAATAACAATATAATTATACTGTGGTTATGAGTTTTAGCAACTACAGTCAAAACTAACTTCCTTAATGGAAACATAAAGGAAGACATAATCTTGGAAAGGTTCCAAAGTGTATAAACTTAAGAGATCAATTCATGGTATTAAGCAAAACTTCGAAGGGTTTTGAATGTACGAGAAGGTTGGTGGGATAGATTACATTTCATTAATAGGAAACGGCAATTAGCGTACTAGCTACTGTCAAGTTCAGTTGTATAAGTCTTTATCCTTGAATGACTTTGGGAAAGAAACCCATATTCTTGTTTTTGCATAGAGCAAATAAGAATGATAGGATTCTCCCATGGGTTAATAATTGGAAAAATGTTGAAAGGGTTCAATATGCTCGATTCTAAGAGGATTGTTGCCTAAGAGGCATAATATCCAACTTTCTTAAGGAAAGTCTTTTAAGACTTTTAAAGAGAAAAGCTAACTATGCTAAGTTTAGACAAGGCAAGATATTGCATATGCTATTAGTGACTAGCAAATGCCAATCTTACACAAGTTTGGAACACTAAGTATATGTTAAGATTATTCTTGAATACTTTGGAAACATTTGGGATATTAATCTTGATAAAAGCAGAAAGTGATTTGCGATAAATAGAAACTTTCAGTCAAATGGTAAGGATAAAATGTCTATCTAAATTTTTTGTGTCTATCTGTGATGGTTGAACAGTTGAATGGAAAAGTTCCATAAAGATGATGTTGCAAATAGGTTGTTTGGATTCAGAAGTTCCTAAATGAACTTAAATCAATTCCTTTGATTATGCCATCAGTCTCTCTTAACCATGGTAACAAAAGTACCTTAGTTCGAGTAGAGGAACTAGGTCTCACTTGAAATATGAACACAAAGAAAGGGCTAAATCACTCAGTTAGAAAACTAGTTGGAAATAGCATAGAGGATAGCATTGGCTGGTAACCTAGCTAGTCCATTCACTTAAGCCATAAAATTACAACAGTTAGAAGATGAGTGCTATATACTATAGCTATTGGCTCTAGTGCAAGTGGGAGATTGTTCGTGGTATGTTTTAAAGCAATACCTTTGTGTTGTATCATGTAAACCTAATTCCTTTAAATGGCTTTAGTGTTTAGTTTAACCTAAAATGTTTATGTTTAATTGAATAGGCCCATTACCTTATTATTGGAAGTTTCATTCTTAAACAATTGAGAATATGAGCGATGAAACTATCTAATACAAGTGCTGTAAATAATGGTTCACAGTTGAGCATATTTTATTCAATATGATATATTCGGTTAGACTATCACCTCTATTTGTTTCCATAAATTAGTATGAGATACTAATAAAAGTGGAAAGATGCGTCTCATGCCATTCGACATTATGATGTTGGGAAAGATACAATGAGCACTTATAAGATAAGTAAGCTAAACTAGCGGTGCATAGATGACATATACATGGAGTATACTCTTGTTAATATATTATTATCTATATCATAATAATGCTTATAGTCCCTTGACCTGAGATGACACTATTATCTCATATATAGTTGGTTTGAGTTTGATACCACGTACATTCTTGTACAATGTAAGGGTATACGAGCATGTGTTGGCTCTGACAAGTTATATATGGAGATTGGTGTTTAATAAAGATGGGATCCAATGTCTTAAGTAAATAGGGTTAAAGTCCTATGCTATCTAAATTATTCTTAATAAACAAAGTTCTTGGCCATGATAAATAGACTTAGTTAAAAAAGTGTTTCTGATGGAAAGTCTTATTAATCACAAATTGGAATTAAGATGAGGACATATGATTCAAAGCAATTAGGGTTTCATATGGACCAAAACCTAACTACAATCAGGACTTTGTAATAGAGAGAATTAGCACATGGTATGTATGATCAAGGTTCTAATAAGGCATGAATTTAATTCATCACTAGTTGCATAGTCATGACATACTATGCTAGGTTTCAATTATGATTTATAAAAATCAAGGGTAGAAAGCAAATTATACCTGGAGTTCCATTGATATTAAAGGCTTACTATCATTCTCATTGCTAATTATTTATGAAGTTAAGAAGTCACACACAATAAAGCAAAGTGATCAAGGCTTAAATAATTTAATTGATTGATTAAATGGTTTAATTAATTAATAAAATTATTGAATTTATTTTTGCAATGCGATTACAAAAGTCCCTAGCATGATTTGAAATTAAATTCAAAGAATTGGGTAAAATGGAAGAAAAATAAAAATGGTTGAAAGTTTCATAGGATACAGCATAGGGCATGTTGCAGCTAGTGCAATTATTGCATGGGGTGTGCAGCATTAGCATGGGGCACGTTGCACCAAGGCAAAAGTTACAAGGGCCATGTTGCTACCTAATGTCATTCAACATGGGTCATGCCAAACCAAGGTAAAAGTTGCATGGGGCATGTTATTAGGAGAAAGGTGTGAATGGGTCTCCTAGCATGAGATGACATAAAGTGATATAAGTGTGAGACAAAGATGATCTTCTATGACAAGTTTCACCCTTGTCTCCAAAGTGAAGAATATTCTTTACCCACTTATTCACTTTAGGGATTAGAAATCCCTAAAAGTTAGGGATTTCTCCCCACTTCAAGGATTCCTATATCTCTAAAGTATAAATATCATAACTCTCATCCAATGAGTGAAAAAAAAAAAATTAGAGAACTCTTTTTCTTCTTTTTTTCACTCTTTCAAAACCTCTATTAAAGAACCTTAGGCTTTTCTTCTATAACTGGTTCAAGAGATATTAGTAGCTATTACTCTTAAATTAGAATTTGAAGAAATTATTTCTTCAAATTACCTTAGTAAATAAAAAAGGACCAATAACCCCTTTTATGCATTTTGGTCGACATAAGAGAAAGCATGCCCAACGGGATTGCAATTCAAATTGTTGAGTTGTCTTGATTTCTAAGTTCATGTGGATAGACTAGAGGGTCTATATTGGGCCTAGCTTCCTAGATTAGGGTTGTTAAGTAATGATTCTGTGCCTATCTAACAAAGTCCCTAAATCTTAGTTCAGAAGCTTATTCTTTTAAGTTTCCTAAAATGCAAAATGGGCTTGATGACTTATTGTGGTTACAATTGTTGTAACCTTATTATTTTGATTAAAATAGCTTAAAATGGTTTATTTATGAGATGCATGCAACCTAGATAAAATAAAAAAATTTTAAATTTTTTATGCATAAGTATCATATTTAAGAATGTGATATTAAGTCTTGAATATCATTGGAACTCTTTCCATGTCTATAGTGAAATTCCTTTTGCACTCTTAGTTCTCATAAATCATTATTAACACCTAGCATAGCATGCCATGACTATCTAATCAATGATGAATGAAATTCATCCCATTCCTTTGAATGTTAGCCATGCACACCATGCATTAGGGTCTCTCCATTATAAAGTCTCGATCCTAGCTAGGGTTATGGTCTATGCTAAACACCAATTGCTTTGGGTCATATATCCTCATCTAAATTTTAATTCTTGATTAATAAGACTTACCATCTGAGACACTTTTTGACTAAGTCAAACTACCCTGGCCAGTAGGTTTGTTTATCAAGAACAATTTAGATAGTATTGGACTTTATCTCTATTTACTTAGGGTAACAGATCCCATCTTGACTGAATACTTATCTCTATATATAACTAGTCAGAGCCAACACACGTCCATATACCATACATTGTACAAGTGTGTAAGTGATATCAAACTCAAACCAACTATATATGAGATAACCATGTCATCTCAAGTCAAGGGACTGTATGCACTATTATGATCTAGATGAAAATATATTAATAAGAGTAAACTCTATATATATGTCATCTATGAGCCACTACTTTGCCCTTCTTATCTTATAAGTGCCCATTGTATTTGTCTCGACATCCTAATGTTAGATGGCATGAGATTCACTATTCTACTTCTATTAGTATCTCATACTAATTGGTGGAAACAAATAGAGGTGGCAATTTAGCTAGATAGATCATGTCTAACAAAATATCCTCAAATGTGAACCATAATTTATAGCACTTATACTAGATAGTTTCGTCACTCATATTCTCAACTCTTTGAGAATGGAACTTCCAATAAGAAACTAAAGGATTGTTCTATTAACCTTTAAACATTTTGAGTTAATAAAAGCATTTATGCCATTTGTTAGGAATTAGGTTCACAACACACAACATTAGGGTATTGCTCTAAGAAATACCAATAACACTAATGAATGTTAGCAACTAAAGGATGAGCTTGAAAGAAAGGTCAGGGAAGGATCACTTAAGCTATACACTTGGAAGGAGTACAAGGATGATAACCCTGATGAAAGAAGGGGTGATAAAAGAGAAGGGCAAAGGATTGATAAAACAAATTACTAAAGAATAGGCAGAGATAGGTCTAATGATGAGGACCTAATTAGTGTCATTAATGTAATTATTGGTGGACTTACTGCAATGAAAGGGGAAAACAAAGTAGAAAAGAATTTTAGCGGCTCAATTAAAATAATGGTAGTGGAGTAATTGTGCCAAACCTCCATCACCTTTACTCTAAAGAATGGCAAGGTCACTTGCTTAGACTTTGAAACTTAGGCTATTAAAGCAGGACTCAATAAGTGCAAGGTAAGAAGAGTACTGGTAGACACAAGAAGCTTGATTAACCTTTTGATGATGGAGGTATATGGGAAGTTTAATCTATAAAGGAAAAATCTCTAAAAAATCCCATACCCACTTGTGTGGCTTGGTGATAAATCAATATAGTTCTAGGCAAAATAAATCTTACAATCGTTTTAGGTGATAAGAAATACAAAAGAGAATTTTACATTGAATTTACTATTATTGTCATTATAACGATCAGGCTCCAACCACTAGAGGAATTATCCGCTTTCGCTATAAGCCTCACGGTTTTGTCCCATAGGTGAAATGGAGAACTTCCCAGGAGGTCACCCATCCTAGGATTTCTCTCAAGCGAGCACGCTTAACCCTGGAGTTCTTCCAACTCTCCAGTCTATTCCACCAAAAGGCGCCTCTAGTGATTAGTTCCCCCATCTTATATATCATTACTTTTTGAACCCAAAACCATCTCCGTGCTTTGCTGATGTGGGATTTCCCTAAGGGACCTTTCTCCCCCCCTTTTGGGACTCAGCGTCCTCGCTGAGGTTTGCCCAAGAGGACATGCGAGCGGCTCTGATACCAATTGTAATGATCGGACTCCAACCAATAGTGGAATTATCCGCTTTGGCTATAAGCCTCACAGTTTTGTCCCATAGGTGGAATGAAGAACTTCCCAGGAGGTCACCTATCCTAGGATTTCTCTTAAGCAAGCATGTTTAACCCTAGAGTTCTTCTAACTCTCCAAGCCATTCCACTAAAAGGCGCCTCTGGTGATTAGTTCTCCCATCTTATATATCATTACTTTTTGAACCCAAGACCATCTCCATGCTTTGCCGATGTGGGACTTGCCTAAGGGGCCTTTCTCTCAAGGCCATTCCACCAAAAGACGCCTCTAGTGATTAGTTTTCCCATTTTATATATCATTACTTTTTTAACCCAAGACTATCTCCGTGATTTGCCGATATGGGATTTGCCTAAGGGACATTTCTCCCCCCCTTTCGGGACTCAGCATCCTCGCTGAGGTTTTCCCCACCATCTCCCAAAAGGACACACGAGTGGGTCTGATACCAATTGTACTCTGATACCAATTGTAACGATCAGGCTCTAACCACTAGAGGAATTGTCTGCTTTGGCCATAAGCCTCACGGTTTTGTCCCATAGATGGAATGGAGAACTTCCCAGGTGGTCACCCATCCTAGGATTTCTCTCAAGCGAGCATGCTTAACCCTAGAGTTCTTCCAACTCTCCAGGCCATTCCACCAAAAGGCGCCTCTAGTGATTAGTTCCTCCATTTTATATATCATTACTTTTTGAACCCAAGACCATCTCCGTGCTTTGCCGATGTGGGATTTGCCTAAGGGACCTTTAACTAAAACATGTCACACCTTACCCCTCTGTAAGGCATAACGTGATCCCATAGTATACCTAATGAATTACCGACTCCGTCTACCGATAACCCATTAAATACACTACAAAGGATTTTAAAACAATTTTCTTACTTTTTGAAAGTGGTGAGCTTTTATAGCAGGTATTAAAAACATTTAATTGAAGTTTAAAAACTAATTAAAATTTTTGTCCATTTTTATTTTTACGCAAATTTTGAAAAAATTTCGGCAGAGTGCCGTCTATATTTGGAAAAAACTTTTCTTCAAACACCTGTAAAAACACTTCTAATAATTCATTTCATCAAAATCAACTACTACCACAACACAAATCAACATCATTTCTCCCAACTCCATAATTCAAAACAATTCTCAATTCAATTGTCTTCAAAAATAATACTAAATAACTTTATTCATATTTCATTAAAGAAAAATCAATTTACATTCATCATCCTAAAATTTACATTAGAAAATCCAAAATAATATTATTACAAAATCTATACAACTACTCAAGACCAGTTTATACATGTACATACAGTTACATACACCAAAATAAACATTACAATCAGGATATAAAATTATACCCGACAAAATATCAAGGATGTAGCTCCGAGATCCTCAGCAGCTCACTCTGCTGCTCTACTAGTCTCTCTATCTGTGACAGCAATAAACAGCCATCGCTGAGTACTATGACTCAGTGGTGCACAACATATAAGAATAGCATTTTATGCATAATTTAAATCATATTTATTCAAATATTGTATTGAAAATGAAAAACAAATACAAAACACAATTTACAATTTTAGTCAAAACAGTCTCATTTCAGAAGTCTCAAAATAATTTCATAAAAATACACAGTTATATCATGCCATTCAGAACCATGTTCATCTCAATAGCTGGAGGCTTAGAAGGAATCACAAGACTAGCTAGGTCAAACTATGGATACCCATTCAATTTCTTCCTCTACTGGCACATATCTCAACACTTCAGCCAGAGAGGGAATAAAAATTCAAAACTAATTCCTCCCACTAGTCATGCTAGTGAGTCATTCAAATATATGGTCATGACACTGTGGTTTCAAAACTATCTTAACAATTGACCAACATTTACTAACAATTAAAACACATATCATTAAATTTCCAACAATTTAGATCAAAAGCATAGTATACATTTCAATCACCATTTTGCAATATAAATAAATCACAATTCATTTCATGTATTTTGCAAAAAGAAATTTAAAGAGCATTTTATGTTGTGCACAAACCTTATGCGAGTCACCTCTTGGCCTTTACTCAATACCTCAGGTTCTTTTCCGGTATTCTTTTCAACTGAAACACACAATTTTACAGTATTTTAGTATCATAATTTATCATAAGTCTAAAAACAATTTCAAATCTATTTATTTCTAGCTTTAATATACTTAACTTGTTGTTCTTTAAAATTCATATTTTGGGGTTACTATTCATGATACTATTCAAGTCAAATTTCACCCATATACCACATTTTGGTTACCTAATTTGTTAGTTTTGGTTGTTTCCTCAAATTTTAAGTCTCTTAGGTGAAATTTCCAAATTTCAGATTTGGTGTCCTATTTTGCACTATTCCATTGGTCAAGTTGCTATTGAAATTTGGCTAAGTTTTCTTCATAGAAGTTGTTCCTTATTGTCTTAAATTTATTTCCTTTTTTGAATTACTCCATTTGGAGTTTTTTAGCCTAAGATATGACTATTTGAATGAGGCTGGCCAGATTTGGTGTTACCTAGAATTCTGAGCATTTTCTGGATACTGGCAATTTTTGGTATGCTGAATGCAGGTTACTTTTCAGATAGGTTATGATCAAAATTTGGGTTTTTTTTCTTCATGAAAGTTGTAGGGCTATGTCTCAGCTTTCTATCGGTATAAGATTCAAGTCATTTGGACCTTCCTAGACCAAGTTATGGTCATTAAAGTAACTACTGTTCATTTGGTCATTTTTATACAGGGTAGTGTGCCCAAATCCGGATTTGGCCTACTTGTTCACAAAGTTATGGTCATTTTCTGGGCATGATTCCTAAATGAAAAATGGTTCATTTTGTGTCTAGTTTCATTCCCAATTGGCCTCACACCAATTGGGTAGGTAAATTTTTAGTTTTGATCTTTGAAAGTGACCTAGGTCAAGCTATCAGCATACTAACCCTAACCAATCCGAATTAAAACTTAGTTCTAACAATTCACACACACCACAAATGGTCAAAATTGACTATTTCTCAACTTAAGTAAGGTCAACTACATCAATTGACTAATTCTCAAATTTTTTTCTAATTTTTCACATGCTCAAAAACCCTAGTGACACACTTGTGTAATTCAATGCAATCAAAGTGTACATCTAACGTCTATACACCTAATTAATCTTAATCAACCAATCAAACACATCAAAATTATTCATTTCAAACCCTAACATAAGCTGACTAAAATTCTTCTTTGATCCCCCAACAAGTGTTTTCTTTTGATTTTAAGTTAAGATCTAAGCTACTTACACTAAAAACATAAGTATTAAACATAAATTTTCAATTCAAACCATTAACCCTTCCTTGATGTTCAACTCTACAATTTCCCTCCTTATTTCTTCTTTCTTTCTTGCTTAATCACCTTCTCAAGTGAATTTATCAAGTTCTAATAGATTAATTTGGGGTCAAAATAGGTTTAAGTGGTTGGAACCAAGCTTGGATTCAAGCTTTCATGGTGTAACAATGGTGGCTAAGTGAGAGAGAGGAGGGGCGGCCAACTAGGGAAGAAGAAGAGTAATTTATTTTTTTCCAATTTTATGTTTATGTTTTATTTAAACAAAAATTGACTTGGTCAATTATGTAGGGAAATATCAAAATATCCTTTATGATGTCACAATAATGATGTAAGCATGATGTAAATAAACTTTTTCTTTTTTTCTTTTTCTTTTGCATTTATTTTTTTATTAGTTCTTTAATTTAATTTTCAATTTCAAATTTTTCTTTTCACTGATTTTATTAGACAGTTAGGTCAGGAGTCAGCTCTAGGAGTGAATTGACCAAATTGCCCCTCGATGGTTTAATTCGGTTTGCAAGTTATTTAAAATTTCTTCCTGATCCCTGACCTAATTATTTGACCTGCTTAACAACTATTTTTCATGATTTTCTCTTTTTCACTGTGTTCGCAATAGTCCTAAGGACCGAGGCACCACATTTTTTGGTTCGAAACTTGAGTTAAGGCTGACCTCGTAGTCATTTCCCGAGAAGGTTACCCATCGCTGTGACTCCTGGCTCATTTAACCTTTTATGCTTTGTTTTTCTTCTTTATACTTAACTATTTGGCAATTACTAATTATTTGTGTTCAGAGCTTATCTAGGTGTCTTAGATGTGGTTCTAATTCTCTTAATTGTTCGGACCGACACCGATCACCGGAACAGTAAAATGTACCAGGCTATGCAAATAGGGGTATTACAATTCTTCCCCTCTTAAAATAAATTTCGTCTCAAAATTTTACCTGGTATCAGTCTCTGAACAGTTGTGGGTGCTGTCTCCTCATGTCCTCCTCCAGTTTCCAAGTAGCCTCCTGGCCTGAATGATGGTTCCACAGCACTTTTACCAATGGTATCTGCTTATTCCATAGCTGTTTCACCTCATAAGCCAGAATCTCTATGGGTTCTTCCTCATATGTAAAGTCTGGATTCACTTCAATTTCTTTCACTGATAGTAAATGAGATGGGTCAGATCTATACCTTCTCAACATCGATACATGGAATCAAGAATCCTAAGTTCAAAATCCTGTTATTCCAATATTAATCTGCACTTTTCAGTCCTTCAATTAATCAATACTAAGTAGATACCAATACATTGTATGCAATAAGAGCACAAGAGATTTAATCAATGAACAAAATACTAAATATATTAAATAAAATCAAACCAGATTCATAATTAAATTAAAAATACTACATCCCTAACCCTAGAATAAAAAAACTATTCACACATGGTGAGTTTTGTAATCAAGTTTATAAAATAAAGAAAAGACATGAGAAAAAATAAAATGAAAGAACCCAGATGAAGAATTGCAACCTTGGACTTTTGAAACCTAAGCTGAAAATCCCTTCTAGCAATCTTATAAATCTATTTCTCCTTTGCCTCTCTTGAAGTTAATGTGTATTCTTGAATGTAAATTAGTTCTCTTCCCTCAAATCCTGACTTATTTTATTTATATAAGGTGTTAAAACCCTTGTTTCAAAGTCCTAAAAGTCTTAGAAGTCCTCCTGGGTCGGGTTACAAGAAAGAAAAGTCGAGTTAGAATTATTGTCTAGAGTCATTACATGGGTCGTGCAATGTTACATGGAGTACCCAAGGTAATGTTCTGTAGCTTGAATTTTTTTAGTTTTCTTTTGTCCAAAAGGTTGCATGAGATTCAGGAGGTTGCACAGCGTAGGTTACACAGCTCGTGTAATTCTTCTAGCCTTCCATTCTTCACTTTTTGACTTCCAAAACTTCTCCAAACTTTTCCTTGGCTCTAGGATCACATAAAAATACCTGATAAAATATAAAAAATCAAAGAATTGGGTTGGATTAATAAATTTTCTAAAATATTACTTAAAATACTTAAAAATAAACATAAAAGAGACTAATTGGTAATAAAATGCAATGCATATTAACTTTAAATGCCTATATAATTTGACTACATCAACATCATAATGTTAGAGAGTATGTGACTCACTATTTCACTTTCATTAGTATCTCCTACTAATCCATTGAAACAAATAGAGGTGATAGTCTAGCCGGACATATCATATCCAACAAAATATCCTCGAAAGTGAACATATATTTATAATACTTGTTGTAACACCCCTATGTTCGATAGTGCGTTCTACTGTGACCAATGTCTATCCGGACAACCAGAATTCCTAGAACTATATTTAAATATTAGTGAGGAGACATAGAATAATGAAATACAAGAAAAGAAAAGACAAGAAAAACAAAGGAAAAGAAAAGACAAGAAAAACAAAGGAAAAATAATAGCAATGAAATGTAACCAAGTTAAAGGAGCCGAGAACCATAGCGATAGGTGACCGCACCTGGAAGTTGCGGCGTGGACCGTTGACTAGCCCTGGACCGCGGGGAACCCTGAAAAATATTTTTGAGACCTAAATAAATATCTATTGAGGCATAATTGACTTAGAAAATGTCAAAGAAAAATTAGTAAGTTAACATAAATAAAAATGAAAATTTAGAAATCGACAGGTCAAGGATTTAATCGGCAAAACTAAAAATTTCGAAATACAAACCGAATAAGGGCATTTTGGTCAATTGACACCCCGAATTGACTTTTGACCAAAATGTCCATGAAAAATTAGTAGTTTTAAAATTTAATAATGCCAAAAAAAATTGAAGTCAAATGTGTGGAGTAATTAAGAAGAATTAAGGGTAAAATGAGGAATAATTAAAAATTTAGATTATTTAAATATTAATTATGTTAGTGGAGCACTATGGGATTATTTAAACTCATTAAGTGGACAGAATTTCCACTAACCAAGTCACCTTCTTCAACCTTTCAAACCCATTGCCGAATTCAAATCTCTCTCCAAACTTCCATAGCCAACTTTCATGCAAAGCTTAATCTCTCCCCTTTCATGCCATAAATCCAATAAGTCCCTTCATGAAAGTTTATCCTCACATCAAGAAAAATCCTTGGGCAACCATTAGGAGAGGAAATAGTGGAGTTGTCAAGGGCAGCAAGGGTCACACATATGAGGTAAGTGCAAAGAACCCCCCACCCTTCCTTCTTTAAAGTTGATGAGCTTCATGAGGTGAGTTGAATTCTCTTGAAATTTAAGAGAAATGATAAGTCTACACTCCTTTTAATTTCTGGTAGCCTTGAGGAGAGCTAGGTTTAGATGGTTTTGAATGATTAAACTTGCTGAATGATGCTTGAGAGTGAATATAGACATGTATGTTGGTTGAATTGTATGTATAATTGAAATTGAAAAATTATTAGGGCTTTAATGTTAATTTGGGGCTATTTAATTATGATGAAATTTTGATGATGACTTGTTGAAATTGAGACTATTTAATGAGTATTAGAAGTGCCATATATGCTTATTTGGAGTTTGGAAGAAGGAGGATTGCCAAATTGGGAGTGTAAATTCTCTTATGCAGGTTGTGTATTGATGGCAGTACTTAAATTAGGTAATAAGTGCAAAATTGTGGACCCAATTGGTATGAGGTCAATGGGGAGTGAAAATAGACACCAAATAGGCCAACTTTCATGTAGAAATGTTGCCAAAATTCTGCCTAGAAACTAACTTTAAAAATGACCAAATCCAGATTAGTGCTTTGAAAGCCTGAAAATTGACCATTTGGGCAGCAGTTGGTGTTTTGGCCATAACTCACTGAAAATAAGTCCAATTGACCTGAAAGTTTTACCATGAATAGTTTAGACATATCTCTACAATTCTTATGAAGACACCAACACCCAGAAATGATCATAAGCAAGTCAAATAGCTTGCACAAATTCGGGTACCAAAATTGGCCGAACCAAAAGTGACCTAAAAATAACCTAAAGATACCATTTTGGTATATTCTGTCCAGCATTGGTAAATTGACCATAACTTGGTCTAGACAACTCAGAATGACCTGAAATTTTACCCCGCGTGTAATAAGACATAGACCAACAAGTTTGTAGTTTGGATCGAAATCCAAAAACCGAGGGAACTAGGTCATCCAGCTAGGTCAAATTAGTATACCGAAATCTGGCAAATTACAATAAAATACAATATACTTGAAAATAAATTTGGTAACATGTACCAACACTAAAAGGCTATTAAATGTGACATATCGGTAACATTAGAATTGACTCACTTAAAGTGCATCAAGGGTCAATATTATAGGTTGACTAATGAAATGAATTGAAGGGAATAGTACCAAGAAAATTTAAATATTGGATTTTATTGTTAGAAACAAATTCATTGAGTACTGAAACACTTCAAATTGTGTGTTTCAGTTAAAAAGGATCTTGAGAAGCATAAGGAACACTGAGTCAGGGCTAAGAGGCATATATCAGAGGTTTGTGCACAATAGTTATTTCTTTTGAATTTTTCAATTGAAATAAATTATGATTATTTGCATGTTATTGTTTTAAATTGTGTTTGTGCACAATAATTTTGATTTCTTATTTTCTACTTAAAAATTTATTTGAACATTATAGTTTTAAATTGTGTCTGTGCACAATACTTTTTATATTCACTGCTTTTACTAGAAAATTTATTTAGAGAAATGAGTTATGAATAATTTTTTATTGTTTTGGCTTTGAGAATCTTATTTGAAAATTATTGTGTTGCCTACTTTGCAAATGGAAATTTTGAGATAAAATGTGATTTGGGAATTTTATGAAATATTGTGATTTGGAATTATTTTGATTCACACTTGGCATGACACTGTTATTATATTTCTCCCTCTTTGACTTATCAGTCTAGGGTGAGTGTAATTATGTTCCTCCCTCTTTGACTTGCCAGTCTGAGGTGAGTGTGGATGAGTACTCATTATCTAGCTAGCTTCCTCCCTCATTGATTTCGATTAGTGGGGTGAGTGTGTCTTGTCGTGGTGTACAACACGGCATGTGCGGAAAAATTGAGTCATGGCCTAAATTGTGTTATTGATTGGCAACACTGTATTATTTAGTTATTTGATCAAATGGTGTTATTGATTGGCAAAACTATATTATTCAGTTATTTGATCAAATGGTGTTATTGATTGGCAAAACTGTGTTATTCAATTGTTTGATCAAATTTGTGTTGTATGAACTTTGTAAATTGTGAAATGGAAATGTGAATTATTTGATTTGTGAATTGTCAATAAAAGATTTATATATCGCATTTCAAATTGTTATCGTGCATCACTGAGTAAATTTTACTCAGATATAGCTTTTCATTGCTGTCGCAGGTAGACAAACTGACAAGGCAGCAGACTAGGCTGCTAATGCTATATTGAGAGTTCATCGGGTATATTGAGTATACCATATTTTGCATTTTGTATTGTAATATATGTTCACTGTATGTATATAGTGTTCTTGGTTTTGAGCAGTTGTAAATTAAAATTATACATTAAAGTTGTAAACTAAATTTATAAATTATTTTAGTTTGTAAATATTGTGATATATTTCTTTTATCTCAGCTTTTGAAAACACTAGAAAATTATTGTGGATTAAGTAGACAAATTTTGAGAAACTTATTGTTTTGATTTGGATGTTGGAGTTTGAGATTGAGAAATATATTTGAAGTTCTTTTTACAGGTTTTTGAAGAACAGTTTTATTCAAAATACAGATGACACTCTGCCAAAATTTTTACAGAAATTATTAATTCTTCAAATGTGTTAGCTGTTTCACTTCAGTAAAAGAAACTTTTTAACACCTGTAATAGTGCTCACTACTGTAAAGAGAATTAAGAAAAGGTTTAAAATCTCTTGTAGTGTATTTAATGGGTTATCAGTAGGCGAAGTTTGGTAATTCATTAAGTATACTATGGGATCATGTTATGCCTTACAGAGGGGTAGGGTGTGACATGCTTTAGTGTTATCAGAGCTAGTTTTTAAATTCTATTTTCGCCTAATTTGAATATTCTTTCTTCATAGTACAACTGCTTAATGTCATTGTTTGATACATACAGTACATTACATTATAAATATGCACTAACGGGAGGAAATCTCCTTGTGTTATTTGTTCAGGAGGTCTAAGATCCTCGAATTGACTATGGAAGAGGGTGATCGTTCAGTCGATCAATCGATAGAGGCTAAGGTACAAAGGGATGCCCCAGCCCTACACAATGTCAGTGAATCAGTCGCACCAGCCCTCTCAGTACCGCAGTTTCCTGCTCAGTTCGCTCAGCAGATGGCTGCAATGTTCCAACAGATGGCTGGTAACGTGCCTACTCAAGTCCCACTACAGACACCAGTGGTACAACCACAGTCTTCTGCTAGGCAGTATGACAAATTGATGAAATATGGGGCTATTGAGTTCAAGGGGACAATAGATCCTCTAGAGGCAGAACAGTGGTTAGAGAGAATGGATAGGGTGTTCAAGAAACTGCACTGCACCGAGGAGCTCAGATTTGAATATTCAGTGTCTCTGGTACAGGGGGATGCATATGACTGGTGGAAAACCATTCTCCATAGTCTGGTAGAGCCTTCAATGCTAACATGGAATGATTTTCTATGGGAGTTCAGACAAAAATATGTCCTTGATGCTTATGTGGACCAGAAGCTGCAAGAGTTCCTAAGTCTGAAATAGGGGAGTAAATCGATGGCTGAATATGAAAGGGAATTTTCTCGCCTGAGCCATTATCCAGTAAGTCTACTTTCTACCAGTAGGGAGAGATGTAAGAGGTTTGAAACCGGCTTGAAGTCTAGTATCAGATTACAAGTGGTCGGATTCAAATATAACAACTTCTCTAAGCTTATTTCTCAAGCACTAGAATTAGAAAGAATTGAATCTGAAGCGGCCCCTGAGAAAAAGAAATCAGAGAAGACAGAAAAAGAGGGAAAGTCAATAGAACAGAGTTCCAGTGGTCCTACTGGAAAGAGGAAAAACTTTGGGAGACATAACAAAGGTGGTAAGAAGTCCGGTAGAGATAGATCTTCTGGACAGAAACCACCTCGATTTGATCAGCAAACTCAACAGAAACCCAGAAATGCGCTGTCAGATCAACTTTGTGAAACTTGTGGTAAACCACATAGTGGGTTATGTTATAAAGCCAAAGGAGCATGTTTTAGTTATGGAAAGATTGGTCATTTTGCTAGGGATTGTATAAATTCAAGCCGTTCTGAATTATTTACTACACCAGAGTGGTCAACCCAAGTTTCTACCCCAAATAGTTCACCATCAGCTAGTAGAGGCAGAGGTAGAGGTAGGGGTAGTACACCTAGAAGTCAAGAGTACTGTGAATCAGCCAGAACAGGGTGATGCTTCAGCTAGAGTATACGCTATACAACAGAGGGAAGAGGCTGAGACTTTTGACATCATTGCTGGTACTCTCTAAACTAGTAACTAATATATATATATATATATATTGTTTGACCTGGGGTCTACATACTTTTATGTTAGTACAAGTATTGTTTGTCTTCCTACTGTCCCTCATATAAAAAAAAAAATTTTTTTAGTTACCTAAAAGTAAGTTATAGTAAAAGAATTGCTCTAGATGAAGGCAAAGATGTTACAGTTAGTAATTGTCAATGGATATTGTAATTAGAATAAGTCTCAAATATCAGTGAATTCGAAAAGGATAAAAGATAGGAAAGTTTGATCTATTGGAATGTATCGTAGTAACTATGCAATGTTCTTGATATTTATACTGTAAGCTACAGATTACAGTACTCACTTGAGATTATTGTGCAGAGCTGCGTACTACTTGATAGTACACCAAGATGAGAATAGTTGCCAATGGCATCTGTTTTGGTATAATTATGCCAAGACAGAATTTAATTGTTAGAAATAAGTTTGAAAATCCTACTTAGGGATTTAAAACTCAAAAGTTAGAAAATCGAAAGGTTATAGTTTAGTACAAAAGGAAATAAGTTATAGAATATTAATAGATAAAAAGAATTGTGGAAGTAATAATTTGAACAGTTGGTTCAGATATAACAAAGAAATGTTACGAATGTGAGGAAGACTATTGACTAGAATGGTCAGCCGACCAATGACCAGATAAATCATTCTAACATGACCTCAAGGGTCATTCAAGAAGGAACATGAACCGAAATATTAGACAGCATAATAGTGAGAGAAGATTGGTGTTATACAAACAAATTAAATATTGTATTAGATTGTTAATAGTCTTATACAAATTCGAGGGAAAGAAGATTATACGATCATATAGAAAGGAGAAAATAAATGTATGACTATTGTAAGATGGCTATTGGGTAAAATTTCACGGACGAAATTTATTTTAAGGGGGAAAGAATTGTAACACCCCTATGTTCGGTAGTGCGTTCTACTGCTCCGGTGACCAGTGTCTGTCCGGACAGCTAGAATGCCTAGAATTATATTTAAATATTAATGAGGAGACATAGAATAATGAAATACAAGAAAAGAAAAGACAAGAAAAACAAAGGAAAAATAATAGCAATGAAATGTAACCAAGTTAAACGAGCCGAGAACCATAGCGATGGGTGACCGCATCGCGAAGTTGCGGCGTGGACCGTTGACTAGCCCCGGACCGCGGGGAATCCTGAAAAATATTTTTGAGACCTAAATAAATATCTATTGAGGTATAATTGACTTAGAAAATGTCAAAGAAAAATTAGTAAGTCAATATAAATAAAAACGAAAATTTAGAAATCGACGGGTCAAGGATTTAATCGTTAACACTAAAAATTTCAAAATACAAACCGAATAAGGGTATTTTGGTCAATTGACACCCCGAGCTGGCTTTTGACCTAAATGTCTATGAAAAATTAGTAGTGTTCAAATTTAATAATGCCAAAAAAAATTGAACTCAAATGTGTGGAGTAATTAAGAGGAATTAAGGGAAAAATAAGGAATAATTAAAAATTTAGATTATTTAAATGTTAATTATGTTAGTGGAGCACTATGGGATTATTTAAACTCATTAAGTGGACAGAATTTCCACTAACCAAGTAACCTTCTTCAACCTTTCAAACCCACTGCTGAATTCAAATCTCTCTCCAAACTTCAATAGCCAACTTCATGCAAAGCTTAATCTCTCCCCTTTCATGCCATAAATCCAATAAGTCCCTTCATGAAAGCTTATCCTCACATCAAGAACAATCCTTAGGCAGCCATTAGGAGAGGAAATAGTGGAGTTGTCAAGGGCAGCAAGGGTCACACATATGAGGTAAGTGCAAAGAACCCCCACCCTTCCTTCTTTAATGTTGATGAGCTTCATGAGGTGAGCTGAATTCTCTTGAAATTTAAGAGAAATGATAAGTCTACACTCCTTCTAATTTCTGGTACCCTTGAGGAGAGCTAGGTTTAAATGGTTCTGAATGATTAAACTTGCTGAATGATGCTTGAGAGTGAATATAGACATGTATGTAGGTTGAATTGTATGTATAATTTAAATTGAAAAATTATTAGGGCTTTAATGTTAATTTAGGGTTGTTTAATTATGATGAAATTTTGATGATGACTTGTTGAAATTGAGACTATTTAATAAGTATTGGAAGTGCCATATATGCTTATTTTGAGTTTGGAAGAAGGAGGATTGCCAAATTGGGGTGTAAATTCTCTTATGCAGGTTGTGTATTGATGGCAGTACCTAAATTAGGTTATAAGTGCAAAATTGTGGACCCAATTGGTATGAGGCCAATGGGGAGTGAAAATAGACACCAAATAGGCTAACTTTCATGTAGAAATATTGCTAAAATTCTGCCTAGAAACTGACCTTAAAAATGATCAAATCCATATTAGTGCTTTGAAAGCTTGAAAATTGACCATTTGGGCAGCAGTTGGTGTTTTGGCCATAACTCACTCAAAATAGGTCCAATTGATCTAAAATTTTTACCATGAATAGTTTAGACATATCTACAATTCTTATGAAGACACCAACACCTAGAAATGATCATAAGCAAGTCAAATAGCTTGCACAAGTTCGGGTACCAAAACTGGCCGAATCAAAAGTGACCTAAAAATGACCTAAAGTTACCATTTTGGTACATTCTGTCCAGTATCGGTAAATTGATCATAACTTGGTCTACACAGCTCAGAATGACCTGAAAGTTTTCCCCGCGTGCAATAAGACATAGACCTACAAGTTTGTAGTTTGGACCGAAACCCGAAAACCGAGAAAACTAGGTCATCCGGCTAGGTCAAATTAGTATACCGAAATCCGGCAAATTGCAATAAAATGCAATATACTTGAAAATGAATTTGGTAACATGTACCAACACTAAAAGGCTATTAAATGTGACATATTTGTAACATTAGAATTGACTTACTTAGAATGCATCAAGGGTCAATATTATAGGTTGACTAATGAAATGAATTGAAGGAAATAGTACCAAGAAAATTTAAATATTGGATTTTATTATTAGAAACAAATTCATTGAGTACTGAAACACTTTAAATTGTGTGTTTCAGTTGAAAAAGATATTGAGAAGCATAAGGAACATTGAGTCAGGGCCAAGAGGCATATATCAGAGGTTTGTGCACAATAGTTATTTCTTTTGAATTTTCAATTGAAATAAATTATGATTATTTGTATGTTATTATTTTAATCAATATTATAGGTTGACTAGTGAAATGAATTGAAGGGAATAGTACTAAGAAATTGTAAATATTGGATTTTATTTTTAGAAACAAATTCATTGAGTATTGAAACACTTTAAATTGTGTGTTTCAATTGAAAAGGATATTGAGAAGCATAAGGAACACTGACTCAGGGCCAAGAGACATATATCAGATGTTTGTGCACAATAATTATTTCTTTTGAATTTTTCAATTGAAATAAATTATGATTATTTGTATGTTATTGTTTTAAATTGTGTTTGTGCACAATAGTTTTGATTTCTTATTTTCTACTTAAAAATTTATTTGAACATTATGGTTTTAAATTGTGTCTGTGCACAATACTTTTTATATTCACTGCTTTTACTAGAAAATTTATTTGGAGAAATGAGTTATGAATAATTTTTTATTGTTTTGGCTTTGAGAATCTTATTTGAAAATTATTGTGTTGCCTACTTTGCAAATGGAAATTTTGAGATAAAATGTGATTTGGGAATTTTATGAAATATTGTGATTTGGAATTGTTTTGATTCACACTTGGCATGACACTGTTATTATATTCCTCCCTCTTTGACTTATCAGTCTAGGGTGAGTATGATTATGTTCCTCCCTCTTTGACTTGCCAGTCTGAGGTGAGTGTGGATGAGTACTCATTATCTAGCTAGCTTCCTCCCTCATTGATTTCGATTAGTGGGGTGAGTGTGTCTTGTCGTGGGGTACAATACGGCATGTGCGGAAAAATTGTGTCATGGCCTAAATTGTGTTATTGATTGGCAACACTGTATTATTCAGTTATTTGATCAAATTGTGTTATTGATTGGCAACATTGTATTATTCAGTTATTTGATCAAATGGTATTATTGATTGACAAAACTATATTATTCAGTTATTTGATCAAATGGTGTTATTGATTGGCAAAACTGTGTTATTCAATTGTTTAATCAAATTTGTGTTATATAAACTTTGTAAATTGTGAAATGGAACTGTGAATTATTTGATTTGTGAATTGTCAATAAAAGATTTATATATCGCATTTCAAATTGTTATTGTGCACCACTGAGTAAATTTTACTCAGCGATAGCTTTTCATTGCTGTCGCAGGTAGACAGACTGACATGGCAGTAGACTAGGCTGCTAATGCTATATTGAGAGTTCATCGGGTATATTGAGTATACCATATTTTGCTTTTTGTATTGTAATGTATGTTCACTGTATGTATATAGTATTCTTGGTTTTGAGCAATTGTAAATTAAAATTGTACATTAAAGTTGTAAACTAAATTTGTAAATTATTTTCGTTTTTAAATATTTTGATATATTTCTTTTATCTCAGCTTTTGAAAGCACTGGAAAATTATTGTGGATTGAGTAGACAAATGTTGAGAAACTTATTGTGTTGATTTGGATGTTGGAGTTCTAGATTGAGAAATATATTTGAAATGCTTTTTACAGGTTTTTGAAGAACTGTTTTATTCAAAATACAAATGGCACTCTGCCAAAATTTTTACAGAAATTATTAATTCTTCAAATGTGTTAGCTGTTTCACTTCAGTAAAAGAAACTTTTTAACACCTATAATAGTGCTCACGACTGTAAAAAAAAATAAGAAATGGTTTAAAATCCCTTGTAGTGTATTTAATGGGTTATCAGTAGGGAAAGTTTGGTAATTCATTAGGTATACTACGGGATCATGTTATGCCTTACAGAGAGGTAGGGTGTGACATGTTTTAGTGGTATCAGAGCTAGTTTTTAAATTCTGTTTTCACCTATAATTTGAATATTCTTTCTTTATAGTACAACTACTCAATGTCATTGTTTGATACATATAGTATATTACATTATAAATATACACTAATGGGAGGAAATCTCCTTGTGTTATTTGTTCAGGAGGTCTAAGATCCTCGAATTGACTATGGAAGAGGGTGATCGTTCAGTTGATCAATCGATAGAGGCTGAGGTACGAGGGGATGCCCCAGCCCTACACAAGGTCAAGGGATCAGCCGCACCAGCCCCGTCAGTACCGCAGTTTTCTGCTCAATTCGCTCAGCAGATGGCTGCAATGTTTCAACAGATGGCTGGTAACGTGCCTACTCAAGTCCCACTACAAACACCAGTGGTACAACCACTGTCTTCTGCTAGGCAGTATGACAAATTGATGAAATATGGGGCTATTGAGTTCAAAGGAACAGTAGATCCTTTAGAGGCAAAACAATGGTTAGAGAGAATGGATAGGGTGTTCAAGAAACTGCACTGCACAGAGGAGCTCAGATTTGAATATTCAGTGTCTCTGGTACAGGGGGATGTATATGACTGGTAGAAAACCATTCCCCATAGTCTGGTAGAACCTTCAGTGCTAACATGGAATGATTTTCTATGGGAGTTCAGACAAAAATATGTCCCTGATGCTTATGTGGACCAGAAGCTGCAAGAGTTCCTAAGTCTGAAATAGGGGAATAGATCGATGGCTGAATATGAAAAGGAATTTTCCCGCCTGAGCCATTATGCAGTAAGTCTACTTTCTACCAGTAAGGAGAGATGTAAGAGGTTTGAAACCGGCTTGAAGCCTAGTATCAGATTACAAGTGGTCGGATTCAAACATAACAACTTCTCTGAGCTTATTTCTCAAGCACTATAATTAGAAAGAATTGAATCTGAAGCAGCCCCTGAGAAAAAGAAATCAGAGAAGACAGAAAAAGAGGGAAAGTCAGTAGAACAGAGTTCCAGTGGTCCTACTGGAAACGGAAAAACTTTGGGGGACACAACAGAGGTGGTAAGAAGTCCGGTAGAGATAGATCTTCTGGACAGAAACCACCTCGATCCAATCAGTAAACTCAACAGAAACCCAGAAATGCGCTGTCAGATCGACTTTGTGAAACTTGTGGTAAACCACATAGTGGGTCATGTTATAGAGCCATAGGAGCATGTTTTAATTGTGGAAAGATTGGTCATTTTGCTAGGGATTGTATAAATTCACGCCGTTCTGAATCATTTACTACACCAGAGGGGTCAACCCAAGTTTCTACCCCAAATAGTTCACCATCAGTTAGTAGAGGCAGAGGTAGAGGTAGAGGTAGTACACCTAGAAATCAGAGTACTGTGAATCAGCCAGAACAGGGTGGTCCTTCAGCTAGAGTATACGCTATACAACAGAGGGAAGAAGCTGAGACTTTTGACATCGTTGCTGGTACTCTCTAAACTAGTAACTAATATATATATATTGTTTGACCTGGGGTTTGCATACTTTTATGTTAGTACTAGTATTGTTTGCCTTCCTGCTGTCCCTCATATAAAAAAAATAAAAAAATAAAAAAAAATTTGTTAGTTACCTAAAAGTAAGTTATAGTAATGGAATTGCTTTAGATAAGGGCAAAGATGCTACAGTTAGTAATTGTCAGTAGATATTGTAATCAAAATAAGTCTCGGATATTAGTGAATTCGAAATGGATAAAAGATAGGAAAGTTTGATCTATTGGAATGTATCGTAGTAACTATGCAATATTCTTGATGTTTATACTGTAAGCTGCAGATTACAGTACTGACTTGAGATTATTGTGTAGAGCTACGTACTACTCGATAGTACACCAAGATGAGAATAGTTGCCAACGGCATCTGTTTTGATATAGTTATGCCAAGACAGAATTTAATTGTTAGAAATAAGTTTGAAAATCCTACTTAGGGATTTAAAACTCAAAAGTTAGAAAATCGAAAGGTTATAGTTTAGTACAAAAGGAAATAAGTTATATAATATTAATAGATAAAAAGAATTGTGGAAGTAATAATTTGAACAGTTGGTTCAGATATAACAAAGAAATGTTACGAATGTGAAGAAGACTATTGACTAGAATGGTCAGCCGACCAATGACCAGATAAATCATTCTAACATGACCTCAAGGGTCATTCAAGAAGGAACATGAACCGAAATATTAGACAGCATAATAGTAAGAGAAGATTGGTGTTATACAAACAAATTAAATGTTGTATTAGATTGTTAAAAATCTTATACAAATTCGAGGGAAAGAAGATTATACGATCATATAGAAAGGAGAAAATAAACGTATGACTATTGTAAGATGGCTATTGGGTAAAATTTCACGGGCGAAATTTATTTTAAGGGGGGAAAATTATAACACCCCTATGTTTGGTAGTGCGTTCTACTGCTCCGGTGACCAGTGTCTGTCCGGACAGCTAGAATGCCTAGAACTATATTTAAATATTAGTGAGAAAACATAGAATAAAGAAATACAAGAAAAGAAAAGACAAGAAAAACAAAGGAAAAATAATAGCAATGAAATGTAACCAAGTTAAACGAGCCGAGAACCATAGCGATGGGTGACCGCATCGCAAAGTTGCGGCGTGGACCGTTGACTAGCCCTGGACCGCGGGGAATCCTGAAAAATATTTTTGAGACCTAAATAAATATCTATTGAGGTATAATTGACTTAGAAAATGTCAAAGAAAAATTAGTAAGTCAACATAAATAAAAACGAAAATTTAGAAATTGACGGGTCAAGGATTTAATCGGTAACACTAAAAATTTCGAAATACAAACCGAATAAGGGTATTTTGGTCAATTGACACCCCTAATTGACTTTTGACATAAATGTCCATGAAAAATTAGTAGTATTAAATTTTAATAATGCCAAAAAAAATTGAAGTCAAAGGTGTAGAGTAATTAAGAGGAATTAAGGGTAAAATGAGGAATAATTAAAAATTTAGATTATTTAAATGTTAATTATGTTAGTGGAGCACTATGGGATTATTTAAACTCATTAAGTGGACAAAATTTCCACTAACCAAGTCACCTTCTTCAACCTTTCAAACCCATTGCCGAATTCAAATCTCTCTCCGAACTTCCATAGCCAACTTTCATGCAAAGCTTAATCTCTCCCCTTTCATGCCATAAATCCAATAAGTCCCTTCATGAAAGTTTATCCTCACATCAAGAACAATCCTTGGGCAGCCATTAGGAGAGGAAATAGTGGAGTTGTCAAGGGCAGCAAGGGTCACACATATGAGGTAAGTGTAAAGAACCCCCCACCCTTCCTTCTTTAAAGTTGATGAGCTTCATGAGGTGAGTTGAATTCTCTTGAAATTTAAGAGAAATGATAAGTCTACACTCCTTCTAATTTCTGGTAGCCTTGAGGAGAGCTAGGTTTAGATGGTTTTGAATGATTAGACTTGCTGAATGATGCTTGAGAGTGAATATAGACATGTATGTTGGTTGAATTGTATGTATAATTGAAATTGAAAAATTATTAGGGCTTTAATGTTAATTTGGGGCTGTTTAATTATGATGAAATTTTGATGATGACTTGTTGAAATTGAGACTATTTAATGAGTATTAGAAGTGTCATATATGCTTATTTGGAGTTTGGAAGAAGGAGGATTGCCAAATTGGCAGTTTAAATTCTCTTATGCAAGTTGTGTATTGATGGTAGTACCTAAATTAGGTTATAAGTGCAAAATTGTGAACCCAATTGGTATGAGGCCAATGGGGAGTGAAAATAGGCACCAAATAAGCCAACTTTCATGCAAAAATATTGCCAAAATTCTGCCTAGAAACTGACCTTAAGAATGACCAAATCCGGATTAGTGCTTTGAAAGCCTGAAAATTGACCATTTGGGTAACAGTTGGTGTTTTGGCCATAACTCACTCAAAATAGGTCCAATGGACCTGAAATTTTTATCATGAATAGTTTAGACATATATCTACAATTCTTATGCAGACACCAACACCCAGAAATGATTATAAGCAAGTCAAATAGCTTTCACAAATTCAGGTATCAAAACTGGTCGAACCAAAAGTGACCTAAAAATGACCTAAAGTTACCATTTTGGTATATTCTGTCCAGCATTGGTAAATTAACCATAACTTGGTCTACACAACTCAGAATGACCTGAAATTTTGTCCCGCGTGCAATAAGACATAGAGCTACAAGTTTGTAGTTTGGACCGAAACCCGAAAACCGAGGAAACTAGGTCATCCGGCTAGGTCAAATTAGTATACCGAATTTGGTAACATATACCAACACTAAAAGGCTATTAAATGTGACATATTGGTAAGATTAGAATTGACTCACTTAGAGTGCATCAAGGGTCAATATTATAGGTTGACTAATGAAGTGAATTGAAGGGAATAGTACCAAGAAAATTTAAATATTGGATTTTATTGTTAGAAACAAATTCATTGAGTACTGAAACACTTTATATTGTGTGTTTCAGTTGAAAAGGATATTGAGAAGCATAAGAAACACTGAGTCAGGGCCAAGAGGCATATATCAGAGGTTTGTGCACAATAGTTATTTCTTTTGAATTTTTCAATTGAAATAAATTATGATTATTTGTATGTTATTGTTTTAAATTGTGTTTGTGCACAATAATTTTGATTTCTTATTTTCTACTTAAAAATTTATTTGAATATTATAGTTTTAAATTGTGTCTGTGCACAATACTTTTTATATTCACTGCTTTGACTAGAAAATTTATTTGGAGAAATGAGTTATGAATAATTTTTTATTGTTTTGGCTTTAACAATCTTATTTGAAAATTATTGTGTTGCCTACTTTACAAATGGAAATTTTGAAATAAAATGTGATTTGGGAATTGTATGAAATATTGTGATTTGGAATTGTTTTGATTCACACTTGGCATGACACTGTTATTATATTTCTCCCTCTTTGACTTATCAGTCTGGGGTGAGTGTGATTATGTTTCTCCCTCTTTGACTTGCCAGTCTGAGGTGAGTGTGGATGAATACTTATTATCTAGCTAGCTTCCTCCCTCATTGATTTCGATTAGTGGGGTGAGTGTGTCTTGTCGTGGTGTACAACACGGCATGTGTGGAAAAATTGTGTCATGGCCTAAATGGTGTTATTGATTGGCAAAACTGTATTATTCAGTTATTTGATCAAATGGTGTTATTAATTGGCAAAACTGTGTTATTCAATTGTTTGATCAAATTTGTGTTATATAAACTTTGTAAATTGTGAAATGGAATTGTGAATTATTTGATTTGTGAATTGTCAATAAAAGATTTATATATCGCATTTCAAATTGTTATTGTGCACCACTGAGTAAATTTTACTCAGCGATAGCTTTTCATTGCTGTCGCAGGTAAACAAACTGACAGGGCAGCAGACTAGGCTGCTAATGCTATATTGAGAGTTCATCGGGTATATTGAGTATACCATATTTTGCATTTTGTATTATAATGTATGTTCACTATATGTATATAGTGTTCTTGGTTTTGAGCAGTTGTAAATTAAAATTGTACATTAAAGTTGTAAACTAAATTTGTAAATTATTTTGGTTTGTAAATATTATGATATATTTCTTTTATCTCAGCTTTTAAAAACACTAGAAAATTATTGTGGATTGAATAGGCAAATTTTGAGAAACTTATTATGTTGATTTGGATGTTGGAGTTTGAGATTGAGAAATATATTTGAAGTACTTTTTACAGGTTTTTGAAGAACTGTTTTATTCAAAATACAGATGGCACTCTGCCAAAATTTTTACAGAAATTATTAATTCTTCAAATGTGTTAGCTGTTTCTCTTCAGTGAAAGAAACTTTTTAACACCTGTAATAGTGCTCACCACTGTAAAAAGAAGTAAGAAAATGTTTAAAATCCCTTGTAGTGTATTTAATGGGTTATCAGTAGGCGAAGTTTGGTAATTCATTAGGTATACTACGGGATCATATTATGCCTTACAGAGGGGTAGGGTGTGACACTTGTACTAGAAAAAACGATTACTCATATTCTCAATATTTGAGAATAGAATTTCTAACAAAATACTAATGGACTTATTCAAATTAAATAAACATGTTTAATTTAAATGAAATTATAATTGTCATTAAAAGGGAATAAATATTTACATTATGCAACATTACAAGTATGGCTCTAAGTCATACTACTAATAGCTAGTGGCAACACCTAGGCCAGTCTAATATGTAAACCTAATATAAGAAGACCGAACCTGAAGATTCGGACAATTTAGGGGCACTAATGATGTTGCTTGCCCAATATACCTAAGATAAAGTGGTTTGATTAATCAGACAAACCTAGTGATGCCATGGAGATCCATTCCACTTGTCTAAACAGGATTTCGAGACACTTACATGACCAAATGAGAATCCTAAGCCAAGTAAGTTTCTGAATAAGAATCCTAGTCCAACAAAGACTTTGACGGATATCACCTAAGATATCTAGGTAACAATCCTATATCAGCACAAACTCCTACTCTCAACAAACACTGCAATAAATTTAGGCTTCAACAACATGCCTTATATGCTGTTAAAAATTTAAAACATGTTAATATGAATTATCAGCAAACACCTAGTGATGTGCATAAACCTGTAACCTAAAGTTTTAACAACAATTTTACACAAATTTACAGCAATACTATGCATAATATTGTATATATTATTTACTATTTTATAAGTTATCTTGATGTCTAACTATGTTGCCTTGATAGTATTTATTATTTTAACATCTTGTAGAAAATGATATTAAAAAAGTGTTGTAAAGGCCTAAATTTGTTGTGGTGAGAACTTTACCCAATATCTATATAAAGGGGGCTATCAAGTACACATATCTTTTCCTACTATTCTATTCTTAATCCTTTAGTTACCATCATCGACTTAAGCATCAAAGAGGTTGCCCATACCAACCCACCCAATGTTCTTCTTTGTCTTGTAGATCTATAACCTATAGAGATATACGAACACATCAATAAGTGTCAATTTCTCCAAGCTCCTCAAACATCACCTAAATATGATCAAACCAAGTTCTAATTATCCAAATGAAGTCAAGAATGACATTTCAAAGGTTCCAAAAGTTCCTCAAAGATCTTATGTATAATTTCTCAACTCTCAAAAACATAAACCTTTTTCACTATGATTTTCTACCTTTCAAAAGAAGCCCAAGAGATTTTGATTGTCAATTCAAATGAGATATGTAGGCATGTTGGTGTCTTATCCATAATTAAATCCAACTTTTTTTTTACATTAAATCCAAGGATTTTCTACCTTTCATTTTGTTTTCTGGCCTAAAAAGCTCTAATAAGTTTTCTCTAGTTTTGATAATCATTAATTTAATTTGGATTTGAAGAGTTAAAGGACTTATTTACTTGTTTTTCTTTTTTCATTTCCTTTGTCTGTGGTTGCTATATTTTTACTTGTTTTATTGTGATTGTCATTGTGACTCATTTCGCTATTCTATTGTGATATTAATTAGCATGATTAAGGTTAATAATAAATTTTTTAAATAGTTTATGTTAGTATATTTACACTACATCTAATAAGTTGTTTACATGTATAGTGACGTTATTCATGTAATTTATACATTAAATTAATAAAGGCATTATTTATCTTCAATTTTTGTTCTTATTGTCTTGAGTACATTAAATTTCATAGGACTTATATGCTTTGCAAAGGAAATTATAATGTTAATTGCATTAAGGCATGATTCCTAACGTTTCCTGATCAATGTTCTATCGAGAATGGACATCAATTAGAAATGTTGAGACTAGTACATGTTATATTCTTTCCTTTATAAAAGAAATCAGTTGTTCTCATACGGATAGGTATGAGAGATACATAGAATTAATGTGTAAGTGCTTATTGTGACAAGTTCACTGAACTGACCCATAATAGGTTTTCATATGGAAATTGTGTCTTAGAAATATTTGCATGATAGTTGTGTAAGTGATCTTTTGACTTAAGACACTAAGTTTTCTCATATAAGAATTACTATGTTTCACTAATGCTTACACATCATTCTATTCAAGGATCCCAAATAGGCATAATTATTAAATAAGAATCAAACCAGCCAATCGGACTTGTGAATCGGCCCTCATTCCAATTCGCATTTATAGTTAAACCAAACAAGAAAGTAATCCGATTAACTCGACCGGTTCAATTCGTTAATAGAATCAATTTTTTTTTTTTTTAGTTTTGGCAAAAAGAATTGAATTCAAAACCTCATAAAAAAAAATTTTAAATCAAAACTAATTGAACTAGTTTGGCGTGTGTGTGTGTGTATATATATATTATTTTGCAATATTATATAAATTTTACAAAGTAATTAATGTATTTATTTTTAACATATACTTAGTATTTCATAAATATTAAGGAGATAATTAAACATTTATAGAAATTTTTTATATATTATATTATTTGAATATTTTTATATAATTTAAAATACTATTAAAATTTGTGTAAATATAACATAATAAATGTTAAAGTTTGATTTTGAATAATTAAATTTTAATTAATTAATTTTATTAAATGTTATATGTAATTAATTTTTTAATGATTGACTAGTTGATTCATTGACCCACTGACAGAATTACTGACTTATCAACCTAGCCCTTCTTCCGAGTTAACCTCAAAGCCAGGTTTAATAACAATGTAAATGGGCCAGCCATTGGATATAGTATGAACTTTATAGAGGTAATTAGTTATCCAAGAGAATTCATCACCTTAGGTAAATTAGGAATAATATTTTAATTGTTTTTAAAGAATTGAATATTGTTAAATCCTTGTGCAAGGTGGAATAAGATTTATGAATGAGATTTAAAATCTTATTCAATTAATCAATCACATTGAATGAATAAATATGATTTCGACATAGCAAACATATTACAGGCATCAACTTCTAAATTGAAGCAATGTGCTGAAGAGATTGAATTAAACTAAGAAATTGATCAATCAAACGTTCGTCAAATCACTTTTGACATTCTTAATATTTGGATAGTCATGATGCACATTTCTAGAAGTCAATTTCAATTTACAAATATAATTAATCATTGTGAAATTGATAATAAATTAAAGTGCTAATTTATCTAACAAAGTATGGCTTAATTAAAAAATAATGAGTCTCAAGGACCAAAATAGAATTTTATAGGGAACAATTTTGGTCACTACAATTAAGTAAGGACTTAAGTAAAAGGCTTATAAAATTATGCAACTAACTTATCTTGAAGGGTTAATATATAATATTTAACTCTCTAGGGTAAATGTGGCAATTATTTATCGAGTAAATAAGTAACTACCACAAGTACAACTAAATATATATATATATATATATATATATATATATATATATATATATATGAAAATCATATAGCTGAGTGAATTTGTTTTAGCAAACTTGTAGTCGACACTTTGAGAGCTAGCACTCTGTCTATAGCTCAATACCCTCTCTAAAAATGCCATTTTTATGCTTTTTGCACTGTAAGTTATGTAGATCACCATTAGAGGCCGAATGTATGGACAGATTGTGGTTTGACATAACTCAACCGAGAAATTTCTTTGTTTTGATAAAAAAATTATAAAGAACTGATCGATATCTTCACTATGTCTTATTCAATAAAATGTGATCCTCTTCTGCTGCTTATTGCACTCTGCTCCGGCTACAAGATGCAGCCTTATATTTCTGCTCTCCGTTTGCATTTGGAAGAATGGTAAGAATCAATGTATTGACTGATGCTCTTAAGAGCATGTATAATACTGAGAAGAGAGGCAAAAGACAAGTTACGTTCAGGCCATCCTCTGAAGTGATTATCAAGTTTCTTTTGTTGAATGGACTGTTGAACAAGTGTGGAGTTATTAGTCCTCACTTTGATATTGGAGTCGAAGAGATTGAAGGTTGGACTGCTAGATTGCTTCCTTCAAGACAATTTGGCTATATTGTGCTGACAACGTCTGCTGGCATCATGGATCATGAAAAAGCTAGGAGAAAGAATGTTGGAGGCAAACTTCATGCTTCTTTTATTGATTGGAGCTCTTAGGATAATTTTTGGCCTACTGATGAGTTGTTTATTCCTATCCCAATTTTCATTTAAATATTTATACTATTTTGTACCTAAGGTAAACTTTTGCTTTGGTTATGATTTAAGAATCAAAGATCTGCTCTGTGCAATCTGAGATTTTGAGTATGCAAACCTTAAGGCTGTTGCCTGGTAAAATAAATAAATAAATAAAATGTGATCCTTATAGGATTAAAAAAAAAATTAATTTGCTCATACCGTTGCATTGGTGATATGTCAATCCCAACAGTTTATTGATTTAAGATGAATGCTTAAAGTCTTTCTATCTCAGGCCTAATTCACGACTCTACTTAAATTGTATATGATTAATTATATAAATATATTGAAATTATTTTCTTAAATTCTCTTTATTTTCCTTTAAAAGATTAAAAAAAATCAATCTAGAATTTCTTAAAAAAAAAATAAAAAATCAAAACCCAAGTATCGAAATTCAACTTTAAAAAGCTGGTGAAAGGAGATTATATATTTGCAGTAGTAAACTTATCCAAAAAGAATATGTAATACTTCACTTCGTGCTTATCAATATCGAATTGTAACTTCACGAAATTCAAGGGTTCAAATAACTAATGTTTTATCTTTTAGTAATGTTTTATATGGCTTGCTTATTAGATAGCTAATTACACCAAATAATGATCATGACTCAAAGAGCATTGATCTGGTAATTATTTTTTTATAGTGCCATCAACCAAATAATGTCTTATAGCAACAACAACCATGGATCTAAGAAAAAGACTATCCTACTGTCTAGCCCAAGTGTTAGAACGTTCAGCTTATCGAGTCTAAAATACTAATAATATTAAAATTGAAATCAGTAACTACAACAAGAAAAATATAACTATATAAATAAAATTTGAGAGTGGCCAGAAACTTATGGCTATGCGGCTTCAGGCCACCTGTGCTATCTTCTCAAAAATTGATGCTAGCTAAGATTTATATTTATATACAATTAGAAATGAGAGAAAAATAAATAAATAAATGAGTGTCAGATTGACAACCCAAATGTTGATCCTATTTCCATTGCTATGGCAACTGTTTCAAGTAACTAATATACAAAGAATTCATGCTCAACAATAGTGCAGATAATAAATTCATGATATCATAAAAAAGATGAATATATAAAACTAAAAGTGACTAAAATTTAGAATACCAATAAAATTAGTCATTCACAAGCAAAAACATCATCCCGATTGGTCTAGGTTCATAATACCAAAGTAGATATAAAATTAAAAAACAATACAAGAGAGAAACTAACAAACCAAGCTACTGACAAGAAACAGAGCAAACAAGTAGAAAGTAATAAAAAGTTCCACAAAATGATGCAAACAAGAAACAAACAACCCAACCAAAGCTACTAACACCAAATGAAGATACCCTACAGCGAAATAGGATTTTTCATATCAAACTTATCTGCCCTGTTAACTTTCTTTTTCTTTTTCAGCTTTTTAAGCATAGTTTTAATTGAGAAGTCCTTACTTGGCCATCATGACTTTGACAAACTCCTCATAGTTGATCTGGCCATCACCATCCACATCTGCCTCACGGATCATCTCATCAACCTCCTCATCTGTCAGCTTCTCACCAAGATTTGTCATGACATGGCGGAGCTCAGCAGCAGAAATGAAACCATTCTGATCCTTATCAAAAACCCGAAAAGCTTCCTTGAGCTCCTCCTCAGAATCAGTGTCCTTCATCTTGCGGGCCATCAGATTAAGGAACTCCGGGAAATCAATAGTACCATTTCCATCAGCATCGACCTCATTTATCATGTCCTGAAGCTCTGCTTCAGTTGGGTTTTGGCCCAGTGATCGCATTACAGTCCCAAGTTCCTTAGTAGTAATGCAGCCTGCAAAAAAAATCAGAAACCATTGCAATAAACATAGAGTCACCAACACAAGTAATCAAGCATATCTAGTGAAACTAGCGGAAAAATAGTCCTGGGAACATTCTATGGACTAAGAAATACCACCAGGAATTTGGCGTTTATGGTAAAACCTCACCAATAACTAGTTTGTAATGTTCCAATGCTCAATCAGATGGCAATAAGGTGAATATTTTGACTTAGAAACTGGGAAAATGACCATAGATATCAATGTCAACTTTATACTCAAAAAGAAGAAGCTGTAAATTAAAGATGAAACACAGACAATTAACAGCAAGAAAGCCAAGAAAACACGTAACACAATCATTTATTATTACAAAATCAACATTAAAATGCCATAATTCAATGGAACAAATGCAAGCCTTTGTTCCATATGCTGTCAAGAAAACTTAAGTACAGCGAAGATATCACTATATGCTATATAATTGCATATATAGAATTTAACTAAAAATGAAAAATAAAATAAACATTTATACTTGCCATGAAAGTGTGTTATGTAGAGAAGGAGAAAATATAGAAATAAGGAAAGGAATATTAATTGGGCTAGTCGAGCAAATTAGGATTGTTGAGGGAAAGTTTGTAACATCTATTGAGTAGATATTAATTATTTTGGATGGAAACTATGAGCAGTGACAGCTGTTAGTTGTTAAAGAGCAGTTATTAGGGAATTGGAGAATCTATTATAAAAGAGAGTTGAAATACCTATATTAAACATTCTGAATTCTGATCAATAATATTCTCCATCTTCTCTCTAAAATTCCCTTCTCTCTACCTAACATTGGTATCAAAGCTTTGCATCCAATAAATCAGTGGGTAATTTTTCCTTAGGGGTTGCAGCCATGACTAGATCTGTTGTGATAAGCCCAGAGATGGTGCAGAATGCAGAATTGGAGGAACAAATGAGGAATTCAGAAGCAACTCAAAGGAATGCCGAGGAACTAAATGATTTCAAGAAGGAGATGAAGGAGGAATTAAACAAGACTTCTTTAACAAATAATGCCATTCTGGAGGACTTGCGACAAATGATGATCACTTATGTGGTGGAAATGAATAAGGAAAGCAGTAGTTCAAATGAGGGGGAAAGATAGGAAATCCTAATGCTAGGGTTTTTTTGGGAAAAAGGGGAAAGAAATCATCAATTCTAATTCCAATGAAGTGACAAATAAGAATTCCTTACCAATGCCAAAGGAAACTCTGAATCTTCAAGGAAGTTCTAGTTCTGTCATGGAATCAGGCATTCAAAGCATTGCACTTGGAGTGTTTAGTCCTGCCCGAGAAGTAACAAATACTGATTCTTGGATTAAGGATGAAGATGAACAAAAATTTGAAGAGAAAATTTCAAGATCTCTTAAGCATTTCAATAGTCAATCAGATGGTAATAATGATCAAGATCATACCCTCAACCTGAATTCTTCCATAAGAGATGGGTGCCTTGAAGAGGAATCATTTGGGATTCAAGATGACATAGGTATCAATAGTGCTGTTAAAAATATTGAAATCTTAAAAGGTATGCTTCTTGGCCATAGACTTCCCAACATTTCTGGAAACAAAAAGGTTGTTCCTCTTGCTAAGAATGTTTTTATTAAAGGAGAAGACATGGAAGTGTATGAAGAAGAGAAGCATTGGAATCTTGGTGGTAGTATATTTGAGTTGAGATCATGTAATCATATGATACTCAAGGAAAATGAGTTTGAGATCTGGAGAAGACAAAGGAAGAAAATAAAGTCCTTGTCGAGGGATGATTCCATTGGAAATTTGTGCAGCAATGACAAAGTAAACTGCAAAAGGGTTAAGAGAATTGATAAAAAGAATTCTGCAGAGAGCATTTTTCCTTTTGCTGAAAATGTTAAGGAAAAGTATGAGATGGATTCCATTTATGGCTGAACATCAAGTGGAATGGTGATCTTAAAGGAACAAAAATTGGAAATTTGGAGAAAACAAAGAAAGAAAGTTAGCCCTTTGTCAATTAATAGTTCATACTTTCATGTGCCTTTTTCTCAAATGGAAGTTCAGAATCTTTTCTCACAACCTATGATTTCATTCATTGGCAACCAGGGGCAGTTGACATCTGCTGCAATTCTCCAATCTGATCACATTAGAAGAGGAAGAAGAAAAAGAAAGTAAGGAAGAAAGAAAGAAAGAAAGAAAGAAAGAAAGAAATTCTGGTTCAAAGTGCCAGCTAAGGATACCAATTAGGAAGATACCACATTTATCCAAGCTCAATTTCCTGACTTCCAGCATTCTTGAGGTCAAGAATGCTCTAATGGAGAGGGCATTGTTACGTAAAGAAGGAGAAAATATAGAAATAAGGAAAGGAATATGTAATTGGGCTAGTAGAGCAAATTAGAATTGTGGAGGGAAAGTTTGTTAAGCCTATTGTGTAGTTATTAATTGTTTTGGAGGGAAACCATGAGCATTGACAGCTGTTACTTGTTAAAGAACAGTTATTAGAGAATCGGAGGAGAATCTGTTATAAAAGAGAGTTGAAATACCTGTATTAGACTTTCTGAATTCTGGTCAATAATATTCTCTATCTTCTCTCTAAAATTCCCTTCTCTCTCTCTCTCTCTCTCTCTCTCTCTCTCTTCTATTCTATTATTTATACCATTTTCTTCTCTGGAATATCTACTGTTAGGGCTACTACCTAACAAAGTGACACCCATTATTTCCTCAAAATTATCCCCACAATGCCGTTACTCTTAAAACAAAGAGAAGCTAGTTGAAGTAGGCATCTATTTCCAAATCCATATTTTTTCACATAACATAAATAAAATGATCTAGATTTTAGAAAAGTAAAACATATGACTAACAAATCGTTTAATAAATGAAATCAACACAATCAGAATATGCAAAAGGGTGCTGGTGTGGGAGATTAGAGGATAACAATGAATCCCCATGGAAATCCACACAAACAGCATCACAAACCTCATACCATAATCAAGAAATCACACATTGAACACACAACCAACAACGATGGCACAGCTACAATTAGAGCTATAAATTTTGAGGATCTCAGGCTCCTATTAGAGTTTCAATGTGCTCGAGCTCAAGTGCAGCTCATTTTACATTTTATTAGACTCAAGCTCTCACATGTATCTCATCTATCAAACTTGCAAGATCAGTTCACATTTTGCTCATTTATGAAACCTGCAAGCTCAACTCATATGTAACTTATTTATCAAGCTCAAGCTTGACTCATTATTAAATTTAATGAGCCAAATTCCTTAAAAGAACTTATAATTACTTTTATTAATTATTATCTAAAATTTTGATTACTGTTATTAAATTTTATCTAAAAGTCCAATCAATGATAGGCCACATAAATCAAAATTAAATTAAATTGATAATTATAATGACCTTTAATTAAATTATATTGCCATAATAAATGATAATAAATACGAAATGATAGAAAAAAGTTTTTTCACCAGCCTTTAAATAAGCTATTATATGATCCAGATATCAAGCATGTAAATGAAATATTAATGAGCCGACTTACGAGTTTACTAACGACCCAGATCGCAATAATACTCAAATCGAATATTAACGAGTTTAAAATCGACTAATTTATTAAAAGAGTTTCAAAATCATGCTCAAAGTCAGCTTTTCTAATTAACAAGTGAGCAGAAATAAGCTGTTATCGAGCTCATTATCCCAAAGAAGGAGCACCGCATAGACCAAAAAAATCAAATCTACGAAAACAGAGCACAAAATAAGAGGGGAAACAATTAGAGAAAACAGATGTGATAAATAAAGAAAGATTAGAGGGAAAATACCATCGCCATCTTTATCAAAGAGGCTGAAGGCTTCCTTGAACTCAGAGATCTGGTCGTCGGTGAGCTGATCGGCCATATTTCAAGGTATGTGCTGTGAGAGAGAAAAGAGGAAAAAGGTATGAGAGGAGGAGGATATTTTAGATTTCTTTAATAGTGTTTTTATTGATTGGTTAATGGAAAAATTGATAGAAGGAATAAGTATGCGATGACCTGCCTCCAAGGCCAAATCAGCGCTAAGATTTGGATAGGCTTAAAATGCCAAAATCCGTTGTAGAATTAGCGCAATTTCACATATTAAATAATACCTCAAATATTTTTTAAAAATACATGTTTTTAAATATAACCTAAAATTAAATATAAAAATTTGAAAAAAAAATAATTAAATTTTTGAATAATTATATTTAATTTTTGTTTTTTTTAAATAATTTTTTAAATTAAAAAAATTAAATTATTTTGTTTAAACATAAAAATTAACAAATAAAAAAATTTAATTTAATTAAATTCTAATAAAATTTTAGTTTTGAAACAAAGGACAAAGAGCGGCCCAATATAAAACTCAATTTATCTCAACACATAAGAGTGACACATGGCATCCTTACTGATAATGGCTGTAGATATATAGATAAACTCATTTAGCTTAATTGTAGTGTTTAAAAAAATTGCGAAGCGCTATATAATTAAAGATAATAATATTTTAAAAATTCTTTTAAAATTTTCGGTTGTAAATAAAAGTATAAATTTTTAATTTTTTTAAATATCTTATGTTGATGTATATTTTTATTTTTAAATTATTTATGTTACGCATAGGGCCGGACAAATATTATTACCTACTAAATCCCAGTGGGTATTTGAAGTCACCTCTGCAGATTTCTATACGTGATTACTATATTATCATCTTGAAATGGCAAAAACTAGAGAGAAAAACATAGAGAATAATACCACATGAATAGAGATCTACTTTAGCACCATCATATCTCTCATAAAAAAAGATTGAGTAACTATTTATGTGCTTTTCTACCAAGGATACACACAAAGAGAGATTTGTTACAGAGACAAAATTGTATTCAAAGAGAATATGAGATGAAGAAGTGTAAGCAGTGAAATAAGAAATTCTGAGAAAAAAATTAAAAAGGGGCAAGTTTATGCAGTCTTATGGATTGTAGTGATTGACGTAGTACTAATCTGGCATTCTATACGACATCTCAATACCCTTAACTGTGTAACAAATGGTAGGGTACAATTGCAACTCCTTTCAAAATTTAGAATTAATTACTAATTTTCAAAGTTTAGGGTAGAATTACAAAAATTTAGAAAGTTCAATTTTTTTGGCAATTATCCCTAAAAAATGATAAAATTCTAATACCTTAATTCTAGAATAATATGGCAAATACAAGTAAGCTCTTCCCTCCCCCAACCACCACCCCCCCCTCTCTTTTTAATTACATATATTGTCACCGTGGCTCATTAACTTGATGATGATAATAATAATAATAATAATAATAATAATAATAATAATAATAATAATAATAATAATAATAATAATAATAATAATAATATTATTATTATTATTATTATTATTATATAAAAATATGAATGCCTATTTAGAATACTCTGTAAATAAAAAAAAATTAAAATTACAGATATAAAATGAAAAAAAAATAAATTTTAAAGCACTATCAATTATTTTTCATTTGCATCAATGGTTAGAAAAAAAAAAGGGAAGATGGAGATTTATTAACTTATATATATAAAATAGTGACTCTAATTATTGTTCTTTCAATTTCTATGGCTAATACAAAGCGATTATTTTGTCCTCCCTTCCGTCCCCCCCCCCCCCCCCCCCCACACCTATATTTCATTCTGCATCCGTCCTTGGTTACGCAATTGCGTGAAACAACCAAAAACATCCAAACTCAAACATGTTTTGCATAGTCAAAAAGATGGAAATAAAATTGAGAAGGCTGAGCCAAAACTTATTTCGTAACGCAAATCTAGGACCTACAATAGAGATAGACATGACAATTCTAATATTAAAATGACAATGAAATCTTGAGTAATTTTCATTAGTCATCTCTCATTTTTAACTTATTATTAAAAAAATTCTTGAACTTTAATTTAATTTCAAAAGGATCCTCTTTATCTATAATAGTAAGTTTCCAAGTAAAAATAGGAGAGATTACCCTTTTTTCCCTCCCTCACTATTTGTTCTCTCTCTCTAACTAAAATAATTAGTTTCTATTCGTTCTGCTCTCTCTCTTTCTCGCTACTTCTACTCTCTCTTTCTCCCTCCCTTGCACATCAAAACTCCTCCATTCAACTTCACTACCATCGTCATCCAAAGGAGACTCATCCAAGGTGTGGGTTCTTATGCCTAAGCCCCTTATTTGCAAGGTCTACTATGATAGTGAATGAATGGGAGGATTCTTGTGAGGAAAGGAACGGAAGTGTGTTTGTGAGGAAAGGAGATGGTGAATTTGGATGCTAATGGGAGGCAAGAAAAGTGGGATCACAGTGGAGGAAGAAAGATCTACAATTCAACAAATGCAACATGGTTTGCTAATAGTATCTTCTCCTTTGAGCTTGGTTGGGGCTTTTACGGGATACATTCTTGGGTTTATTTCATAATGCCAAGAAGAAAAATGCCTACAAAGGCAACTAGATTTCCGTGAAGAGTGAGGAGCATGAAACATTATCGTGAAAGTTGGAAAGTTGCTTGAGATGAATAACACGCTTCCTCATATTCTCATATTTTCAAACCTATTTGTGATGGGCTTCAAGGTTTTGGTGTTATACATGAATTTTTTCAAAAGTTTTATGGCTCATTGTACTCGGTATTTTATTTCATCTACAAATACTCAATTCTCTTATATTTAGTGAAAAATAAAACATTGTATTACTTCTAGAGAAAATTAAAATAAAATCTTTGTTGCTTAAAAGGTTTAAATTAATAATAACAACAACAATAATAATAACAACAATAATGTATAATTAATAATTTTATTAATATATTTATAAAAATAAAAATTTATTGTTAAATAATTATTAATTAATTTAACCATAAAGACAAGGAAGAGATGAGAAATAGGTAAAAAAATGAATTCGTTTTTAAAGAAGGATAAAAGGGTAATTTCTCTTTTTTTTTTTTTTTACTAGAAACCTGTTATTGCAAGCAAAGGGGATTTTGCTAAAATAAAATTAAAGTATAGGAATTTTTAATAACAAATTAAAAATGAGAGACGAAAGTTAAACAATTGTTAAAATTGAGGGACGACTAGTGAAAATTACCATGCAATTTTCGACAAGTAACTCAAGATTTTACAAGATAATAGTATGAAATTTTAACTCTCAAATTTGAGAAATCTAAATTGAAGTTTGGTGTAGGACTAGGAGATATTAAAACTAGAAAAAAAAAATGCTGATAAAAGCCATTAGACTTAGCTTTGATAAATTAAATATAAAAATTTTGACTATTCTCAACATCTAATAGCCATGACAAGCTCTCTCTCTATTTTCCTTTCTCTCCAAAAGAAAATCCATCAATTATGGTAAAACTAGATCTCTACAACTTCGCTGGAAGTTTGAATGCAAGAATTCTTTTGTTTGGTTTCTATCCCTCCTCGTAAGCACTATATCAAAATCAACTATTCTCATTATTTTTAAGAAGTATAAAAGTTTCAAGTTTAGAATAAGAAACTAAAGACCTCAAAAAAAAAAAAAAAAAGAAAAAAAGAAAGAGTAGAAGAAGACAAGAAAATTTAAGATCACAAATTAGAAATTATTTTAACTTATAATTTTATTATTATTTCTTAATATTAGCATATTATTTAATATTTTATCATTGAGCATACTTATTATTATATTTACTATCATGGACAAATTTTTTTCTAATAATGTACCATATTTTTTAAATACAATTACACTGCAAGAATGTTTTATTATTACATTGTTATATTTAGAGAAAAATAATTAATAATCATATAAGAAATAAAAATTTAATTTGATTTTGATAAGCATATAATTAATCAAAATTTTAATACAAATTTAAATTATACTTAACATAATTAATTAATAATTTTGTCATTAACAAAATTTAGTGTTATTTTGAAATTTAAATATATATAAAAAATTAAACTATGTTCTTAAAAAAAAAAAAAAAAAGAAGAGTAAGCCACGCAATGCGAGCGTGATACAACTAGTTACAATATGTGGTTAATACATGTCGTTTATCCATAATTCATTAGGCAAAATTTTCAATCATTTTATTTAAATCAAACCCATATATATGACTTAAACTGTTGAGCCAACACTTTACAAAAGTTTTCCTTCTTGCCACCCCCTTGAACATTTGCAACTTGCTAGCTAATTTGCCACCCCCTTCCCCTTAACAACACAATAAGGGCTCCCATTCACTCCAATCTTTTTTTTTTTTTTTTCAAAATTTTAGTTTTTCTTTTCATATGTCCTCTGAACTCTCCATCCTTCTCATGTGCTCCTTACCTTAATATGCCACTACTCAACTTGGTTACTGATGTTAATTTCTTACTTTTCTTACTTAGATGGTTATTTTTTTCGATCCCCAACTCAATTTGTCAAATAAAATTAAAATCTCTCCACTTTAATTTCATTTTAGAAAAAAAAAAAAAAAGTTGCTCTAACTTGCAATAATAGGTTTTCTAGTTGTGTGTGTATATAAAAAGATAAACTAATAATTAGGATAGAAAATATGAAAACAAGAAAGTAAACTAAGGAAGATAATAAACAAACAAATAGATGGGCAGCATAGCCAGCCACTAGGCATGATAAATAATAAGGAAGACTTATGATTTGTAAATATGAACTTTGTTAATCATTTGTAAAATACAAGAGATAACTTAAAAAGAAAATTTTTTGTTACGATGAGAAAGAGAGGAAGAGAGTGGAAGAATAAGAATTGTCTTCTAAAGTTGTGTGTTGTGAGACTTTGATGAGCCATTTATTTAAAGACATGGTGGAAGGTAGTCTTATAAATTTGTGATATTTATAATAATGGATTTCTTTTCCACCAAAAGTTTTTCGTTTTTGTCTTTTTGTGCTTAGGTGGAAATTCTTTTAATAAGGATTCCATCTATCTACTATTTTGTGGTCTTACTTTTTCATGTGATTGGATTCCATCTGTCAGTCATTTTGTAGTCTAACTTTTTCATATGTTCTGAAGTTTTAGCAAAGATTCTTCTATCAGGCTGAATTCTTTTGTCTGTCTAGGATCCTTCTTATTAATGATGATAATTTGAGTATTTTGATAACCAAAGGGATATGGAAAAAGTCTAAGTGGTTTTGTTCTTTTGAAAATAATAGTTTTTGTGAAAATGGCACCATAAATTATTTTGCTGGTCTTTTTTTTATATTTTTATTTATTTTATTTTATGGAGTAGAAAATACCAAAACAATCATTTTCATTAGAATCAGCTAAATTAACTAAGTCCTCTGAAGAATTAGAACTTGCTTTACTGTTCTTTATTTTTTGTGATTCCCCCCCCCCCACACACCCCCCCCCCCCCCCGATTTGAGCAATAGTTCAATAATTTCATAGTATTTTTCTTTAGTTTTTACTTGTATCAATAGGGCACCAGTTTGTATTTTTGGTGAAGAAAACTAGAAGCTTCAATTAGAGAGTCATTTTCTACTCCAACAGACTGGATTTTGCTAAAACCATTGTAAAACTGCTTCTTTACTTAATTTTTTAGAATGAGCAAATTTATTCCATAATTTTGTATTGAATCTTCTAGTCAATATTGGAACATGTATAGAGGATCTTCTTTATAGTTATATTTCCATGCTAAAATCCATGTTAAGAAAAATTTGGAGCAAAATTAAAGCAATGCTAGTAATAGTTTGTATTTGTCACTTGTTTAGTAATTTTGTTGGAAAGCTTGAAAACCTTCCAGAACAGTTTGTGATAAAATTTTTGGCAGTGAGCTAAACCAATTCCACCACTTATTGAACCAACAGGAGAATTGTAAAGTATTTAAAGTTTTAAAGTTTTAAAGAAGATAAGCCTAGGGTGTTATTCAACTAGTTTTGTATAAAGAAGATATTGTACTAGGCTTGTTAGTAGATCTAGTAATTGTAACTAGGATTAAATTTTAGGTTTGTAGAGAATCTAGCTTGAAATTTTTTGGGTTTATAAAGTTCTTGGCCCCCATTGGTTAGGATGAAGGACTTGGAGGATAGAGTAGGTAGGTATGGTTTTGTTATCTTTACATGCGATGCCCCTTGCCCGACTACAGTATAGCCGAGCAAAGCGTGGCATATTCGGTGTTAGAGCACCCTATTTTATCTTGTCATGTTCATTGTAAATTTTGAATTCCTTTTTATTCATTTTATCTATGTGTGATTTTTTTTTTTATCACAATTCATTTCTGTGAAAATCCGGATAAAGTTTTCTCTGTTATATGAGCATATTGTGGGTTCCACTTGTAACACCCCTACATGCATAATCCTATGTATTTTACTGTTTCGGTGACCGGTGTCGGTCCAGACAATTAAGAGGATTAGAACCATGTTTAAGTCATCTAGAAAAGCTCTGAATGAAAATAAATAGCCACTATATGATGATAAAATGAAAATTCAGAAAACAAAGCACAATGGGTTAAATGAGTCGAGAGTCACAACGATGGGTGACCGCACCGGGTAGTGACTGCGAGATCAGTCAAAACCCTAATTTCGTACGGGGCATTGTGACACCGCAGGCCTAAGAAAAATTGCAAAGCTAAGGAAAATATGAAAATCACGGAAAAAGATTGAGAACCAGATCAAATAATGGTTCCGGAAGAAATACAGAATTATTGGTAAATCGGATCAGATTGGCGAGAGGCAAATTGATCAATTCACCCTTAGAGATGACTCATACCCTAACTATACAATAAAATGTAAGAAATTAAAATTATGAAAGATGGATTTAAAGTGAAGAAGTAAATGGAAAAGAAATGAAAAAGAAATGAAAAAAATTAAAAATCAAAAAGTTTTATGACATCAACTATGAATAAGCATGACACAATAAATCCTAATTTTTAAAATTTGAAAATTTGGGATAAATTCAACATAAAAAGAGACCAATTAAAATTAAAAGAAAAAAAAATATGGGTCATCTTCTTCTTTAGGCCGCCCCACCTCTCTCTCTCATCTCTCTTATTCTTTCCTTCTTCCTCCTCCATGAAAGCTCACTCAAGCTTTCACAACCCTAAAAAATCCCCATTAATTTCACAACTCCCTTAAGAAAAAATTACCCTTGAGCTTTGATTTGAAGATTGAAGTGAAAAAAGAAAAGGAAATTTGAAGAATTGGAGAAGTGGAAATTCATAAATTTAGGTAAGTCCATTTTCTCTTTTAAATTGAGTATTATGAATGGATATGAGGTTGAATAAGTGTGAATTGCATGGAAAATATGAAAAATCATGCTTGTTAAGAGTCATAAAAAAATTCGACAGCCATGGGATTGAGGGGAGATTGATATGTTTTAGTGTAATAAATTATGTATATAAGCCTAATTAGGCATGTAGAGATGATTAGAACACCTTAATTGCATAAATTGAAATACTTAGAAAAATTAGGGTTCTTGACCATGAAAAATTGGGAAAAAATTAGGGATTTTGGGAATTGTTGTCAATTGACCTAATTGAGGCTTGAAATGGTCAATTGGAGTCAATTGGCATGTGTTTGAATGGTTGGAATTGGATTGAAAATGGAATGTGATGCTGTCCCAAAGTGGGCAGTTTGATCTTGGTCCACTTCAAGGACCAAAATTGTAATTTTGCCACTCCAATTGGTGTGAGGCTAATTGGAAATAAAAGTAAACATATAATGTCACAATTTTCATGTCAAAACCCTACCCTGAAAATGACACTAAGTTAGTGAACAATTAGGTCAAACCCGAAATTAGCACACTGCCACTGTATAAAAATGACCAAATGAACAGTATTTATTCATTTGGCCATAACTTGGTCTAAGCAGGTCCAAATGACCTGATTTTTGAACTATTAGAAAGCTATGACATAGTACTACAACTTTCATGAAGAATACAAACCCAAATTCTGCATATAACCAAGTCGAATTGTCACCCAAATTTGGGTCACCGAAACTGCCAGAACCAAGAAGTTGCCCAGAATTCTGAATTGTAACCAATCCGGCCAGCCTTAGAAAAATAGGCATAACTTGAGCTAAAAAACTGCAAATTGAGTGATTTAAAAAGAGAATTAAAGCTAAGACATTTAGGAACAACTTTGATGAAGGAAAATTGGCCAAATTCCCACTGTAGACAGACCAATGGAATAGTACAAACAAGTAACCCAAAACTGAACTTTTGGAATTTTATTTAGGGAGATTAGAAATTAAATTGGCAATCAATGCCAACAAATTTGACACTTAGAATGTGGTATATGGGTGCAATTAGAATTAATAAACCTATTTAGTATGAAAAAGTCAATATTTCAAATTGAATAGTGCCATTAATAGTGCCACTATACACAAGAATGTAAAGAACCTGAATTTATAAACCGCAATAGGTAGGATAAGTCTGCAAAAATTTAATCATTGGAATTAGTTATTAGAAATTGTTTGAAAGGATACTGAAGCACTTTAAAATTATGTGTTTCGGTTAAAAAGAGGTCTTCGAAGGAAGGAAGAAAAATTGGATTAGATCGAGACAATCAAAAGAGGTTTGTGTACAACTAGTTTTAAATTGTTCATGTTTTGCATATTTTATTTAATTAAATGATTTTAGTTTCTTTATGTATTATGTTTACAAATTATTGGATTTATTTCAATGATTATCGAAATGAGTTATGGTATGAATGAGTTTAATTTTGGAAAATGAAATTAATTATGATTTTATTTTGTTATGAATTGAATAAAATTGGCTTCCAAAAAATTTTGATTGAAATACGTTTACATGGTTTACATGGAAATTTTGATTTGAAAAATGGTTTATACTTAACATGGGAAATGAATTAAATATGTTTTGAATTATAATGGGCATAAAAAAATTATTGGATATTGGAATTGACTTTGAATTGAATTGCATTGTGATTTATGCTCACAAAAACGACAAAGAGATTCATGATGTGTTTTATATCTCACTATTGATGCTTGACTAAGTTATTACCCGTCCCTCATTTGTTGAGGAGACACTGGAGTTAGTTTTATTTTGATTATCATGGTACGTGCATATGCTTAGATTCTCCTCTTATTAGAGGTTAAATCTAAGTTTCTCATGGCCATTTCGGAAGTTACATTGTTGTAACACCCCTAATTTTTAAATTTATTATTTTTGGGTAAATATTGATATTTTATTTTATTTTATTTGAATTTTAGGAAATTATTTGAAATTTTTCGGATTTTAAAAATCGGGTTCGATTTTCCGAAAAGTATAAACTTTGATGATTTTTAAAATTAATTTAAAGACCACGTGGCAAAACTAAAAATATATTTGGAGTCTACGAATTTTTTTGAGTTTTCTAAAATTTTTTCAGAATTTTTGGACCTCGTTTTCGGTCCCAAGGCATAGTAAAAAATTCAAAATTTTGTATTCTGAATCGAATCGACTGAATCGGATCGGCCTTTCTTTTTCCTTTTTCTTCTCCCTGCGCGCGTCCCGACCTTCCTCTCTCTCTCTCTCTCTCCCGTTTTCTCTCTCCTCCCACCCCAGCCCGTCGGCCAGCCGCCTCCCCCGCCACCCCAGCTTGCCGGCGCACCTCCCCAGCCGCCCCAGCTCGCCGGCCGCCGCCTGGAGCGCCAGCAAGCGTCACACGAAGAGACGCGATGCGCAAGCGCGTCGCTTCATCTTCCCGACCGAAATTCAGCCGATCCGGCCACCATTTGGGTCGAGTCTTGTGTCTAAACCCATCTACTCATCGAGAGCTTTCCATAGACACCAAGAACACCGAACTTCATGGTAGTTTTTCATCCCATGGAACTTCGTAGTATTTTTCCAAGCATTAAATGAGCTTAAAAAATTTCATAAAATTTATGTACTAACCCCCGTGTTGTGGGCTTCGTGTAGGTATCTTCAATTTGCGGAAATTCAACAGTTGTCCGGGTTTGTGAATTTCCAGCCAGACAGATCGGCTACCGAAAAAGTCTCCAAATTGGATCGAGGTTTTGGCTACCCTACCTTTGTCAGACGTTCCAAGTGCGTCCCCGAAGTCGGAATCGACATAGGTAAACCCGAACCTTACTTTATCGTAATTTTCTAGTGCTTAAATGGAATTAAAAATCCATAAAATATTCGTGGTAGCTCAGAAAATTATAATTCTTTTTGTAATAGCCTAGCAATATTGCTAAGGACAGCAGGGCAAAGTTTTAGAATTTTTAGATCTTATTTGGGCAGTTTTTGCAAAAATGATCAATTATAATGACTAAATTGTAAATTTACATATTGTGATTGAGGACTGTTTGGACAGGCCCAGGAGGGGCTGTGTGATGTGATTGAGTTGTGAGTGTATGATTTGTGAATATAGAAGTGCATTTTGAGCCCTTTTACAGGTTGGGTAGGTCCTAGGTATAGGGGAGACTCTGCCAGATTTTCAGCACGACTTAGGATGTATTTGGTTTTTTCTTAGCTTGTGTTGAGTCAAATTTATTAAATGATTGTAATAAAATTGTCAGGTGAGCTAGGACAACCTTCTTCCTCCGCCCAGCCGTCACAGTGACCGCTGTCAAGTCTGTGAGTAAAATATTAATTTTAATTGTAATTTTGATATTATTATATGTTTAAGCATGCCCATTCATCACTTATATGTATTTATCTATGTAGTTAAATTCTAGGCACGTTTTATGTTGCATTCATAACTGTTAAAGTGCCATGGATGTTGTTGTGGTAATTTGGAGCAGTGTGCGTGCGTTGGCGTGCGTGTGATGTGGTGTTGACTATGGATAGGACGGGTAGATACGGCTTGAGATCTTTGCTGGGACCCAGTCCTTCAGGGTAGACACGACTTGAGTTCTTCGCTGGGACCCTGATTTGGTTTATTAAGCGAAAGTCCAGCTTGAGTTCTTCGCTGGCACATGTTGGATTTAAGAGAGCTGTATAGGGGATCAGCTCCCATTTATTATGATTGATATTACTGGGTGTGTGAGTGCTCCAAATTACCTTTTTGCTATTATGATGTGAAAATATTTCTGATGTTGCATTTCACTTTACAGGGTACATTAGTTTTAGATAGTTATAGAGATTATGGTTAAAATTGATATTTTACTCTCTGAGTCGAATGCTCATTCCTGTTCAATATTTTTCTAGGCTGTCGACACCATATTTTGGCCGATCCCCAGAATCAATAAACTTCGAAACCGATCCCTAGCACTAAGTCTCTTCTTGCCATCTAATCACAGTTCTGATCTCTCTTCACAGAGAGTTGAGTTAGTGCTAAGCTCTCGTATCCGTTAAAGCCTTACCGGTCTCTCAAATCATTCACCGATCTCTCAAGCCAATTGTCGAATATCCTGACCAGTTAACTATATTCCCGATCTCTCTTGTCAGACAAGATTGAATTAACACCAGAACCTTGCTGCCAATATTTATAATCGACCTCTCTTTTAAAAGTTTAGAAATGACCAAGCCAAGGTTCTAATCCGGTTTAATGAAGATCCCGATCTTAGATGTTCAAGCCAAAATTTTCAATTAAGTTCCGTTTAGCAATCTCATGCATGTTGTATTTTCCGATCTCTCACACTTAGGATAATAATAGTTTTCAGTTGTTTCAATATACTCAGACAATCAAGTGTTTAGAAATTTTTCGATCACAACCATTCATCAAACAAAAAGGCATTCTATTTCATTTCATCGCAAAATTTGTACAAGTTATTCGGCTGGGGGTCTACATTTTGCTCATCCTCTCCTTCCTCTTCACTATCCTCGCCCTCGCCCCCGGGAGCCAGGTCGGCCATCCAAGAGAAGTCCTCTTCTGGGTAACGCTTCTGGAGTTCGGCCAAGAGGTCCTTGTGAACATTCACATAGGCACCAGCTATCCCTGTCACCATTTCTTCGTCTTTCACCTTAAGCTCCTCGATAAGTTGGGCGACCTGAGAAGCTTCGTTGGCCCGGAGCGCCTCGACTTCCTTGAGAGCACGATCCCTTTCAGCCAGAACATGATTCTGTTCGGCCACTCTGTCTTCATAGAACTTCGCCCGCCCCTCAACTTGAGATATGTAATCCTGAGCGGATGCGAGTTGGGATCGGAGGGAAGCCATTTCCTGATTCTTCTTCTCGACCTCCTTGCCCAGGCGATGAGCCTTTTCTCGAACTATGGTCTGGTTCACCAGGCACTCCACGTTCAGGCTCATGGAGCGAGTCAAGATATCGTCAAGGCTGTCCGGGGATAGCCTGTCCCGATCCTCCCGAAGGCAGATGGAAGACCCCAAGACTTTGGCAAAACCGGGGTTCTCCTGAACAGTCCGGTTATTCTTCAGGGACTCGATCAACGTTTGAGCGCCACGAGAAGAGGATCTCACAGAAGATTGAGAAGGACCCCTTTCTGTGCTTGGAGCAACTGGAGGGGGTGGAGCCGGCTCTTCCTGTTGAGGAGGAGATCGGACGGCTTGATGATCGGGCGACCCGAAGGTCGGACGGCCTCCTTGTGTCTCCCCGGTTCATGGCCGGAGTTGAAGCTTTTCCGAACGCTTCATCTCCTTTACTTTCCGAGATCTCTCTTCTTTCTTCCGCTTCCTAGAACCCTCATCACCCGCCATACCTGCACAAAGAAGAGGTCAGTGAGATCGCTAAGGTCCTGAGATCTGAGATGTAGAAAATACCAGTGCCGAGGTCAGAGAGCGGAAGATCGCGATCTTGGCCGGTGAGCAGCTGTATGGTCCAATGGTGCAGCTCGGCGGTCACCGCATCTAAACAGGAATACTTTTGAGTGGCAGCCTGATTCTTCAGATCCATCACTATTAAGCTTTCCTCCTGGTTCAGGTTAATGCGCTTCGGAAACAGGGGCCCCTGGTGCCACCAGCTACGGGGGAAGTCCTCAAAGCAGGTCGGATTTTTGCTCCTCAGAATGAAGAAGCGGTTCTTCTAATTTTTAAGGGAGGAGGGCAGATCGGTGAAGAGCCCGCAATGAGGCTTCGCCTGAAAGAACCAGTGCTCATCGTCCTTTCGGCGAGTTAGCCTGTGCAGTTCGGCGAACACCTTAGCCGTAGGTCTGATTCCCTTAGCTCGGCATAGACCTCGGAAGGCTACTAAGATCCGCCACGAGTTAGGATGAACTTGAGCAATGCACACCCGGTGAAGTTTTAGGACCTCCTTGAAGAAGTCATCCAGAGGGAACCGAAGACCGGCCTTTAACTGTTCCTCATATACCATAACCAGGTCATTCTCTTCAAAGAAGTGATCGGCTCGGTGATCGCCGTGGCACCGGATAAGTTCGTACGAATCAGGGCGAATATTGTACTCCTGGCTAAACGATTGTAGATCGGACTCTTGTAAGATCGATGGCAGCTCGTCCATAGGGAGATTCTCCCTCTCTAAAGAAGGTACGTGCCTTGATGGTCCGATCCGCCCCCGAGCTGGAATAGAGGCCCTAGGAGGTTCTGTTTGCGCGTTTGGCCCGACCACCTCTTCTTCGTCAGACGACCACGAGAACTGAATGGAAGGAGGACTCGCCGCTCTTTGACCTTCGGCACCACTCATTTTCAAAGAAAACAAAGAACTTAAACTAAAAAGAAGATCAAAGCCCTTACCGAAGTCTGATCAGCGTCGGAAGAACTTGAGCAAACGAGAGAACTTTGAGGTTGTGAGCGAGAGATTGAAAATGACATACAGGAGCAAATGGCTAACCCCTCACCCCTATTTATACTTGTCCGAGCATTTAATGCTCACGAGGTTCTAGGCAACGCATCGATTTGTGGGACTCGCCAGCTGTTCTGACATTTCTCTCAAATATTCCAAAATTCCATAAAGAGATCGGCTAACTAGAGATCGGCATTATCAAGATAAATATTTCGAATTGCGGATCAGTTAAGGTTTGTTCAGTTAGGAACCAGATCCGATAAGCACATCAAAGCTCGGAAAGTAATCAATGCAATAAAATGATAATTGACGAAATAAATTTTTTATTTCCAAAAGATCGGATTACATCATTTGGGCGATCTCTAGGGATCGGATTACAATGAAGGTCTAACTACATCATTTGGGCGATCTCTAGAGATCTGATTACATTGAAGGATTACATCATTTGGGCGATCTCTAGAGACCGGTGGAACATCCTATCTAAAGAGTCCCAGGTTTATAACTGATCCCAAGGGTGTCGCCGACCGGAGCTTAATCCGCTGTCGGAACACCCAATGTGGAAGGAAACCGCTGTCGGAACACTCAATGTGGTGAGAAGCCGAATGAACTTGAGGAAGCAACCGCCAAGGGTCAGCGGAGCATCAGCAATTTGCTCGGCCAAAATCAGTTTGTCGATCATGCCAGTTGAACAACTCGGGATCGGCACGGTCGAGGTCCGCAATCCAGATCGGTCAATTAACCCAGTCCTCTCACCATCATCAGACAAGGTTATGCGATCACCGGGGTCGTAAATTTTCAGTCGAGGAATAAGGAAGTCCATCGGAGAGGGATCAAAAACCACAATCATGGCCGGAACGACCGCCGGAGCAGCTAGAACTGGAAAAGAAAGAAGGAAGAGAGGAAAATCAGATGAAGGAAATGTCTCTGTCGTCAGGGGTATATATAGGGGAAAACGGGCATTTATTGCTGAGCAGAAAACGAAGCGAACGCTTCGGGAATCGAGGGGAAATTAATGCTTTGACCAGACCGGACCTGAGAAAGGGAAAGATCGGAATAATAGATCGGAAGATGGGAGACCAGCATGAAAGATCGGAAAAGAGCATGTAAAAGAGATCAGAAAGAGGGAAGATCGGAAGGCAAAAAGAATAAGACAAATCCCAATAACCGTCGTCAGAATCAGAGCCGAGGTAGTTAAAGCGTTGCAGACGAGATCTCCACCGCACGCCTAAGAATCGCCCGCAATGCTGACAGGTGCCAGGGTATGTCATGACAGTCCTGTACATCCCAATCCCCACCGTTGATCTCACTGGTAAGGACAAACCCGGAACCCTTGGATCAAGAGAGAAGACGACAATACCAGCGTCTTTCGCTCTTAGCCCTCAGATCGTTCCGGACGAGAAGATTTGGGACCGTCAGATTGAAAGAAGAAAAGACAAATATTCTGAAGAGTGATCTCAGCCATTCATTTTGATTCTCTTTAATTCCTGAACATCTGATCATGTCCTTCAAAATCTTGACCCTCCATCTCCCTCAAAATAAATCCTGACCCTTCATGGGGAGCACCCGATTCCTATAAATACCTGCATGAAAAACTGTTCAAGGGACGGGCAAAAAAGAGAGGTAGTTATTATAGCGGAAGAACTCTGAAACTTGATTCAGTTTGTTACTCTGCTACTTTGAAGTTTTGATTAGAAAGACTTTTGAAACTAGTTTTCTGAAGTGTTTTCTTGAAAAGGATTCTGAATACTGGAACTCTACATTTTCAGTTTGTTCATTATCTGGTCACACTCTCACTTTCAGCCCTTTATCATCTCTGTCTTCATTCCCATTATCCAAGCTCAACTTCATTTCACTCGGTTTTTATCTTAATTTGATTGCATTTTAGCTAAGTACCCTTCATTTCACAACGAACATCAGCCCTCAAGCTAATCAGTCCGCTGTCTTATTACTATTTGTCACCCCATAGTTATTTCAATAGATTTGGCTCCTTACAGGTAAGAGCTCATATCGCCGTTTTATTAAGTATTTACGTTTACTTTCCGCATTTTCTTTGTTCTTTTTATGTATGTGATTTTCTCCAAGTTTATTTAGTGCCAAAGAACCTTAAAGAATGTTACTCTCGAGTTTATTTCTTTAGCGATCAGTCCATCATTTCATTAACCTTCGTCATTTCTGAATGCAAGTTTTCTATCTCCTAGTAACGTGTAAGTGGTTGGGTAAAACGTAGGTAGCTGCAACTTAAGGGTCTCTTTTAAGAGAGAGAGCCTGATTAACACGTCAGGAAAATAGCCACAATATTGGGCTGACGTAAACGGCAATTCGGCAAGATGCCATAAAGTGGAATAAAACCAAAGTAAACAAAACAGAATAGATCGGACATTAATAGGTACTGGTAAAGTGACCTTAGGGGAAGTCAGCAAAATTCAGTCCAGCTTCTCTTATTTAGTCACAAAATATCAATTAGTTAAAAGAAGCCTTATCCCCGGCACCTTAGAACGCCAGAATCCTTAGCTTTAGGACCTTATGACATGTAGCTGAAATTAAAATTCGGGAAATCGGAAAGATCCCATTCAGGTTCCTGTTAATTTAAAAGAGATCGGAAGAGAGTTCTTATCCGGTCTCAAATCAAAATTTTAAATAAATACTTAATAGAGATCGGAGGAGAGTTCTTATCCGATCTCAAATCAAAATTTTAAATAAATACTTAATAGAGATCGGAGGAGAGTTCTTATCCGGTCTCAAATCAAAATTTTAAATAAATACTTAATAGAGATCGGAGGAGAGTTCTTATCCGGTCTCAAATCAAAATTTTAAATAAATACTTAATAGAGATCGAAGGAGAGTTCTTATTCGGTCTAAAATCAAAATTTTAATAAATATTTAATAGAGATCGGAAGAGAGTCCTTATCCGGTCTCAACTCAAAATTTTAATAAGCATTAAATAGAGATCGGAGGAGAGTTCTTATCCGGTCTCAACTCAAAATTTTTAATGATTTAATAGAGATCGGAGGAGAGTTCTTATCCGATATCAACTCAAAATTTTAATAAATATTAAAGAGTTCGGAGAAGAGTTCTTATACAACTCTTAAATTAAATTTTAATAAAATAGTTCTTTTAGATAAGATTAACCTACAACAGTAACTCACTAAGGTTGTCACATTTACTTATGTATCTGGGTGATCCAAATTTAGTGAAAAATCAAATGCTCCTTTAGTCAAAAGGATCAACATGTCCATTCAAGCCCTTCTAACTAATGCAAAGTTAAATCTACTTACCCTTATTAAGGGACGAGGTGGGGTGCCTAACACCTTCCCCACCCGTTTACGGACCCCGAATCTAGAATCTCTGTTTTGAAGTGGTTTTATTTCAATTTATCTTCACAAATGGTTTTCTTTAGTTACCCTCAAAACTAAGGTGGCGACTCCTCACTCTTTCCCACTTCGGTGAGTGATCGTCCAGGCGACCGCAAAATCCCTTGCGACATAGGCCACAAGAGGATATTTTTGAGGTTAACCTGCTTTTCTCCCTCGCAGGTCGTTTATTAATTTTTGTATAAACCTGTTAACTCTTAGAATTTCTGCATGTGTTAGCAATATTTATTTGAATTGGGTCTGTAATATAAATTGTTATTTTGGACCTGTAAACTTATTATTTTATACATGTTGATGGACTGGATGAGGGAGCTGAGCTCCCATTTATTTTTATGTTGTATGAGTATGTGGAGGGTGAGCTGAGCTCCCCAATTTATTATATAATGTGTTTACAGGTCAGGTGAGTCAAAAACTCCCCGTTAAAAGGTCCATTTTATGGCCGGACTCTGTCCGGTTGAATTCTTGAAATTGGGCCCAAATGGGCCTTAGAGTTGGGTTAAAGAATAGTTAGGCTTACTACGGGCCTCAGGGGCTTTAGGCTGGCTCAGGTTCTAGTGTCGGTCCGGCCCATAGGTTGGGTCATGACAATTGTTGTAATGTTGTAATGTGCACGATGATTCAATCTCGCCGACCATAGGGAGTTAGAATCACGATTCGACCTCCCCGACCATAGGGAGTTAGAATCGCTTTGAAGATGGCCCTTACGGATTAGTCTGACATAGTTAGTGAGATAAAGAATGGCTTTGGAAAGTGAGAAACGGTGATTTTAAACTGTTATTTGAGTAAAATTGATTTGAAAGACACTATTTGTTTTGTAATAACTATTTTCATAGTTGATGGAATTGTTTCAAATGACCAATTACGATTGGAAAAATTTTAATTATTGACTAAGGTCACTTAATTATTTGATTTGTACTATTAAAAATATTAACTTGATTTTATGATTTTTGAAGAAATCAACATTTCCAATTTTTGTTCTGAATTGTCACCGTATATATATTTTTTTATATATACTTTTAAATTATAGTTATGCACCACTGAGTTTACCACTCAGCGAATATAAAACTAATTTATTTGACTGGTTAATGTATTAATTATTAATTTTATTATTCACATCTAGAACTCTATAGTGACTATAGTGGTATTCTTACAATATAAAACTAATTTATTTGACTTAATGTGCTTGTTTGATGTTAGATTTAGGGTGAACTGAGCTCCCCAATTGTGATTTTGTTTATGATACAGGTCAGTTGAGTTTTTTTCTCATTGGATTGTCCACATTATGGCTAGGCTTTGTCCATTTATTTCCTGAATTTGGACCCTCCATCTTGGGTTTGGTTGTAGGATTGTAGTGATATGGCTTACTACAGGCTTCGAAGGCCTTATGCCAACCTAAATCCCAATGCTAGTCTAGGCCACAAGTCAGGTTGTGACTGGTTATTTGAGAAGCTAAGCCTAAAAAGCCTTTTAATGTTGAATTCCCATAATAACTCTTTCTCAAGAGATTTTGAAAAGGAATTGCTAATTTAGTTTTTAGAGGAAAATAAATAAAACCTTAAGAAAAAATAACTTTAATTTGCTATTCATGGATTTAGGAAAACTGGTTATGCATAGCAAAACTTAAGACGGGTATGGAAACTAAGCACATAATTTATATATGCTAGGCACTCATCTTGAATTATGATTTAGCAATAATTTAAAAAATTAAGTATTTAACCCTAAACATGAAGACCAAATCAAATAGAATAGCAACGAGCCCAGTACAATAATAAACAAAATAAAGCAAATGAGAATTAAGCAAACACAAACCAAAAATATAAACAAAATACAAATTAGTCCTCTAGATCTTTCAAATCGAGATTATAAGGATATCACAACTATAAAATTAATCAAAATATCCAAATTTAATGAAATTTAAGCATGCAATAGACTTAAAGAACTTAATAGGCCAAATACAAAAGCAAACAAAGGAAATAATTAACCATTTATCACAACAAAGGAAATAACTACAAAGAAAAAAGGTTTCATGAAAATTTGATTTGACGATGAAATAAAACCCCAATATGCCTACATATCTCTTTTGAATGGAGAATTGAATTTTCTTAGTTCTTGGATTCCCTATGAAAGGAGTTCAAGAAAGAAAAATAGTTGAGGGATCAACTTGATCCATAATAAATGTGGATTAATAGGGATAGCAAAGTCATTTCATGGATAAATATTAAATCATTCTACTATAATGCCCTCAGACTATTTTAATGAGAGATTTAAAATTTGCACTTTAATTTGTGTCTGCTGAATTCATTGTAGTTATAAGTTTTAACATAAATTACAAGTATCAACACAAATACTTTACAAGTTTCAATATATATCTAATCACTTTTCATGTATGTCTAAATAAATTTATTTCTCTCTGCTCTTGGAAAAATTATTTATTCATGTAAATTAAAAAATATTTAAAAATAAAAATAAATAATATATTCATTAATAATATGTATTCACGTCTAAACATTGGTAATGCTTACTAGGAAGAAGCACCGAAAGTGAGGAGGAATGGCTTTACCTTATTCTGGAACCTATACACTCGTGCCGCCTTGGATGCTTCACTACATGAAATTGGTTACGAAAGGAAAAGACACATTATGCTCTAATGAGTACTTGCAGGCTATGAAGTTTTTTGGTTTGTTAATGTAGACTCGGAAATATTGGCAAAGATAATTAACAAAAATAATATATTTTTATTTAAATAGGTTAATTAATATTAAAAAAATAATACAATTTGTATTACTTTATTATATTTAAACAAATGATCAATCTAAATTTAAATTTATTAAATTGACTCAATTAATACCTATATGATATATTCATTAATTACCATAGATACATTATGATAATTAATATTTATTATCATATATATATTAATCGAGTCAATTAAGCAATTTAAATGAATTCAATTAACTCAATTAAAAAAAACAATTTCATTTTATATAAACAAATAATATATTTTTACTCAATTTATTTAATTATAGATTTAAATGACTAAAATATATGATCAATATGACATTATACGTAACCAATAAACTTAATTAAAAGCTCAATTAACTAAAATATATTATTAATGTGACATGCCACGTACTCAAATTGATTCAATTAATTCAAACATACATATAAATAATATGATATTATACATGATCTATTGATTAAAATTACTCAATTAAAAATTTAATTGACTAAAATATATATAATCAATATAGGTTAATTATATGCACCAGCTTTGAAATTTTTGTTACCTGACTCGGCATCTTCAGTATAGACGCCTACTATTTTTTTCACCTGCTGTACTGATTGTAAGATAGACAAACATTCAAGAGAAATATATAATTTTGTTTAATTTTACTCCTTTTGTCATGTAAATTTAGAATTAAGCCTGACTTCCTGTAACTTAGATGTGAAGTTTTTTTACCTTTATATCAAACTAGTATAATGCCAATGTTATGCATAGGTTATTTAATTTTTAATTACATTTTAAATAAAATAAATTATTACTATTAAATTAAAATTTTTCTCATATTTAATTTAATTTGAATAAATTTTTATTAATTATAATAATAAAATTTTAATTAATTTATAGTGTAATTAATTAAAATACTTATTTAATTCTTTTTATACATATATTAATAGTAATTTTTATGATTATTTTTTTTTTAATATAATAAAAGTACTTTACTCAAAAAATAATTTAAATTTCATAAAATTTTTATATTTTATCTCATAATTTATGTAAATTGATATTTATTTTTTATAAATTATAAAAAATACATTAGATTAATGAAAAATAATATGATTTTAAAAATATATAAATATAATATCTTTTTATTAATATAATAAAAAATATTAAATTACTAATAATGAATTAAATTATTTAATTTTAATAATAATGAAAATATATAATATTATTATTAAATAAAAATAAAATTCTATTATATTATTTTTTAAAAATACTATATCTAAGTATAAATTTTTTTTATTAATCTAATATATTTTTTATAAAATAATTCTTTGACAAAAATGGTTATCACTTAACATAAATTTATAATATAAAATAAATATATTTTATAAAAATTAAAATTTTAAAATATCATTATTTTCTATTAATATAATAAATATTAAAATTATATACTATTTTTCAAAAAGCATATTTCATTATTTTAATACTATAACTTTATTTTTTTTTAATTATCTTTATTTGTAGTTAAATTTTCGATGCAATCATATTTACAATTTATTTTTAAAATTCTACTTCTATATAAAAGTATAGTTAAAGATAATTTATGCACAAATATATATATATATATATATATATATATATATATATATATATATATATATATATATATATATATATAAAATTAAAATTTAAAAATAATTCTATTAAAAATTAATGTTAATGAAATATAGATAATCAAAATATTAGTTATAATTACATTAGATATATAATTATAATGAAATAAAATATTCAAAAGTTTAAGAAATATTAAATAAGAAATTTATAAAAAAAATAATAATTAAATATATTTAAATAAAATAAATTTTAAAAATAATAACTAATAACTTTTAAAAGAAAAAATAAAAAAATATTACAAATAAAAAAAAAAATTTGAGTGTATTTAGGTGAAATGAAAATACGTGATAAGAGAAAAGTATTTGATGTATATTACATGTCTCATATGACATACTATATATAGACAAGCAAATGAAAACTATTTAAATAAAAAATTAATTTATAATTAAATATTATTTAATTGAAAAAGGTAACAAAAGTATTCAAATTCAATTTTTTGTAATAGTAAAATATTTCTAATTTACTCGGCCGTTTCAATTAAATGGCCATAAATTGGTTATGATGATAATAATAATAAGTATTAATTAATTTTAGAAAAGTGAAATAAAAAATAATATAAATTAATTATAAATAAGTCAAATCTCTATATTTTATTTCTATAACATTTTATGTTAACTATTTATTTTATTTATTAAAGATATGAAATAATTTAATATTCATTAAATTATATGATAGTTGATTACCATATTATAAATTAAAGATCAATTTTTTTAAATTAATGGCCATCAATGATCTTTTATTAATTATTATTATTATTATTATTATTATTATGGAGGGTAACTTGTGGTAAATAGTACTTTTGCATAAATAAATTTGTAAAAATAAATATAAATAATTTCTAAATATTATATTTGATCATAAAAGGTCTTAATTTTTAAAATCAAATTTTAAAGAGAATAATAATTTAAATCATAAATGTTAAGGTAGTATTGTAAATAATAGTTATAATTAAAAGAGAAATAAAAAAATTAAATAATAATTAGTATTTATAAAATAATATAAATAATTTTTAAATATTACATTTAATTACAAAAATGTCTTAATTTTTAAAAATTAAATTTTAAAGAAAATAATAATTTAAATAATAAATATTAAAGTAGTATTATAAATAACAATAATAATTAAAAGAGAAATAAAAAAGTAAATAATAATTAATATAAAAGAGAGTATTTATGATTGATTATGATATCACAAATTAATAATCAATTTTTTTTTTAAACTAATGGCCATCAATAACATTATTATTATTATTATTATTATTATTATTATTATTATTATTATTATTATTATTATTATTATTATTAAGGGTAACATGTGGCAAATAATATTTTTGCATAAATGAATTTATTATAAATATTTTTTGAATATTACATTTAATCATAAAAGTCTTAATTTTTAAAAATCAAATTTAAAAAAATAATTTAAATCATAAATGTTAAGTTAGTATTATATATAATAATGATAATTATAAGAAAAATAAATAATAATAATAATAATTAGTGTTTATAAAATAATATAAATAATTTTTAATATTGCATTTAACTACAAGATGTCTTAATTTTAAAAATTAAATTTTAAAAGAAATAATAATTTAAATCATAAAAATTAAGGTAGTATTGTAAATAATAATGATAATTAAAAGAAAATTTTAAAAAATTAAATAATAATTAGTATAAAAGATAGTATTTATGAAATGTGACACGTGGTAAATTTTTCAAGAAAAGTGTCATGTGTCATTTTTTTTAGAATGCCCATTGCTTTATATATATATATATATATATATATATATATATATATATATATATATATATATATATATATATATATATCGTAACACCCCTCACCCGTCTACGGTGTAGTCGAGCAAGGTGTGCTACATTCGGTGCTAGAGCACTCTATCCTGTCTTGTCATGTACAATATTAATTTAATTGTCTATTTAATTATATTATCTTACGTGTAGATTTTTTTTTATCCCATTTCATTTTTATGGAGACTCAGACAGAATGTAACATCCTCACTTTAGCTAGTCCATACAATTTACTATTCCAGTGACCAGTATTGGTCCAGACAGCTAGAACGTCCGGAAAAATATTTAAACTAAAATGATGAACCATAATTAATTCAAATATTAATAAGAAAAATTTAGCAAAAATTTTAGAAATAAAATACAACCAAGTTAAATGAGCCGGTGCCCTAGCGATGGGTAACCTAGTGAGAAGTTACGGTTCTCATAACTAAGAGCCCTAAACCCAGGGGAAAAATTATAAAATAATTTCTGGGACTCCAAAGAAGGGTTATTGAGGTTCTTATGGCATTAGAATGCCAAGAAAATATTTAGAAAAATTTTTCAATCGGTACAGACAATTTTAGCCCGTTAAGCCAAACGGAGGGCATTTTGGTCATTTCGTCTTCAGAGATGATTTTTGGCCAACTTGTCCAATTAAATAAATAATTTATATAACATAAAATATGAATAAATTTTGTTAAAAATTTAATTGAAATTAAATAGATAAGAAAAGGGTGAAAAAAATGAAAGAAATTAGAATTATGACATCATAATGATGTCATTAAAAGTCTCTCACTCAATCAAGTGTTGACACATGGCATAAATGTGTTTAAAAAGACAAAATGGGCTGAAAATGAATAAAAAAATCAGATCTTTCTCTCCCTTTCTTCTTCCTTGCGTGAACCTTCTCCATAACTACTATTTTCAAGTTTTTTCAAAGCTTGATTTTACAAATTTCTACCCAACAAAACCCTAACCTAGTAACATAAAAATTTGTTCTTACATCCTAGTGAAGCTTTTGGGAGCAAAAAGAAGAGGAAAACAAGAATTTGATCAAGTGGGAAATTCACTCCCTTAGAGGTTAGTGACTTAAATTAGATTTTCTCTTTAAATTCATATTTAAGGAGCATGATTGAGTGTAAAAGTGCAAAGAAATTTAATAAATATCATGTGTATGCCCATTCTATAATTTTGGTAGCCATGGATGTGGTAAGGTTTTGATGATTTTCATGGAGCTAAAATGGTAATAGGGCTACCTTAACAATAGTCTCTCAAGCAAAATGATGAAATGCTAGTTAAATGCAAGATTGGAGATGATAGGGTTAGGGTTTGAGTATAAAATCAAGACTTTGAACATGTAATGGTGAAAGTGAATTTTAATGGTCAATTAGTGACCATTTAGTGATGTGTAAACAAGAAATGAAGTGGTTTGTGTAGTGAGAATTGAGATTAGTGTGGCTGCCCTTGGTGACCTGCAGAATTGGATATGAGTCCAGCAGGTTTGGGCAGCAATAACTTGAATTATAGAGGTCCAATTGGTGCAAGGCCAATTGAACATGAAACTAGACACATAATGGCACAACTTTGGTGAAGAAACCATGCCCAGAAAACCAAACCAAGTTGACCAAAAGTTTGCCCTAATATGGGTGCCCTGCAATCTGCCTGGGCAAAATGACCAAATGACAGTGTTTGGCCATTTGGCCATAACTCAATGTAGAAAGGTCTAATTGACCTGAAATTTTACCAGCAACAAGCTGAGATATAGACCAACAACTTTTATGAAGAAACCTGACCCAAATTATGACCATAATCTAATCAAATTGCCAACCAAACTTAGGTTACCAAATCTGGCAGAACCAGTTTTGCCCAGAATTTTGGAATTTGTCTAATCCGGCCAGTTATGGTTTTTAGGCCATAACTTAAGTTACAAAACTCCAAATGGAGTGATTCAAAAAAAGAAATTCAACTAGACAAAATAAGGAACAACTTTCATGTTGATCATTTTTCCAAATTCCCACTGCAAAAGTGACTAATGGAACAGTAAACCCAAAGCTTGAAAACTAAAAATTCTGTCCAATTCACATTAAGCTTAGAGATGGTATTGGCAACCAATACCAACAAGTTTAAAATGCAAAATGTGGTATGTTGATGATATTTAAACTAATTTACCTATTGCCAATGCAAAAGTCAACATTTTGGTTGACCATTGAAATGAATAGTAATCATAAAAATTCAATTTCAAAGAATTACATAAATGAAAAGTATTAGATGCCCTAGTAGGCATAATGTGATTGGTTTGGATAGGTTGGCATGCCAATAGGGTTCTGTTAGCAGTACTGCATATAGCTTCATGCCATTCTGTATTTCATGGCTTTTCATGCCATTCTGTGACATAATAGCCTTTGGCTATGATATTGAGTTGTTATACTCGGGTTTAATCCCCGATAATTATTACAGCTTATTAGCTGTTTTGTTGCACACCGGGAGACACAATGTGACCGATGGTGTGATGGTCCGAGGTGCTTAGTACCCAGTACCAGTTTACCCATTTATCCAGTCCAGTAAACTAGTATAGGTTACTCGGGCAATGTTAATAAATCTTACCAAACTTTAATCGAATAATATAACAATAAATATTTGAAATTAAGTCTACCCAAAAAAATATAAACATACATTCTGCATACATGTTTTTATTTTATTTTATTTTATATTGTCACCACTAAGCAGAATTGCTTAGCGCGTCGCTTTTGCCACGCGCAGGTACTGGAGACATAGCTGGGGAGTCCAGCAGACCTCATACAGGGTGAGTTTTCAGATCTGCACTTAGAGTTCAAAGTCACCTCACAATTGCAGTGCATTGGTAGGACATTGGGCTACCTAAGTCTTTTGTATTTGTAAACTTTTGTTATGTATATATAAACTCATATAATCATATTTTTGCTGTAATTACCCATGAGCTGTGTTCAGAAATAAATATGAGTATTTCTCATTGAATTGGGTGTGATATGAGATAAATGTGAATTTTGAGATACTGAATTGATTTGAGAAATTGTTGAAAAATGTTGGTGGTTGACTGAGATTGAGATTATAATTATATTGGAAGTGTTTTTAAACAGGTTCATAAGAACTGTTTTCCAATTTATAGCCGGCACTCTGCCGGATTTTTTATAAAATTTGCGAAAAATTTACATTTATAAAAAATTATAAATAAATGAATAAAAAGGGATTAATTGAAATTGAAACATGAATTGGTATTCCGACACACTGAGTGGCATAACTTGCTCGACTACACTGTAGACGGGTAAGAGGTGTCACACAAAATCTCCTCTGTTTTATTAGTGCATGGCGGGTTTCCTTATTTACCTATTAAAATCAATTATATTTATTTCATCATATCATTTCTCATATCAATTATTCATGTACCACATCATATCATTACTCATAAAATTTTCAAGAAAATAAACTTTCATTTCATTCACATAACATTACATACAATAATATACAATTATATATAATCCAAAATTTAATTACATGTCTCAAAATTATTTACTTATGTACAATGATCAAAATGCAAAATCTAAATTTACATGAGCCCTACCAAAATGGACTGCTGAGGTAACACTAACACTGTAGTAGGTCTGATCAAAATTCTATCTAGGCTCTACTGCTACTGCTAGTGATGATCTTTTGTACCTATGCGAGGAAACAATCCATCGTGCTAAGCATTTTCTGTTTAGTGGTGCAATAATTGAAATAAAAATAACTAATAATAAAAATAATTATTCTGTATAAAATTTACTAAATTTTGAATTAGTTACATATTTATGAAACTTTAGGAACAAATAATATCTTTTTATTCCTATATTACATATTCAATCTTATTATACCCATATTACTACTTTCGTCATGTATTTATTTAAACTTAAAGCGTATTATACATATATGTGCCTAAGTAACTTATGACAGACTATAAAGACTGGATACACGGTAGTATACTAGTTAAACATTCATATGTCTAACATGTATACATTTGTCATGTCAGGCACAAGGCCAGCGGGCAGGCATAAAGCTATAAATAAAATCAGGTACAAAGGCTAACGCGTAGGCATAAAGCCTGTAGAATAATCATATCAGACATATATTATGTAACACCCCCATTTGCATAGCCTGGTAGATCTCACTGTTCCGGTGACCGGTGTCGGTCCGGACAATTAAGGGGATTAGAACCACATCTAAGACAACTAGATAACCTATAAACACAAATAATTAGTAATTGCCAATTAGTTAAGTATAAATAAGAAAAACAGAACATAAGAAGTTAAACGAGCCGAGAGTCACAGTTGTCGACACCATATTTTGGCCGATCCCCAGAATCAACAAACTTCGAAACCGATCCCTAGCACTAAGTCTCTCCTTGCCATCTAATCACAGTTCCGATCTCTCTTGTCAGACAAGATTGAATTAACACTAGATCCTTGCTGCCAGTATTCATGGTCGACCTCCCTTTTAAAAGTTTAGGAATAATCGAGCTAAGCTTCTAATTCGGTTTAATGAAGATCCCGATCTTAGATGTTCAAGCCAAATTTTCAATTAAGTTCTGTTTAACGTTGGTTCTTTACCGATCTCATGCATATTGTGTTTTCCAATCTCTCACACTTAGGATAATAATCGCTTCCAGTTATTTCAATATACTCAGACAAATAAGGGTTTAGAAATTTTCCGATCACAACCATTCATCGAACAAAAAGGCATTCTATTTCATTTCATTGCAAAATTTGTACAAGTTATTCGGCTGGGGGATCACCCCCAGCCTGATTTACATTTCGCTCATCCTCTCCCTCCTCTTCACTATCCTCACCCTCGCCCCCGGGAGCCAGGTCGGCCATCCAAGAGAAGTCCTCTTCTGGGTAACGCTTCTGGAGTTCGGCCAAGAGGTCCTTGTGAGCATTCACATAGGCACTAGCTATCCCTGTCACCATTTCTTCGTCTTTCGCCTTAAGCTCCTCGATAAGTTGAGCGACCTGAGAAGCTTCGTTGGCCCGGAGAGCCCGGACTTCTCCGAGAGCACGATCCCTTTCAGCCAGAACATGATTACGTTGGCCGGCTGTCTTCATAGAACTTCGCCCCTCAACTTGAGATATGTAATCTGAGCGGATGCGAGTTGGGATCGGAGGGAAGTCACTTCCTGATTCTTCTTCTCGACCTCCTTGCCCAGGCGATGAGCCTTTTCCCGAACTATGGTCTGGTTCACCAGACACTCCACGTTCAGGCTCATGGATCGAGTCAAGATATCGTCAAGGCTGTCCGGGGATAGCCTGTCCCGATCCTCCCGAAGGCAGATGGAAGACCCCAAGACTTTGGCAAAACCGGGGTTCTCCCGAACAGTCCGGTTATTCTTCAGGGACTCGATCAACGTTTGAGCGCCACGAGAAGAGGCTCTCACAGAAGATTGAGAAGGACCCCTTTCTGTGCTTGGAGCAACTAGAGGAGGTGGAGCCGGCTCTTCCTGTTGAGGAGGAGATCGGACGACTTGATGATCGGCGGCCCCGAAGGTCGGGGCGGGTCCCCTTGTACCTCCCTAGGTTCATGACCGGGTGTTCGAAGCATTTCCGAACGCTTCATCTCCTTTATTTTCCGGGAGATCTCTCTTTCTTTCTTCCGCTTCCTGGAACCCTCATCACCCGCCATACCTGCACAAAGAAGAGGTCAGTGAGATCGCTAAGGTCCTGAGATCTGAGATGTAGAAAATACGATCTTGAGTCGAGAGAGCGGAAGTTCGCGATCTTGGCGGTGAGCATTTGTATGGTCCAATGGTGCGGCTCGGCGATCTAAACAGGAATACTTTTGAGTGGCAGCCTGATTCTTCAGATCCATCACTATTAAGCTTTCCTCTTGGTTCAGGGTAATGTGCTTCGGAAGCAAGGGCCCCTGGTGCCACCAGCTACGGGGGAAGTCCTCAAAGCAGGTCGGATTTTTGCTCCTCAGAATAAAGAAGCAGTTCTTCCAATTTTTAAGGGAGGAGGGCAGATCGGTGAAGAGCCCGCAATGAGGCTTCGCCTGAAAGAACCAGTGCTCGTCGTCCTTTCGGCGAGTTAGCTGTCTTGATTCGGCGAACACCTTAGCCGTAGGTCTGATTCCCTTAGCTCGGCATAGGCCTCGGAAGGCTACTAAGATCCGCCACGAGTTAGGGTGAACTTGAGCAATGCACACTCGGTGAAGTTTTAGGACCTCCTTGAAGAAGTCATCCAGAGGGAACCAAAGATCGGCCTTTAACTGTTCCTCGTATACCATAACCATGTCATTCTCTTCAAAGAAGTGATCGGCTCGGTGATCGCCGTGACACCGGATAAGTTCGCTACGAATAAGGACGAATATTGTACTCCTGGCTAAACGATTGCAGATCGGATTCTTGCAAGATCGATGGCAGCTCGTCCATAGGGAGATTCTCCCTCCCTGAAGTAGGTGCGTGCCTTGATGGTCCGATCCGCCCCCGAGCTGGAACGGAGACCCTAGGAGGTTCTTGTTGAACGCTTGGCCTGACTACCTCTTCTTCATCAGACGACCACGAGAATTGAATGGAAGGAGGGCTCGTCGCTCTCTGACCTTCGGCGCCGCTCATTTTCAAAGAAAATAAAGAATTTAAACTAAAAAGAAGATCAAAGCCCTTACCGGAGTCTGATCGGCGTCGGAAGAACTTGAGAAAACGAGAGAACTTTGAAGTTATGAGCAAGAGATTGAAATGACATACAGGAGCAAATGGCTAACCCCCCCACCCCTATTTATACTCGTCCGAGCATTTAATGCTCACGAGGTTCCAGGCAGTGCATCGGTTAACGGGACTCGCCAGCTGTTCTGACACGTTTCTTGGTTAACTGGAGATCGGCATATTAAGTTGGATATTTTGAATAAAGGATCAGTTAAGAGTCGTTTTGTTAGGAACCAGATCAGACAAATATATCAGAAATCGAAAAATAATCAATAAGATGATAATTGGCGAAATAAGATTTTCATTTCCAAAAGTCAAGTTTACATCATTTGGGCGATCTCAAGAGATTGGAATACATTTCCAAAAGTCAAATTACATCATCTGGGCAATCTCAAGATCGAAATACATTAAAGATCTGATTACATTAAAAGGCCGATCTCTAAAGATCAGCGGAACATCCTATCTAAAGAGATCTATGTCAATAGTCAACATTGTGACTGATCGAAAGGGTGTCGCCGACCGAAGCTTAACCCGCTGTCGGAACACCCAATATGGAGGAAAGACGCTGTCGGAACACCCAATGTGGTGAGAAGCCGAATAAACTCGGAAGAGCAACAGCCAAGGGTCGATGGAACATCAGCAATTTGCTCGGCCAAAATCGGTTCGCCGATTATGCCGGTCGAACGATTCGAGATCGGCACGATCGAGGTCCACAATCCAGATCGGTCAATTGATTCAGTTCTCTTACCATCATCAGTTAAGGTTATCATGATTATTCGATCACCGGGATCGTAAATTTTCAGTCGGTGAGTAAAAAAGTCCATCGGAAAGAGATCAAAAGCCACAGTCGTAGCCGGAACTTCCGCCGGAACAGCTAGAACTGGGAAGTAAGAAGAAAGAGAGGAAATCGGATGAAAGAAAGTCTCTTTTGTCAGGGGTATATATAGGGGAAAACGGGCATTTATTGTTGAGCAGAAAACGAAGCGGACGCTTCGGGAATCGAGGGGAAATTAATGCTTTGACCGCACCAAGGCTGATTAAGGGATAATAGAGATCGGAAGATAGGAGATCAGCATGAGAGATCGGAATAGGAGCGTGTCAAGAAGATCGAGAAGGGGGAGGGATTGGAAGACAAAAAGAATAAGACAAATCCCAAATAACCGTCGTCAGAATCAGAGCCGAGGTAGTTAAAGCGTTGCAGACGAAATCTCCACCGCACGCCTAAGAATCGCCCGCAATGCTGACAGGTGCCAGGGTATGTCATGACAGTCCTGTACATCCCAATCTCCACCGTTGATTTCACTTGTAAGGACGAGCCCGGGGCCCTTGGATCAAAGAGGAAGACGACAAGACCGGCTCCTTTTTTGCCCAGCCCTCGGATCGCCCAGGTCAACGAAGTTTTGGACCGTCAAAGTAGAAGGAGAAAAGGACAAGTATCCTGAGAATGATCTCAACCATTCGTCTTAATTCTCTTTAATTCTTGAGCCTCAGATCATGTCCTTTGAAATCCTGACCCTCCATCTCCCTCAAAATAAATCCTGACCCTTCATGGGGAGCACCCGATTCCTATAAATACCTGCATGAAAAATTGTTCAAGGGACGGGCAAAAAAAGAGAGGTAGTTATTATACCGGAAGAACTCTGAAATTTCATTCAGTTTGTTACTCTGCTACTTAGAAGTGTTGATTAGAAAGACTTTTGAAACTAGTTTTCTGAAGTGTTTTCTTGAAAAAGATTCTGAATACTGGAACTCTACATTTTCAGTTTGTTCATTATCTGGTCACACTCTCACTTTCAGCCCTTTATCATCTCTGTTTTCATTCCCATTGTCCAAGCTCAACTTCATTCCACTCGGTTTTTATCTTAATCTGATTACATTTTAGCTAAGCACCCTTCAGTTCACGACGAACATCAGCCCTCAGGCTAATCAGTCCGCTGTCTTATCACTATTTGTCACCCCGTAGTTATTTCAATAGATTTGGCTTCTTACAGGTAAGAGCTCATATTGCTGTTTTATTAAGTGTTTACGTTTACTTTTCGCACTTTCTTCATTCTTCTTACGTATGAGATTTTCTCCAAGTTCATTTTGTGCAAAAGAACCCCAAAGAATGTTACTCTCGAGTTATCTCTTTAGTGATTAGTCCATCATTTTATTAATCTTCGTCATTTCTAAATGCATGTTTTCTAGCTCCTAGTAGCGTGTAAGTGGTTGGGTAAAACGTAGGTAACTGCAACTTAAGGGTCTCTTTTAAAAGAGAGAGCCTGAATAACACGTCAGGAAAATAGCCAAACTATTAGGCTGACGTAAACGGCAATTCGGCAAGATGCCATAAAGTGGAATAAAACCAAAGTAAACAAAACAGAATAGATCGGACATTAATAGGTATTGGTAAGATGACTACATGGAAGGTCGGTAAATCAAGTCTAGTATCCCCCGTTTAGTCACAAGGTATCAAGAAGCCTTATCCCCAGCATCTTTGAATGCCAGAATCCTTAGCTTTAGGCTCTTATGACATGTAGCTAAAATTAAAATTCGGGAGATTGGAAAAGTCCCTTCGTGCTCTGTTAATCTAAAAGAGATCGGAGGAGAGTTCTTATCCGGTCTCAACTCAAAATTTTAATAAACATTAAATAGAGATCGGAGGAGAGTTCTTATCCGGTCTCAACTCAAAATTTTAATAAACATTAAATAGAGATCGGAGGAGAGTTCTTATCCGGTCTCAACTCAAAATTTTTAATGATTTAAAAGAGATCGGAGGAGAGTTCTTATCCGGTCTCAACTCAGAATTTTAACAAATATTAAAGAGTTCGAAGAAGAGTTCTTATCCGATTCTTAAATTAAATTTTAATAAAATATTCCTTTCAAATAAAATTAACATACAACAGTAACTCACTAAGGTTGTCTCATTTACTTATGTATCTGGGTGATCCAAATTTAGTGAAAAATCACATGTTCCTTTAGTCAAAAGGATTAACATGTCCATTCAAGCCCTCCTAACTAATGCAAAATTAAATCTGCTTACCCTTATTAAGGGACGAGGTGGGGTGCCTAACACCTTCTCCACCCGTTTACGGACCCCGAACCTAGAATCTCTGTCTTGAAGTGGTTTCATTTCAATCTATTTTCACAAATGGTTTTCTTTAGTTTCCCTCAAAACTAAGGTGGCGACTCCTCACTCTTTCCCACTTCGGTGAGGGTTCGTTCAGGCGACCGCAAAAACACCTTGCGACAGCTTGGCGACTCCACTGGGGACGTATCGACTTAACCCCGGTCTAGAGGTCCAAAAGTAGGTTTAATTCTTTTTCCGATCAAATTATAGTGGGCTCATTCGGCAATATTTTATACGTTAAATATTGTTATTCCGCTAACTGTTTTACTTGTTTTGCTTGTTTTATTCCCTACAGCGCTTATTATTTGAAAAAAAGGGAAAGGAAAAATAAAACCCCCCTGAATTGGGAAGAGGTAAAGGTGTCCCTTCACACACTAAACACTCACACGAAGTCCTCACACACTTCGGCCCTATACCCGGGCTTTCTTACCCTTTTAGGAAAGTAGGAGGGAGTCATGTAGCGATACCCATGGGTTCTACCCCGTTAGTATCCGTGAAGGCTTCTGCTCAGATTGAAATTCGTTCTATCTACTGTGGTACTCGTGGAATTTTCCCGATAATATCATGGTTATAGAATGGGGCCCTACTGTTTACAGTAGGGGCAATTTGGGAACCTGTGGCTTTTAGAAAATTAGATCCTGAGCTAAACTATCACGATAGCTAAAAGCCGTAGTAAGCTACCTTGTAAGGTAGAACTATCCAAATAGGTAGCGCTCATCCGGTATCAGGAGTCTCCCTATTATAGGACAGAAGGGGCATACTTACTCTTACCCTACTCTGCTTTAATTTCCTTTTGTTCGTTTTTGTGAGGGTAATCTTGAATTCTACTGAAACACCTACACATTTTCCTACTTTGATAAATGTGTATGTGTCACCCTGTCAACAGTATAATTCAAAATTACCCAAATTTGTCTAGCTAACGAGTTTTTCCGCAGGCATCACCAAACCAAGAGTCTGTGAAAAGGATAGGCATCATTTTTATCATGGCATCCTCGAGTCAGTCGGCAGAAGAGGTTCGGAATGCTAAACTTTGGTCCAAGTCCGCTCATAGTCGTGTATTCTCGCAAAATGATGTTTCCAAGGCACATGCTAGCTTACTACCTTCATTAGATCTGAATAAAATTGAAGTCAGAATGAACAGCCTCGAGGGTCTGTCTAATGGATGGAGGTCGCTTCCCGATCAGGTCAAGGCACGATTTGAAGAGAAGTATGGGAGGATTGCAACCTTAATGCGAGTCAAGGTCCAAATCCCGGCATTAAAGGCCATGTTGTCGGTTTGGAACCCTAAGTACGGGGCATTCTCTTTCAATGATATTGATACAGTTCCCACTATGGAAGAATATCAGGCATTATTAGGGATTCCTTATTCAACACAGAATCAGATCTACCTACACCTTGAGCATAGGCAGACCTGGAAACGATTAACACATTTGTTGGGTATCCCTTCGGAGGAGGCAAAGTCAAAAGAAACTGTCAAAGGAAACACACATGGTTGGTATTGGACATATCTCCAGAAGTGGTTAGATCAGTACCTCCAAGAGAAACAGTGGGGTCAAGCTTCAGTGGCACTCGCCTTGGGAATCTATGGTTTGATTTTGTTCCCGGGACCATTGGGAATCATAACTTGCAGCGCGGTGGAAGTATTCTGGACGGTAGAAAGGCAGGAGATCAATCCGATACCGGCAATTCTTGCGGAAACCTTGTTAACCCTAACCTACTGCAGACAACAGGGGAAAGGGTCCATTAAGTGTTGTTCTCAGTTGCTATACCTCTGGATTATCAGTCACATGTGTCCTGTGGAGACAAAGGGATTAACTTGGTACCTTGACCAGCCTCCCATCGAGAGGATGACCCGGTTAGTAATCAGTCCGAAGAATGAACAGCAGTGGTGGGAACGGATTTTGAGTTTCAATAGCCATGATTACTGTTGGAGGAAGCTGTGGACGTCAGGCCAACCCGTTTTGATCGGTACGGGAGGTAATCAGTCGGTATCCCTAATCGGAGTAACCGGATATACAAGTTACACTCCGGCATTGGTAATGAGGCAGTTTGGCTCAACGCAGTCCATGATCAACATTGAAGAATACCACCAAGGTCACTTCTACCATGAGCTCAAGGAAGAGGAAGGATTGAAACTGGCTCGCAAGTCTTGGGAAAACATTACTCTGATGGAGAGATCGCCTAAAGGCCCAAGTGCCTCGGGCGATTATCTTAAATGGAGAGCTGACAGGGACCGAGAACACTCAACTACAGAATTCGAGGACAGCAACCCTCGCCAAAACGTCCTATTAGAAGAAGCTGATAATCGTCTGCTTGACTCACTACAAAAAGCAAATACCGAGAACTCACAACCGCAAGAACAAATAAAACAGTTGGAGGACCAACAGCAGAAACTTAAAAGAAAAGTGAGAAGGCTCAAGGAAGAGGCAAGGGCCGAAAGGATGGGGCGAAGAGCAAGAGGAATAGTGGGAAAAGGAAAAAGACTCTCTCCAAGCTGAGGTAAAAGAAGTGAAAGTGCAGAATAGTAAGCTTCAGGAAAAGATGAAATACCAAGAGGTGCTCGTTGAAGAGTATAAACAGGAAAACAAAAAGAAGAAGCTCGAATTAAAAGAACAGGCACTACTCATCAACGATATCTTGAAAGAGTGTGCTAAGGAAAGGAAAGAGAAAGAAAAACAAGCTGCTCTCTATCAAGGACTGAAAGAGAATGTTGACCAGCTGGAAAAAACGATAGCACAGGGAAAACAAGAATTATTACCTGAATCCGAGTACGCTCTGAAAGCATTCGACCCTGCCAAACAAGAAAAAAGGTTATATGAGTATCTCAGAAAATGTCATCTCATTATAAAGAACCTTCCAGAGCCTAGGCCAATGTAAAGAGTACGGTGTACAAATTATTCAGTTAATGAAATGATTTTTGGACCATTGTTTAGCAAATTGTGAATGAATAGTATGACTCCCGTAGGAACTCCCTCGCTAGGGTTATGTGAAAAATTGAATGCGCCATATGGACAGGTATCATAAATGCGCATTCAATCCGGTCATTCACAGTCAGACTATTGAACGATGCCATGATAAAAGTGATGCAGTTATCCTTCAACAGATTTCATTTCTGGCTCTCAAATGCCACCGTATCCTTCGTCCACATCAGGACCCTATTTAATTTTGATCAAAATTCACTAAAAATTTCTTTTTTTTTTTTTGACTCATTACAGAAAAACAACATTGCTTTGAACAAGGCAAGTCTGACCAAGCACGCGATTCAACCCCAGCGAGTGTACTTAACAAGATCTCGAACAAGAAAACTAATGGAAGACCAGGAACAAGTACAGAACCTACAGGGGCAAGTGTCTGAACTAAAAGACCAGGTTTCAGAACTTATGAAGCTGATGAGGGAGATGTCCCAAAATAAGCCAGCTTCAGACCTTAACCTACCATTACCTCCCCCACCTCCTACAACCGTTGATTCTCACTACGCTTCAACCTCTTTCACTTTCCAGCCACCAATCCAGGATCCGATACCATCAATTGGGCCCACTAAATAATGAACCTCCTTTCTCTTATTACCTAACCATCCCGAATGCCGAACCATCCCTTTCGGTCCCGAACCCTCCAATTCATTCTGCCCCTCATTTCCCAGTTGGGGGAGTACCTCACACAACAGGAGGAGAAAGTAAGACGAGAGAAAACGAAAAACTATCTGCTCTAGAAGAGAGATTGAGAGCGATAGAGGGGCTGAATATGTACGGCTCAGTTGACGTGGCATCATTAAGATTAGTACCGGATGTGGTGGTGCCGCCCAAATTCAAGGTCCCCGATTTTGACAAGTATACTGGGAATTCGGACCCTCGAATTCATTTGGCCACCTATATTGCCAAGATGTCCTCTATGACAGATGATGACAGACTATTAATCCACTTCTTTCACGAGAGCCTCTCTGGAGCAGCCCTGAGGTGGTGCGTTCAGTTAGACAGGAGCAGACTGCGCTCCTGGAAGGATTTAGCCGAGGCCTTCTTAAAGCAGTACAAATTTAACTGCAATGTGGCCCCCACAAGGAGGGACCTCCAGAACCTGGTACAGAAAGACAGAGAAAGCTTCAAGGAATATGCCCAAAGATGGAGAGAAAAGGCGGCAGAAGTGCATCCCCCGGTGACCGACAATGAGCTATGCTCTCTGTTCATCGAAACTTTGAAGGCCCCTTACTTCAACTTGATGATTGGGAACACTTCCAACAGCTTCTCTGACATCATACAGGCTAGTGAAAGAATAGAGGCCAACCTAAGAATGGGACGATTGTAGGAGTTGGCTGAGAACCCTGCAAAGAAAACTGCCAATTTTGGCAAGAAAAAGGAGGGTGATGTCCATTCAGTCACCTGGCAGAATAATTACTCTCCACTACCTCAAAACAATTATCGGCCATATCCTCCCCCTCATGGCCAAACAGTCGCAAACATTCCACCTCCTTTCCCTAATTATCCACACCCGCGCCCACAATATCCCCCACCTACAAATTACCAACCAAGACCATCTCTTCCTCATGCTCAACCAAGACCACCACAAAACAACCCAAGACCCCCAAGAAACCCTGATCCACCTCTTCCCCTCCCACTCAGTGAAATATACCGATACCTTGTCGGTATAAACCAAGTCGTACCAGTTCCCCTAGATCCAATTCAGCCTCCATACCCCAGGTGGTATGATACCACTACCCCTTGTGAGTATCATGGAGGGGCACAAGGGCACTCAACCGATAACTGCGGGGCACTCAGAGGGAGAGTGCACGCTTTAATCAGAAACAGGTGGTTGAAGATTGAGGGAAATGGTTCCCTCCCCAATGTTACCTCAAACCCACTGCCTAACCATAATGCAGGTAGTGGTGTAAATATGATAGAGCCTGATGAAGAAGGATCAACACTGGAAGTAGACAAGCTGGTTCCTTACTTTAAGGAAATTTTTGCTGTGGCAATGAGGGAAGGCTACCTCTACCCTCAGGTAGCGGGATTGGAAGAGAGTACGGAGTGTCCTTATCATGGAGGGGCAGCTGATCACGAGCTGCAGGGCTGTGAGGGATTCAGGCAAGAGGTTCGGAACTTATTGTCTCTCAAGGTTCTGAGATGCCAGACAAGGTCGAAGATGGAAGAGGGAGTGAATACCACTAGATATAGCCAAAATGCTCCCACCCCTAAAATCAATCACTTTCTCACCCCCGGTAGCCTCACCACCAGTAACGGTTATCCGAGCCCCATCTCAGCTCCCTGTTACCAACACCCACGCCATACCTTGGAACTACAATTTCCAAGTCTTCACTCAAGGAGCGTCAAGCAGTACATCGGCTCCTAGCCTTGCTTCACCCCCGGCACCTCCTAAGCCATGTTTCACCCGTCATGAACACTTTCGGATGACTTATGCCGGACCTACCACTAGTGCTACTTCCCAGGATAATCATCGACCTGTCACTACCACAAAATCCTCCTCGCATGAGCAAGAGGTTGAGTTCATAACTCGAAGTGGGAGGTGTTACGTGAACGAGGAAAAAGAAAAGAGAAAAGGGAAAGTAAAGGTGGGAGAGTCATTGAAGAATGCAGAAGAGGATGTAGAGAAGATAGAGGAAGCAGAGCTCACGAGCATAAAGGTAGGAGGAACTGCTGCTCCAAATAATGAAACAGAGCGAGTATGATGTGGTGGAGCAGTTGAAAAAGACGCCTGCCCGAATTTCGCTGTTATCACTGATCTTGAGTTCGAAAGTGCACCGACAAGCCTTGCAGAGAATCCTGGATCAGGCCTTTGTGAGCCCCGACATCACACCGGGGCAGTTTGAAAAGATAGTGGGACAAATCCAGGCATCCAGTTTTGTTACTTTTTCGGAGGACGAGATAGACCCTGCGGGTTTAAGGCACACTAAAGCTCTGCATGTAACAGTGAAGTGTAAGGGTTGTATAGTAGCCAAGGTACTTATTGATAACGGGTCAGCTCTCAATGTACTCCCTAGCGCTACCTTAGCTAGGTTGCCAGTTGACCAATCGGACATACGTCAAAGTGCTATGGTGGTAAGAGCCTTTGATGGTACCAGAAGAGAAGTGTTGGGAGATATTGACTTGCCGCTTCAGATTGGCGCATGCACTTTCAACGTCACATTCCAGGTGATGAACATTGAGCCTGCCTATACTATGCTGCTGGGGAGGCCTTGGATCCATTCTGCGAACGCCGTTCCCTCAACTCTGCACCAGAAAATAAAATACATCATGGACGGCAAAATCGTCACAGTAAAAGGAGAGGAGGCCTTGCTAGTCACCAAGCCGCAATCACTTCCCTATGTGGAGGCAGCTGAGGAGTCATTGGAAAGCTCCTTCCAAGCCCTCGAGTTACAAGAAACCATCTCAGGAAATGGAGGGGCTATGGCTATGGTAGCCAAAATAATGACAAGGGGAGGATACGAAGAGGGCAAAGGCTTGGGCGCTACATTACGGGGAATCGTGGAACCCATACTGGCTATTCAGAAGGTGGGCCGCTGCGGTTTGGGTTATGAGGAAGATGCCCTTAGGGATGGGCGATTCTGGATGAGGAAAATACTTCGGGATCAGAGGTTCGATCAGAAAATGGGCAAAGAAAGGGTAGTCCCGAGAATTACGGAGATCTTTACTAAACTGGTCATTCAACATCCGGCAAATACAGAAGAATCACCCGATGATCCATCCATAGATGTCATCCAACTGGATTCCTTGTATGAGGCCTTAGTCTCGCCAATGACTGAGGGGCAAGAGCTGAACAACTGGACAACAGAGGACATCCCTGTACTCAATTTCGAGTAAAGTACCTTTGGTTATCTACACTTGATCATTTTGTCCATGGTGACAAGTGTAATACTGTAAATGGACCTTTTCTTATGGCGTAAATATTAATGGATTGATAGCGCATTTTAAATCCAATTCTCTCTTTCTTTTTAAATTCCATCCTTATAATAATACGTTCTATTTTTATTTATTCAGGACCATTCATCAAATAACATCTAATAATCCAATAGACTCAGAAATTCCTCTGGTTAATTTTGCAATCCCCATAACTGCCATTACTTCAAATGATTCTGAGGAAGACCCTAAACAAGGAAGCAATGAAAAGGATGAGCCCTCCCTAGTGCCTTGTGGAGACGAAACGCACACCATAAACTTAGGCACAGAAGAAGTAAAAAGGGAACTTAAGGTAGTGGAGAGTGAAGAATTGGGAGATATGATCAGTCTGCTTAAAGAATTCCTCGACGTGTTTTCCTGGAGCTATGATGATATGGTTGGTTTGGACCCCCAGATAGTGACGCACAAAATTCCCTTAATCCCGGGGACAATCCCGGTAAAGCAGAAATTAAGGAGAATGAATCCCGACACACTGCTCAAGGTTCGGGATGAAGTCAAGAAACAGTATGACGCTGGGTTCCTGGAAGTGGTCAAGTACCCCCAATGGGTGGCTAACGTCGTCCCGGTAACGAAGAAGGACGGGAGAGTCAGGGTGTGTGTTGACTACAGGGACCTTAATGAAGCAAGCCTGAAAGACGATTTCCCTCTCCCTCACATTGATGTGTTAGTTGACAATGCTGCGAGATTGGGCAGGTGTTCATGTATTGACGGGGCATCAGGGTACAATCAGATCCCAATGGACGAAGAAGACAAAGAGAAAACTGCTTTCATCACTCAATAGGGAGTATTTTGCTATCGGGTCATGCCTTTCGGGTTGAAGAATGCTGGTGCTACTTACCAGCGCGCAATGGTCACATTATTCCACGATATGATGCATAAAGAAGTGGAGGTGTATGTGGATGATATGATCATTAAATCCAGGGGAGAAGAAAGCCACGTACAGGTAATGAGAAAAGTATTCGAAAGGCTCAGGAAATACCAGCTGAAACTGAACCCTGCCAAATGCATATTCTGAGCGAGATCGGGAAAGTTGTTGGGATTCATAGTAAGCGAGAAAGGGATAGAAGTAGATCCAGACAAAGTTCGAGCTATTCAAGAAATGCCATCCCCAAGAAACGTAAAGGGAGGTGCGCAGATTTTAGGAAAGTTGAACTACATTTCGAGATTTATTTCTAATCTCACCGCCAAAGTGAGCCTATTTTCGGACTACTCGGAAGAACAACTCTACCCAATGGGATTGGTTTGTCAATGTGCTTTTGAGAAAATCAAGCGATATCATCAAACCCACAAAGATTGGTTCCACCTGTGGCAGGCAGGCCTCTGATCCTGTATATGGCAGTCCAGCAGAATTCGATGGGATGTGTTTTGGAACAACATGATGATACAGGCCGAAAAGAGAGGGCCATTTATTACCTGAGCAAGAAATTCAACGAATGTGAGTCAAGGTACTCTTTCTTAGAAAAGACTTGCTGCGCGTTAACCTGGACAGCAAATCGCCTCAAGCACTACATGTTGAATCACAAGACATGGCTCATCTCCAGGATGGATCCTATCAAGTACGTATTCGAAAGCCCATTCGTGCCGGGTAGGATAGCCAAGTGGCAGGTTATACTCTCCCAATATGACATAGTCTATATGACCTGGAAAGCGGTGAAAGGCAGCGTGATCGCTGACCTCCTAGCAGAAAATCCTATCCAGGATTATGAAGCTCTGGATTTTGAGTTCCCTGATGAGCATATTAATGAAGTAGACTGCGAAGAAGAGGGGCGAGCCGATGTATGGGAAATGTATTTCGACGGAGCTGTCAATTTATCCGGTAATGGGATTGGAGCTGTGTTGATATCCCCGGAGGGGAAACACTTTCCGATAGCTGTCAAGTTGAGATTTGACTGCACCAACAACGTCGCGGAATACGAAGATTGTGTGATGGGTCTACAGGCTGCCATCGAAATGAAAATCAGGAAGTTGGAGGTATATGGAGACTCGGCTCTGATAATTTATCAAGTCAAGGGAAAATGGCAAACTAAGGATCCGAAGCTAATCCCATATCAGAAGTACTTACTGGAGCTGATTAAGAAATTCGAAGAAATCTCTTTCACCCATCTTAGTAGAGACAAGAATCAATTTGCTGATGCTTTAGCTACTCTAGCCGTTATGGCCCAAATCGAAGAAGGGCAGAAGATTCAGATGTTGAAGATTAGGGCAAGAAGTGAGCCAACTTATTGCTTCATGATTGAGGAAGAACCTGACGGTAAACCTTGGTATCATGACATCCTGATCTACTGCAGAACCAGAGAATTCCCTTTGGGGGCAAGCAAAAATGAAAAGAAGATGATTCGGAGATTAGCATTGGGATACTTTCCCAGTGGAGAAACCCTATACAAGAGGAGCTCCAACGGTGAATTATTGAGATGTGTAGATACAAAAGAGGCAAAGAGAATCCTTTTTGAGATTCATGAGGGAAATTGCGCAACCCATGCCAATGGACACATGATGGCTAAGCAAATCATGCGACGTGGGTATTTTTGGACCACAATGGAAAAGGATAGCATCGAGTATTTCCGGAAGTGCCATAAGTGTCAGATTTATGCCGATCCGATAAATGTGCCTCCTCATAAACTGTTCAACCTCGTCTCACCGTGGCCTTTCGCAATGTGGGGCATCGATGTGATTGGTCCCATCAACCCCAAAGCATCTAATGGGCACAGATTTATCCTAGTAGCCATCGACTATTTCTCCAAATGGGTCGAAGCAGCGTCATACGCCCATATTACGCAGAACACGTTTCTTAAATTCCTTAAGAACAACATCATCTGCCGGCATGGTCTCCCGAACGAAATTGTCACTGATAATGCTAAAAATCTGAATGGTCCAAGGATTCAGAAATTGTGTGATCAATACAAAATCCGACATCTCAATTCCTCCCCATACCGTCCCCAGATGAATGGAGCGGTGGAAACTGCAAACAAAAATCTCAAGAGGATAATCCGGAAAATGACAGTCACATATAGGGATTGGCACGATATGCTTCCCTACGCTCTTCACGCATACTGGACTTCCGTAAGAACCTCAACTGGGGCAACTCCATACTCACTGGTCTACGGTATGGAAGCAGTATTACCTATTGAAGTTGAAATTCCTTCCCTAAGGATTCTAAAGGAATCAGGGATTGATGAATCAGAATGGATCCAGTCAAGGTTGGATCAGTTAAACCTGCTGGATGAGAAAAGATTAACAGCAGCATGTCATGGGCAATTATACCAAAAGAGAATGGCTAGGGCATTTGATAAGAACGTACGCCCACGCGAATTCCAACCTGGGGACCTAGTTCTGAAGAAGGTGCTTCCAAATCAAAACGATCCCCGGAGCAAATGGTCACTGACCTATGAGGGACCCTATGTGGTTAAAAAGGCATTTTCTGGAGGAGCCTTGATCTTGACCCACATGGACGGTGAAGAATTTCCAAGACCTGTGAACGCCGACACTGTTAAAAGATACTATGCATAAAAAAGTGAGGGATGAAAACCCGAAAGGGCGTCCTTAAAAAAAAAAAAAAAAGAGGGGGAAAGGCTTGGGGTGAAAACTCGAAAGGGCGTCCCAAGAACCAAAATGGAGAAATAAGGAAGAGGGGGCATGAAACCGAGGATGGAGAGGAAATTGTCACGGCATGAGGCTTCAGAGAACTTGAAATAATGGCAGTTAAAAGAATTCAAAACCAACCATAAGGGATATGTGAGATCTATCCTTGTACCCTTTTTTCTTTGAAAGTCTATCCATGCTTTTCCTAAAACCATAATAAAGTTATACGTTATTCCCTCTACTTTTATTTTCCTGTTTACTCACCTTTTAATACTATCCTTTCTCTTTGTTTAATGAGCTATTGATTAGTTAAAATTTTGCCATAAGATTAAGATTTGACAATTGATAACCTTACGTACTTTACTATGAGATTTGCAGGGAATGACCGAAAAAGAAGGGTAGGAGTGAAAACCCGAAAAGGCGCTCCTAGCAAAATGTGTGAAAGAAGGTGAAAACCCGAAAGGGAATCCTTAAAAGAGCGAGCAAAAAAAAAAAAAAAAAAAAAAAAAAAAAAAAACTAGAGGTGAAAACCCAGAAGGGCGCATCTAGTCAAATGGATGAAAAGGAAAGTGAAAGCCCGCAAGGGAACTTTTCGTAGAGTAAGAAAGAGGTCGGGAACGGAAAAGGGACATCCGAAGGAATGGGGTCATAGGTCAAGTCTTGCAACTCCTCCTCCATTAATCATCGGCCTTCGGTATCTTGTTAAGTACACTTCATCAGGGAAGAACTTCATGTGTCAGGGATAGACTTGCTTTGTAAGTTGATTTTAATTTCCTGCATTTAAATTTCCTGTTATCAACCTCTGGTTCCTTGATCTAAGTTGATTTTAATTTCCAGCAATTTAAATTTCCTGTTATCAACCTCTGGTTCCTTGATCTAAGTTGATTTTAATTTCCAGCAATTTAAATTTCCTGTTATCAACCTCTGGTTCCTTGATCTAAGTTGATTTTAATTTCCTGCAATTTACATTTCCTGTTATCAACCTCTGGTTCCTTGATCTAAGTTGATTTTAATTTCTATCTAAGTTGATTTTAATTTCCTGCAATTTAAATTTCCTGTTATCAACCTCTGGTTCCTTGATCTAAGTTGATTTTAATTTCCAGCAATTTAAATTTCCTGTTATCAACCTCTGGTTCCTTGATCTAAGTTGATTTTAATTTCCTGCATTTAAATTTCCTGTTATCAACCTCTGGTTCCTTGATCTAAGTTGATTTTAATTTCCAGCAATTTAAATTTCCTGTTATCAACCTCTGGTTCCTTGATCTAAGTTGATTTTAATTTCCTGCATTTAAATTTCCTGTTATCAACCTCTGGTTACTTGATCTAAGTTGATTTTAATTTCCTACATTTAAATTTTCTGTTGTCGACCTCTGGTTCCTTGATCTAAGTCGATTTTAATTTCCTGCAATTTAAATTTCCTGTTATCAACCTCTGGTTCCTTGATCTAAGTTGATTTTAATTTCCCGCATTTAAATTTCCTTTTATCAACCTCTGGTTCCTTGATCTAAGTTGATTTTAATTTCCCGCATTTAAATTTCCTGTTATCAACCTCTGGTTCCTTGATCTAAGTTGATTTTAATTTCCTGCATTTAAATTTCCTGTTGTCGACCTCTGGTTCCTTGATTTAAGTCGATTTTAATTTCCTGCAATTTAAATTTCCTGTTATCAACCTCTGGTTCCTTGATCTAAGTCGATTTTAATTTCCCGCATTTAAATTTCCTTTTATCAACCTCTGGTTCCTTGATCTAAGTTGATTTTAATTTCCCGCATTTAAATTTCCTTTTATCAACCTCTGGTTCCTTGATCTAAGTTGATTTTAATTTCCTGCATTTAAATTTCCTGTTATCAACCTCTGGTTCCTTGATCTAAGTTGATTTTAATTTCCTGCATTTAAATTTCCCGTTATCAACCTCTGGTTCCTTGATCTAAGTTGATTTTAATTTCCTGCACTTAAATTTCTTGTTGTCGACCTCTGATTCCTTGATCTAAGTCGATTTTAATTTCTAGCAATTTACATTTCCTGTTGTCGACCTCTGGTTCCTTGATCCAAGTTGATTTTAATTTTCTAGTCTTTTAACTTCTGTTGCCTATCTCTAGGTCACTGATTTAGGTATGCTTTAGTTCCCTAACTTCGAGCACTTAATCGTCCAAAATATGGGTCTGAATCTTTACATAATTCTTACACATGAAATTCTTTTCCCTTTGATAAAAATTATGTAAAGAGGGGCAGCTGTCGACACCATATTTTGGCCGATCCCCAGAATCAACAAACTTCGAAATCGATCCCTAGCACTAAGTCTCTCCTTGCCATCTAATCATAGTTCCGATCTCTCTTGTCAGACAAGATTGAATTAACACTAGATCCTTGCTGCCAGTATTCATGGTCGACCTCCCTTTTAAAAGTTTAGGAATAATCGAGCTAAGCTTCTAATTCGGTTTAATGAAGATCCCGATCTTAGATGTTCAAGCCAAATTTTCAATTAAGTTCTATTTAACGTTGGTTCTTTACCGATCTCATGCATATTGTGTTTTTCGATCTCTCACACTTAGGATAATAATCGCTTCCAGTTATTTTAATATACTCAGACAAACAAGGGTTTAGAAATTTTCCGATCACAACCATTCATCGAACAAAAAGGCATTCTATTTCATTTCATTGCAAAATTTGTACAAGTTATTCGGCTGGGGGATCACCCCCAGCCTGATCTACATTTCGCTCATCCTCTCCCTCCTCTTCACTATCCTCACCTCGCCCGGAGCCAGTCGGCCATCCAAGAGAAGTCCTCTTAGGTAACGCTCGAGTTCGGCCAAGAGGTCCTTGTGAGCATTCACATAGGCACCAGCTATCCCTGTCACCATTTCTTCGTCTTTCGCCTTAAGCTCCTCGATAAGTTGAGCGACCTGAGAAGCTTCGTTGGCCCAGAGCGCCCGGACTTCCCCGAGAGCACGATCCCTTTCAGCCAGAACATGATTCTGTTCGGCCAGCCTGTCTTCATAGAACTTCGCCCGCCCCTCAACTTGAGATATGTAATCCTGAGCGGATGCGAGTTGGGATCGGAGGGAAGTCACTTCCTGATTCTTCTTCTCGACCTCCTTGCCCAGGCGATGAGCCTTTTCCCGAACTATGGTCTGGTTCACCAGACACTCCACGTTTAGGCTCATGGATCGAGTCAAGATATCGTCAAGGCTGTCCGGGGATAGCCTGTCCCGATCCTCCCGAAGGCAGATGGAAGACCCCAAGACTTTGGCAAAACCGAGGTTCTCCCGAACAGTCCGGTTATTCTTCAGGGACTCGATCAACGTTTGAGCGCCACGAGAAGAGGCTCTCACAGAAGATTGAGAAGGACCCCTTTCTGTGCTTGGAGCAACTGGAGGAGGTGGAGGCTGCTCTTCCTGTTGAGGAGGAGATCGGACAGCTTCAGTGATCGGCGGCCCCGAAGGTCGGGGCGGGTCCCCTTGTACCACCCTAGGTTCATGACCGGGTGTTCGAAGCATTTCCGAATGCTTCATCTCCTTTATTTTCCGGGAGATCTCTCTTTCTTTCTTCCGCTTCCTGGAACCCTCATCACCCGCCATACCTGCACAAAGAAGAGGTCAGTGAGATCGCTAAGGTCCTGAGATCTGAGATGTAGAAAATACCAGTGCCGAGGTCAGAGAGCGGAAGTTCGCGATCTTGGCCAGTGAGCAGCTGTATGGTCCAATGGTGCAGCTCGACAGTCACCGCATCTAAACAGGAATACTTTTGAGTGGTAGCCTGATTCTTCAGATCCATCACTATTAAGCTTTCCTCCTGGTTCAGGGTAATGCGCTTCGGAAGCAAGGGCCCCTGGTGCCACCAGCTACGGGGAAAGTCCTCAAAGCAGGTCGGATTTTTGCTCCTCAGAATAAAGAAGCGGTTCTTCCAATTTTTAAGGGAGGAGGGCAGATTGGTGAAGAGCCAGCAATGAGGCTTCGCCTGAAAGAACCAGTGCTCGTCGTCCTTTCGGTGAGTTAGCCTGTGCAGTTCGGCGAACACCTTAGCCATAGGTCTGATTCCCTTAGCTTGGCATAGGCCTCGGAAGGCTACTAAGATCCGCCATGAGTTAGGGTAAACTTGAGCAATGCACACTCGGTGAAGTTTTAGGACCTCCTTAAAGAAGTCATCCAGAGGGAACCGAAGACCGCCTTTAACTGTTCCTCGTATACCATAACCATGTCATTCTCTTCAAAGAAGTGATCGGCTCGGTGATCGCCTAAGAATCGCTCGCAATGCTGACAGGTGCCAGGGTATGTCATGACAGTCCTGTACATCCCAATCTCCACCGTTGATTTCACTTGTAAGGACGAGCCCGGGGCCCTTGGATCAAAGAGGAAGACGACAAGATCAGCTCCTTTTATGCCCAGCCCTCGGATCGCCCAGGTCAACGAAGTTTTGGACCGTCAGATTAGAAGGAGAAAAGGACAAGTATCCTGAGAATGATCTCGACCATTCGTCTTAATTCTCTTTAATTCCTGAGCCTCAGATCATGTCCTTTGAAATCCTGACCCTCCATCTCCCTCAAAATAAATCCTGACCCTTCATGGGGAGCACCCGATTCCTATAAATATCTGCATGAAAAACTGTTCAAGGGACGGGCAAAAAAAGAGAGGTAGTTATTATAGCGGAAGAACTCTGAAATTTCATTCAGTTTGTTACTCTGCTACTTAGAAGTGTTGATTAGAAAGACTTTTGAAACTAGTTTTCTGAAGTGTTTTCTTGAAAAGGATTCTGAATACTGGAACTCTACATTTTCAGTTTGTTCATTATCTGGTCACACTCTCACTTTCAGCCCTTTATCATCTCTGTTTTCATTCCCATTGTCCAAGCTCAACTTCATTCCACTCGGTTTTTATCTTAATTTGATTACATTTTAGCTAAGCACCCTTCAGTTCACGACGAACATCAGCCCTCAGGCTAATCAATCCGCTGTCTTATTACTATTTGTCACCCCGTAGTTATTTCAATAGATTTGGCTCCTTACGGGTAAGAGCTCATATTGCTGTTTTATTAAGTGTTTACGTTTACTTTTCGCACTTTCTTTGTTCTTCTTACGTATGCGATTTTCTCCAAGTTCATTTTGTGCAAAAGAACCCCAAAGAATGTTACTCTCGAGTTATCTCTTTAGTGATTAGTCCATCATTTTATTAATCTTCGTCATTTCTGAATGCATGTTTTCTAGCTCCTAGTAGCGTGTAAGTGGTTGGGTAAAACGTAGGTAACTGCAACTTAAGGGTCTCTTTTAAAAGAGAGAGCCTGAATAACACGTCAGGAAAATAGCCAAACTATTAGGCTGACGTAAATGGCAATTCGGCAAGATGCCATAAAGTGGAATAAAACCAAAGTAAACGAAACAGAATAGATCGGACATTAACAGGTATTGGTAAGATGACTACATGGAAGGTCGGTAAATCAAGTCTAGTATCCCCCGTTTAGTCACAAGGTATCAAGAAGCCTTATCCCCAGCATCTTTGAATGCCAGAATCCTTTGCTTTAGGCTCTTATGACATGTAGCTGAAATTAAAATTCGGGAGATTGGAAAAGTCCCTTTCAGGCTCCTGTTAATCTAAAAGAGATCGGAGGAGAGTTCTTATCCGGTCTCAACTCAAAATTTTAATAAACATTAAATAGAGATCGGAGGAGAGTTCTTATCCAGTCTCAACTCAAAATTTTAATAAACATTAAATAGAGATCGGAGGAGAGTTCTTATCCGGTCTCAACTCAAAATTTTAATAAACATTAAATAGAGATCGGAGGAGAGTTCTTATCCGGTCTCAACTCAAAATTTTTAATGATTTAAAAGAGATCGGAGGAGAGTTCTTATCCGGTCTCAACTCAGAATTTTAACAAATATTAAAGAGTTCGGAGAAGAGTTCTTATCCGATTCTTAAATTAAATTTTAATAAAATATTCCTTTCAAATAAAATTAACATACAACAGTAACTCACTAAGGTTGTCTCATTTACTTATGTATCTGGGTGATCCAAATTTAGTGAAAAATCAAATGTTCCTTTAGTCAAAAGGATTAACTTGTCCATTCAAGCCCTTCTAACTAATGCAAAATTAAATCTGCTTACCCTTATTAAGGGACGAGGTGGGGTGCCTAACACCTTCCCCACCCGTTTGCGGACCCCGAACCTAGAATCTCTGTCTTGAAGTGGTTTCATTTCAATCTATTTTCACAAATGGTTTTCTTTAGTTTACCTCAAAACTAAGGTGGCGACTCCTCACTCTTTCCCACTTCGGTGAGGGTTCGTTCAGGCGACCGCAAAAACACCTTGCGACAACAGTGATGGGTGACCTTCTCGGGAATGACTGCAAAGTCATTTTAAACTCAAATTTCGAACCATAAAATGTGACGCCACGGTCCTTAGGACCATTACGAACACAGTGAAAAAGAAAAAATCACGAAAAAGAACTATTAAGCCAGTCAAATAATTAGGTGAGGGAGCCGGAAGAAATATTGAATTATTTGCAAACCGGGTTGAACTGGCGAGGGGCAATTTGGTCAATTGACCCCGAGAGCTGACTCCTGACCTAACTATCAAATAAAATCGGAGAAAAGAAAATTCCAGAATCAAAAATTAAATTAAAGAACTAATAGAAAAATAAATAGAAAAAAAAAGAAAAGTAAAAAAGGTATTACATCATGGATGACATCAATTATGATGTCATAATTGAAATTCAATTTCCTACCAATTTTGACTAAGTTAAAGCCATAACTAAAGACTAAAATAACAAAAAAAAAAAAAAGAAAAGAAAACAATCTTCTTCTTCCCTAATCCCTTGTGCCGCCCCACCTCTCCCATCCTCTCCATTTAAGAACTCCATGAAAGCTTGGGCAAAGCTTGAGTTCATTCACCTAAACCCTAAATTCCCCAAAAATTCTCCATAACAACTTGTTATTTTCACTTGATGAGGCATTAGAAGAAGGAAATAAACAAGAAAAGGAAAAGAAGTGAAGAATTGAATGTCAAGTGGAGATATGTAAATTAACTTGAAAATTTTAGCTTAATTGTTGTGTTTGTAGCTTAATGAACCAAGAAAGCTACTTAAAATGAAAAGAAAACAATTGATGAGGGATTATATATGAATTCTGCCAGCAGTAGATTAGGGATTAAATGGGTGATTTTGATGTAAATTATGAATCAGTTAAGTGTGAATGAGTGTATCAATAACACATATACATTTAGAATTCAACAAATGCAATAATTTAGTGGGATAGGGTTTGGACCTAGGGTTTTGGGAGGCAAAATTGTGAGAAATTGGTAAATGATGTCTTTGACCTAATGTGAAGTGAAAAATGGTCATTTGTGACCAAATGAGTTGTGTTGGAATGGTTGGAGTTCGGGCCAAATTCGGATGGAGTATGGTCATGCTGCTGGCAGCATGACCACATTTCCTTTGAGAGATCAAAAATGAAATTTTACAAGTCCAATTGGCATAGGACTAATTGGGGATGAAAATAGATACTAAATGACACAATTTTCATTTAGGAAGCATGCCCAAAAAATGACTAAAACCTAGTGAACAAATTGACCAAAGTTGGAAAATTACAGGCTGCCCTGTACAAACTGACCAAATGAACAATATTTGTTCATTTGGTCATAACTTGAGCTAGGAAGGTCTAAATGACCTGAAATTTTACCAGTGATTAGATGAGATATAGACCTAAAACTCTCATGAAGAACACAAACCCAAATTCTGCCAGCAACCAAGTCATTTGACCACCCCAAGTTAGTGACCCAAAACTGCCTGCACTAAAAATTGCCCAGAATTCTGGGTTGTGTCCAATTCGGCAGCCATGGTTCAAATGCTATAACTTGAGCTACAAAAATCCAATTGGAGTGATTCAAAAAGGAGAATAAACTTAAGACAATAGGGAACATTTTCTATGAAGGAAGTTATGTCAAATTCTAACAGAAAAGTGACCAATGGAACAGTGCAATCTTAGACTCTAAAACTGAAAATTATCAAATTTACCTAAAAGACTTAGAATTTGAATAAACAACCAAAACTAACAAATTTAGTGACCAAAATGTGATATGTGGGTGAAGTTGGAATTCCCATACCTATTAAACCTTAGAAAGTTAATAATTTGACTTGAATAGTGTAGTGAATAGTAACCCAAAACACAAAAATTATAAAACGTCGAGTTTAGCACATTAGAGCTAGTTAAAAGTGAAGTTAAATTTATTTTTGGATTTATGCTAAGTTATGGTACTGAAACACTGTGAAATTGTGTGTTTCAGCTGAAAAAGACTTGGCAGGTCTGAAAGACTGAGTCAAGGCCTAGAGGCGACTCATGTCAGGTTTGTGCACAATAAACCCTATTTAAGCATTTTATCCTTGAAAAAAATTTGATTTAGTACGCATTATGAGTTTAAGAACTTTTGTGTTGCCACTTTGTGATGAAATTGTAACTTTGGAAATTGATTTGATTTTTGTATGCAATATTTGAATAAAATGTTTGAAATGGATTTCTGATTTACACTTAGCATGACAGTGCCCTATTATTCCTCCTCCATTTATGGGGTGAGATCGATTATTTTCCTCCCTCTCTAGTTTACCAGTGAGGTTGTAGATCGATGAGTACTCATTAGCTAGCTAGCCACCTCCCTCATTGATTTCGATTAGTGAGGTTGTAAATTGCTTTGTCGTGGTGTACAACGCGGCATTAATCGGAAATTTTGTGTCATGGCTTAAGTTATGTATGACTTGGCAACACTGTGTTTATTAAATTATTTGACTAAATTGTGTTATTATGAGTTTTGATAATTTGTGAAATGTGATTGAGAAATATTTAAATTGTGTTTTGTTAATGAATAATTTATGTATTGTATTTAAAATTTTTATTGTGCACCACTGAGTATTTTTATACTCAGCGATAGCTTATTTTGCTGTCGCAGATAAGAGCAAGGAGAAAGCAGCAGAGTGAGCTGCTATTGAATTGAGGACCACCCTGATATTTTTGTACAGGTATTGTTTTATACCCTTGTAGTTATTTTGATGTAAATATTGTAATGTTTTATGTATCAATGTAAAGTTGAGTAGTTGTATAATAAATTATAATAATATTATTTTTGGAACTTCTCTTTGTAAATTAAGATTTGTATTTGTGAATTTCATACTTTATACACTGTGAATGAAGTCATGAAATATTTTGAGATGATAAACTTTGATTTGATTGTGGAATTATTTTGAAGTAAATTGAATTGTGTTGATTTGAGATTATTTGGAGGTTGGGAGTTGAGAAAATTATTGGAAGTGTTTTTCACAGGTTTTTGAAGAATTGTTTTCTCAAAATATAGACGGAACTCTGTCAAAATTTTTATAAAATTTGCGGAAAAATTAAAATGGACAAAAATTTTTACTAGTATTTAAACTTTGAATAAACAATTTTAATTCTTACCAAAATGCTCACCACTTCCAAAATATAAAAAAATTGTTTTAAAATCCCTTATAAGGTACTTAATGAGTTACCGGTACGTGAAGTTCGGTAGTTCATTAGGTAGTCTACGGGATCATGTTATGCCTTACAGAGGGGTAAGGTGTGACATATTATCTATCAATGATTATTTCTGTGGGCAGTACTGCAATATGTAGTCCCTAATTAGTATACCAATCAATTCATGCTATATAAATAAGTCAAAGTATACTTTGGGCAAATTAGTATTATTAATTACTTATGATCTTATCATTTCATGTCATGGTCATGTCATGCACTATTAGTGCTTTATAGTAGTTTCATGTCAATTTATAGTGGGAAAATAAGTTCCCCTTTCATGTTCATGTAACTTATGCATTTAGCAATTCATATAGGTAATTTACATGTCATGTATCAAATAATATCTTGAACATTTCTTTAGGTCCAGATTTGGTGTCTTATCTTCTCTTAGCAAATTGTCCAAGATGTGGCCACTGTTTGGCTACACTTCCTTCATGGAAGTTGTCTCTCTATGTCTTGTCTTTGTTTTCCTTTTTGAATCATGTCGTTTAGAGTTTTAGAACTCAAGTTATGATCAAATAATCAAAACTGGTTCCTTAACTCACTCAAGTTCCAGAACTAGGCAGATTCTGGAGTTAATTTTTCCTAATTATTTAGACATATTACAGCTACTTTTAGGCCTAATGTTCTTCATAGAAGTTGTTATCCTATGTTTTATGATTACTCAAAATTTTGAATTATAATTTTTCAGATCTTGTAGAATTAATTATAGTAAATTAACTGGCCTGGACTTAGGTACCCTGTGTCTATAGGATTCCAGGTTTAGGTCAGTAGTTTTCACTCCCATTTTAGGGTTCTTACACTCAAATTTTGAGAAAAGTTTCTAAATCAAAGTTGAAGCCCTATCTCTTAGGTTTCCAGAACAGTTTGAATCATTCCATTTGGGATTTCCTAGTAAAAGTTATGATATAAATTCTGTTCTAGGATCAAGTGGTAGTTAAGGCAAATTCTAGGATTTGGTGTACTAACTTGTTCTAACAATTTGACTTAGTTCCATTGGGTTCTGGGTTTTGGTCCAAACACTAATGTTGTAGATCTATGTCTCATAAAAATTTTAGCATTGATTTCATTGCATTTGCAATTTTGTAAAACAAGTTATTGCATTTTTGCCAAAACTGATCGGGTAAGCCTATGTCCAACAGCTTCTGGGCAGATTGGTTTTGGACAGTTTTGTTGATCTAAATTGTGCTAACAATTTAACTTGGCTAGAGGTAGATCTGGGTTCTATGTTCTTCATGAAAAATGTGCTCCTATGGCTAACATTTCCAATGGTTCAAGAATCAGGTCATTCTGACCTTCCTAGTGTATGTTATGGACATCTGAACATTTACTGTTCATTTGGTCATTTTTCCAAGTCCAAATTAGGGTTACCCGAATTCAAGTCAATTTTAAGCCAGGTTAGGGACAGTTTTTGGGCATGGTTTCTTCATGAAAAATGAGGCATTATGATCCTAATTTCATCTCCAATTGGCCTCATATCAATTAAAGCAATACAACTCTATTTATGGTTCAAAAATCTCACTGGACTCATAGGTCCAAATTTCCTACAAGAGAAATTGCACTCCCAATTTCAAATTCTCTCAACTCCCAAACTTTATTTCACATTCATAGCACGTCAAATGATCAACAATTCATCTCAACATGCACAATTTCAAGCCATAATGCAAAAGTACCAAAACTAGGTCAAAACCCTAACTCAATATTCCCAACTCCATACAAATTCAATACAATTTCACTTCCAATTTATATAAACTCATCAATCAACATCACTAAGCTAATTTATATCAATTAAAAGCATCAAGTCCCACTTTATATCATGGCTGTCAAAAATCAAATTTCTACATACTCCAAGTTTTCTTTTAATTTCATAAAATTTACACTTAAAATAACATGCCTAAGCTAGTTAAAGAAGAAAGAAACTTGTTTAGGCACTAACCTCTTATGAGCACTTCTTGGACTTGTTAAACTTCAAAATTTCCACTTCTTGTTGCTACTAGTGAATTCCCCAAGGCTTAAAAGTGAGTTTTAATGAAGGGACTATGAGATTTTATGGAGAGAATTGATGGGTTTGGAAGCTTGAATGGAAGAGCTTCAATGGAGATTTGGAAGGGAGTGGTTCGGCCATAAAAAAGAGGAAGGAAGAAGATAAGTGCTTTTTAATTAATTTAACCCATTTTTATGTCTTCTTTATCTCTTGTAAATTTCCCATTGGCTAATAATTTAAATGATGTCATTATGACATCATGCCCATGTAATATATATTTTATTTCATTTTCTTTTCTCTTCTTTTCCCATTTCTATTATATAATTAATAATTTAATTTATTTGGTGTGTTTAATCTCCCTTATTTTAATTGAAATTTAGGTCAAAATTCAACTCTAGGTTAAAATGACCAAAATGCCCTTCACTAGGCTCATCAGTCATTTTTGGTCTATATCGATTAACTAATTTTCCTGAATTTTTTTAAACATTTTTAATATCATTTAATCTTCATAAATCCTCTAATTTAATCCTGAAAATTATTTCCTAGGGTTCCTCACGGATCTAGGGTCAGTAACTGTCTTTACAGTCGCTTTCCGGTATGGTCACCCATCGCCGTGACCCTGGCTCGTTTAACCGAGTTGCACTTTGCTTGTTTTATTTTTCCTTCATTTTTCTTAGTCTTTATTCAGTCAATTTATGCCTCCTTACTCTAGTTTGAGTGTAGTTTCAGATATTCTAGCTGTCCGAATAGACATTAGTCATCGGAACAGTAGAATGTATAGATTACCTAAAGTGAGGGCGTTACACACACACACACACTTATATATATATATATATATATATATAAATTATGAATTTCAAAATAAATAAATAAACTTCAAATTAAAATCTTTTCACTCTTTATTTGAAAAAAAAAACCATTAAAAAAACCCAAATAGATTACCCTTTCTCATTGACTCCAATCATTAACTAGATAAAAACTGTAACGACTAATATTTTTATTTTAGCCAATGCTATTTGCAAAAGAAAACAAATGCATCTTTTAAAGAATGGCAATGAATTAATTTTAGGCCATGCAAACGTGGACTTTTCCCTTTTGTCAAAACTAGATCAATTCGTAATTTTATCAATCAGGTCATCAATCTTTTCACTTACACTATTCAAACAACCAAGCTACTACACAAAAAATTACCTTGATGAATTTTCTATACATTTTATTTTTGTTTTAAAAAAAAGTATATAGAATGATATATAAGTGTAGAGAAGAAATATTTTTTTTTATCTTGAAAATGAAAACATAATTTTTTATTTTTTTATTAATAAAAGAGAATCAACAAATGCTAGAGAGAAATTGTAGAAGGAGAGAATAGTGTAAAATGGAGGGAAACTTTATCTCCAAAAACATGAAGGAAAAATAAGGCATTTCATATTATTGAGAACCCATTGATCCACATTAAATATGGATCAAGTTGATTCCACAATCAAGGTCCATTAAAAAAATCTATAAGAAAAATAAATATAAGAGTATATGACACATACCTGGTATTGAGATTCTTGAGTTAAAGCATTATTTAAAGCCTCTCCACAACCTTTGCCAGCCCTCTACCTCGACCATGACCACGAACAACCTGAGTACGTCTTGTTTCATATGTAGATCTAAAATGATTATCCCATGGACTTCTTCGACTGGATGCAATACTTGGATTTCGAACAATCCTTGTTTGAGTTTGTAAATCTCCATCGCCATAACCCAGAGCATCACCATTTAGGTTGTCATTGGCATCATTGGATCAACTATTACAGTTGATAAAATTCTAACTTCAGATTCCCTAGACGTGCCTTCATATGTTCAAGCCTGGAAATACTTTCCATAGCCATATCTGCAGATTTATTTAAAATCTTGTCAATTTCCTTGAATTTTTTATATTCATCGGTCATATGAGGGTACCTTGTATAATAAAAAAACTTGTTGTGCCTACGGTAGACATCTTTCCTCCATTTCCTTAACACATATCTCTCATGAATTTGCCTTATATCTTCAAGGCTAATAACCTTCAATATATGAGCACACAATATGCCTTTTGATTAAAATTTTCTATATTTGCATTTGAACACAGAGCCTTTTTCATTGTAAAGAATACTATAAATATGTTCCTTCACATATCAGTTATTCATCAAACTTCTTTCTAGAATTTTATGCTATTCAATACCTGGCTCGACAAATTCTTCATCACCTTCATTAACATCTTCACTTGTAATAAGTTGATACACATCCTAATACCAAATTCACTTGATCTCGTTCTGAACCTATTTAAATATGCCAGAAGTGTAGGCCTTTTGAAATTGTCCTTGTCATTGAAAATCTGAAAAAAAAATTCACAATTGTATTTTTGGATCTGAAATTAGTAAAGAACTCTTTTCTAACCTTATCTAGTAATGCAATCTCGTATTGCTCAACAAATTGCTTTAGAGTGCTCATGGAGTTAACATACCCATCAAAGTAAGCATGCATACCCTCGCTTCTATGAGTTGATAGCATTCCAGCCTAAAAGATGTGGTTGACATAAACTAGAACCCAAAATTGTCTTTTATTATACAGCTTCAACAACCATTCATTATCTTCCAAATTGTACTTCATGAGGAATTCATGCCAATTTCTCTCAAACATTGCAGAACTTAGGCTGTCATATACAAGTGCAATAAACTCCTCCCTTGCCTTGTCATACTTTTGAACTCCCCTCAGCTTCTCAGGAACCTTATAGAGTATGTGCCACATACAAAACTTGTGAGTTATATTGGGCATAACTTCCCTTATTATGCTTTTATGCTCTCACATTGATCTGTCATGGTTACATTCGGAGCACGACCACCCATAGCTACAAGCCACATACTAAAAACCCATTTAAAAGTCTTAGCATTCTCATGAAAAATAAGTACACTACCTAGTAGAATTGATTGGCCGTGATGATTAACCCCAACAATGCTTGCAAATGACATTCTATAATGATTGACAAGGTATATTGTATTAATGCCTACAACATCTCAAAACTCTTCATAAGTAGTAATGCTCTAAGAATGTACCCAAAACACATTAGTAAGCCTCTAATCCTCATCTGTATCAATCATGTGAAAAAAATTTGCATTCTATCATTGCATTCTTAAAAACATCCTATTTATGTAATCAACATCTCCATTGCTAAGCTTCAACCTTATTGTTCTGTCAAGAAAATGAGACAATCCCTTGGGAGACAACTTAACTTCTCAGGACCCCCGGCTTGCACTTCTAGAAGAGTAACACTTTTGCTTGGGCTTATTCTAGCAATTTCATGTGCTTCAAGCCTTCTTTTTATGGCTAAAGGTAAACTTCTGTGCACCTGTATGAACCTGAACATAGTAGGGTCCTACTCATGGTTATGTTAGGTTTGCAATTTTGTCACTTGCCAAAAACCATTACTTCTTTAAATTTTTATTCTCTTCAATGTAGATTTTGCATAAGATTTTCTTCCCCTATTACAACTGATTGTTTGGTATTTATGCACATTGCTATTGCCTTTCGAAGTAGACTTCATAGCCATACTAAAGCCTCTCTCCTTAGTATAAGAAATGTATACATCAAATAGAATGTCAATACTAGCATAATACATGCCAACACCTGGAGCTCTATCATGGTTTACTAGCTCAGTTTGTCGATTCTTATCATGAATTACATAAATCTAATTGCCATTGCCATTGCTAACTTCACTTACTTGAGATTCCTTTGCTGCTTCATTTTCTTCGGGATATTCTTCCATTATCTCAATTTAATCTCCATTTTCATATTGACCATAACTTAACTCATCTCCATTTGCACCTTCATTTACAAATTTGGCTTTGGCTCCATCCAAAAATATCAACAAGAACATGTCTAACTACACTACTATTGCTTAGGTCCATTTGATCTTCAAGACTCCTGTTGTTCATCTAGCCAGTTTCATCCTTATGTCTACTCCTGTTGCTTTGGCCAAATTGATCAACAAATCCGCTATTGTTGCTACTGCTGATTGATTCTTCCATTTGTGGAAGATGGAGAAAATGTGTAGAAGAAAAGAACAGGGTTTGTAAAGATGTGTTTTCTTCAATGTGTGTAGAGAAAATAAGTGTAGAGAATAAGTTTTTTTTTTTTTTTTTAATCTTGAAAATGAAAACATAATTTATTATTGTTTGCTAAAATAAAGAGAATGTAGTTGAAGATAAATTGTTGAAGGAGAGAAGAGTGTAAGATGGAGAGAAACTTTGCCTCCAAAACTATTAAGGGTAAATAAGACATTCTATATTGCTGGAAACTTTTGATCCATATTAAATATGGATTAACTTGATTCCTCAATTATGATCCCATTTATAAAACACTGGCAATTATAAAATTATTTTATAATAATAATTTTTTCATAATAAATTTCACTTTATAATTTTTTATTTTCATTTTCATTGACTTAATCTAAAAATAATAAATACACATATAATATAAATATCATGAAAAACAAAAAATTATCATATTATCATAATAATAATAATAATTAATATATTATAATAATATTATATTATGTAAAAAATAATATATAAAAATATAAAAAACATGCACTACATATTAAAAAAAAATAGTATTTTTAATGGCTTTAGTGATGATTAACAGAATAATAAATATACCTTAAATTTAAATACTGTGTCGTTGTCATTCAAGAGTAAGAAAATTAAATTCCCCAAAAAAAAGAACAAGCTTTTGAATAAAAAAATTCTTTTTATAAAGTTAGGATCATTCATGTGTAACGTGAAGCTGTATCTGTGCAGATTGATTAGCCTCGTTTGCTCTTTAGTGTTCTCATGTTCTTCTGGTGGTCTGTTTTTCTGTTTACTTAGTGATTTTCGTGGGGATACTTATTCTCTTATAAAAAAAGCTTTATTTAATTTATTATTTGAGTGGTTTCTTAAACGTTAAGACCCATGGAAAAAGTTCGCGTGCGAATGAGAGAGAATCAGATTCTCAGTGCTTAACACTGGAGACGATTAATGGGCCCGCTACATTTTTTAGGCCCACGTACGCCCTGGCTATTTATCATGCATATTGGAGTCAAGGAAGGCGCCAATCACAGGGAGCGTCTATTGTTATCATTTTCTCTTCCTCCTACTTTGATATTTTCTTCCTCTTTTCTCTCTCACAACACATACCTTAAAATATGGCCGATCAGCTCACCGACGACCAGATCTCTGAGTTCAAGGAAGCCTTCAGCCTCTTTGATAAAGATGGCGATGGTATTTTTCCTCAAATCTCTCTTTATTTTATCACATCTGTTCTTGCTTTGTGATCTGTTTTCTTAGATTTGATTTTTTGGTCTATGCCCTGCTACTTTGATTTTGTTTAGGACAATGAGCTCGATAAAAGCTTGTTTCTGCACAGTTATTAATTTAAAAAAAAAGCTGACTTTGAGCATGATTTTGAAACTCTTTTAATAAATTAGTCGATTTTAAACTCGTTAATATTCGATTTGAGTATAATTGCGATCTGGGTCTTTGGTGAACTCGTAAATCGGCTCACTAATAGTTCATTTTTAAGCTTGATATCTGGATCATATAATAGCTCATTTAGAGGCTAGTGAAAAACCTTTTTTTATATAATTTCGTATTTATTAATGATTTATTTATGGCAATATAATTTAATTAAAGGTTATTATAATTATCAATTTAGTTTTTTTTATTTTTTATTTTTTATTTGGCCTATCATTGCTTCGAATTTTAGGTAAAATTTAACAAAAGTAATGCAAAATTAAGATAATAATTAATAAAATTAAGTATAAGTTTCTTTAAGGAATTTGGATCATTAAACTTAATAATGAGTCAAGCTCGGGCTTGATAAATAAGCTAAATATGAGTCGAGCTTGCAGGTTTGATAAATGAGCAAAATGTGAACTGATCTTGCAGGTTTGATAGATGAGCTACTTGTGAGAGCTTGAGTCTAATAAAATTTAAAATGAGCTGAACCTGAGCTTGAGCACAATGAAAATCTTATCGGAGCCTGAGTTCCTAAAAATTTATAGCCCTAATTGAGCTACGCCATCATTATTGTTTGTGTTCAATATGTGATTTCTTGATTATGGTATGAGGTTTATGATGCCATTTGTGTGGATTTCCATGAGGATTCATTGTTATCCTATAATCTCCCACACCCTTTTGTGTATTCTGATTGTGTTGATTTCATTTATTGAGAGATTTGTCTGGAGTAGATCATTTTATTTATGTTATGTGGAAAAATGATGGATTTGGAAATAGATGCCTATTCAACTAGCTCTCTGTGTTTTAAGAGATTGATGGGATTGCGGGGATAATTTTGAGGGAATAATAGGAGTCACTTTCATACAAGTGTAAATGTTTATTTTTCATTTTAGTTAAATTATATATGCAATTGTATAGCATATAGTCATATCTTTGCTGTACTTAAGTTTTCTTGACAGCTTATATAGAATGAATGTTTGCATTGGTTCCATTGAATTATTGCATTTTAATGGTGATTTTGTAATAATAAATGATTGTGTTGTGCGTATATACTTGTTTTCTTGGCTTTGTTGCTGTTAAATGTCTTTGTTTCCTGTTTAACTTACAACTTCTTCTTTTTTGAGTTTAAAGTTTTGACACTGATATCCATGGTCATGTTCCCAGTTTCTAAGTTCAAATATTCACCTTATTGCCATCTCATTGAATATTGGAGCATTACAAACTAGTTATTGTGGAGGTTTTATTATAAACACAAAGTTACTGGTGATATTTCTTAGTCCATGGAATGTTGGCAGGACATTTCCAATAGTTTCACTAGATATGCTTGGTTACTTGTATTGCTGGCTGTGTGTCTATTGCAATGGTTTTTGATTTTATTGCAGGCTGCATTACTACTAAGGAACTTGGGACTGTAATGCGTTCACTAGGCCAGAACCCAACTGAAGCAGAGCTCCAGGACATGATAAATGAGGTTGATGCTGATGGGAATGGCACTATTGATTTCCCAGAGTTCCTTAATCTGATGGCCCGCAAGATGAAGGACACTGATTCTGAGGAGGAGCTCAAGGAAGCTTTTCGGGTTTTTGATAAGGATCAGAACGGTTTCATTTCTGCTGCTGAGCTTCGCCATGTCATGACAAATCTTGGCGAGAAGCTGACAGATGAGGAGGTTGATGAGATGATTCGTGAGGCAGATGTGGATGGTGATGGCCAAATCAACTATGAAGAGTTTGTCAAAGTCATGATGGCCAAGTAAGGACAAATCAATTAAAACTAAAATTAAAAAGCTCAAAAAGGAGGAAAAAAAGGAAACAGGGCAGATAAGTTTGATAAGAAAAATTCTATTTCCCTTTAGGAGATCTTCATTTCGTGTTATTAGCTTTGGTTGGGTTGTCTGTTTCTTGTTTGCATCATTTTGTGGCACATTTCATTACTATCTACTTGTTTGCTCTGTTTCCTGTCAGTAGCTTGGCTTGTTAGTTTCTCTATTCTATTGTTTTTATTTTATATCTACCTTGGTATTATGAACCTAGAACAATCGGGATGATCAGATGTTTTTGCTTGTGAATGACTAATTTTGTTGATATTCTAAATTTTAGTCACTTTTAGTTTTATATATTCATCTTTCTAATGGTAGCATGAATTTATTATGTGCTCCATTGTTGAGCATGAATTCTTTATATCTTAATTACTTGAAATGGTTGCCACGGCATTGGAAATAGGATCAATACTTGGGTTGTCAATCTAGCTGCTCATGCTTATTTGCATCTGCAACTAGACAACCCTCTTCCCCTGGGCCAACAGAAGATGCAGTGCATGTGTATTTACTCTGGCAACCATTTATTAATTTTTTTCCCTCTCATTTCTAATTATATATAAATATAATTCGTAGCTAGCTTCAGTTTTTGAGAAGATAGAGCATACGCAGCCTGCATAGGTTTTTGGCCACTCTTAAATTTTTTTTAAATAGTTTTTTTTTTTGTTATTTTTATTGATTTTAATTTTAATATTATTAGTATTTGAGACTTGATGAACTGAATGTTCTGATACTTGGGCTAGACCGAATGATAGTCTTTTTCTTAGATCCATGGATGTTGTCATAAGACATTGCGTGGTTGTTAGCTGGCTGATGCCTAGGAAGAAATCCATATTTCATCTTAATGACACTCTTAGAACCAGGACTAGGAGTTAACCTATGAGTGGAAAATCAATATATTCAGTTTGATTGGAAGAAATGGTGAGGAAGAAAAAAGGCTAATCGCTGAATTGCTGTCGTATCATTTATTTATTTAATTTTTCCCATCTGAATTTTATCATAGAACTCTTGCCTATACAGGCGTATACACCATAATATAAGAAAAGTCATTGAGTATGATTTCTTGATCTTTATTATATATTGGATAGAAAGCATGAATTGCCTACAAGTTGTGGCGGATTCTCTCTTGATTTCTTGTCCAAGTGGGAGCTTTGGAAGAGGAACTTTATTTGGTTCTTACTTGCCTTTACCCTTTAGAATCCAATCCTTTTGGAAAACTCTCTTCTTCGTTGGGGTCATTTTTTTTTTAATGTTGAACCAACCATGAATCCTAACCATTAATCATAATGAGATCTGCAATAATCATCACTTAGGATGTAGTTACATGTTATATATTCTTAGAAGGAAGCATCTAAGAGAGTGGAGCACTATTTTCATATGTTCCAGAGTATGCTATAATATTTCGAGAGAACATAGTTGTCCAGAATCTGCTTTATTAGGAGTCTTTTTCAGGCATAAATGAAAGAAATTTGGGTTTGCGAAAACAAATGTGCTAAAAAATTTTGTGATCTTTGCTATTTATTAACTGAAGAAATTATCTTATAAAATCAAACGAAGGCCTAAAGCCTTCGCGTACTATAAAATGCCCATAAAAAAAACACCCTCAGGAGCTTTTTTTATCTTTAGTCAAATTAAATAAAAAAAGCTTTTAAATAAATATAATCACACGAAAATCATTACAACAAAATTTTCTTTACATGTCTGCTCTATCTTGGTGAAAATGGGAATTACAATAAAGCTAGGCGCCTTTGTTTAAAAAAGAAGCTGATAAATGATATGGTTATTGTATAAACACAGAGAAGCAAAGAAGAGGAAAGAGAGGAGTGAAGAGAGGAGCCATGGTAACTCCAAGCAAGCCAAAAGTAATGGAAAGACGCGTCGTAAAGGATATGTGGTTCGCAAATGTTTTATCCTCTGATGTTGCTAACATTTCGTCCAGACTTGCCCTTATCTATAGAATCAATTGTAGACTACTTTTTTTTTTTTTTTTTAATAATCCCTTTTAAGGAATAATGTCTTAAATGATGTACATATATGGTACTGATACCACTACAAAAAATAATTATCAGATTAATACTTGAAGGAATTTAGTGCACTCATGAGGGTCAATCCAATTCTTTGTGCACTTGACAGAGAAATAAAATGACAATAATAATATATATGGACTCAATGATTCTCCATGAATATGTATATATAGAAGGATATAATGGTTTAATATACATATATATATATATATATATATATATATATATATTATAGAAATCTAGAATTTGGAAATCGTTTTTCATGAAACACAGCCTCCATGAAGATTAAGCCGCTGGTGCTACTGGCCAGTATGTGCCTCTTGCGTGCGCCTGTGACTGTTTGCGTGGCTGAGGACATCATTCTCCAGTGGTCTGGAGTCTTGATTGGCGGTATGGAGAGCCACCTGGAACGTTGCACGTAGGAGGCAAGCCGTGTATTGGCTTGGCCAAGCGTGGTTGCTGGCGTCGGCCGGTGCTGTTGCTAGCCTCGCCGTAGTCGGAGATGCTCGGTGCTTGGCTCTCCAAGGGCTGTTGGTTTACGTTCCTAAGGGTGAAGGGCTACTGGTTCATCGTGAACCATGAGGAGGAGGAAGAATGCCATCTCATGGCTGCCCTTAGTTTTCGAAGATATTATTAAACTGCCATTATGATGCCCCTGGTCTTAATTTTTGCAATATTTATTATTATGCCATCGTTTTTGTTTTGCCTTGGATTTTCTATGAAATTCACTAAAATGCCATTTGACTTGTGCTTTTTGACTGAATAAAATTACAGATTTAATTGTAATTCAAATAAAATTATGATTTTAATACCACTTAAATTAGAAATCAGATTAAATTGTTAATTCAATTTAAATTTGTAATTTTAATTCTAGTAAAAAAGGGGTATTAGTGAAATTGTTTATTTTAAATTAATTTTAAAAAAATTGTTTTCTGAAATTAATACATGGTGGCATGTAATTATTCGGCATTAAAATTAATTTTTTAAAATTCTATATTAATTTTAGAAATTAGTTTCTAAAATTAATTGAAGGCAAATAAATTGAGACTGAATTAAATTATTTAATTCAATATTATTTTAGCAAATTTGTTTTCTAAAATTAATGGCATCTAGGAAACTAATTTTATGAATTCAATTAAGATCAGTTTTAATTGATTTCATCAAAATTAATTGTGGTAATTCTCAAAATGTTTTGGAATCAGTATTCTTAATATTATTAGAAAATAGAATTAAAAGTGTTTAATTCATTTAATTTTTAGCAAAAGAGTTTTCTAAAATTATAGGGGAAAACTAAAATTAATATTTTGATGAATTTAATTAAAATTATTTTTAATTGACTTTATTGAAAATTAATTAATTTTAACTTCTAAATTTGTTTTAGAATTTTATATCTCTAATTAGATTAGAGATTGAATTTAATTCTTTATTTGATGAGAACATATATATGATATGGATATGAAATTTTAGTTGTTTTATTTCACTTGTGGTATTACAAATATATATATTTTTGTAGATATTTTTGCAAAGTTATTTATATGTAAATAATGATGCAGACAAGATGTATGTGTGTGTTATTGATTATTTCAGTATTAGAATATATTATTGTTTAATCTTTAATTTGAGTAATTTAAGATTATAATTCTTTACATAATTAATTACGTTAACTTTAGTGTACATTAGAATTTTAGATAATAATTAGAAACTTACTGAACTTTCGATTCAAAATCTAATGTGAATTAAGTATCAGCATAATTAATTATTGTATAGGATATTTACATATATGAATTTAGACTTCATTGTATATTGTCTCATATTAATTTATATCTATATATCAATATGAAAATCTAATATATCCTAGACGAGTAAGAAACTCTTAATTTGTCTATCACCTATTGGGGTGATATATCGCATTTGTCCTTAATTGAGTTCCATTCAAATTAGTTACTATAGCTCCATATGTGTATGGACTAATAGAAAACCCGACTAAAGTATTCTTTGAAACCTTAGGGGCATGTTGTTTTTGTTCGTAATCCTTCTTATAAATATGGGAAATTAGATCTAAGGGGAAGAAAATGTATGTTTATAAGATACTCAAAACAATCAAAAGGACATGTATTTATTGGTGAACAAGATAGTGATGCGGTAATTGAATTTAAATCACAATATGTCATATTCTTAGAAAATGATTTTCCTCAACAGGGTGAGATAGGTTAAGATCTCTCTTTATATAAAATTGTAGGCTAGACCACTTCTGCTTTACAAATCTAAATGGATTCTTTTCCTAGTGGGAGTATTTCAACTAACCATAAAACAAGTTTCAGTTGCCATTGAAATACATGTAGTGAATCCATCATATATTGTTGGTTTCAGTGAGAGTAACATAAACATTAATAAGTCAATTTATCAATGTTAATAAGTCAACTAACAATATTGTTCCACATCGTCATTTTGAGATTGAAGGGGAAGTATTTATAGTTACTCCATAAGATAAAGAAAGAGGTGATTATAAGTACATCCCTCATGTGCCCAACCAAAGATAAATGGATCAAGGAAATGAAAGAAGGGATGGATCATATGAAATCAAACCAAGTATGGGAATTGGTTGATTTAACAAAAGGGATGGATTATATCTTCTATGTTGTTGGGCTTATTTATAGACATCAATATCCAATCCAGGACATCAACATTGGAAAGCAATTAAGAGAATACTAAGGTGTCTAAAAGCATATTGATACTATACATAATTTTTTTAGAGACATGGTTACAAGAAGAAAGATAAACATAAAGTACATAGGTATGTATGATAAGTTAACCTACTATAAAAAATGTTTACAATAGGCATGTTAAAGCTTTATGTTTGCATAGATGTTCTTAATTTACTTGTAATTTTTCCAAACATGTTTATGTGCCTAAGTTATTTTGTTGGTTCATATACATATGTGAGTATATATGTTTGGAACATATACTAAAACTTGAGAAATATGTTGGATAGATAAAAAGATTGATCTTTTCTTATAGGCAATCGACTTCATAACTATAGTGGTGGATGGAGGTGAGATAATTATAAGCTTATTATTATTATTATTATTATTATTATTATTATTATTATTATTATTATTATTATGTGAAAATAATAAGGAGCTCAAATTTTATAACGTGAAATATCACCTCGGCAAAGAGATAAAGAACTAAGGTCATTGTAAGCTAAGTAATTGCATTGACCAAATGTGATTTGAGTCACATTATTTGTCTTGAACATCATATGTGAGTTCTAATGTGAGAGTAGACAAGTGAACTCAAAGTTAGACATTGAGGTGTCTGAACTATCATCTATATGGGTTCTGAACTATCATCTGTATGGTATTTAATAAGACATACACTTCGTGGGAAATGAGTAAATACAATAACTTGTGATTCATACCACATGTGCAAAGTGTGATCTCTACTTGATACCATGTGAGACTGTAGAGATTATAAGTAATTTTTACCTAGTATCCTTATGACCCCAATAAATTATATTTATATTTGTGATAAAGACATAATTATGAATTCAGGATATATGAATGAGATCGAAAGAGATTTGATGTGATAAATGATCTAGGTTGCTGTATACTGTATCTACTCTAACCTCTATTAATCGAGATATTATATTAACCTAATAGGTATATAACAAGTGAGCTCTCGAAGTATGCACTGGTCACACGGTCTATTTGTGAAGTATGAAATTACAGAAATTAAAGTTGGAGTTGATCCATCATGTGCTAGTGGGAGATGAAGGGAATTGGTACACCCATAAGGGTTAACCCAATTCCTTGTACACTTTGACTTTGGTCGAAGAAACAAAAGGACAATAATAATATATATGGAAGGACATAATGGTTCTCCATGGACATGAATATATGGAAGGACACAGTGGTTCTCCATGGATATGTATATATGGAAGGACATAATAGTTCACCATGGACAAGCATATATATGCGTGAGTGTGTGCGAAGCCAAATATTCTAATGGCTATACATATTCAAAAAATGTGTGTATGATGTGAGTGTCTTTTTGTTAGCAAAGAGTAGAAGTAAAATCACTGAGAAAAAAATGCAACAAGTTGCATTATTGACTTTGGCGATAGTCTTTCCATTTGATAACTCTCAACACAATTTATGGAGCATTTGATTTCTGCATTCAAAGTACCCATCTAAACTATGAACTAATCTATGTCATTCATGTAATGGTAGACTAATGAAACAAATATAGTGGAGATTTTAAAGTTGTATGAATATGAGTTAGAGCCCATGTATTTGAATTTGTATGTTGGGTATTTTTTTTTCTTCAACACTATTTAAATCTTGACTATTGTTTGATGTAATTAGCATCTAGTAAGTAGGCCATGTAAAACATTAGCAAAAGGTAAAACATTAATTGTTTGACCCCTTGAATTTCATAAAGTTATAATTCGTTATTGACAAACATGAATTAAAGTATTACATATTCTTTTCGGATAAGTTTACCACTGCAAACATATCATCTCCTTTTAACAACTCTTTAAAGTTGAATTTTCATGCTCTGGTTTCAATTTCAGTAAAAAATTTAATTTCACAATAATTTTTTTAAATAAATTTTGGACATATGTTATTTTTTAACTTTTTAAAGGAAAATAACGAGAAATTTGAGAAAATAACTTCAATTTATTATATAATTAATCTACACAATTTAAGCCGAGTCCTTGAATTAGGCATGAGATAGAAAGATTTTAAGCATTCATCGTAGATTGTGGTTTATTAATAAATTGTTGGGATTACATATGATGAATGCAACGGAATGAATAAATTAAATTTTTTTTTTTTAAATTCTATCAGGATCTTATTTAAATGAATAAGGCATAATGAAGATAGGTCTAGAATAATTATCTCAAAATAGTTCTTTATAAACTCTTCTTTCAGATTCAATCAACCTTAAGACTAATAACAACTCAAATAAAATTTCTTTTACTATTTTACATGTCAAAATAATTTTTAAATAAATACAGTGAAATATATTATACTCATTTACACCATCCGTTCAGCTGAATTCTAATTCGCCTTTATGTCTAGTCGGCATACTTGTTCTCTTGAATTTCTCAAACTTCATATATATGCTTTAAGGTAATTTTCATAATCTATCTTTGAACTTTGTCTCATATTTCACTTTTATTCATTAACTTTGATTTATCACTAAAAAATTCTTAAATTTTAATTTTATTTCACAAAAATCCTTTTAACATGTTATAACAGATTTTCAAGTTAAAAAAAAAAAACAATGAAATTATATTTTTACCTCATTTCCTCTTACACTAAAATTAGTCGTTTTAACAATCATTTAAATCTATCATAGAAATACTAATTCCATCACAATGATCTATTTCCTAAAAAATAGGAGGCCTACTCCACTGAAAAGTATTGAAATTACATTGGTAAACGCCATATTATAGCTTAGAAGGATTTTTTTAATCTAGAAACCCGCTATTGTAGGTTATAGGATTTTTTGTAAACCTAAATTAAAGTTCAGGAATTTTTAGTAATAAATTGAAATTAATGGACAAAAGTGAAAAACGAAATAAAATTTAAGGATGAGTTATAAAAATTACCCATTTTGTTTATAGAAAAAAAAACTGCAGAAACTATGAAACATTTTTAGAAATTTTGCTAATATAAGATAACTACAAAAAGAGATTATCTGAACGTCAATCTTTTTAAAATGGATATAATGCTTGAACTTTCTTCAACCGCTCTGTATACACCCATACTTTTGCTATAAGACAACAGCCACCCGAGTCAGTCAGAGGAACATATTTGTCTGTTTGAACTATTGATTTCCCTAGTTTTGATAGTTTTAATAGTTATATCTAACATAACTCTCTCTCATTGAACACATTTCATATTACAGTGAATATCTTGTTAAGGAGTGAGCCATTGGATTATCTACGGAAGTAGTTATAAACTTCAAGAAGTGTATACCACATAGAATAAAACAAATATATTTAAATTCTATTTAAAATAAAACAAATATATTTAGGGGGTGTTTGGTTTAGTTATTGGATGCAATTGATAGCTGTCAGACATTCAAGCAGTTGAACTAATATGTTTAATAAACTCATTAAAGAGGTAACTGATACTCTATCAGCTGTATTTTCCATCAACCTCGTAATAGGAGCTGCTCATGAACTGTTGTATAATTTTTTTATTATTTGATAAAAATACCTTTAATCTTAATCCTAATTCAACTAATTCTTACATCTTTAATAGTTGCACAGCTTTTTTCTTTTTATAACATCATCATTTATAATGTCAGGTTTTAAATTTTCTATTTTTATTAATGAAATAAAACACAAAATATTTGTTTATTATGAAAATACAAATTTTTTAGGTGTAAAATGTAATATTATAATTTTTTTAATATAATTTATGCATTGTTTCAAGAAAAAATATAATTAATATATTATTTTACAATTACATTTTTAAAATTTATTTAATTTTTATTTATTTATTAACAAAATAAATTATATAAACATAATAAAATAATAATAGTATATTTATTTTAATAACAAAATAAATTATACGATATAATAAATTAATAAATATATATTTATTTAATAATAAAATAAATAATATAATATAATACAATATAATGAATTAATAATTATGTCTTTATTTTAATATTAAAATAAATTTTTTGTATATATTCTTATTGATCATTTTATACATTAACAGCAATAACTACATATTTTACTAAATACTTTACATAAATCAGCTATCATTAGCTATTAGCTATCTGTTAACAATAACCACTATCTACTATCAGTTATCAATTGTATCGAACGATTAAATCAAACAGCCTTTAAATTCTATTCGCAGAATAACAATAATTACATAGTCATTCCACTCAAATGCTTCTCATAAAACAATTGATAATACATTTTTTTAAATCTCCTTTCTAGAATTATCCTGTCCTAGTATCATTTCAATTTACTACTCATTCAATATGAAATCAAGAACAAGATAGGGAAATTTCTATAAAAAAAAAAAAAAGCCTTTATACTTTCAGTCGAAGACCAAATAAATTCAAATCAAGTATTTGATTAAATAAAGACAAAAAATTTTAACTAAGACTAAATAGATCCATTTTTTGGCAAAAAAATATTATTTTTCTATATTTTTAATAATAAAATATTAAGAATAATAATTTTAATATTAAATAATTTTTTTCATAGTTATTAAACTCAGATCAAATTGGTAGATTAAACTAGTGAACTGGTATTCAAACCAATTCAAGTTTGTAATTGAACCAAATAAGGAAGCAATCTAGTCAACTCGACTATTGAATGGTTAATTCAGCTGGTTCCATTATTCAATAGATTTTTTTTTAGAGAATTAAATTCAAAACCTTATAAAAATTTTTTAAATCAAAATCAATTGAGTTAGCTTGGTAGTTATATGTTTTTTTATTTCAATATATTTATTTTTAACATATACTAAATATTTCATAAATATTAAAAAGAGAATTATACATTTATAGTAATTTTTATGCATTATATTACTTTAAAGTTTCATTTTAACTAATTAAAATTTAATATATATATATATATATATATATATATATATATATATATATATATATATATATATATATATATAATTTTTAATAACCCATTAGTTAAACTAAAAATCCACTGGTTGAACTATTGACCCATTCACCCGATCCTTTTGCCTGGTCAACCTCCAAATCAGGTTTAATAACACTAATTTTTGGTCATCATGTTTTTCAATTTTTAAAAAATTTATTTTAATTAAAAATAATAAATAATTTTTAATATTCAAAAATTAAGTAAATAATATTTTATTATTACTTTCCATAATTTTTCATATTTTTAATTCAACTCAAATTCACATATTTTCAGGTCAATTCAGATTTCATCTCATCCCACAATTAGATTCCTAATTTATATTTGTGTAAAAGTACATACCTACCTGATCGTCATTAATTTAAACATATCATTCTAAAATCTTCACATCTGGGCACTAAATTAAATCTCCAATACTTTCTTTCTGACTATGAGGGTCTTGATTAGCATTGCCCCTTTTGACTGGTTTAGCATCATTTTCCTATAATACTACCACGATACTTAGATATTAATGCTATTAAAGTGGAGGAATGGAGTCCCTACCAAGTAATAATCATGATAAATTTGTAAAAAGAGATGTAAGTGATAACTTACTCTTTGCAGAAGTCCACTACCCCTTTTTCAGCATGAGCCTAATGGCCTAGGTTCGAGATAGTGGGTATAAGAAAGGAAAGGTGCTAAAAACTCTCTCTGCTTGGGTTTACCTTAGAATAAAGGTGTAACACCCTCACTATAGCAATTTCGTACATTCTATTATTCCGGTGACCGGTGTCGGTCCAGACAGCTAAAACATCTAGAAAAATATTTAGACTAGATTAAGGAGTCATAAATAACTCAAATAATGGTAAGAAAAATTAAGGAAAAAAATTTTGAAATAAAATACAATCAAGTTAAATGAGCTAGTGCCCTAGCGATGGGTAACCCAGTGGGAAGTTCCGGTCCTAGCTGCTAGGAACCCTAAACCTGGGAAAAAATTCATGAAATAATTTTTGGGACTCCAGAGAAGAGTCATTGAGGTTTTGATGGCATTAGAATGCTAAGAAAATGCTTAGAAAATTTTTTAGATTTGTACAGATGATTTTGGCTCAATAAGCCAAACGGAGGGCATTTTGGTCATTTGGTCTTCAGAGATAATTTTTGGCCAACTTGTCCAGTTAAATAAATAATTTATATGACATAAAATATGAATAAATATTGCTAAAAATTGAATTAAAATTGGGTAGAAAAGAAAAGAAAGGAAAATAAAGGAAAACATGAATTATGACATCATTATGATGTCATTGAAAAGAGCTCCTCCAATCACCGTTCAACAACCACCCTTAAATCAATTAAAAAGGAAGAAAAATGAGTAAAAAAATCAAACAAATTATGTTCTTCTTCTCCAAAAGAATCGGCTGCCTCTCCCTTATCTCTCAACCTCTATTGAAACTCATTTCACAAGCTTGATTCCCACCTTATTTCACCACAAAACCCTAACCTCTCTTTATTAAAATTTCACCCCACACCTTAAAGTACCTCTAGGCAGCCATTAGAAAGAGAAAGAGTTGAGTTTTCAAGTCTTGGAGATTGGCTAAATCAAGGTTAGTGCCAATTAATCTTTAAAACTTTGTGTATACATCATATGGAGTATGAATTGAGTGTGAAATTAAGGGAATTTAAACAAATTTTGCATGATTAATTTCTAAAAATTTCGCATCCTTAGGGTGCATTAGGGTTTCATTGATTAGATTGAATTATAGTTGTACATGGCTGCAATTGAACATGAATTTGATGTCTTAATTCATTGATTGCATGTATATGGAGAATTGAAGTTGTTGGAGTTAGGGTTTGGGACACCAAATTTGGGATTTTGCTAATGTATTGGTGAAAGGAAGTTCTAATGGTCAATTACTGACTATTTGGCTATGTGTGATTAGGAAGTGAAGTGATTTGTGCCATGGGAATTGAAGTTGGGTGTGTTACCTTGGGTGACCTGCAAGACTGGATGTGAGTCCAGCAGGTTTGGGCAGCTATAACTTGAGCCGTGTGGGTTCAATTGGTGCAAGGCCAATTGGACATGAAATTAGATACACAATGACACAACTTTGATGAAGGAATCCTACCCAGAAAACCATAATAGACTGACTTAAAAATTTACCAAATCTGGATACCATACATTCTGCCTGGGCAAAATGACCAAATGAACAGTGTTCATTCATTTGGTTATAACTCAGTGTAGAAAGGTCCAATTAACCTGAAATTTATATCAGACAATTTAGAACAACTTTTATGTAGAACACAAACTCTAATTCTAGACTTAACCAAATAAAATTGTTGGCCAAAGTTGAGCTATTAAATTTGGCAGAATGAGATTCTGCCCAGAAATTTTGGGTAGATACCAATCCAGCCAGCCTTGTTCAAATTGACATATCTTGAGCTAGAAAACTCCAAATGGAGTGATTCAAAAAGAGAATTAAAGAAGATACAATAAAGAACAACTTTGAATAAGAACATTTGGCCAAATTCTCACTGTAGAATTACCTAATGGAAGAGTAAACTCTAGCACCTATAACTAAAAATTTTGATTTATTTCCTATTGGTTTGAAGCATTGATTGGCAACTAATGCCAACACTTTTGGGAAACAAAATGTGGTAATTTCATGTGATTAGAACTCATGTAACTATTATATATGAGAAAGTCAATATTTTGACTTAAATGGTAAAATGAATAGTAATGTTACATGTTAAACACAAAAATTTAATCAAGAATTTTGTAATATGCCCTAGTAGACCTAGTAAGATTGGGTTGGATAGGTTAGCATACCAATAGGGTTCGGATAGCAATACTGCATATGGCATTATGCCATTATGTGATTTATGACTTAAGTGGCCATTCGGTGATTTTATGGCTTTTAGCTATTCTGATATTATTATGATACTTGGCCTTGTGCCTAATATTTATTATAGCTCATTAGCTGTTTTGTTACACACCAGGAGACACCTTGTGACCGATGGTGTGATGGCCCGAGGTACTTGGTTCCCAGTGCCAGTTTACCGTTTATCTAGTCCAGTCATCCAGTATAGGTTACTTGGGCAACCAAAAATGGAAGTTGATAAATTTAATTAAATAATTGATATAAACAGTAACAAATTAATAATACTACAAATAAGTACCAGAAATTGTCCGTATGGAAAACTTGCATACACTATGAATGCTTGTTCTATTTTAGTTCTTTTTATTTTATTATTGGCACCACTAAGTAGTATTGCTTAGAGCGTTGCTTTTGCCACGTGTAGGTTCTGGAGAGACTGATAGAGAGCCCAGCAGACCACAAACTAGGTGAGGCTATAGATCTGTATAGAGTCAGAGTCACCTCTCAGGCTATAGTGCATTGGTAGGGCACTAGGTCCTATTTTGTATTTTGTAATTTTTGTTAAACTTTGTAATTAAACTTTAATTTTATTATGTATATTTAAAACTTCTGTAATGTAATTTTATATTAATGTGATTATCCGTAAATTTGTGTTTATAGATAAAATTTGAGTATTTATTCAAAATCTGAGTATGATTTTGATATGAAATGAATGAATGACAAATTGAGGAATTATTGAGAATTTGATGAGAAATTTATTGAGAAATGATGATTAATTGGAGTTGTGGGTTGAGAAAATTATTAAAAGTGTTTTCTACATGTTCCAAAGAACTGTTTTCTCTATTTTTAGCTGGCACTCTGCGGGATTTTCTGTAAAATTTTCAGAACCTTAAATTAATTCAAAATTTCTAGAAATAAATTAAATGACATAAATTTCACTTTGTGGTAAATAAATAAATAAATAAATTATGAAAAGTGTAAATTGTAATAAAATAAGATATAGTGTTCCGGTACACTGTGTGACATATCTTGCTCGGCTATACTGTAGACGGGTAAGGGGTGTCACAAAAGGTCAGTTTATACTAATTGTTTCCTAGGCATGCCATGTTTTTAAATTATGTGATATTACCAAGTGTCACCATCCTTCCTATGTTAACATGTATCTAAATTAATTTCATGCAAGATTAATTTACATATTATACAACATAACAAAGCATGTAAGACAAAGGAACAACCTTATAAGGGTGTTTTAATATACCTATGCGCATAAAAGTGGTCTTAAGCATGCATAGTCTCTAAGTTATCAAACCTAGGGTTTCTAACCTGCCTATTGTATCGTAATTTAGCCAAGTTATCCTAAGTGCCTAGTTACCAAGTCATTTTTCATGCCAAGTTAATTAAAAGACATTGCAAGTAATTACAAATTCAAATAAAAAACTTATACTAAAGAAAGAGGGAGGAGAAAAGAAGTTAATCCTTTAAAAGACCTCCACAACCCATAAAACCCAAACCTATAAATATTACAAAGTCTTAAGACCCATTAACTTCATGCAAAAGGCCTTGGAGTTTCATTTTGGACTTTAGATTTGGCTTGGTCTGCCACCGGGTCCATCTTACTCCTTGAATGCTCATGGATAGTTTTATTGGGCTTAATGTAACACCCCTATATTAAGCAGTCTACGTATTCTACTGTTCCGGTAATCGGTGTCTGTTTGAATAGCTAGGATGTTTGGAACTACACTTAAATGATAGTGAGGAGACATAAAATGATGAAATACATGATAAGAAAATACAAGAAAAATTAAGGAAAAATAAAAGAGATGAAATGCAATTAGTTTAAATGAGCTAGAACTGTAGCAATGGGTGACCTCACCGGAAAGTCACTGCATAGATAGTTGACAAACCCAGAACAGTGGAGAACCCCGAGAAATAATTTTCCAGACATAATTAAAAGTCTTTTGAGGTCTATATGACATTGAAAATGTCAAAGAAAATTTAGTGAATCGGTACAAACGAAAACGAAAATTAAAGAAATTGATGAATTCGGAATTAAATCGGTATTACCGAAAAATTTGAAACACAACCCGAAGAGGGGCATTTTGGCCATTTGACACCTAGAGTTGACTTTTGAACTAAATGTCCATTAAAAATAAGTGGTATTAAATTTTGAAAATGTCATGAAAATAAGAAATTTTATACATAATGTAATTAAAGGAATTATGGGGGATTAATTGAAATGTTAATAAGTTTAATTATTATAATACTAAACCTAAGTTAGTGGAAGATTAGTGGAATGTTAGTGGGACATGTAAACATATAAAATGCCAAATTTCCATCCACTTTCATCTTCTTTTTCCTCAATTTCTCTCATTGTCAAAATAGTTTCTCTCCCTAAGTCCACCATAGCCGTTTCATGCAAGAGCTTCATCTCCCCATTTTCAAGCCATGATTTTTACTTCTTCCTTTACTAAACTTTGTCTACACATCTTGGGAAGTTTATAGGCAGCAAAAGGAAAAGGATTTGGTGAGATTTTGTTAAGCTCAAGTTGAGGTAAGTGTCCATTTTCTCTTCATTGTTTAATTAAACTTTGAATTAAGGCTATGGTGAGTTAATTGGTTGAGGAATTTGAAGAATTATGTGACACCCCTTACCCGTTTGCTGTATAGCCGAGTAAGATATGTCACACAGCGTATCGAAACACCTTATTTTAATTGAACTATTTTTATTCTTCGTAATTTATTTCTTTCATAGTTATGAAGTATAATTCATGAAATATCATTCCTTTAAGTCATTTATTGAAATTATAATTTATTTGAGGTTCAGCAAATTTTATAGAAAATCCAGCAGAGTGCCGGCTAAAAATGGATAAAACAGTTTTTCGGAACCTGTGAAAAACACTTCCAAAATTTTCAATCAATCCCAAACTCCATTTCAACAACAAAATCCCAACATTTTGCCATATATACTCCCATTCTCATTCATTCATTTCATATGAAATTCATATAAAAGTCATAAATAAATATTCACTTGTTCATTCATAAACATAATTTCCATAATTTACATCAATACTAAAATACATTACATAAGTCTTAATTATACATAAGAATATAAAAGTTAATTACAAAATACCAAAATAAAACCTAGTGTCCTACCAATGCACTGATAACGGTGAGGTGACACGGACACTATGCAGAGCTGCAGAAGATCTCACCTAGTCTGTGGTCTACTGAGCTCTCGGTCGGTCTCTCTAGAACCTACGCATGGCAAAAAGCTACGCGCTAAGCAATAATGCTTAGTGGTGCCAATAATAAAATAAAAAGAAATAACAGAAAATAAAAATGCAGTGCATGTCCTGATGTCTTATACAGACAATTTTTCGATTATTATTGGTAATCTTATTTATTTTATACTTGTTATATTCATAATTTTATTAAATTTATTCACTTTCATTTTTGGTTGCCCAAGTAACCTATACTAGATGACTGGACTGGATAAACGGGTAAACTGGCACTGGGCATCTAGTACCTCGAGCCGTCACACCATCGGTCACATATGCATCTCCCAGTGTGCAACAGAACAGCTAATAAGCTATAATAACATTAGGCACAAGGCCAAGTATCAACACAATGTCAGAATGGCTAAAAGCCATAAAATCACAGAATGGCATAATGCTATGTGCAGTACTACTAACTGAACCCTATTGGCATGCCAACCTATCCAGACTAATCTTGCTAGGTGTACTAGGCCATGTTACACTTTTAAATTGTACAATTATTGAAATTTAAGTTTAGGTGTTACTATTTATTTATTAGTCAACTAAAATATTGACTTTTGCATAGACAATAGGTACATTGGTTCTAATACTCCTAACATACCACATTTTGCATTCTAAAATTGTTGGTATTGGTTGCCAATACCATTTCTAAGCTTAGTGTTAGTTATTCAAAATTTTCAGATTTCAAGCCTCATATTTACTATTCCATTGGTCATTTATACAGTACGAATTTGGAAAACTTGTCTTCATGAAAGTTGTTCCTTATTTTGTCTATTTACATTTACTTTTTTGAATCACTCCATTTGGAGTTTTGTAGCTCAAGTTATGGCCTAAACACCATAACTGGCCGGATTAGACAGAATCCAAAATTGCAGGCAAACCGGATTACGCGATTTGGTAACCTAAGTTTGGTTGGCAATTTGACTAGGTTATGGTCAGAATTTGGATTTGTGTTCTCCATTAAAGTTGTAGGTCTATGTCTCAAATTTCTGTTAGTAAAATTTTAGGTCAATTGGACCTTTCTACACTGAGTTATGACCAAATGAATAAACACTGTTCATTTGGTCATTTTATCCAGGCAGAATGCAGGTCACCCAGATTAGGGCAATTTTTAGGTCAACTTCGTTTGCTTTTCTAGGTAAGGTTTCTATACCAAAGTTGTGCCATTATGTGTTTAGTTTCATGTCCAATTGACCTTGCACCAATTGAACCTCTACAACTCCATTTATAGCTACCCAAACCTGCTGGACTCATGCTCAGTCTTGCAGGTCAGCCAAGGCAGCTCACCCACACTCAAATGCCAAGCCTCAACTCACTTCATTTCCTCATCATACACATTCAAATGGTCACTAATTGACCATTACAAGGTTAATGAACCATTACATGAGCAAACCCTAATATTGTTCAAATGTCCAAGTTTTTAAGTTCCATTTATGCATTACACTTGCCTTACACTTGCACTTAAATGTTCAATCACTCATGTCATGTCAAAGGCAGCTCATAAACCCTTTGCTTCAAGAAAATTCATCAAACCCTAACCATCCCTAAGCTGCCAAAATTGTAGGGATGAATATACATAAATTTTATTTTGTTTTTCTTACAATTTCCACTTATTTCATGGCATTAAACATGAATTAAACAAGAAAGGGAGGAGATTGGTCACTAACCTCAATTGATCTCTCTTCCAAGTCCCCAAATCTCCCTTTTTTCCTTATTCTTTTTGCTAGCTAGATGTTTTTTAAGGTGTGAGGAAGAGGTTTTGTGAAGCAAGATTAAAATCTTATGGTGGTTTATCAAGGAATTCTAGTGAGAAGTTTTGATCAATAATGGTGGAAGGAGTGAGAGGAAGGAGCACGGCTGAAATGGGAAGAGAATTACAGAATTTGTGTTTGTTTTTTACTACATCTTAGTTTTATTTATCTCATTTTTAATTGGCTTGTCAATTTCTAATTGGTGGGAAGCTTTTTAATGACGTCATCCTATGTCATAAATTTAATTTAATTCCATTTTCTTTTTACTTTGTTTTCTTATTTTCATTTCTCATTTTTAATTGCACTTATAGCAATATTTATTCATATTTTAGATTATAATAATTATTTACTCAACTGGACAAGTCAGCCAAAAATCATCTCTGAAGACGAAATGACCAAAATGCCCTCCGTTTGGCTCAACGGACCAAAATTATCTATAACGATTGAAAAATTTTTTCTAAGCATTTTCTTAGCATTCTAATGCCATAGGAACCTCAATGACCTTTCTCTGGAGTCCCAAAAATTATTTTATAAATTTTCCCTAGGGTCTAGGGCTCTTAGTTGCGAGAACCGCAACTTCCCACTTGGTTATCCATCGCTAGGGCATCGGCTCATTTAACTTGGTTGTATTTTATTTCTAAAATTTTTCCTAAATTTTTCTTATTAATATTTGAGTTAATTATGGTTCCTCACTTTAGTTTAAATATTTTTTCAGACGTTCTAGCTATCCGGACCGACACTGGTCAACGGAATAGTAGAATGTACGGAGTTGCTACAGGGAGGGTGTTACAACTCCTCCCCTCTAATTTAAATTTCATCCTCGAAATTTACCTGATGCAAACAGTTGAGGGAACTATTGCCTCATCGTCTCTTCACTTTCCCAAGTGGCCTCCTCGGTGTTGTGGTGCCTCCAATGCACTTTCACCAGTGGAATCTGCTTATTCCTCAACTCTTTCACTTCTCAAGCCAGGATTTGTATGGGTTCTTCTTCATATGTCAAATCCGGTTGTACTTCAATTTCTTCTATGGAGATGACATGTGACACCCCTTACCCGTGTACAGTATACCCGAGTAAGTAATGCCACCTGGTGTACCGGCACACTCTAATATTCCTCAATTAATTTAGACAATGCTTTTGCATATAATTTATGAAATACAATTTATTTAAACCATTTATCAAAAGTATCATTCATTTAAGGTTCCGAAAATTTTTAAGAAAATCCAGTGAGTACCGCTAAAAATGGAGAAAACGTTCTTGAACTGTTAAAAACACTTCCAATATTTTTATTCCATCATCTCAAACTCCAATATCAACACCAAACTCAATATCAATATCTCAATAATTTGTCAATTTGTGTCTCAACAACCTTTTCATTTCTCAAAACATCCCTTTCTCAGGGTTCTCATATATAAACAACCATTAAATACTCAAATTAATACCATACATGACCATAAATCTTTATTATTTACAATAAGCTCAAAATACATTACATAAATCCCAAATACATATGAGAAATAAAAATTTAATTACAAAATGACAAAATGACATCTAGTGTCCTACCAATGCACTGCAGGTGACGAGGTGACACGGACCGAAAGCGAATCGCGGATGGACTCACCCGGTGCGTGGTCTACTGGGCTCGCGATCGGGATCTCCAGTACCTACGCGTGGCAAAAGCAACGCGCTAAGCAATAATGCTTAGTGGTGCAATAATATAATAAAAGAAAATAGCAAGAAAATAAATGTGTAGAGAATGTGTATGCTTTCTTTGTTTGGTATTGATATATTCATTGTTCCATTAACGTTGTTCACTTTTATTCATTTGGTTGCCCCAAGTAACCTACACTAGACGACTGGACTGGATAACGGGTAAACTGGCACTGGGTACCTAGTACCTCGGGCCGTCACACCATCGGTCACATATGCATCTCCCGGTGTGCAACAGAACAGCTAACAAGCTGTAAATAATATCAGGCACAAGGCCAAGTCTCAATGTAAAGTCAGAATGGCCAAAAGCCATGAAATCACAGAATGGCATTTTTGCCATGTGCAGTACTGCTAACTGAACCCTATTGGCATGCCAAACTATCCAAACCAATCTTGTTAGGTATACTAGGGCATTTGAAACTCTTAAATTTGTCAATTTGTGAATTTCAACTTTTTTTTGTGTCACTCTTCATCATTGGTCAACAAAAATGTTGACTTTTAGAATAAAAATGTGTACATCAACTTTGGCACTCCCAACATACCACATTTGGTGTTTAAAACTTGTTGGCATTAAGTGTTTTTGCCATTCCAAAGTGTAACTCAACACAAACAGATTTTTCAATTTTGGTGAGTCAAATTCACTGTTCCATTGGACACTGTTACTGTTGGAATTTGAGGAAATGTAAAACATGAAAGTTGTTCCTTATTTTGTCTAGTTGAATTTCATTTTTTGAATCACTCCATTTGGAGTTTTGTAGCTCCAGATATGGCTCAAAAACCCAAGCTGTCCGGATATGCATTCTGCAGAAATTTACCATATCTACAGTGCATAAACAGTAACTTGAGTCACTTGGTTGAATGGGTTCTGGCCATAATTTGGGGTAGGTTTCTTCATGAAAGTTGTTTGTCTATGTCTTAACTTGTTGCTGTAAAAATTTCAGGCCAATTGACCAAATCTACAGTGAGTTATGGCCAAATGAACAGTTACTGTTCATTTGGCAAATTCTGCAGAATTTAGTGCAGGGCATCCGGATTGTGGCTGAGTTTTGGTCCTCTTGCTTTGGTCTTTTGGGCATGGTTTCTTCAGCAAAAATGTGCCATTATAAGCCTAGTTTCATGTGCAATTGGCAAAACTTCAATTGGACTACCACTGCCCAAGTTATGGCAGTGCAAAGGGACTGAATTTTCAGTCCCTCTGCTGCTGTCCTAGGGCAGCTTGCAAACTCAATTTGCAACCTCATTTTTCAGTCCATTTGTTAGTCAAATTACCTAAAATGGTCACTAATTGACCATTAAAATGTCCTCTAACAATTTCCTAAGCCAAGTCACACTTTCACCTTTCCAAACCCTAATATCCAAATCAATTTACTCATAAACCTTAATTACATACTTAGTTCAATATCCATGCATTTTAATACCTTAACCCTCATTTCCAGCCACTATAAGTTTATTAAACAATCAAACTCAATCTTTCATAGGGCTGCTGAAAATTGAAGGTACCCTTAACACATGTAATTTACTTCAATTCCTTAAGATTTCTTAGCTAAAAAATGTTCTAACTAGAATTTAAAAGAAGGAAAATGAGATTGTAGCACTAACCTCACTTAGGGCAGATTTTTCCCTTCCTCAAAGTCTTGGTTTCCTTTTCTTTTTGCTCCCACAATAATCACCAAGATGATAGAATGAATTTTTGTGTTGGTAGTTAGGGTTTTTAGTGGAAGAAAACTAAGAAAAATGAAGGATGAAAGGTTGTTAATGGTGGAATGGGTAAGGGTGAGTGAGTGGCGTGAAGAAGAGGAGAGGGAGCTGGTTTTGGGTTTCTAAAATTCTGCCTCATTACCCACTTTTATTTCCTTTTTATGGACTTGCTTAAATTTGATTGGTTGAAAAATTTTAAATGATGTCATTAATAGCCATTTTTCCTCAATTTCTTTTCTTTCCTCCACTACTCATTTTCAATTCAATTTCTAGCAATATTTCTTCATATTTTATGTCATATTAATTATTTACTCAACTGGGCAAGTCGGCCAAAAATCACCTCGGAAGGCGAAATGACCAAAATGCCCTCCGTTTGGCTTAACGGGTCAAAATCGTCTGTACCGATTGAAAAATTTTTCTAGGTATTTTCTTGGCATTCTAATGCCATGGGAACCTCAATTACCCTTCTCTGGAGTCCCAAAAATTATTTTATAAATTTTCCCCCGGGTCTAGGGCTCCTCGTTGCGAGAACCGCAACTTCCCTCCGGTTACCCATCGCTAGGGCACCGGCTCATTTAACTCGGTTGTATTTTATTTCTAAAATTTTTACTAAATTTTTCTTATTAATATTTGAGTTAATTATGATTCTCGACTTTAATTTAAATATTTTTCCGGATGTTCTAGCTGTCCGGACCGACACCGGTCACCGGAACAGTAGAATGTACGGAGTGGTTATCGGGAGGGTGTTACAACTCTTCCCCTCTAATTTAAATTTCGTCCTCGAAATTTACCTGATGCAAACAGTTGAGGGAACTGTTGCCTCATCGACTCTTCACTTTCCCAAGTTGCCTCCTCGGTGTTGTGGTGCCTCCAAAGCACTTTCACCAATGGAATTTGCTTGTTTCTCAACTCTTTTACTTCCCGAGCTAGGATTCGTAGAGGTTCTTCTTCATATGTCAAATCGGGCTGTATTTCAATTTCTTCTCTGGAGATGACATGTGAAGGATCTGAGCGGTATCTTCTGAGCATGGATACATGGAACACATTGTGGATCTTGTCCAGCTCTGGTGGTAAAGCTAGCCTATAGGCCACTGGACCCACACGTTTAATGACTTCATAGGGGCCAATGAACCTAGGGCTCAACTTACCTTTTCTTCCAAACCTCAACACTTTCTTCCATGGTGACACCTTGAGGAACACTTTGTCGCCAACCACATATTCTATTTCTTTTCTCTTCAGGTCGGCATAAGATTTACATGCATGCGAGGCAATCTTTAAGTTGGCTTTTATTGATTTCACCTTCTCCTCACTGTTTCACTGTGTCCGGCCCTACCGCTTGTCTTCGCCCAATTCAGTCCAAAGACACCGAGTTCTACATTTTCTCCCATACAGTGCTTCAAACGGGGCCATTTGAATACTAGCTTGGTAGCTATTGTTGTATGCAAATTCTGCCAGTGGGAGGTATCTATCCCAGCTTCCCTCAAACTCAATGACACAACTCCTCAGCATATCCTTAAGGACCTGACAAGTATTTCACGTTATTATTATCGTTTCAGTTCAACATTTGTATCAATTTCATGGGTTTCAATTGTTTACCTGGATTACTCTTTCTGATTGCCCATCCGTCTGAGGATGAAAAGCTATGCTGAAATGGAGTTGTGTACCCAAGGATTCATGCAACTTTTTCTAAAATCTCGATGTAAACCTTGGGTCTCGATCAGATATGATGGAAAGTGGAATTCCATGCAGTCTAACTATCTCACTGATATACAATTCTGCTAACTTTTCCAGTGAGTAGTCAGTCCTAACTGGCAGAAAGTGTCTCGACCGTCAATCGATCCACTATCACCCATGCTGCATCATGTTTCTTCCGGGTGAGAGGTAGACCACTTACAAAATCCATGGTGACCCGATTCCATTTCCATTCAGGTATGCGTATAGGCTGTAGCAAACCTGATGGAACTTGATGTTCTGCTTTGACTTGCTGACATGTCAAGCATTTAGTCACATAGTCAGCTATGTCCCTCTTCATACCAGGCCACCAATACTGAAGCTTCAGGTCATGATACATCTTTGTACTTCCTGGGTGCATAGCATATACACTGGTGTGTGCCTCTTTTAGAATACTGGCTTTCAATTCCCCATTATCTGGTACACACAGTCTTCCTTTGTAGTGCAGACACCCATCTGCTTTCACCTCATAGTCAGCTGCTTTTCCCTCTGGGATCTTGCTCATAATAGCCATTAACTTCTCATCTGCCTTTTGCCCATCCAGTATTTGCTATAGCAGGTTTGGCCTCACTTGCAACTCAGCCAAAATAGCTCCATCTCGAACCAAAGATAGACGGGCATTCAATAATCTCAAAGCTGTCATGGATTTTCTGCTCAAAGCATCAGCAACTACATTTGCCTTCCCAGGATGGTAGTCAATTACACAATCATAATCCTTTAGGAACTCAATCCATCGCCTCTGTCTAAGGTTAAGCTCCTTCTGGGTTGGCAAGTATTTCAGGCTTTTGTGGTCTGTGTAAATGTAGCACTTTTCCCCATACAAGTAATGCCTCCATATCTTCAGTGCGAAGATAATTGCTGCAAGCTCTAGATCATGGGTAGGGTAGTTCTGTTCATGTGGCCTTAGCTGTCTGGAAGCATAGGCGATCACTTTCCCCTCTTGCATCAATACACACCCTAACCCATTATGTGAGGCATCACTATAGACCACAAAGTCCTTTCCGGACATTGGCTGTGTTAACACTGGTGCCTCTGTCAACATAGCCTTCAATTTTTCAAAACTGGTCTGACACTTGTCATTCCAGTCAAATCTGACATTCTTGTGTAATAACTTGGTCATTGGAGCAGCTATTAGGGAAAATCCCTTCACAAATCTTCTGTAATACCCAGCTAGCCCCAAGAAGCTTCTGACCTCAGTTGTATTTCTGGGAGGCTTCCATTCCATCACTGCTTCTATTTTCTTGGGATCCACCCTAATCCCATCAGCTGACACTATGTGTCCAAGGAATGCTATCTCATTCAGCCAAAAGTCACACTTGGACAGCTTAGCATACAGCTTCTTTTCTCTCAGGGTTTGCAGAACAATCCTCAAATGCTCATCATGTTCTTCCCTAGTCTTGGAATACACCAGAATATCATCAATAAAGACCACTACGAACCGATCTAAGTATGGATGGAAGATACGGTTCATAAGGTCCATGAATGCCGCTGGTGCATTTGTTAGGCCAAAGGGCATCACTAAGAACTCATAATGCCCATATCGGGTCCTGAATGCAGTCTTTGGCACATCTACATCCTTCACCCTCAGCTGATGATACCCTGATCTGAGATCAATCTTAGAAAATACTCCTGCTCCTTTCAACTGATCAAACAGATCATCAATCCTGGGCAACGGATATTTATTCTTCACAGTCACTTTATTCAACTGCCGGTAATCAATGCATAGCCTCCAAGTCCCATCCTTCTTTTTCACAAACAGCACTGGAGCTCCCCATGGTGACACACTGGGGCGTATGAACCCCTTATCCAGCAACTCTTGCAACTGAGTTTTCAACTCCCTCAATTCAGTAGGTGCCATCCTATAAGGAGCAATGGAAATGGGTCTTTGTGCCGGCAGTGTCTCAATAGCAAATTCGACTTCCCTTTACGGTGGCAAACTGTGCAACTCTTCAGAAATACTTCGGGAAGTCTCTCACTGGGTATGTCACTCAAGTTTGGCTTAGCACGCCTAGTATCCACCACATGTGCTAGGTAGGCTTCACACCTTTCTCATCATTCTTCTTGCAATCGTGGTTGAGATGACATTGGACAAGAAATCATCCTTTCCCCACAACTGTGATCTCATTACCCTCAGGGGTTTTCAAAGAAATTCTCTTCAATTTGCAATCAACTATTGCCTGATGACGTGACAACCAGTCCATTCCCAAAATCACGTCAAACTCATGAAAAGGCAACTCAATCAAGTCTGCCAAGAATTCATACCCTTGAATCCTTAACGGGCAACCTTTGTATACCTTGTTCACCACTACACTGTGGCCCAATGGATTAGTGACCAGAATGTCTTGGTCACTTTCCCTACCAAGATCCCCTTTCTACGGGTAGATTGATGCAAATGTATGAGTGAGTGGATCCTGGATCCACCAATGCATGCACAGAAGTAGTGTAGAGGGAGAACGTACCCCTGATGACGTCCGGGGCATCTTGCTCCTCCTGAGCTCTCAAGGCATAATTTCGCGGGTGGTGCATTATCCGCCTCTCTGCTGGCTCAGATGTAGGCCTCTGTGATGGTCCCACTGTGTCAGATCTGCCAGATTTTCTACCTCTCTGTGGTGCAGGAGCAGGTCTTTTTGCTTGTGTTGGAGCAGCTGTAGTAGTTCTGCGTGGGTAGTTCCTTCAAGATGCTCTGTTGACCCACACCTCAGCAGGCACCGTCACTCTCAACACTCACCCTTATGCCATTTCCGGTGTGGACACGCAGAAAATGCCGGGTTGGTCCTGAACCCCATCCCCGAGAGCCGCCACCGATGGTGTGGACCGACCTCTCCTAGGGGTGTCTTGTGGCTGGGCCCCCGAGACCGACCACGACCACGTGGCTGACCCAAACTCGTGCGGGAGGACCCTTAAACTTCTTCCCAAATCCAGGTGGAACTAGACCGACTGGTCCCCTCTTCTCGTCTCTCCCTTCCGGTCCGCTCATTGATTCTCACTTTTTCAACCCTTATTGCAGCTTTCACTAGCTTGCTAAATTCGTGATTCCCAAGGCGTGAGTCAGTATCTTGATATTGTCATTCATCCCTCTTCAAATCTCTTGCACCTTTCACTTCATTAGGGACTATCTCCTTTCCATAACGGCTCAATCGGACAAATTCTTTCTCATATTCGCCACCGACACTTGTCTCGCCTCAGTTAATAAATTCCTTCTTCTCTCTTCTAGGTATACAAGACCCACATATTTCTTCTTAAACTCGGAGAGAAAGAAGTCCCAAGTTCTGACTTCCGTCTGCACTTGGCCGACACAGTGTCCCACCATCCGTAGGCATCGCCTTGTAACAAGGATATAACGACTTCTAAGTTACGCTCGAGGTGCGGTGGAGTTGTTTTAAGACTCGCCCATTCTGCTCAACCAATTCTACTGCAATGCAGTCATCTTCTCTCTTGCCATAGAAGTCCACAGCTCCAAACTTCCTTAGCCTTTCCTGGTGTGATTTCTGCTGTGGAGCTGGTGGTGGTGGTGGTGGTGCTGGCATTACCCCGGCCATTTGTCTGAAAAAGTCGGCCATTTGTTGGAACATGGCCCGTGGAGGCTGAGCAGGCTCTGCTTGAGCTGGTGGAGCAGATTCTCTCATGCCCCCAGTCTCAGCTGCTGCAGGTGGAGCATGACTCTCCACTTCCTCCTCAACGGCTCTCTGAGATGAAGGGTCCATATCCTATTCAAGATAAGAAAGATAAACAGATCTGCGTTAGTGTCACCTCAACTCTTACAAATGCAATGCATGGTATGGACTCAATCTAGGCCCAGAAACGTCTAAACCGTGCTCTGATACCACTAAATGTGACACCCCTTACCCGTGTACAGTATACCCGAGTAAGTAATGCCACCTGGTGTACCGGCACACTCTAATATTCCTCAATTAATTTAGACAATGCTTTTGCATATAATTTATGAAATACAATTTATTTAAACCATTTATCAAAAGTATCATTCATTTAAGGTTCCGAAAATTTTTAAGAAAATCCATGAGTACCTGGCTAAAAATGGAGATAACTGCTTCTTGAACTGTTAAAAACACTTCCAATATTTTTATTCCATCATCTCAAACTCCAATATCAACACCAAACTCAATATCAATATCTCAATAATTTGTCAATTTCAGGTCTCAACAACCTTTTCATTTCTCAAAACATCCCTTTCTCAGGGTTCTCATATATAAACAACCATTAAATACTCAAATTAATACCATACATGACCATAAATCTTTATTATTTACAATAAGCTCAAAATACATTACATAAATCCCAAATACATATGAGAAATAAAAATTTAATTACAAAATGACAAAATGACATCTAGTGTCCTACCAATGCAATCGCAGTGACGAGGTGACACGGACATCGAGCAGCCGGATGGACTCACCTACCGTGGTCTACTGGGCTCGCGATCGGGATCTCAAGTACTACGCTGGCAAAGCAACGCGCTAAGCAATAATGCTTAGTGGTGCAATAATATAATAAAAGAAAATAGCAAGAAAATAAATGTGTAGAGAATGTGTATGCTTTCTTTGTTTGGTATTGATATATTCATTGTTCCATTAACGTTGTTCACTTTTATTCATTTGGTTGCCCCAAGTAACCTACACTAGACGATGGATCGATAACGGGTAACCGCACCGGGTACCTAGTACCTCGGGCCACACCATCGGTCACATATGCATCTCCCGGTGTGCAGCGAGCTAACAAGTCAGAATAATATCGTGCACAAGGCCAAGTCTCAATGCAAAGTCAAAATGGCCAAAAGCCATGAAATCACAGAATGGCATTTTTGCCATGTGCGATCGCTAATCGAACCCTATTGGCATGCCAAACTATCCAAACCAATCTTGTTAGGTATACTAGGGCATTTGAAACTCTTAAATTTGTCAATTTGTGAATTTCAACTTTTTTTTGTGTCACTCTTCATCATTGGTCAACAAAAATGTTGACTTTTAGAATAAAAATGTGTACATCAACTTTGGCACTCCCAACATACCACATTTGGTGTTTAAAACTTGTTGGCATTAAGTGTTTTTGCCATTCCAAAGTGTAACTCAACACAAACAGATTTTTCAATTTTGGTGAGTCAAATTCACTGTTCCATTGGACACTGTTACTGTTGGAATTTGAGGAAATGTAAAACATGAAAGTTGTTCCTTATTTTGTCTAGTTGAATTTCATTTTTTGAATCACTCCATTTGGAGTTTTGTAGCTCCAGATATGGCTCAAAAACCCAAGCTGTCCGGATATGCATTCTGCAGAAATTTACCATATCTACAGTGCATAAACAGTAACTTGAGTCACTTGGTTGAATGGGTTCTGGCCATAATTTGGGGTAGGTTTCTTCATAAAAGTTGTTTGTCTATGTCTTAACTTGTTGCTGTAAAAATTTCAGGCCAATTGACCAAATCTACAGTGAGTTATGGCCAAATGAACAGTTACTGTTCATTTGGCAAATTCTGCAGAATTTAGTGCAGGGCATCCGGATTGTGGCTGAGTTTTGGTCCTCTTGCTTTGGTCTTTTGGGCATGGTTTCTTCAGCAAAAATGTGCCATTATAAGCCTAGTTTCATGTGCAATTGGCAAAACTTCAATTGGACTACCACTGCCCAAGTTATGGCAGTGCAAAGGGACTGAATTTTCAGTCCCTCTGCTGCTGTCCTAGGACAGCTTGCAAACTCAATTTGCAACCTCATTTTTCAGTCCATTTGTTAGTCAAATTACCTAAAATGGTCACTAATTGACCATTAAAATGTCCTCTAACAATTTCCTAAGCCAAGTCACACTTTCACCTTTCCAAACCCTAATATCCAAATCAATTTACTCATAAACCTTAACTACATACTTAGTTCAATATCCATGCATTTTAATACCTTAACCCTCATTTCCAGCCACTATAAGTTTATTAAACAATCAAACTCAATCTTCCATAGGGCTGCTGAAAATTGAAGGTACCCTTAACACATGTAATTTACTTCAATTCCTTAAGATTTCTTAGCTAAAAAATGTTCTAACTAGAATTTAAAAGAAGGAAAATGAGATTGTAGCACTAACCTCACTTAGGGCAGATTTTTCCCTTCCTCAAAGTCTTGGTTTCCTTTTCTTTTTGCTCCCACAATAATCACCAAGATGATAGAATGAATTTTTGTGTTGGTAGTTAGGGTTTTTAGTGGAAGAAAACTAAGAAAAATGAAGGATGAAATGTTGTTAATGGTGGAATGGGTAAGGGTGAGTGAGTGGCGTGAAGAAGAGGAGAGGGAGCTGGTTTTGGGTTTCTAAAATTCTGCCTCATTACCCACTTTTATTTCCTTTTTATGGACTTGCTTAAATTTGATTGGTTGAAAAATTTTAAATGATGTCATTAATAGCCATTTTTCCTCAATTTCTTTTCTTTCCTCCACTACTCATTTTCAATTCAATTTCTAGCAATATTTCTTCATATTTTATGTCATATTAATTATTTACTTAACTGGGCAAGTCGGCCAAAAATCACCTCGGAAGGAGAAATGACCAAAATGCCCTCCGTTTGGCTTAACGGGTCAAAATCGTCTGTACCGATTGAAAAATTTTTCTAGGTATTTTCTTGGCATTCTAATGCCATGGGAACCTCAATTACCCTTCTCTGGAGTCCCAAAAATTATTTTATAAATTTTCCCCTGGGTCTAGGGCTCCTCGTTGCGAGAACCGCAACTTCCCTCCGGTTACCCATCGCTAGGGCACCGGCTCATTTAACTCGGTTGTATTTTATTTCTAAAATTTTTACTAAATTTTTCTTATTAATATTTGAGTTAATTATGATTCCCGACTTTAATTTAAATATTTTTCCGGATGTTCTAGCTGTCCGGACCGACACCGGTCACCGGAACAGTAGAATGTACGGAGTGGTTATCGGGAGGGTGTTACATGACATGTGAAGGATCTGAGCGGTATCTTTTTAGCATAGATACATGGAACACATTGTGGATCTTGTCCAGCTCTGGTGGTAAAGCTAGCCTATAGGCCACTAGACCCACACGTTTAATGACTTCATATAGGCCAATGAACCTAGGGCTTAACTTACCTTTTTTTCCAAACCTTAATACCTTCTTCCACGGTGACACCTTGAGGAACACTTTATCACCCACTGTATATTCTATTTCTTTTCTCTTCAAGTCGGCATAGGATTTCTATCTGTCTGAGGCAACCTTCAGATTGGCTTTAATTAGTTTTACCTTCTCCTCAGTCTGTTTCACTAGGTCTGGCCCTACCAGTTTATCTTCGGCCAATTCAGTCCAGCACACTGGAGTTCTACATTTCCTCCCATACAGTGCTTCATATGGGACCATTTGGATGCTAGCTTGGTAGCTATTGTTGTATGCAAATTCTGCTAGTGGGAGGTATCTATCCCAACTTCCCTCAAATTCAATGACATAACTCCTTAGCATATTCTCAAGGACCTAACATATATTTCATGTTATTATTATCATTTCAGTTTAATATTTGTATTAGTTCAATTGGTTTTAATTGTTTACATGGATTACTCTTTCTGATTGTCCATCCATCTGAGGATGTAAAGCTATGCTTAAGTGGAGTTGTCTACCCAAGGATTCATGCAATTTCTTTCAAAATCTCGATGTAAACCTTGGATCTCGATCAGATATAATGAAAAGTGTCCATGCAGTCTAACTATCTCACTGATTCACAATTCTGCTAACTTCTCCAGTGAGTAGTCAGTCCTAACTGGCAGAAAGTGTGCTGACTTCATCAATCTATCTACTATCACCCATATTATATCATGCTTCTTCTGGGTGAGAGGTAGACCACTTATAAAATCCATGGTGACTTGATCCCATTTCCATTCAGGTATGCGTATAGGCTGTAGCAAACCCGATGGAACTTGATGTTCTGCCTTGACTTGCTGACATGTCAAGCATTTAGTCACATAGTCAGCTATGTCCTTCTTCATACCAGGCCAACAATAATGAACCTTCAAGTCATGATACATTTTTGTACTTCCTGGGTGCATAGCATAAACACTGGTGTGTGCCTCTTTCAGAATACTGGCTTTTAATTCCCCATCATCTGGTACACATACTCTTCCTTTGTAGTACAGACACCCATCTGCTTTCACCTCATAGTTAGTTGCTTTCCCTTCTGAAATTTTGCTTATAATAGTCATTAACTTTTCATCTGCCTTTTGCCCATCTAAAATCTGCTGTAGCAGGTTTGGCCTCATTTGCAATTCAGCCAAAATAGCTCCATCTCGAGCCAAGGATAGATGGGCATTCAACAATCTCAAAGTTGTGATGGATTTTCTGCTCAAAGCATCGGTAACTACATTTACCTTCCCAGGATGGTAGTCAATCACACAATCATAGTCCTTCAGGAACTCAATCCATCGCCTCTGTCTAAGGTTGAGCTCCTTCTGGGTTGGCAAGTATTTTAGGCTTTTATGGTCTGTGTAAATGTAATACTTTTCACCATACAAGTAATGCCTCCATATCTTCAATGCAAAGATAATTGCTGCAAGCTGCAAGTTCTAGTTCATGGGTAGGGTAATTCTGTTCATGTGGCCTTAGCTGCTTGGAAGCATAAGCGACCACTTTCTCCTCTTGCATCAATACACACCCTAACCCATTATGAGAGGTATCACTGTAGACCACAAAGTCCTTTCCCGACACTGGCTGTGTTAACACTAGTGCCTCTGTCAACATAGCCTTCAACTTCTCAAAACTGGCCTGTCACTTGTCATTCCAGTCAAATATGATATTCTTATGTAACAACTTGGTCATTGGAGTAGCTATTAAAGAAAATCCCTTCACAAATCTTCTGTAATACCCAGCTAGCCCCAAGAAACTTCTGACTTCAGTTATATTCCTGGGGGGCTTCCATTCCATCACTGCTTCTATTTTCTTGGGATCCACTCTAATCCCATCAGCTGACACTATGCGTCCAAGGAATGCAATCTCATTCAACCAAAAGTCACACTTGGACAACTTAGCATACAGCTTCTTTTCTCCCAGGATTTGCAGAACAATCCTCAAATGCTCATCATGTTCTTCACTGGTCTTAGAATACACCAAAATATCATCAATAAAGACCACCATGAACCGATCTAGGTATGGATGGAAGATACGGTTCATAAGGTCCATGAATGCCACTGGTGCATTTTTTAGGCCAAAGGGCATCACCAGAAACTCATAATGCTCATACCGGGTCCTGAATGCAGTCTTTGGCACATCTGCATCCTTCACCCTCAACTGATGATACCCTGATCTGAGATCAATTTTAAAAAGTACTCCTACTCCTTTCAACTGATCAAACAGAGCGTCAATTCTAGGCAACGGATATTTGTTCTTCACAGTCACTTTATTCAACTGCCGGTAATAGATGCATAACCTTAAAGTCCCATCCTTCTTCTTTACAAACAGCACTGGAGCTCCCCATAGTGACACACTGGGGCGTATGAACCCCTTATCCAATAACTCTTGTAACTGAATTTTCAGTTCTTTTAATTCTGTGGGTGCTATCCTATAAGGAGCAATAGAGATTGGTGCTGTACCTGGCAGTATCTCAATAGCAAATTTGACTTCCCTTTCTGGTAGCAAGCCAGGCAATTCTTCAGGAAACACATCTAGGAAGTCTCTTACTATGGGTATGTCACACAAATTTGGCTTAGCCTGCCTAGTATCCACCACATGCGCTAGGTAGGCTTCACAGCCTTTTCTCATCAATTTTCTTACAACTGTGGCTGAGATGACATTGGACAAGAAATCTATCTTTTCCCCCACAACTGTGATCTCATTACCCTCAACAGTTTTCAAAGAAATTCTCTTCAATTTACAATCAACCATTGCCTGATGATGTGACAACCAGTCCATTCCTAAAATCATGTCAAACTCATGGAAAGGTAACTCAATCAGGTCTGCCAAGAATTCATACCCTTGAATCCTTAACGGGCAACCCTTGTACACTTTGTTCACCACTACACTGTGGCCCAATGGATTAGTGACCAGAATGTCTTGGTCACTCTCCCCTACTAGTATCCCCCTTTCTATGGGTAGGTTGATGCAGATGTATGACTGAGTGGATCCTGGATCCACAAATGCATGCACAGATGTATTGTAGAAGGAGAACGTACCCCTGATGACGTTTGGGGCATCTTGCTCCTCCTGAGCTCTTATGGCATTGGCTTTGGCAGGTGCTCTGCCCTCAGGCCTCTCTGCTGGCTCAGATGTAGGCCTCTGTGATGGTCCCACTGCCTCAGATTTGCCAGATTTCCTACCCCATTGTGGTGTAGGAGTAGGTCTGTCTGCTTGTGTTAGAGCAGTTCTGCATGGACAGTTCCTCAACTGATGCTCTATCAACCCACACCTTAAGCAGGCACCAGTCACTCTCTAACACTCCCCTTTATGCCACTTCAGGCAATGTGGACATGCAAAAGATGCTAGGGTTGGTCCCCTGAACCCCATCCCTGGAGAGCTGCCTACTGATGGTGTGGATTGACCTCTTCTAGGGGTAAACTGCGGCCTGGGCCCTTGAGACTGACCCTGACCTTGAGGTTGACCTGAACTCTGTGCAGGTGGACCTTTGAACTTCTTTCCTGGTGCAGGAGATGAGCTAGACTAACCCGAGCCCCTCTTCTGCTGTCTCTCCCTTTTAGTCTGCTCACTTATTCTGACCTTTTTAACTTTTATTACAGCTTCCACTAACTTGGTGAAGTCTATAATTCCCAAGACAGTAATCATGATTTTTTTATTGTCATTTAATCCCTCTTCAAATCTCTTACATCCCTCGGCTTCATTAGGGACTATCTCCCTTCTGTAGCGGCTCGGTCTGACAAATTCCTTTTTATACTCGGCCACTGTCAGCTGTTTCTGCCTCTGGTTAATGAATTCTCTTCTTCTCTCTTCTAGGTATACACTACCCATATACTTTTTCTTGAATTCTGAGAGGAAGAAGTCCCAAGTTATTACTTCTGACTGCACTTCACTAGACATTGTATCCCACCATTGGTAGGCATCATCTTGCAATAGAGATACAACAACTTCTAGATTTTGTTCTGGAGTGCAGTGGAGTTATTTTAAAACTCTGCCTGTTCTGTTCAACCAGTTTTCGGCTGCAACAAAATCATCTTCTCTCTTGCCAAAAAAATCCACTGCTCCAAAATTTCTCAATCTTTCTAAATGTGATTTCTGTTGTGGAGGTGGTGGTGGTGGTGGCATTACCCCAACCATTTGTCTGAAAAACTCAGCCATTTGCTGGAACATGGCCTGTGGAGGCTGAGTAGGCTCTGCTGGAGCTGGCGGAGCAGATTCTCTCCTACCCCCAGTCTCAGCTGCTGTAGGTGGAGCATGACTCTCCACTTCCTCCTCAACTACACTCTGAGATGTAGGGTCCATATCCTATTTAACAAAGACAAACAGATCTGTATTAGTGTCACCTCAACTCTTACAAATGCAATGTATGGTATGGACTCGATCTAGGCCCAGAAACGCCTAAACTGTGCTTTGATACCACTAAATGTGACACCCTTTACCCGTCTACTGTATAGCCGAGAAAGATATGTCACACAGTGTATCGGAACACCTTATTTTAATTGAACTATTTTTATTCTTCCTAATTTATTTCTTTCATAGTTATGAAGTATAATTCGTGAAATATCATTCATTTAAGTCATTTATTGAAATTATAATTTATTTGAGGTTCTGAAAATTTTATAGAAAATCCAGCAGAGTGCCGGCTAAAAATGGATAAAACAGTTCTTCGGAACTAGTGAAAAACACTTCCAAAATTTTCAATCAATCCCAAACTCCATTTCATCAACAAAATCCAAATATTTCTCATATATACTCCTATTCTAATTCATTCATTTCCTATGAAATTCATATAAAAGTCATAAATAAATATTCACTTGTTCATTCATAAACACAATTTCCATAATTTACATCAATACTAAAATACATTACATAAGTCTTAGTTACACATGAGAAAATAAAAGTTAATTACAAAATACCAAAATAAAACCTAGCGTCCTACCAATGCACTGATGACGATGAGGTGATACAGACACTATGCAGAGCTGCAGAAGATCTCACCCAGTCTGTGGTCTACTGGGCTCTCGGTCGGTCTCTCCAGAACCTACGCGTGGCAAAAAGCAACATGCTAAGAAATAATGCTTAGTGGTGCCAATAATAAAATAAAAAGAAATAACAAAAAATAAATATGCAGTGCATGTCCTGATGTCTTATGCAAATAATTTTTGGATCATTATTGGTAATCTTATTTACTCTGTACTTGTTATATTCATAATTTCATTAAATTTATTCACTTTCATTTTTGGTTGCCCAAGTAACCTATACTGGATGACTGGACTGGATAAACGGGTAAACTGGCACTGGGTATCTAGTACCTCGGGCTGTCATACCATCGGTCACATTTGCATCTCCCGGTGTGCAACAGAACAGCTAATAAGCTGTAATAACATTAGGCACAAGGCCAAGTATCAACACAATGTTAGAATGGCTAAAAGCCATAAAATCACAGAATGGCATAATGCCATATGCAATACTGCTAACTGAACCCTATTGGCATGCCAACCTATCCAAACCAATCTTGCTAGGTGTACTAGGGCATGTTACACTTTTAAATTGTACAATTCTTGAAATTTAAGTTTAGGTGTTACTATTCATTTCATTAGTCAACTAAAATGTTGATTTTTGCATAGAAAATAGGTACATTGGTTCTAATACTCCCAACATACCACATTTTGCATTCTGAAATTGTTGGTATTGGTTGCCAATACCATTTCTAAGCTTAGTGTTAGTTATTCAAAATTTTTAGATTTCAAGCCTCATATTTGCTGTTCTATTGGTCATTTATACACTAGGAATTTGGCAAAATTGTCTTCATGAAAGTTATTCCTTATTTTGTCTACTTACATTTCCTTTTTTGAATCACTCCATTTGGAGTTTTGTAGCTCAAGTTATGGCCTAAACACCATAACTGGCCGGATTGGATAGAATCCAAAATTCTGGGCAAAATTGGTTCTGCTAGATTTGGTAACCTAAGTTTGGTTGGCAATTTGACTAGGTTATGGTCAGAATTTGGATTTGCGTTCTTCATGAAAGTTGTAGGTCTATGTCTCAGCTTTCTACTAGTAAAAGTTCAGGTCAATTGGACCTTTCTACACTAAGTTATGACCAAATGAATAAACACTATTCATTTGGTCATTTTACCCAGGCAGAATGTAGGTCACCCGTATTAGGGCAATTTTTAGGTCAACTTGGTTTGGTTTTCTGGGCAAGGTTACTATACCAAAGTTGTGCTATTATGTGTCTAGTTTCATATACAATTGGCCTTTCACCAATTAAAACTTTACAACTCCATTTATAACTGCCCAAACCTGCTGGACTCATGCTCAGTCCTGCATGTCAGCCAAGGCAGCTCACCCACACTCAAATGCCAAGTCTCAACTCACTTCATTTCCTCATCATACACATTCAAATGGTCACTAATTGACCATTACAAGGTTAATGAACCATTACATGAGCAAACCCTAATATTGTTCAAATGTCCAAGTTTTCAAGTTCCATTTATGCATTACACTTGCCTTACACTTGCACTTAAATGTTCAATCACTCATGTCATGTCAAGGGCAGCTCATAAACCCTTTGCTTAAGAAAATTCATCAAACCCTTACTATCCCTAAGCTACCAAAATTGTAGGGATGAATATACATAAATTTTATTTTGTTTTTCTTACAATTTCCACTTATCTCATGGCATTAAACATGAATTAAACAAGAAAGGGAGGAGATTGGTCACTAACCTCAATTGATCTGTCTTCCAAGTTCCCAAATCTCCCTTTTTCCTTCCTCTTTTTGCTAGGTAGATGTTATTTAAGGTGTGAGGAAGAGATTTTGTAAAGCAAGATTAAAATCTTATGGTGGTTTATCAAGGAATTCTAGTGAGAAGTTCTGATCAACAATGGTGGAAGGAGTGAGAGGAAGGAGCACGGCTGAAATGGGAAGAGAATTGCAGAATTTTTGTTTATTTCTTACTTCATTTTATTTTTATTTATCTTATTTTAATTGGCTTGTCAATTTCTAATTTGTGGAAAGCTTTTTAATGATGTCATCCTATGTCATAAATCTAATTTAATTCCATTTTCTTTTTACTTTGTTTTCTTATTTTCATTTCTCATTTTGAATTGCACTTTTAGCAATATTTTTTCATATTTTAGATCATAATAATTATTTACTCAACTGGACAAGTCAGTCAAAAGTCATTTTTGAAGACGAAATGACCAAAATGCCCTTCGTTTGGCTTAACAGACCAAAATTGTCTGTACCGATTAAAAAATCTTTCTAATTATTTTCTTGGCATTCTAATGTTATAGGAACCTCAATGACCTTCTCTGGAGTCTCAAAAATTATTTTATGAATTTTCCCTCTAATCTAGGGCTCCTAGTTACGAGAACCGCAACCTCCCACTAGGTTACCCATCGCTAGGGCACCGACTACTTTAACTTGGTTGTATTTTATTTGTAAAATTTTTTCTAAATTTATCTTATTAATATTTGAGTTAATTATGGTTTCTCACTTTAGTTTAAATATTTTTTCGGACGTTCTAGCTATCCAAACCGACACTAGTCACTGGAATAGTAGAATGTACGGAGTTGCTACAGGGAGGGTGTGACAAATTAGTTGAGTATTTGATGAACTCAATTTCGGCAGCCATGGAAGACAAATGAAGTTTGGTTAATTTTCCATGTAATTGATGATTAGGCATGTTGATTAAAGCAAATTTATGTGTTAGAGTTTATTGGCATGTGTGTGTTTGAAATGACCAATTGAATTAGGGCTTTTGAACAATTATTGAAGACCTTGGGTAATTGTCTAATTAGACAGCTTTCATGAAGTTAGAAGAGTGATATTTCCATGAAATTAAAGGCTGAATTATGGTGTTGATGCATTAGTGGATGTGTATTATGTGATGCTAGTTGAAATTTCATGTACTAGTAATTTGTTCCATATGTATTATGTTGATTTTGACCTTTGAATTAGGGTTTAGTATTGAATATTGAGGCCTTATATAAACTGCTGGACATTTGACCAATTGAGATTTATTTGATGACAATTAGAAGTACTTTGTATGCAATTGAATGTTTGGGGGTTGAAGAAATTTAATTAGAAGTGTAATTGTTATTGCAAATTGAGAATTGGTTGAGGGTAGTGTGCATTTTGAGCCCTAACCTAAATTCTGTGACTCCAATTAGTATGAGACTAATTGGAGGTAAAACTAGACTTAAAATGGACCAACTTTCATGTAGAAACTTTGCCATAATTCTGCCTAAAAGTGACCTAAAAATTTGACCTAATCCGGATTGACAATTTGCAAACCTAAAATTTTGACCAAATGAATACTATTCACTCATTTGGCCATAACTCACTGTAGATAGGTCCAAATTACCTGAAATTTATATCATTGGAAAGATTAGACATAGGGCTACAACTCTTGTGAAGACACCAAAGCCTAGAAATTTCATTAACCAAGTCAAATTGCTTGCCCAAGTTGGGTTACCAAAACTGTCTAGTCCCCAATGCTGCCTAGAAATTCAGGGTAGATACCAATCCGGCCAGTCATATTAAAATTAGCATAACTTGATCTATAAAACTTCAAATGGAGTGATTCAAAAAGGAAAATACAGCTAAGAAATTAAGGAACAACTTTAATGAAGGAAAGTTGGCTAAATTCCTATTGTAGAAAGACCAATGGAATAGTACAAACAAGTGACCCAAAACTGAATTTTTGAAGTTTCACTTAGGTAGTTTAGAAATTCAATTGGCAATCAATGACAACATAAATGTGGCCTAAAATGTGGTATGTGAGTGCAATTAGAACTAATATACCCCTTAAGTATGAAAAAGTCAACATTTTTACTTGAATAGTAAAGTGAATAGTAACTACAAATAGAATAATTGCAAAGAACTCAAAAGTTATAAATTTTAGTGGATGAATTAAGTATACAAAATTTAATTATTGAATTTGTTAGTTAAAAATAAATTGAATAGATATTAAAACGCTTTAATTATGTATTTTAGTAGGAAAGAAGCCTCTAAGGAAGGAGGAGGAATTGAACAAGCCTAGATAAGAGGTTTGTGCACAACTAGCTTATTTTTATATTTTAAATTTATAATGAGTTGAATGAATTTGATAATTGTATTTTCTCTTGTGTACAAGAACTTTAATTTATTGAATGACTTTGTATGATTTAATTATGTTTTCTTCTATGCATTTAAGGATTTATTGTATGGTTTTGAGAATTATAAATTGTGAATTGTACATTTGAGATATTATCAACCTTATGCATGAGTTTACAATTATTAAAAATGTTTATGGATTTGTAAAGATGCTTATGAGTAAAAATTATTTGAAATATGTTTTGAAACCATAGACGGCATGGCAATGTGTTTAAATTCCTCATTGGCTTGTCTAATGGGATGAATTGAATTCCTTCTTTGGTTGTTGAGGTGTGTGCCAGTTGAGAAAAAATTGAATGAGTATTCATATTTGCTAGCTAGCTCGTGTATACCCCTTTAGCCTTTGGTTATTGGGAGAATTGGCTTTGTCATGGTGTACAACCCGACATTGTTTTAGTGTCATGCTCTAAGCTGTATGAATGTTTTCAGCATCCTCAAATTATGCATACTTGATAAAATGTGATTGAAATAAATATTTGTTAGTGGTTGGAAAATGATATATTGTTTCATGGTTCAAGAAAAATATAAATAATACAATTGCTTTATTATGAATTGGATAAATTATTATTACTAGATCAAACGCTATTTATCAAATAATTTGTGTAATTAGAACTATCGATTTTGATTTTATTGGGTTTTGAAGAATTTAAATATTTTGATCCTTTTTGCTATGGTTTGTCATATTATATTTTGTGTTAAATTTTAATTTATTGTTGTGTACAACTGAGCTCATCGCTCAGTGATAGCTTTGTATGCTATCGCAGGTGAAAGAAAAGATAGAGCAGTTGAGTGAGACCACTTGAAGCTGCGACTTGAAGATAAACTGGGATTATATTGGGTATAGTGAAGATATATTTTTAGACATTAGATTTTGATGTAAGCATGTAACTATGTGTATGTAAGTGCTTTTGAGCAATTGTCCAAAAACTCTTAAAATATTATTTTAGTATAAAATCAAATACAAATAATTGTAATAGTATCTGGAGATTTTAATTACCTGTATATTTTTGTGAAATAAATTGTATTACCCCAATGAATGCAGTACTTAAATTTTCTTCTGAATTTTGAAATTAATGAATTATTTCCTTTATGATGAGTTTGTTAAAAATGAATTGAGATGATTATTGAAAATGATTTATCAATTGTTGAGATTGGATTGGGACATTTTTTTTTTTGTAAATTGCTTTTGCAGATAAATTGAAGAACTGTTTTTATCTAGTTTTAGCCATAACCACGCGAATTTTCCATTAAAATTTTAAAAATGCCAAATTATTACTAAATAAATTTATGACACATCCTTGAGTTTAAAATACTCAAGATAAATTTTTATCACCACGTTAGACTTAAAAACGAAATTGTTCTGCTAAAATCTCTTGTAGTATATTTAATAGATTATCGGTAGGCGAAGTATGATAATTTATTAGGTATACTACAGGATTATGTTACATCATACGGAGGGGTAGGGTGTGACACTTAAAGGGCTTATTTTGATGTTAATTAACTAAACTACTAAAATTAATTAAATTAATAATTACAATATCCAATAAGGCCAAAATTACAAAAAAATAAACTAAGCATTAATTACATCAATAATAGATAAATATTAAAACAAATAAGAATCCTAAAAAATAGCAAACCTTCATGGAAATTAATGAAATTTTATGAGGAGATAGCTAAGAAACCAAAATAAAAATAGAAAAAAGAAATCACAAAAATCTCAAACTGATTGGTATGAAATTAAGATATAAGCTACTATTCATGCATTCTAGATAGATTTGACACTCAAACTTGCAAAACTTATATCTAATTATCTATAATGAATTTTACAAAATAGAAAGGCAGAAATTTAGAGGACATATTAAGGTACTAACAAAAAAACTTGAAGGAAAACATGCATATATATACACCCTTTGTTGAAGCAGTGGGTGTAGAATAGGCTTTAAGGCATGATGAATCACTATCTTTAAGGTATTAATTGCCCCTACTAGATTTCTACAAGGTTACGGCAATATACCTTCAGGATACAATAAAGCCTGAAATCTTTAGACAGCAACTCCTAAAGATTTCCCTTAAGAACTCTTTATACAAATTGAATTTAGAGAAACTAGAAGAGAAGAAGAAGAAAAAATAGAAGTAGTATTGTAACACCCTTATTTAAGTAGTCAGTACATTCTATTGTTCCAACGACTAGTGTCTGTTCGGATAGCTAGAATGTCTGAGACTATACTTGATTCACATAGAAGAGCCATAAATAAAATTGACAAAGAGCAAATGAAGTTGGATTAAAATAGGAGTAATAAAGCACAATTAGGTTAAATGAACCTAGGTCCCAAGGATGGGTGATCGACCAGGGAAGCGACTGCAAGCTCAGTTGCTACCCTATATTCGTGTGGGACCTCATGACATCCTTAGTTAAGGGATAATTGTGAAACTATTGGGAACTAGAAAATCATGGAAATAAAAAGAGAACAAGTGTAAATAAGTGAATCGGAACTTAAGGACTCATCGAGTATTATTAAAAGATGGATTATAAGCGATGGGGGGCATATTGGTCAATTCACTCCTAGAGGTGAATTTTGACCTAAATGTCCACTAAAATGTGTGAAATTAAAATATTGAAAAAGGTATTAAAAATGAATAAGTGTATGGAAAGAGAAGAAAAGAAATTGAAATATTATAATTATGATATCACCATGATGTAATCATGACATAATTAATAATTATAATTTAAATAATTGAAACTAGAGATTTATCTACATAAAAATAAGACAAAATATCAAAAATGAAATAAAATCAAATTGTCTTCTGCCTCCCAACCGGCCGGCTACCCCTCTCACTCTGTCTCTCTCAAATTTCCTCCATTTTCACCCATTTCCAAAGCTTGAAATGTAACACCCTCATTGTAGCAACTCCGTACATTCTACTGTTTCGGTGATCGGTGTCGGTCCAGACAGTTAGAACGTCTGGAAAAATATTTAAACTAAAGTGAAGAACCATAATTAACTCAAATATTAATAAGAAAAATTAAGGAAAAATTTTAGAAATAAAATACAACAAAGTTAAATGAGCCAGTGCTCTAACGATGGGTAACCCAGTGGGAAGTTGCGGTTCTCGCAACTAGGAGCCCTAGACCCGAGGGAAAATTCATAAAATAATTTTTGGGACTCCAAAGAAGGGTCATTGAGGTTTCTATGGCATTAGAATGCCAAGAAAATGCTTAGAAAAAATTTCAATCGTTACAGATAATTTTGGTCTGTTAAGCTAAATGGAGGGCATTTTAGTCATTTTGTCTTCAGAGATGATTTTTGGCCGACTTGTCCAGTTAAGTAAATAATTATTATGACATAAAATATGAATAAACATTAATAAAAATTAAATTAAAAAGGGGTAGAAAAGAAAAGAAATGGAAATAAAATAAAACTCACATTTATGACATAATCATGATGTCATAAATGAATAAATTCAAAACCCTAACTAATGGGAATTTGCCAATTCACTTAAAAGGGATATTTATCACTAATTGAGAATAGAAAAATGAAAGAAATTTATGTTCTTCTTCTCCATTTTCTCAGCAGCCCTCTCTCACACCTCTAAACCACCAGTAAAGTCTTCTCTACTCTCTCTCTTCCATAACCCTAGTTCCATACCATAAAACCTCATTCTCCCTCCATGAAAAATTATCCCTACCACTAGAGCAAGCCTTGGACAGCAATTTGAAGAAGGAAAACAAAAGTTTTAGAGACTTAGAAAAGTTAGCAAAAGAGGTTAGTATCCAATCTCTTAGTACTTTTACTTGATTCATGCTTAATGCCATGAGATAAGTAGAAAATGTAAGAAAAATAAAACAAAAATTATGTGTATCCATCCCTATAAATTTCAGAAGCCTATGGGCGGTTAGGGTTTGATGAATTTACTTGAAGTAAAGTGTTTATGAGCTGCCCATAGCATGAGATGAGTGCTTGAACATGATTGTGTAAGTGAAATGCAAGTATAGTGCATGAATGAACTTGAGAACTTGGACATTTGAATAACATTAGGATTTGCTCATGTAATGATATGTTAAACTTGTAATGGTCAATTAGTGACCATTTGAATGTGTGTGAGGAGGATATGAAGTGAGTTGTGGCTTGGTATTGGAGTTTGTGTGAGCTGCCTTGACTGACCTGCAAAACTGAGTGTGAGTCCAGCAGGTTTAGACAGCTATAAATGGAGTTGTAGAGGTTCAATTGGTGCAAGGTCAATTGGATATGAAACTAGATACATAATGGCACCACTTTGGTGAAGAAACCCTGCTCAGAAAACCAAACCAAGTTGACTTAAAAATTGCCCTAATCCGGGTGACTTGCATTCTGCCTGGGCAAAATGACCAAATGAATAGTGTCTATTCATTTGGTCATAACTCAGCGTAGAAAGGTCCAATTGACCTGAAATTTTACCAACAGAAATTTGAGACATAGACGTACAACTTTTATGAAGAAACCAAATCCAAATTTTAATCATAACATGTTCAAAAACTGACCTGTAATTAGTGTACAAAACCTGCAGAATTGGTTCTGCCCAGAAAATCTGGAAAATTTGCAATCCGGCCAATTATGGTGTTTGGGCCATAAATTGAGTTACAAAACTCCAAATGGAGTGATTCAAAAAAAGAAATGTAACTAGACATAGTAAGGAACAACTTTCATGAAGACAACTTTGCCAAATTCTTACTGTACAAATGACCAACGGAACAGTAAACATAATGCTTGAAATCTAAAAATTGTAAATAACTAATACTAAGCTTAAAAATAGTATTGGCAACCAATACCAACAACTTTAGAATGCAAAATGTGGTATGTTGGGAGTATTAGAACCAATGTACCTATTGTCTATGCAAAAGTCAACATTTTAGTTGACTAATGAAATGAATAATAACACCTAAACTTAAATTTCAAGAATTATAAAATTTAAAAGTGTAACATGCCCTAGTACACCTAGCAAGATTGGTTTGGATAGGTTGGCATGCCAATAGGGTTCACTTAGTAGTACTGCACATGGCATTATGCCATTCTGTGATTTCATAGCTTTTAGCCATTCTGACATTGTGATGATACTTGGCCTTGTGCTTAATATTTATTACAGCTCATTAGTTGTTCTGTTGCACACCGGGAGATACATATGTAACCAATAGTGTAATGACCCGAGGTACTTGATACCCAGTACCAGTTTAGCCATTTATCTAGTCCAGTCATCCAGTATACGTTACTTGGGCAACCAAAAATGAAAGTTGATAAATTTAATGAAATAATGAATATAAGAAGTACCAAATAAATACGACCACAAATAATTAGCGAAAATTTGTCTGCATAAGACATCAACACATTCACTGCATATTTATTTTCTGTTATTTCTTTTTATTTTATTATTGGCACCACTAAGCATTATTGCTTAGTGCGTTGCTTTTTGCCATGCGTAGCTTCTAGAGAGACCGATAGAGAGCCCAGTAGACCATAGACTGGGTGAGACCATCTGCAGCTTTGCATAGTATCCGTGTCACCTCACCATCTTCAGTGCATTGGTAGGACACTAGGTTTTATTTTCGTATATTATAATTAACTTTTATTTTTTCATGTGTAATTGAGACTTATGTAATATATTTTGGTATTAATGTAAATAGTGGAAATTGTGTTTATGAATGGAACATTAAGTATTTATTTATGACTTGTATATGAATATTATGTAAAATGAATGAATGGGAAATGGAAATATTGTTGAAAAATATTGAGACATTGTTGATGAAATAAAGTTTGGGAATGATTGAAAACATATTAGAAGTATTTTTCACAGGTTTCGAAAAACTGTTTTCTCCATTTTTAGCCGATACTCTGCCGGATTTTCTATAAAATTTGCAGAACCTCAAATAAATTTATGATTTCAATAAATGACTTAAATGAATTATACTTTACTTCATAACTATGAAAGAAATAAATTAGGAAAATAAAAATGATTGAAATAAAATAGGGCGTTCCAGTACACTGTGTGACATATCTTACTCGACTATACTATAGACGGATACGGGGTGTCACATTTAGTGGTATCAGAGCACGGTTTAGGCGTTTCTGGGCCTAGATCGAGTCCATACCATGTATTGCATTTGTAAGAGTCGAGGTGACACTAATGTAGATCTGCTTGTCTTTGTTATTCTGCATAGGATATGGACCCCACATCTCAGAGGGCAGTTGAGGAGGAAGTGGAGAGTCATGCTCCACCTACAGCAGCTGAGACTGGGGGTAGGGGAGAACCTGCCCCACCAGCTCCAGCAGGGCCTGCTCAGCCTCCACAGGCCATGTTTCAACAAATGGCCGAGTTCTTCAGACAAATGGCTGGGCTAATGCCACCACCACCACCACCACCTCCACAGCAGAAATCACATCTGGAAAGATTAAGAAAATTTGGAGCAGTGGACTTCTTTGGCAAGAGAGAATATGATTCTGTTGTAGTCAAAAACTGGTTGAACAGAACAGGAAGGGTTTTAAAGCAACTCCACTGCACTCCAGAGCAAAACCTAAAAGCTGCTATATCTCTGTTGCAAGATGATGCCTACCAATGGTGGGATACAGTGTCTAGTGAAGTGCATTCAAAATTAATAACTTACGACTTCTTCCTCTCAAAATTCAAGAAGAAGTATGTGGGTAGTGTATACCTAGAAGAGAGAAGAAGAGAATTCATTAACCTGAGGCAGAGATAGCTGACAGTTGCAGAGTATAAAAATAAATTTGTCAGACTGAGTCACTATGGAAGGGAGATAGTCCCTAATGAGGCTGAAAGGTGGAAAAGATTTAAAGAGGGATTAAATGACAACATAAAGATCATGATTACTGCCTTGGGAATCACAGACTTCACCAAGTTAGTGTAAGCTGCAATAAAAGTTGAAAAGGTTAGAATAAGTGAGCAGACCAGAAGAGAAAGACAGCAGAAGAGGGACCCGGGTCAGTCTAGCTCATCTCCTGCACCTGGGAAGAAGTTCAAAGGTCTACCTGCACAGAGTTAAGGTCAACCTCAAGGTCAGGGTCAGTCCCTGGGGCCCAGGCCACAGTTCACCCCTAGGAGAGATTAGTCCACACCATCAGTGGGCAGCTCTCTAGGGACGGGGTTCAGGAGACCAGCCCCAGCATCTTTTGCATGTCCGCATTGCCTGAAGTGTAACACCCCAAAGTTCGGTAGTGCGTTCTGCTGCTCCGGTGACCAGTGTTGTCCGGACAGCTAGGATGCCTAGAACCTTACCTCAATATGAGTGAGGAGACATAAAATAATGAAATACAATAAAAGAAAAACAAAGGAAAAATCATAGCAAAGAAATGTAACCGAGTAAGTGAGCCGAGAAACCTAGCGTTGGGTGACCGCACCGGGAAGTCACGGCGTGGACCGTTGACTAGCCCTGGACTGCGGGGAACCCTGGAAAATATTTTTAGGACTTAAATAGAACCTTATTGAAGTATAAATCTCATTAGAAAGATTAAAGAAAAATTAAATAATTAGTACAAAGAAAAGTGAGAAATCGAAAAAAACAGACAAAATACGGTTTTACCGAAAAATCGGGAACGTCACGAACAGGGCATTATGGTCATTTGACATCCCGAAGTGTCTTTTGACCTAAATTTCCATTAAAAATAAATAATATTACACTTAGAAAATGAAATGAAAAATTAAATTGGTGGTACCTAAAGTAAATAGTGAGAATTAAGGGTTTAATGTGGGATTAAGTGAAAGTAACTTATAATATGAATTAATTAGAGTAAGTGGACCACTAAGGGAATAAAATAAACACATTATGGGGCTGATGTAAGTCCACTATGTCCAGCAGCCACTTCATCTTCTTCATTTACCATCCAAGCCGTGAATGAAGGGAGAGAAAACTCCATGGACATTTTCATGCAAGCTTGATCCCTCCTTCCATTTCAACTCCAAACACTTGAGTTCCTTCATTAAACTTTGTCTACACATCACAAGGAAGATATTGACACCCAATTTGAGAAGTTTGGTGAAGGTTTAGCAAGTTACAAATAAAGGTAAGTTTGCATTTTTGAGAAATCCTTTGTTAAAGTTTTTATGCATGTTATGGGTATTGGTTTGGTGAAGGAAAATTTTGAGTTTGAAGGGTTATTGTTGTTGCCATTTTGGACAGCCATGGGTCACGTTTATGATGAGGTATTTGTGTATATAATTGATGAGAAATAATGTTAATCCTGGTGATTTAGTAACCTAGTGATTTAATGCATGTATATATGGTGAATGATGCACTTTGATGGGAATTGGCATATGGTACGGCAATGTGATGTTGATGAATGAATTGTGGCAGCTTGTGGACACTTGAATAATGGTGTATATTGAAGGGAGTGTGGGCAGCATATTGACCCAGAAGGATTGATGATATGTATGTCAATTTACATTGTAAAGTGTATGTAAAGTTTGTAATGTTTAGGTGTGTTTGTAATGGTACTTAGAAATTGTAATTGTGAATGATATTTGGTGTGATGAGGGTGATTGGAATCTGCCCAAAATAATGCAAATGTTATGTAGAAAATGTTGTTGGTAATGTGCCAAAACAGTTTGGTAGGGTATGGAAGTAAACCTTGCAAAGGTAAGTGTGTGTTTGAAGTTGGGATGTGAATTGCATATTGAGGGCAGTGTATATTTTAGCCTATAACCTTGAATGTGTAACCTCAATTGGTATGAGACCAATTTGAGGTGAAACTAGACACAAAATGTGCCAACTTTCATTGAGAAACCATGCCAAAATTCTGCTTGCAAGGTGACCTAAAAAAATGACCAATTCGGATTAGGTGCAATTAGGACCTGAAAAATGACCAATTGGGCAGCAGTGAGTGTTTAGGCCATAACTCACTCAAACCAGGTCCAATTGACCTGAAATTTTGACCAAGAATAGTTAAGACCCATACCTACAAGTCTTAAGAAGACACCAAAGCCCAGAAATGACCATAAGCAAGTCAAACAACTTGCACAAGTTCGGGTCCAAAAACTGGCCGAATCAGAATTGACCAATTTGACCTAAAATTGACCTAAAATGGTACCACTTGACCAGCAATAGTGTAATGACCATAACTTGGTCTACTTAACTCGGATTGACCTGAAATTTTGCACCGCGTGCAATAAGACCTAGATCTACAAGTTTGTAGTTTCGACCGAGACCCAAAAACTGAGGGAACTAGATCGTCCGGTTAGGTCAAACCAGTGTTCCGGAATCCAGCAATTTGCATTAAAATGCACTAAGCGAGGAAATGACTTTGGTAAAACATACCAAACCTAAAACCCTATCGAGTGTGACATATTAACGACACTAAAACCTAATTTACCTAAAACGCATCGAGGGTCGGTATATTAGGTGATTAAGCGAATAATTGAGTTCAGTGCATTATTTACCAAACCCCATCGATAGAGACAGTTTAATTTGATCTGAAACACTTCAAATTGTGTTTCTCGATTAACAAGGACTCAAAGAAAAGGGAAAGAAATCTCGAGTCAAGACCAGAGACAAATATCGAGGTTTGTGCACAACAACTGCTTTCTTTTGAACTATTTTCAATGGAAATAAATATTGATTATTTGTATATCATTATTTTAAATTGTGGAAATGTGTTTGATGAATATTTATCGATTGAAAAATATTGTGAATAGTTTGAAATCATAAAAATGGTTTGAATGACATTGATGGATACTTATTGATTAAAAAGCATTAGAAATGGTTTGAAACCACGGCTATCATGTATATTGATTGTATTCCTCTCTAGCTTGTCTAGTGGGATGAATTGAATTCCCTCTCTGGTCAAGTGTTGAGGTGTCTGCCTGAAGAGGACGAATAGAATGAGAACACAAATTTATGCTAGCTAGCCAACTTATACCACATTAGTCAACGACTGTTGGGATGAAATGAATACCTCATTAGCCAGCGGCTTTTGGGATGAATTGAATTATGGATCATGATTAAGTCGTGTGTGATTTATTGATGTGTATTGTGAGATTGTGAAATGGATTTAAACTCTCATTGACATATCTGTCTTTTGAATTCAAACTGATCGACTTATGGAAAATTATTGTGATATTGAGAAATGGAGTTTAAATTCTTGTTGACAATTATTGTCTTGAATTTAATTATGATTTTAAGTATCCACTATTTACATGACTTATGAATTGTGATTTAAATTGGATGTGGTTAATGTTGTGCACCACTGAGACATTGTCTCTGATAGCTTTTATTGCCGCAGTAGAGAGATAGACAGTAGCAGACTAGGTTGCATATACATCCAATGAGGGATTACAGGTATATTGAGTATACCGCTTTTGCTTTTATCTTGTAATGTATGACCTTGTATGTACATATTGTATTTGGTTTTGAGCTTGTAAATTAAATCATTTGAAGTTGTAAATTAATTATGATTTATTTTGATTGTAAAAGTTGTATTATATTTCCTTATCTCAGACTTTGAAAAATTTCTATGGATTTGAGTTGATGAATTGTTGTGTTGAGAAATGTATTGAAGTTGAGATTTGGAAAATTATAGAAGTGCTTTTACAGGTTTTCTGAAGAACTGTTTTATCTAAAATACAGATGGCGCTCTGCCAAAATTTTTACAGATATTCCAAATAAATCAAATGAGTTAGTTGTTTCACCTCAGTTCACCAAAGTTTTTAACACCTGTAAATAGTGCTCACCACTGTAAAAGAAGTAAGAAAAGTTTTTAAAATCCCTTGTAGTGTATTTAATGGGTTATCAGTAGACGGAGTTGGTAATTCATTAGGTATACTACGGGATCATGTTATGCCTTACAGAGGGGTAAGGTGTGACATGAAGTGGCATAAGGGGGAGTGTTGGAGAGTGACGGGTGCCTGCTTAAGGTGTGGGTTGACAGAACATCAGTTAAGGAACTGTCCACGCAGAACTGCTGCAGCTGCTCCAACACAAGTTGACAGACCTGCTCCTGCATTTCTACGAAGTAGGAAATCTGGTAAATCTAAGGCAGTGGGACCATCACAGAGACCTGCATCTGAGCTAGCAGAAAGGCCAGAGGTTAGACCACCTGCCAGAGCCTATAACATAAGAGCTCAGGAGGATCAAGATGCCTCGGATATCATCAGGGGTACGTTCTCCCTCTACAATACATCTGTGCATGCATTGGTGGATCCAGGATCCACTCATTCATATATCTGCATTAAGCTACTCATAGAAAGGGGGATATTAGTTGGGGAGAGTGACCAAGACATTCTGGTCACTAATCCATTGGGCCACAGTGTAGTGGTGAACAAAGTATACAAGGGTTGCCCGTTAAGGATTCAGAGGTATGAATTCTTGGTAGACCTGATTAAGTTGCCTTTCCATGAGTTTGACGTGATTTTGGGAATGGACTGGTTGTCACGTCATTAGGCAATGGTTGATTGTAAATTGAAGAGAATTTCCTTGAAGACTCCTGAGGGTAATGAGATTACAGTTGTGAGGAAAAGGACAAATTTCTTGTCCAATGTCATCTCAGCCACAGTGGCAAGAAAACTGATGAGAAAAGGCTGTGAAGCCTACCGAGCTCATTTGGTAGACACTAGGCAGGCTAAGCCAGATCTATGTGACATACCCATAGTAAGAGACTTCCCAGATGTGTTCCCTGAAGAACTGCCTGGTTTGCCACCAGAAAGGGAAGTTGAATTTGCTATTGAGATACTGCCGGGTACAACACCATTCTCTATTGCTCCTTATAGGATGGCACCCACAGAATTGAAGGAATTGAAAATCCAGTTACAAGAGTTACTGGATAAGGGATTCATACGCCCTAGTGTGTCACCATGGGGAGCTCTAGTGCTATTTGTGAAAAAGAAGGATGGGACTTTGAGGTTATGCATCGATTACCGGCAGTTGAATCAAGTGACAATAAAGAACAGATATCCGTCGCCTAGAATTGATGACTTGTTTGATCAGTTGAAGGGAGCGCGAGTATTTTCTAAAATTGATCTCAGATCAGGGTATCATCCTTTGAGGGTGAAGGATGCAGATGTGCCAAAGACTGCATTCAGGACCCGGTATGGCCATTATGAGTTTCTAGTGATGCCCTTTGGCCAAACAAATGCACCAGCAGCATTTATGGACCTTATAAACTGTATCTTTCGTCAATACCTAAATCGATTTGTAGTGGTCTTTATTGATGATATTTTGGTGTATTCCAAGACCGGGGAAAAACATGATGAGCATTTGAGGATTGTTCTATAAACCCATAGAGAAAAGAAGCTGTATGCTAAGTTGTTCAAGTGTGACTTTTGGTTGAATGAGATTGCATTCCTTGGACACATAGTGTCAGCTAATGGGATTAGGATGGATCCCAAGAAAATAGAAGCAGTGATAGAAAGGAAGCCTCCCAGAAATACAACTAAGATCAAAAGTTTCTTGGGGCTAACTGGGTATTACAGAAGATTTGCGAAGGGATTTTCTTTAATAGCTGCTCCAATGACCAAGTTATTACACAAGAATGTCAGATTTGACTGGAATGACAAATGTCAAGCCAGTTTTGAGAGGCTGAAGGCTATATTGATAGAGGCACCAGTGTTGACACAGCCAGTATTTGGGAAAGACTTTGTGTTGTGGTCTATAGTGATGCCTCATATAATGGGTTAAGGTGTGTATTGATGCAAGAGGGGAAGGTGGTCGCCTATGCTTCTAGACAGCTAAGGCCACATGAATAGAACTACTTTACCCATGATTTAGAACTTGCAGCAATTATCTTCGCAGTGAAGATATGGAGGCACTACTTGTATGGTGAAAAGTATTACATTTACATAGACCACAAAAGTCTGAAATACTTGCTAACCTAGAAGGAGCTCAACCTCAGACAGAAGTGATGGATTAAGTTCCTGAAGGACTATAATTGTGTGATTGATTACCATCCTAGGAAGGCAAATGTAGTTGTAGATGTTTTGAGCAGAAAATCCATCACAGCTTTGAGATCATTGAATGCCCGTCTGTCCTTGGCTCCAGATGGAGCTATTTTGGCTGAGTTGCAAGTAAGGCCAAACCTGCTACAACAGATTTTAGATGGGCAAAAGGTAGATAAGCAGATGGGTGTCTGTACTACAAAGGAAGAGTATGTGTACCAGATGATAGGGAATTGAAAGCAAGTATTCTGAAAGAGGCACACACCAGTGTTTATGCTATGCACCCAGGAAATACAAAAATGTATCATGACTTGAAGCTTCATTATTGGTGGCTTGGTATAAAGAGGGACATAACTGACTATGTGACTAAATACTTGACATGTCAGCAAGTCAAGGCAGAACATCAAGTTCCATCAGGTTTGCTACAACCTATACGCATACCTGAATGGAAATGGGATCGGGTCACCATGGATTTTGTAAGTGGTCTACCTCTCACTTAGAAGAAGCATGATGCAGTATGGGTAATAGTAGATAGATTGACAAAGTCAGCACACTTTCTGCCAGTTAGGTCTGACTACTCACTTGAGAAGTTAGCAGAATTGTATATCAGTGAGATAGTTAGACTACATGGAATTCCACTTTCCATCATATCTAATTGAGACCCAAGGTTTACATCGAGATTTTGGAAGAAGTTGCATGAATCCTTGGGTACACAACTCCACTTTAGCACAGCTTGCCATCCTCAGACGGATGGGCAATCAGAAAGAGTAATCCAGATAAACAATTGAAACCAATTGAACTAATACAAATATTGAACTAAAATGATAATAATAACATGAAATATATGTCAGGTCCTTGAGGATATGCAGAGAAGTTGCGTCATTGAGTTTGAGGGAAGTTGGGATAGATACCTCCCACTGGTAGAATTTGCATACAACAATAGCTACCAAGCTAGCATCCAAATGGCCCCGTATGAAGCACTGTATGGGAGAAAATATAAAACTCTAGTGTGCTGGACTGAATTAGGCGAAGATAAACCGGTAGGGCCAGACCTAGTGAAATAGACTGAGGAGAAGGTAAAGCTAATCAAAGCCAATTTGAAGGTTGCCTCAGACAGACAAAAATCTTATGCTGACCCGAAGAGAAAAGAAATAGAATATGTGGTTGGCGACAAAGTGTTCCTCAAGGTGTCACCGTGGAAGAAGGTACTGAGGTTTGGAAGGAAAGGTAAGTTAAGCCCTAGGTTCATTGGCCCATATGAAGTCATTGAACGTGTGGGTCTAGTGGCCTATAGGCTAGCTTTACCACCAGAGCTGGACAAGATCCACAATTTGTTCTACGTGTCTATGCTAAGAAGATACCGCTCAGATCCTTCACATGTCATTTCCAAGGAAGAAATTGAAGTACAATCAGATTTGACATATGAAGAAGAACCCATACGGATCCTGGCTCGAGAAGTGAAAGAGTTAAGGAATAAGCAGATTCCACTGGTGAAAGTGCTTTGGAGGCACCACAACACCGAGGAAGTAACTTGGGAAAGTGAAGAGACGATGAGGCAACAGTTCCCTCAACTGTTTGCATTAGGTAAATTTCGAGGATGAAATTTAAATTAGAGGAAAAGAGTTGTAACACCCTCACTGTAGCAACTCCGTACATTCTACTGTTCCGATGACCGGTGTCAGTTCCCACAGTTAGAACGTCTAGAAAAATATTTGAATTAAAGTAAGGAACCATAATTAACTCAAATATTAATAAGAAAAATTAAGGAAAAATTTTAGAAATAAAATACAACCAAGTTAAATGAGCCGGTGCTCTAGCGATGGGTAACCCAGTGGGAAGTTGCTGTTCTCACAACTAGGAGCCCTAGACCTGAAGGAAAATTCATAAAATAATTTTTGGGACTCTAGAGAAGGGTCATTGAGGTTTCTATGGCATTAGAATGCTAAGAAAATGCTTAGAAAAAATTTTCAATTAGTACAGACAATTTTGGTCTGTTAAGCCAAACGGAGGGCATTTTGGTCATTTCGTCTTCAGAGATAATTTTTGGCTGACTTGTCCAGTTAAGTAAATAATTATTATGACACAAAATATGAATAAACATTAATAAAATTAAATTAAAAAGGGGTAGAAAAGAAAAGAAATGGAAATAAAATGAAACTCACATTTATGACATAATCATGATGTCATAAATGAATAAATTTAAAACCCTAACTAATGGGAATTTGCCAAGTCACTTTGTAATACCCTCATTGTAGCAACTCAGTACATTCTACTGTTCCGATGACTGGTGTCGGTCCGGACAGCTAGAACGCCTGGAAAAATATTTAAACTAAAGTGAGGAATCATAATTAACTCAAATGTGAATAAGAAAAATTTAGAAAAAATTTTAGAAATAAAATACAACCAAGTTAAATGAGCCGTTGCCCTAGCGATGGTTAACCCAGTGGGAAGTTGCAGTTCTCGCAACTGGGAGCCCTAGACCAGGGAGAAAACTCATAAAATAATTTTGGGGACTTCAGAGAAGGGTCATTGAGGTTTTTATGGAATTAGAATGCCAAGAAAATGTTTAGAAAAATTTTTCAATCGGTATAGATAATTTTGGTCTGTTAAGCCAAACAGAGGGCATTTTGATCATCTCACTTTCATAGGTGATTTTTGGCCTACTTGTCCAGTTAAGTAAATAATTATTATGACATAAAATGTGAATAAATATTGCTAAAAATTAAATTGAAAATGAGTAGAGGAGAAAAGAAAAGAAAATGAGATAAAAGGTCCATGTATGACATCATTATGATGTCATTAAGCAAATCCCACCAATCATATTTAACTAACATTTAAATTAACTAATAAAAAGGGAAAAGAATATAGCAAAAATAAAAAAAAATCAGCAGCCATCACCTTCCTTCAACCAGCCGTTTCCTCTCTTCTCACCCAAACTACCATTGAAGCTCCACTAAAGCTCCCAATCTCACCAAATCTCACTTGAAACCCTTACCTAGCTTCACAAAAAATTAACCTAGCAACTTAACATCCTCTAGGCAGCCAAAAGAGGAAGAAAAAAGAGAGTTTAGTTAGCTTGAAATTCTACTCCAACAAGGTTAGTGTCCAATTCTTTTTCCTTTTGTTTTAATTCATGTTCAATGGCATGAATTGTGTAGGAAATATAAGAAAATAAAACAAACAAGTGTTTGTGTGCACCTTATAAATTTTGGCAGCTAGGGTTAGCTAGGGTTTGATGATTTTGCTTGATAGAAAAATGGTTATGAGCAGCCTTTGGTAGTGGATGAGGGATTGAATATAATTAAGTAAATGAAATGCAAGAATGGTGCATGTATGAAATGAAAAAAATTGGACACTTGAACAATTCTAGGGTTTGCTCATGTGATGGTTTATTAACCTTGTAATGGTCAATTAGTGACCATTTGAATGTGTGTGAGGAGGAAAGGAAGTGAGTTGTGGCTTGGTATTTGAATTTGGGTGAGCTGCCTTGGTTGACCTGCAGGACTTAGTGTGAATCCAGTAGATTCAGGCAGCTATAAATGGAATTGTACAGGTTCAATTGGTGCAAGGCCAATTGGACATGAAATTAGACACATAATGGCACAACTTTGGTGAAGAAACCCTACCTAGAAAACCAAACAAAGTTGACTTAAAAATTGCCCTAATCCGGATGACTTGCATTCTACCTGGGCAAAATGACTAAATAAATAGTGTTTATTCATTTGGTCATAACTTAGTGTAGAAAGGTCCAATTGACCTGAATTTTACCAAAATAAAGCTGATACATAGACCTACAACTTTTATGATGAACACAAATCCAAATTCTGAGCACAACCTAGTCAAATTGCCAACCAAACTTAGGTTACCAAATCTGGCAGAACCAGTTTTGCCCAGAATTTTGAATTCTGTCCAATCCGGCTAGTTATAGTGTTTAGGCCATAACTTGAGCTACAAAACTCCAAATGAAGTTATTCGAAAAAAATAAATGTAACTAGACACAATAAGGAACAACTTTCATAAAGATAATTTTGCCAAATTCCTACTGTACAAATGACTAATGGAATAGTAAACTTAATGCTTAAAATCTGAAAATTGTGAATAACCAACACTAAGCTTAGAAATGATATTGGCAACTAATACCAACAATTTTAGAATGCAAAACGTGGTATGTTAGGAATATTAAAACCAATGTACCTATTATCTATGCAAAAGTCAATATTTTAGTTGACTAATGAAATGAATAGTAATACTTAAACTTCAATTTCAAGAATTGTGAAATTTAAAAGTGTAACATGCCCTAGTATACCTAGCAAGATTGGTTTGGATAGGTTGGCATGCCAATAAGGTTCAGTTAGCAGTACTGCACATGGCATTATGCCATTCTATGATTTCATGGCTTTTAGCCATTCTGACATTGTGATGATACTTAGCCTTGTGCCTAATATTTATTACAGCTCATTAGCTGTTCTGTTGCACACCAGGAGATACATATGTAACCAATGTTTTTGATACCCAGTGCCAGCTTACCCGTTTATCCAGTCCAGTCATCCAGTATAGGTTACTTGGGCAACCAACAATGAAAGAGGATAAATTTAATGAAATAATGAATATAACAAGTACAAAACAATAAGACTACAAATAATTATCGAAAAATGGTCTGCATAAGACATCAGAACATTTACTGTATATTTATTTTTTGTTTTTTCTTTTATTTCTATTATTGGCACCACTAAGCATTATTGCTTAGTGCGTTGCTTTTTGCCACGCGTAGGTTCTGAAGAGACCGATAGAGAACCCAGTAGACCACAGACTGGGTGAGATCATCTGCAGTTCTGCATAGTGTCTGTGTCACCTCACCGTCTTTAGTGCATTGGTAGGACATTAGGTTTCATTTTGATATTATGTAATCAAACTTTTATTTTCTCATGTATAATTGAGACTTATGTAATGTATTTTGATATTAATGTAAATAATGAAAATTGTGTTTATGAATGGAACATTAAGTATTTATTTATAACTTGTATATGAATATTATGTGAAATGAATGAATGAAAAATGGAAATATTGTTGAAAAATATTGAGACATTTGTTGATGAAATGAAGTTTGGGAATGATTGAAAACATATTGGAAGTGTTTTTCACAGGTTCCGAAGAACTGTTTTCTCCATTTTTTAGCCGGTACTCTGCCGGATTTTTTATAAAATTTGCGGAACCTCAAATAAATTTATGATTTCAATAAATGACTGAAATGAATTATATTTCACAAATTGTACTTTAGAACTATGAAAAAAAATAAATAAATTAGGAAGAATAAAAATGATTGAATTAAAATAGGGTGTTTCGGTACAGTGTGTGGCATATCTTGCTCGGTTACACTGTAGATGGGTAAGGGGTGTTACTTTTAGTGGTATCAGAGCATGGTTTTGGCATTTCTGGGTCTAGAACGAGTCCATACCATGCATTGCATTTGTAAGAGTCGAGGTGACACTAATGCAGATCTGTTTGTCTTTGTTCTTGTGAATAGGATATGGACCCCACATCTCAGAGGGCAGTTGAGAAAGAAGTGGAGAGTCATGCTCCACCTGCAGCAGCTGAAACTGGAGGTAGGGGAGAACCTGCTCCACCAGCTCCAGCAGAGCCTACTCAGCCTCCACAGGCTATGTTCTAGCAAATGGCCGAGTTCTTCAGACAAATGGCTGGGGTAATGCCACCACCACCACCACCTCCACAACAGAAATCACATCTGGAAAGATTAAGAAAATTTGGAGCAGTGGATTTCTTTGGCAAGAGAGAAGATGATTCTGTTGTAGCCGAAAACTGGTTGAATAGAACCAGAAGGGTTTTAAAATAACTCCACTGCACTCCAGAGCAAAATCTAGAAGCTGTTGTATCCCTGTTGTAAGATGATGCCTACCAATGGTGGGATACAGTGTATAGTGAAATGCAGCCAGAATTAATAACTTGGGACTTCTTCCTCTCAGAATTCAAGAAGAAATATGTGGATAGTGTATACCTAGAAGAGATAAGAAGAGAGTTCGTTAACCTGAGGCAGAGACAACTAACAGTGGCAGAGTATGAAAAGGAATTTGTCAAATTGAGTCGTTACGGAAGGGAGATAGTCCCTAATGAAGCTGAGAGGTGTAAGAGATTTGAAGAGGGATTAAATGATAACATAAAGATCATGATCAGTGCCTTGGGAATCACAGACTTCACCAAGTTAGTGGAAGCTGCAATAAAAGTTGAAAAAGTAAGAATAAGTGAGCAGACCAGAAGGGAGAGACAACAGAAGAGGGGCCCAAGTCAGTCTAGCTCATCTCCTGCACCTGGAAAGAAGTTCAAAGGTCCACCTGCACAGAGTTCAGGTTAGCCGCAATGTCAGGGTCAGTCCCAGGCGCCCAGGCCACAGTTTACCCCCAGGAGAGGTCAGTCCATACCATCAATGGGCAGCTCTCCAGGGACGGGATTCAATGGACTAGCCCCAGCATCTTCTGCATGTCCGCATTGCTTGAAGTGGGATAAGGGGGAGTGTTGGAGAGTAATAGTGCCTGCTTAAGGTATGGGTCGATAGAGCATCAGTTAAGGAACTGTCCACACAGAACTGCTACAGCTGCTCCAACACAAGCAGACAGACTTGCTCTTGCACCACAAAAGGGTAGGAAATCTGGAAAATCTGAAGCAGTAGGACCATCACAGAGGCCTGCATCTGAGCCAGCAGAGAGGCCAGAGGTCAGACCACCTGCCAAAGCCTACGCCATAAGAGCTCAGGAGGAATAAGATACCCCGGACGTCATCAGGGGTATGTTCTCCCTCTACAATACATCTGTGTATGCATTGGTGGATCCAGGATCCACTCATTCATACATCTGCATCAACCTACCCGTAGAAAGGAAGATATTAGTAGGGGAGAGTGACCAAGACATTCTGGTCACTAATCCATTGGGCCACAGTGTAGTGGTGAACAAAGTATACAAGGGTTGCCCATCAAGGATTCAGGGGTATGAATTCTTGGCAGACCTGATTGAGTTGCCTTTCCATGAGTTTGACGTGATTTTGGGAATGGACTGGTTGTCACGTCATCAGGCAATGATTGATTGTAAGTTGAAGAGGATCTCATTGAAAACTCCTGAGGGTAATGAGATTACAGTTATGGGGGAAAGGATAGATTTCTTGTCCAATGTCATCTCAGCCATAGTTGCAAGAAAACTGATGAGAAAAAGCTGTGAAGCCTACCTTGCACATGTGGTGGATACTAGGCAGGCTAAGCTAGATCTATGTGACATACCCACAGTAAGAGACTTCCCAGATGTGTTCCCTGAAGAATTGCCTGGCTTGCCATCACAAAGGGAAGTTGAATTTGCTATTGAGATACTGCAGGGTATAGCACCAATCTCTATTGCTCCTTATAGGATGGCACCCACAGAATTGAAAGAACTAAAAATCCAGTTGTAGGAGTTACTGGATAAGGGGTTCATACGCCCCAATGTGTCACCATGGGGAGCTCCAGTGCTGTTTGTGAAAAAGAAGGATGGGACTTTGAGGTTGTGCATCGATTACCGGCAGTTGAATAAAATGACAGTGAAGAACAAATATCCGTTGCCTAGAATTGATGATCTATTTGATCAGTTGAAGGGAGCATGAGTATTTTCCAAAATTAATCTCAGATCAGGGTATCATCAGTTGAGGGTGAAGGATGCAGATGTGCCAAAGACTACATTCAGGACTCGGTATGGGCATTATGAGTTCCTAGTGATGCCCTTTGGCCTAACAAATGTACCAACAGCATTCATGGACCTTGTGAACCGTATCTTTCATCCATACCTAGATCGTTTCATAGTGGTCTTTATTGATGATATTTTGGTGTATTCCAAGACCAGGGAAGAACATGATGAGCATTTGAGGATTGTTCTGCAAACCCTGAGAGAAATGAAGCTATATGCTAAGTTGTCCAAGTGTGACTTCTGGTTAAATGAGATTGCATTCCTTGGACACATAGTGTCAGCTAATGGGATTAGGGTGGATCCCAAGAAAATAGAAGCAGTGATGGATGGAAACCTCCTAGAAATACAACTGAGGTTAGAAGTTTCTTAGGGCTAGCTGGGTATTACAGAAGATTTGTGAAGGGATTTTATTTAGTAGCTGCTCCAATGACCAAGTTGTTACACAAGAATGTCAGATTTGACTGGAATGACAAGTGTCAGACTAGTTTTGAGAAGTTGAAGGCTATGTTGACAGAGGCACCAGTGTTAATACAGCAAGTGTCGGGAAAAAACTTTGTGGTCTACAGTGATGCCTCTCATAATGGGTTAGGGTATGTATTGATGCAAGAGGGGAAGGTGATCGCCTATGCATCCAGGCAGCGAAGGCCACATGAACAGAATTACCCAACCCATGATCTAGAACTTGCAGCAATTATCTTCGCACTGAAGATATGGAGGCGCTACTTGTATGGTGAAAAGTGCTACATTTACACAGACCACAAAAGTATGAAATACTTGCCAACCCAAAAGGAGCTCAACCTCAGACAGAAGTGATAGATTGAGTTCCTGAAGGACTATGATTGTGTGATTGATTACCATCTTGAGAAGGCAAAGTAGTTGCTGATGCTTTGAGCAGAAAATCCATCACAGCTTTGAGATCATTGAATGCCTGTCTATCCTTGGCTCGAGATGGAGCTATTTTGGCTGAGTGGCAAGTGAGGCCAAACCTACTACAGCAGATTTTAGATGGATAGAAGGCAGATGAAAAGTTAATGACTATTATGAGTAAAATATCAGAAAGGAAAGCAACTGACTATGAGGTGAAAGCAGATGGGTGTCTATACTACAAAGAAAGAGTGTGTGTACCAGATGATAGGGAATTGAAAGTCAGTATCCTAAAAGAGGCACACACCAGTGTTTATGCTATGCACCCAGGAAGTACAAAAATGTATCATGATCTGAAGCTTTAGTATTGGTGGCCTAGTATGAAGAAGGACATAGCCGACTATGTGACTAAATGCTTAACATGCCAGCAAGTCAAGGCAGAACATCAAGTTCCATCGGGTTTACTATAGCCAATACGCGTACATGAATGGAAATGGGATCGGGTCACCATGGATTTTGCAAGTGGTCTACCTCTCACCCAGAAGAAGCATGATGCAGGATGGGTGATAGTAGATAGATTGATGAAGTCAGCACACTTTTTGCAAGTTAGGACTGACTACTCACTGGAGAAGTTAGCAGAATTGTACAGCAGTGAGATAGTTAGACTGCATAGAATTCCACTTTCCATCATATCTGATCGAGACCCAAGGTTTACATTGACATTTTGGAAGAAGTTGCATGAATCCTTGGGCACATAACTCCACTTCAGCACAGCTTTCCATCCTCAGACGGATGGGCAATCAGAAAGAGTAATCCAAGTAAACAATTGAAACCAATTGAACTAATACAAATATTGAACTGAAATGATAATAATAACATGAAATATATGTCATGTGACACCCCTTACCTTTCTACAGTGTAGCCAAGCAAGATATGCCACACAGTGTACCGGAGCACCAAATCATATTTTCATTACAATTTACCCTTTTTAATTCATTTATTTATAATTTTGATTAATTTGAATTTTTCATAAATTTTATAGAAAATTCGGTAGAGTGCCGGCTGTAAATTGGAAAAACAGTTCTTCTAAATATGTTAAAAACACTTCCAATATAATCATAATTTCAATCTCAGTCAACTACTAACATCTTTCCACAATTTCTCAAATGACATCAATATTTCAAAAATTCAATTCATTCATATCATACTCAACTCCATAAAAAAAACTCAAATTATTACTGAACATGGTTCGTAAATAATTACATTAAAAGCATAATTACATGAGTTTAAAATATACATAACAAAAGTTTACAAATACAAAAGACCAAAAATAGCCTAATGTCCTACCAATGCACTGCAAATGTGAGGTGACTCTGGACTCTGTGTGCCGATCTGAAAGCTCACCCAGTATGAGGTCTGCTGGACTCCCCAGCTATGTCTCCAGTACTTTCGCGTGGCAAAAGTGACGCGCTAAGCAATTCTGCTTAGTGGTGACAATATAAAATAGAATAACTAAAATAACATAAATATGCAGAATGCATGTTTATATTTTAGGTAGACTTAATTTCTGGCATTTATTACAATATTATTTGATTAAAATTTTGTAAGATTCATTATCATTGCCCGAGTAACCCCTACTAGTCGACTGGACTAGATAAACGAGTAAATTGGCACTGGGTACTAAGTACATCGGACCATCACACCATCGGTCACATTGTGTCTCCCGGTGTGCAACAGAACAACTAATAAGCTGTAATAATCATCAGGGATAAAATTCAAGTATAATAACTAAATTAACATAGCCAAAGGCTATTTTATCATAGAATGGCACGTGAGGCCATAAAGCACAGAATGGCATGAAGCCATATGTAGTACTGCTAACAGAACCCTATTGGCATGCCATCCTATCCAAACCAATCTTGCTAGGTGTACTAGGGCATGTTACACTCTTAAATTATACAATTCTTGAAATTCAAGTTTAGGTGTTACAATTCATTTCATTAGTCAACAAAAATGTTGACTTTTGCATGGACAATAGGTACATTGATTTTAATATTCCCAACATGCCACATTTTTCATTCTAAAATTGTTGGTATTGGTTGCCAATACCATTTCTAAGCTTAATGTTAGTTGTTCAAAATTTTCAGATTTTAAGCCTTATATTTACTGTTCGATTAGTCAATTTTTTAGTGGGAATTTGGCAAAGTTGTCAACATGAAAGTTGTTCCTTATTGTGTCTAGCTACATTTCATTTTTTGAATCACTCCATTTGGAGTTTTGTAGCTTATGTTATGGCCTAAATACCATGATTGGCCGGATTGCCAACTTCTTAAATTTTCTGGACTGACCAAATCTATTGTGTTTTGTGTAGTGACTGCAGGTCACCTTTTGGACATGTTATGGTCAAAATATGGGTTAGGTTTCTTCATGAAAGTTGTAGGTATATGTCTCAGCTATTTTTTGGTAAAAGTTCAGGTCAATTGGTCCTTTCTACACTGAGTTATGACCAAATGAATAAACACTGTTCATTTGATCATTTTGCCTAGACAGAATGCAGGTGACCTAGATTAGGGCAATCTTTAGGTCAACTTGGTTTGGTTTTCTGGGCATTGTTTCTTCACCAAAGTTGTGACATTATGTGTCTATTTCATGTCTAATTAGCCTTGTACCAATTGAACCTCTACAACTCTAGTTATTGCTGCCCAAACCTGCTGGACTCATACCCAGTCCTGTAGGTCACCAAGGGTAGCAACACTAACTTCAATTCCCACTACACAAACTACTTCATTTCTCATTCACACATAACCAAATGGTCACTAATTGACCATTAAAACTTACTTTCACCATTACATAATCAACATCTCAATTTTGGGTCCAAACCCTAGCTCTACCATTTCAATTTTTCAAACACATACAATCAATAGATCAATTCATACTCCCAATGATGCATATACAAGTTTAAAGGATTAATTGACACTAACCTTTGTTGGAGAGTTTCCCTAGCTTACAAAACTTTTTGATTTTTTTGTCTTTTTGTTGTCTTAAGCTTGCTCTAGTTGGAAGGAGGAGTTTTAGTGAAATAAGCAAGTGATTTTAGGGGGGTGTTTATAAAGAAAATTTAGAAAGAAGGAAAGCCATCAATGGAGATAAGAAAGAGAGAGGAATTCGGCTGAAGAAGGAAGAGAGAAGATGGCAGATGTTTCTTTTGATTTTTACCCCATTTAACTCTTTTTAAATTGATTTCATAATGCTTGTTATAATTTGATTGGTGGAGCCCTTTTAATGACATTATTCTTATGCAATAAATCCATTTATTTCCTTTTTTTATTCTTTTTTCTATTCATTTTTAATAAATTTTTCATCAATATTTATTCATATTTTTTGTCATATAATTCACTTACATAAATGGACAAGTTGGTTAAAAATCATCTTTGAAGACGAAATGACCAAAATGTCGTCCTTTTGGCTTAACGAGCTAAAATTTTGTGTACCAATTGAAAACAATTTTTAAGCCTTTTCTTGGCATTCTAATACCATAGAATCCTCAATGACTCTTCTTCGGAGTCCCAAAATTTATTTTATGAATTTTTTCCCCGAGTTTAGGATTGTTAACAGCCTTCACCGTTACTTCCCCTTCGGGTTACTCATCACTGGGGTTACGACTCATTTAACCTTAATGCATTACATTCCTAAAAATTTTCCTTCATTTTTATGAGCATCGTTTGGTTTATTTATCGCTCCTCACTCTAGTCTATTTATAATTTCAAACATTCTAGCTGCCCAGACTGACATTGGTAACCAGAACAGTAGACTATACGGACTAGCTAAAGTGAGGATGTTACAACTCTTTCCCTCTAATAAAAATTTCATCCTCGAAATTTACCTGATGCAAACAATTGAGGGAACTGTTGCCTTATCGTCTCTTCACTTTTCCAAGTTACCTCCTCGGTATTATGGTGCCTCCGAAGTACTTTCACCAGTGGAATTTGCTTATTTCTCAGTTCCTTCACTTCCCGAGCCAAGATCAGTATGGGTTCTTCTGCATATGTCAAGTCTGGTTGAATTTCAATCTCTTCTATGGAGATGACATGTGATGTGACACCCCTTACCCGTGTACAGTATACCCGAGTAAGTAAGGCCACACGGTGTGCTGGCACACTCTAATATACCTTACTTAATCTGTATCATGCTTTTGAAACTAATTTATGAAATATGATTTATTTAAGCCATTTATCGAAATTATTATTTATTTGAGGTTCCGAAAATTTTAAAGAAAATCCGGCAGAGTACCGGCTAAAAATGGAGAAAACAGTTCTTCGGAACCTGTTAAAAACACTTCCAATAAACAAATTCATTCATTCTCAACTCCAATATCAAAATCTCAACAATTTTTCAATTTCAGGTCTCAACAACCTTTTCATTTCTCAAACATCCCTTTCTCAGGGTTCTCATATATAAATAACCATTAAATACTCAAATTAATACCATACATGACCATAAATCTTTATTATTTACATAAAGCTCAAAATACATTACATAAATCCCAAATACATATGAGAAATAAAAATTTAATTACAAAATATCAAAATGACACCTAGTGTCTACCAATTCACTGCAGAAGTGGAGGTGACAAGGACACTGTGCAGAACTGCAGGATGGACTCACCCAGTCTGTGGTCTACTGGGCTCACGATCGGGATCTCCAGTACCTACGTGTGGCAAAAGCAACGCGCTAAGCAATAATGCTTAGTGGTGCAATAATATAATAAAAGAAAATAGCAAGAAAATAAATGTGTATAGAATGTGTATGCCTTCTTTGTTTGGTGTTGGTATGTTCATTATTTCATTAACTTTGTTCACTTTTATTCATTTGGTTGCCCCAAGTAACCTACACTAGACAACTGGACTGGATAACGGGTAAACTGGCACTGGGTATCTAATACCTCGGGCCGTCACACCATCGGTCGCATATGCATCACCCGGTGTGCAACAGAACAGCTACCAAGCTGTAAATAATCTCAGGCACAAGGCCAAGTCTCAATGCAAAGTCAGAATGGCTAAAAGCCATGAAATCACAGAATGACATTTTTGCCATATGCAGTACTGCTAACTGAACCCTATTGGCATGCCAAACTATCCAAACCAATCATGTTAGGTATACTAGGGCATTTGAAACTTTTAAATTCTTCAATCTTTAAATTTCAAGTTTCGGTGTTACTATTCATCTCTATGGTCAACTAAAATGTTGACTTTTGGATAGAAAATATGTACATTGACTTTGGCACTCCCAATATACCACATTTGGCATTTAAAACTTGTTGGCATTAAGTGTTAATACCATTTCTAAGCATTAAACCAAAGGAGCAGATTTTTCAGTTTTTGTGAGTCAACTTCACTATTCCATTGGACATTGTTGCTGTGGGAATTTGAAGAAATGTAAAACATGAAAGTTGTTCCTTATTTTGTCTAGTTAAATTTCCTTTTTTGAATCACTCCATTTGGAGTTTTTTAGCTCTAGATATGGTCCAAAAACCCAAGCTGGCCGGATTTGCATTCTGCAGAAAATACCATATCTACAGTAGCATGAACAGTGACTGCCATAGCCATTTGGGTTAGGTTCTGGCCATAATTTGGGGTAGGTTCCTCCATGAAAGTTGTTTTTCTATGTCTTAACTTGTTGCTGTAAAAGTTTCAGGTCAATTGACCAAATCTACAGTGAGTTATGGCCAAATGAACAGTTACTGTTCATTTGGTCAATTCTGCAGAGGCAGTTGCAGGGTGTCCGGATTGGGGCCAAGTTTTGGTCCTCTTGCTTTGGTCTTTTGGGCATGGTTTCTTCAGCAAAAATGTGCCATTATAAGCCTAGTTTCATTTCCAATTGGCCAAACACCAATTGGACCAACACAGCCAAAGTTATGGCTATGTAATTGGACTGAAATCTCAGTCCATTGCTGCTGTCCCTAGGGCAGATTTCACCTTCACTTTACCATACTATTTTTCAGTTCTAATTATGGTCAACTTACCTAAAATGGTCACTAATTGACCATTAAAATGTGCTCTAACAATTTCCCAAGCCAAGCCAATTTTTCACTCTTCAAAACCCTAGTTCCATTATAGGTTTTCACAACACCTTAATTACTAGCTCCTTCAATAATCACATACACACATGGTTTAAACTTGATCTATAGCCCACTTTAAGTCCATCAAAACAATCAAAATAATTCTTTCACAAGGGCTGCCAAAAATTCATAGTATGTGTACGCATAATTCTTGTTTATTTTAGTTGCAATTCTCACTCAATACAAGTTACAATTCATGAAACTAAGAAGTTTTAAGTGTCTAATGCACTAACCTTGATTAGGGCAGATTTTTCCCCAATTAAAACTTCACTTTCCTTCACTTTCTAGGCTGCCAAACACTCTCCCAAGATGAGTGGACAACTTTTAATGAAAGGGGTTTAGGGTTTATGGTGAAAAGAAGAGAGAAAGTAAGCTTTGGTTGAAAATCAATGGAGGTTTGGCTAAGGAATTTGAGAGCTACGGGTGAGCTTTGTGAAGGTGAGGGCTGCTAGAAATTTTAGTTATTTTGGTCTTCATTTAGCCTCTTTTATTGTTTATTTAAATGGTTGTTAAATTATAATTGGTGGAGACTTTCACATGACATCATAATGATGTCATATTTGGCATTTTAGTGTATTTTCTTTTTCTTTTCATCACTACTCAATTTCAATTTAATTTCTAGTAATATTTATTCATATTTTATGTCATATTAATTATTTACTCAACTGGACAAGTCGGCCAAAAATCACCTCTAAAGGCGAAATGACCAAAATGCCCTTCGTTTGGCTTAACGGGTCAAAATTGTCTGTACCGATTGAAAAATTTTTCTAGGTATTTTCTTGGCATTCTAATGCCATGGGAACCTCAATAACCCTTTTATGGAGTCCCAAAAATTATTTTATAATTTTTCCCCTGGTTCTAAGGCTCCTCGTTGTGAGAACCGCAACTTCCCTCTAATTACCCTTCACTTGGGCACCGGCTCATTTAACTTGGTTGTATTTTATTTCTAAAATTTTTACTAAATTTTTCTTATTAATATTTGAGTTAATTTTGGTCCTTCACTTAAGTTTAATTATTTTTCCGGACGTTCTAGCTGTCCGGACCGACACCGGTCACCGGAACAGTAGAATGTACGGAGTGGTTACCGGGAGAGTGTTACATGTGAAGGGTCTGAGCGGTATCTTCTTAGCATAGACACATGGAATACATTATGGATCTTATCCAGTTCTAGTTGTAAAGCTAGCCAATAGGCCACTAGTCCCACACGTTCAATGACTTCATTTGGGCCAATGAACCTAGGGCTTAACTTACCCTTTCTTCCACGGTGAGACTTTGAGAAACACTTTGTCGCCAACTGCATACTCTATCTCTTTTCTCTTCAAGTTGGCATAAGATTTTTGTCTATCTTAGGCAACCTTCAAATTAGCTTTGATTATCTTCACTTTCTCCTCAGTCTGTTTTGCTAGGTCTGGTCCTACCAGCTTATCTTCGCCCAATTCAGTCCAACATACGGGAGTTCTACACTTCCTCCCATACAGTGCTTCATACGAGGCCATTTGAATGCTAGCTTGGTAGCTATTGTTATATGCAAATTCTGCCACTGGGAGGTATCTATCCCAACTCCCTTCAAACTCAATGACTCAACTCCTCAGCATATCCTCCAGGATTTATCACATAATTCACATTGTTACTATCATTTCGATTTATTAATTATGAAAATTCAATTAGTTTTAGGTTTACCTGGATTACTCGTTCCGACTATCCATCTGAGGATGAAAAGCCGTGCTAAAGCGGAGTTGTGTGCCCAAGGCTTCTTAAAACATTTTTCAGAATCTCAATGTAAACCTTGGGTCTCGATCAGATATGATGGAAAGTGGGATTCCATGCAGTCTAACTATCTCACTGGTATACAATTCTGTTAGCTTCTCTAGTGAATAGTCAGTCCTAACTGGCAGAAAATGTGCTGACTTCATCAATCTATCCATTATCACCCATATTGCATCATGCTTCTTCTGGGTGAGAGGTAGACCACTAATAAAATCCATAGTGACCCGGTCTCATTTCCATTCAGGTATGCTTATATGCTGTAGCAATCCTGATGGAACTTGATGTTTTGCTTTAACTTGCTGACATGTCAAACACTTAGTCACATAGTCAGCTATATCTTTCTTCATACCAGGCTACCAATAATGAGGCTTCAAATCATTATACATTTTTGTGCTTCTCGGGTGCATAGCATAAACACTAGTGTGTGCTTCTTTCAGAATACTAGTCTTCAGTTCCCCATCATCTGGTACACACACTCTTCCTCTTTAGTATAGACACCCATCTGCTTTCACCTCACAATCAGTTTCCTTTCCCTTTGGAATTTTACTCACAATGGCCATTAATTTTTCATCTGCCTTCTGCCCATCTTGTATCTGTTGTAGCAGGTTTGGCCTCACTTGTAACTCAGCCAAAATAGCTCCATCTTGAGCTAAGGACAGATGGGCATTTAGTGATCTTAAAGCTGTGATGGACTTCCTACTCAAGGCATCAGCAACTAGATTTGCCTTCCTAGGATGATAATCTATCACACAATCATAGTCCTTTAAGAACTCAATCCATCGCCTCTGTTTAAGAATGAGCTCCTTCTGGGTTGGCAAATATTTTAAACTTTTGTGGTCTGTATAGGTGTAGCATTTTTCACCATATAAATAATGCCTCCATATCTTTAGTGCGAAGATAATTGCTGCTAACTCTAAGTCATGAGTAGGGTAGTTCTGTTCATGTGGCCTTAACTGCCTGGAAGCATAGGCGACCACTTTCCCCTCTTGCATCAATGCACACCCTAACCCATTATGCGAGACATCACTGTAGACCACAAAGTCTTTCCCAACACTGGCTATGTTAACACTGGTGCTTCTGTCAATATAGCCTTTCAAAATTGGCTTGGCACTTGTCGTTCCAGCCAAATTTCACATTCTTGTGCAACAACTTGGTCATTGGAGCAGCTATAAGAGAGAACCCCTTCATAAATCTTCTGTAATACCCAGCTAGCCCCAAGAAACTTCTGACCTCAGTTGTATTTCTGGGAGGCTTCCATTCCATCACTGCTTCTATCTTTTTGGGATCCATTCTAATTCCCTCAGTTGATACTATGTGTCCAAGGAAGGAGATTTCACTCATCCAGAAGTCACACTTGGACAACTTAGCATACAGCTTCTTTTCTCGCAGGGGTTGCAGAACAATCCTCAAATATTCATCATTTTCTTCCTTGGTCTTGGAATATACTAGAATATCATTAATAAAGACCACTACAAACCGATCTGAATATGGATAGAAGATATGGTTCATAAGGTCCATAAATGCTGCTGGTGCATTTGTTAACCCAAACGGCATCACTAGAAATTCATAATGCCCATACCGGGTTCTGAATGCAGTTTTTGACATGTCTGCATCCTTTACCCTTAACTGATAATACCTTGATCTGAGATCAATTTTCGAAAATACACCGGCTTCCTTTAACTGATCAAACAGATCGTCAATTCTAGGCAATGGATATTTATTCTTCACAGTTACTTTATTCAACTGTTGGTAATCAATGCATAATCTTAAGGTTCCATCCTTTTTCTTCACAAACAGCATCGAAGGTCTCCATGGTGACACACAGGGGCGTATGAACCCCTTATCAAGCAACTCTTGTAACTGAATTTTCAACTCTCTCAATTCAGTGGGTGCCATCCTATAAGGAGCAATAGAAATTGGTGCTGTACCCGGTATTACCTTAATAGCAAACTTGACTTCCCTTTTTGGTGGTGAACCAGGCAATTCTTCAGGAAACACATATGGGAAGCCTCTTACTATGGTATATTACACAGGTTTGGCTTAGCCTACCTAGTATCAACCACGTGTGCTAGGTAAGCTTCACAGCCTTTTCTCATTAATCTTCTTACAACTGTGGCTGAGATAACATTGGACAGGAAATCTGTCCTTTTAGCCACAACTGTAATCTCATTACCCTCAGAAGTTTTCAGAGAAATCCTCTTCAATTTGCAATCAACTATTGCCTGATGACGTGACAACCAGTCCATTCCTAAAATCACGTCAAATTCGTGAAAAGGAAATTCAATTAGGTCTGCCGAGAATTCATACCCCTGAATCCTCAATGGGCAACCTTTATACACCTTATTCACTACCACACTGTGGCCTAGTGGATTTGTGACTAGAATTTCTTGATCACTCTCCTTTACTGAAACTTCCCTCTCTACGGTTGGTTTGATGCAGATGTATGAATGAGTGGATCCTGGATCCACCAATGTATGCATAGATGTGTTGTAGAGGAAGAACGTACCCCTGATGACATCCGGGGCATCTTGCTCCTCCTGAGCTCTAATGGCATAGGCTCTGGCAGGTACTCTGGCCTCTAGCCTCTCAGCTGACTTAGATGCAGGCCTCAGTGATGGACCAGCTGCCTTAGATTTACTGGGCTTCCTACCCTTTTGAGGTACAGGGACAGGCCTATCAGCTTGTGTTCGGGCAACTGTAGTAGTCCTCTTCGGATAATTTTTAATCTGATGTTCTCTAGATCTACACCGTAAGCATGCACCAGTCACTCGCCAACAGTCCCCCTTGTGCCACTTCTGGTAATATGGACAGGCAGAAGATGCTGGGGATGGTCCCCTAAACACCGTCCCTGGAGAGCTGCCCACTGATGGTGTGGACTTGCCTCTCTTAGGTGTGAACTGTGTTCTAGGCCCTTGGGACTGACCTTGACCTTGTGGTTGTCTTGAACCCTGAGCAGGAGGATCCTTACTCTTCTTACTGGGAGCAAAAAATGAAATGGACTGACCTGGACCCCTCTTCTGCTGTCTTTCCCTTCTATTTTGCTCATTTATTTGGACTTTTTCTACTTTCGATGAAGCTTCTACTAATTTGGCAAAATCTATGATCTCCAATGCTGTTATCATGACTTTGATATTGTCAGTAAGCCCTTCTTCGAACCTTTTGCACCTTTCTGCCTCTGTAGGAACTATCTCCCTCCCATACTGGCTCAGTCTGATGAATTCTCGCTCATACTCTGCCACTGATAGTTGCCTTTGTCTCAGACTAATAAATTCTCTTCTTCTCTCTTCTAACTACACTTTACTGACATATTTCTTCTTGAACTTTGTTAGGAAGTAATCCCAGGTGATTTGATCCGGTTGCACCTCAATGGTTGCTGTGTCCCACCACTGGTATGCATCATCTTGAAGTAGGGACACAGCACCCTCCAGGTTCTACTCGGGGGTGCAATGAAGCTGTTTCAGCACTCTGATTGTTCTATCCAACCAGTTTTTCGCTGTCATGGGATCATCCTCCTTCTTCCCAAAGAAATCCACAGCCCCATGTTTTCGCAGTTTCTCCAGATGGGACTTTTGTGGTGCTGGTGGAGGTTGTGGCTGTGATTGTGGTGGTGAAATTGCCCCCATCATTTGCCGGTAAAACTCGGTCATTTGTTGAAATAATGCAAACTGAGGTTGGGTAGGTGCCTCAGCTGCTGGTAGAGTAGATTCTTCCCTGCCCCCAGATTTAGCCCTTGGTGGAGTACGACTCTCCACCTCTTCATCAACTGCTCTTTGAGAAGCAGGATCCATATCCTGATCAAAATAACAAAACAAATAGATCTTCATCAGTGTCACCTCAACACTTACAAATGCAATGTAATGGTATGCACTCTATCTAGGCCCAGAAACGCCTAAACCGATGCTCTGATACCACTAAATGTGACACCCCTTACCCGTCTACAGTTTAGCCAAGCAAGATATGCCACACAGTGTGCCGGAGCACCAAATCATATTTTCATTACAATTTACCCTTTTTAATTCATTTATTTATAATTTTGATTAATCTGAATTTTTCACAAATTTTATAGAAAATTTGGCAGAGTGCCTGCTGTAAATTGAAAAAATAGTTCTTCTGAATCTGTTAAAAACACTTCCAATATAATCATAATTTCAATCTCAGTCAACCACCAACATCTTTCCACAATTTCTCAAATGACATCAATATTTCAAAAATTCAATTCATTCATATCATACTCAACTCCATAAGAAAAACTCAAATTATTACTGAACATAGTTCATAAATAATTACATCAAAAGTATAATTACATGAGTTTAAAATATACATAATAAAAGTTTACAAATACAAAAGACCAAAAATAGCCTAATGTCTTACCAATACACTGCAAATGTGAGGTGACTTTGGACTCTGTGTGAAGATCTGAAAGCTCACCCAGTATGAGGTCTGCTGGACTCCCCAGCTATGTCTTCAGTACCTGCGCGTGGCAAAAGCGACGCGCTAAGCAATTCTACTTAGTGGTGACAATATAAAATAAAATAACTAAAATAACATAAATATGCAGAATGCATGTTTATATTTTAGGTAGACTTAATTCTGGCATTTATTGTAATATTATTTGATTAAAATTTTGTAAGATTCATTATCATTGCTCGAGTAACCCCTACTAGTCGACTGGACAGGATAAACGGGTAAATTGACACTGGGTACTAAGTACCTCGGACCATCACACCATCGGTCACATTGTGTCTCTTGGTGTACAACAGAATAACTAATAAGCTGTAATAATCATCAGGGATAAAATTCAAGTATAATAACTCAATTAACATAGCCAAAGGCTATTTTATCACAGAATGGCACATGAGGCCATAAAACACAGAATGGCATGAAGCTATATGCAGTACTGCTAACAGAACCCTGTTGGCATGCCAACCTATCCAAACCAATCTTGCTAGGTGTACTAGGCCATGCTACACTCTTAAATTATACAATTCATAAAATTCAAGTTTAGGTGTTACTATTCATTTCATTAGTCAACAAAAATGTTGACTTTTGCATGGACAATAGGTACATTGGTTTTAATATTCCCAACATACCACATTTTGCATTCTAAAATTATTGGTGTTGGTTGCCAATACTATTTCTAAGCTTAATGTTAGTTGTTCAAAATTTTCAGATTTCAAGCCTTGTATTTACTGTTCTATTAGTCATTTTTGTAGTGAGAATTTGGCAAAGTTGTCAACATGAAAGTTGTTCCTTATTGTGTCTAGTTACATTTCTTTTTTTAAATCACTCCATTTGGAGTTTTGTAGCTCAAGTTATGGCCTAAATACCATGACTGGCCGGATTGCCAACTTCCCAGATTTTCTAGACTGACCAAATCTACAGTGTTTTGTGCAGTGACTACAGGTCACCTTTTGAACATGTTATGGTCAAAATTTGGGTTAGGTTTCTTCATAAAAGGTGTAGGTATATGTCTCAGCTATTTTCTAGTAAAATTTTAGGTCAATTGGACCTTTCTACACTGAGTTATGACCAAATGAATAAATGCTATTCATTTGGTCATTTTGCCCAGGCAGAATGCAGGTTACCCAGATTAGGGCAATCTTTAGGTCAACTTGGTTTAGTTTTCTGGGCATGGTTTCTTCACCAAAGTTGTGAAATTATGTGTCTAGTTTCATTTTCAATTGGCCTTGCACCAATTGAACCTCTACAACTCCAGTTATTGCTGCCCAAACCTGCTGAACTCATGCCCAGTCCTACAGGTCACCAAGCGCAGCAACACTAACTTCAATTCCCACTACACAAACCACTTCATTTCTCATTCACACATAACCAAATGGTCACTAATTGACCATTAAAACTTGCTTTCACCATTACATGATCAACATCTCAATTTTGGGTCCAAACCCTAGCTCTACCATTTCAATTTTTCAAACACATGCAATCAATGGATCAATTCATACTCCCAATGATGCATATACAAGTTTAAAGGATTAATTGACACTAACCTTTATTGGAGAGTTTCCCTAGCTTACAAAACTTCTTGATTTTTCTGTCTTTTTGTTGCATCAAGCTTGCTCTAGTTGGAAGGAGGAGTTTTAGTGAAAGGAGCAAGTGATTTTAGGGGGGTGTTTATAAAGAAAATTTAGAAAGAAGGAAAGTCATCAATGGAGATAAGAGAGAGAGAGGAATTCGGCTGAAGAAGGAAGAGAGAAGATGGCAGATGTTTCTTTTGATTTTTACCCCATTTAACTCTTTTTAAATTGATTTCATAATGCTTGTTATAATTTGATTGGTGGAGCCCCTTTAATGACATCATTCTTATGCAATAAATCCATTTATTTCCTTTTTTTTGTTCTTTTTTCTATTCATTTTTAATAAATTTTTCATCAATGTTTGTTCATATTTTATGTCATATAATTCACTTACATAAATGGACAAGTTGGTCAAAAATCATCTCTGAAGATGAAATAACCAAAATGCCGTCCGTTTGGCTTAACGAGCTAAAATTGTGTGTACCGATTGAAAAATTTTTCTAAGCCTTTTCTTGGCATTCTAATGCCATATAATCCTCAATGACTCTTCTCAGGAGTCCCAAAATTTATTTCATGAAAATTTTCCTGTGTTTAGGGTTGTTAACGGCCTTCACCGTCACTTCCCCTTTGGGTTACTCATCACTGGGGTTACGGCTCATTTAACCTTAGTGCATTACATTCCTAAAAATTTTCCTTGATTTTTATGACCATCGTTTGGTTTATTTATAACTCCTCACTCTAGTCTATTTATAACTTTTAACATTTTAGCTGCCCAAACCGACATTGATCACCAGAACAGTAGACTGTACGGACTAGCTAAAGTGAGGATGTTACATGTCAGGTCCTTGAGGATATGCTGAGGAGTTGTGTCATTGAATTTGAGGGAAGTTGGGATAGATACCTCCCACTGGCAGAATTTGTATACAACAATAGCTATCAAGCTAGCATTCAAATGGCCCCGTATGAAGCACTGTATGGGAGGAAATGTAGAACTCCAGTGTGCTGGACTGAATTGGGCGAAGAGAAACTGGTTGGGCCAGACCTGGTGAAACAGACTGAGGAGGAGGTAAAGCTAATCAAAGCCAATTTGCAGGTTGCCTCAGATAGACAAAAGTCCTATATCGACCTGAAGAGAAAAGAAATAGAATATGCGGTTGGCAACAAAGTGTTCCTCAAGGTGTCACCGTGGAAGAAGGTACTGAGGTTTGGAAGAAAAGGTAAGCTAAGCGCTAGGTTCATTGGCCCATATGAAGTCATTGAACATGTGGGTCCAGTGGCCTACAGGCTAGCTTTACCATTAGAGTTGGACAAGATCCACAATGTGTTCCACGTATCTATGCTAAGAAGATACCGCTCAGATCCTTCACATCTCATCTCTATGGAAGAAATTGAAGTACAATCGGACTTGACATATGAAGAAGAACCCATACGGATCCTGACTCGGGAAGTGAAAGAGTTGAGGAATAAGCAGATTCTGCTGGTGAAAGTGCTTTGGAGGCACCACAACACCGAAGAGGCAACTTGGGAAAGTGAAGAGACAATGAGGCAACAGTTCCCTCAACTATTGGTATCGGGTAAATTTCGAGGACGAAATTTAAATTAGAGGGGAAGAGTTATAACACCCTTACTGTAGCAACTCCGTACATTCTACTGTTTCGATGACCGGTGTTGGTCCGGACAGCTAGAACACCTGGAAAAATATTTAAACTAAAGTGAGAAATCATAATTAACTCAAGTGTTAATAAGAAAAATTTAGGAAAAATTTTAGAAATAAAATATAACCAAGTTAAATGAGCCGGTGCCTAGCGATGGGTAAGCCAGTGGGAAGTTGGGGTTCTCACAACTGGGAGCCCTAGACTAGGGAGAAAACTCATAAAATAATTTTTGGGATTCTAGAGAAGGGTCATTGAGGTTTCTATGGTATTAGAATGCCAAGAAAATATTTAAAATTTTTTTTTAATCGGTGCAGACAATTTTGGTCTGTTAAGCCAAATGGAGGGCATTTTGGTCATTTCGCCTTTAGAGGTGATTTTTGGCCGACTTGTCCAGTTAAGTAAATAATTATTATGACATAAAATGTGAATAAATATTGCTAAAAATTAAATTGAAAATGAGTAGAGGAGAAAAGAAAAGAAAATGAGATAAAAGGTCCATTTATGACATCATTATGATGTCATTAAGCAAATCCCACCAATCATATTTAACTAACATTTAAATTAACTAATAAAAAGGAAAAAGAATACAGCAAAAATAAAAAAAAATCAGCAGCCATCACCTTCCTTCAACCAGCCGTTTCCTCTCTTCACACCCAAACCACCATTGAAGCTCCACTAAAGCTCCCAATCTCAACAAATCTCACTTGAAACCCTTACCTAGCTTCACAAAAAATTAACCTAGCAACTTGAACATCCTCTAGGCAGCCAAAAGAGGAAGAAAAAAGAGAGTTTAGTTGGCTTGAAATTTTTCTCCAACAAGTTTAGTGTCCAATTTTTGTTCCTTTTCTTTTAATTCATGTTCAATGGCATGAATTGTGTAGGAAATATAAGAAAATAAAACAAACAAGTGTGTGTGTGCACCTTATAAATTTTGGCAGCTAGGGTTAGCTAGGGTTTGATGATTTTGCTTGGTAGAAAAATGGTTATGAGCAGCCTTTGGTAGTGGATGAGGGATTGAACATAATTAAGTAAATGAAATGCAAGAATGGTGCATGTATGAAATGAAAAAAATTGGACACTTGAACAATTCTAGGGTTTGCTCATGTGATGGTTTATTAACCTTGTAATGGTCAATTAGTGACCATTTGGATGTGTGTGAGGAGGAAAGGAAGTGAGTTGTGGCTTGGTATTTGAGTTTGGGTGAGCTGCCTTGGTTGACCTGCAGGATTGAGTGTGAGTCCAGCAGGTTTAGGAAGCTATAAATGGAGTTGTAGAGGTTCAATTGGTGCAAGGACAATTGGACATGAAATTAGACACATAATGGCACAAATTTAGTGAAGAAACCCTGCTCAGAAAACCAAACAAAGTTGACTTAAAAGTTGCCCTAATCCCGGTGACTTGCATTCTGCTTGGGCAAAATGATGAAATGAATAGTATTTATTCATTTGATCATAACTCTGTGTAGAAAGGTCCAATTGACCTGAAATTTTACCAGAAGAGAGCTGAGACATAGACCTAAAACTTTCATGAAGAAAACAAATTCAAATTCTGACGATAACCTAGTCAAATTATCAACTAAACTTAGGTTACCAAATCTGGCAGAACCAGTTTTGCCCAGAATTTTAGATTCTATCCAATCCAGACAGTTATGGTGTTTAGGCCATAACTTGAGCTACAAAACTCCAAATGGAGTGATTTAAAAAAAAAGAAATGTAACTAGACACAATAAGGAACAACTTTCATGAAGACAATTTTGCCAAATTCCTACTGTACAAATGACTAATGGAATAGTAAACTTAGTGCTTAAAATCTGAAAATTGTGAATAACCAACACTAAGCTTAGAAATGGTATTGGCAACCAATACCAATAATTTTAGAATGCAAAATGTGGTATGTTGGGAATATTAGAACCAATATACCTATTATCTATGCAAAAGTCAACATTTTAGTTGACTAATGAAATGAATAGTAACATTTAAACTTCAATTTCAAGAATTGTGAAATTTAAAAGTGTAACATGCCCTAGTACACCTAGCAAGATTGGTTTGGATAGGTTGGCATGCCAATAGGGTTCAGTTAGCAGTACTGCACATGGCATTATGCCATTCTGTGATTTCATGGCTTTTAGCCATTTTGACATTGTGATGATACTTGGCCTTGTGCTTAATATTTATTACAGCTCATTAGCTGTTCTGTTGCACACCAGAAGATACTTATGTAACCAATGGTGTAACGGCTCGATGTACTTGATACCCAGTGCTAGTTTACCCGTTTATCCAGTCCAGTCATCCAGTATAGGTTACTTGGGCAACCAAAAATGAAAGAGGATAAATTTAATGAAATAATGAATATAACAAGTACAAAATAAATAAGACTACAAATAATTATCGAAAAATGGTCTGCATAAGACATCAGAACATTTATTGCATATTTATTTTTTGTTATTTCTTTTATTTCTATTATTGACACCACTAAGCATTATTGCTTAGTGCGTTACTTTTTGCCACGCGTAGGTTCTACAAAGATCTATAGAAAACCCAGTAGACCACAGACTGGGTGAGATCTTCTGCAGCTCTGCATAGTGTTCGTGTCACCTCATCGTCTTTAGTGCATTGGTAGGACACTAGATTTCATTTTGGTATTATATAATCAAACTTTTATTTTCTCATGTATAATTGAGACTTATGTAATGTATTTTGATATTAATGTAAATAGTGGAAATTGTGTTTATGAATGAAACATTGAGTATTTATTTATGACTTGTATATGAATATTATGTGAAATGAATGAATGAGAAATGGAAATATTATTGAAAAATATTGAGACATTGTTAATGAAATGAAGTTTGAGAATGATTGAAAACATATTGGAAGTGTTTTTCACAGGTTCCGAAGAACTTTTTTCTCTATTTTTTAGCCGGTACTCTGCCGGATTTTCTATAAAATTTGCAAGACCTCAAATAAATTTATGATTTCAATAAATGACTGAAATGAATTACATTTCACAAATTGTACTTCATAACTCTGAAAAAAAATTAAATAAATAAATTAGGAAGAATAAAAATGATTGAATTAAAATAGGGTGTTTCGGTACACTGTGTGGCATATCTTGCTCGGCTACACTATAGATGGGTAAGGGGTATCACACACTTAAAGGAGATATTTATCACTAATTGAGATTAGAAAAATGAAAGAAATTTCAGTTCTTCTTCTCCATTTTCTCGGCAGCCCTCTCTCACACCTCTAAACCACCATTAAAGTCTTTTCTACTCTCTATCTTCCATAACCCTAGTTCCATACCATAAAACCTCATTCTCCCTTCATGAAAAATTGTCCCTACCACTAGAGAAAGTCTTGAACAGCAATTTGAAAAAGGAAAAAAGAAGTTTTAGAGACTTGGAAAAGTTAACAAAAAAGGTTAGTGTCCAATCTCTTAGCACTTTTACTTGATTCATGCTTAATGCCATGAGATAAGTAGAAAATGCAAGAAAAACAAAATAAAAATTATATGTATCCATCCCTATAAATTTCAGCAGCTTAGGCGTGGTTAGGGTTTGATGAATTTACTTGAAGTAAAGTGTTTATGAGCTGTTCACAGCATGAGATGAATGCTTGAACATGATTGTGTAAGTGAAATGCAAGTATAGTGCATGAATGAACTTGAGAACTTGGACATTTGAATAACATTAGGGTTTGCTCATGTAATGATATGTTAACCTTTTAATGGTCAATTAGTGACCGTTTGAATGTGTGTGAGGAGGAAATGAAGTGAGTTGAGGCTTGGTGTTTGAGTTTGGGTGAGCTGCCTTGACTGACCTGCAGGACTGAGTGTGAGTCTAGCAGGTTTAGACAGCTATAAATGGAGTTGTAGAGGTTCAATTGGTGTAAGGCTAATTAGACATAAAACTAGACACATAATGGCAACACTTTTGTGAAGAAATCTTACCCAGAAAACTAAACCAAGTTTATCTAAAAATTGCCCTAATCCGGGTGACTTGCATTCTGCCTGGGCAAAATGACCAAATAAACAGTGTCTATTAATTTGGTCATAATTCAGTGTAGAAAGGTCCAATTGACTTGAAATTTTACCAGCAGAAAGCTGAGACATAGACCTACAACTTTTATGAAGAAATCAAACCCAAATTTTGATCATAACATGTTCAAAACTGACCTGCATTTAGTATACAAAACCTGCAGAATTGGTTCTGCCCAGAAAATCTGGAATATTTGCAATCTAGCCAGTTATGGTGTTTGGGCCATAACTTGAGCTACAAAACTCCAAATGGAGTGATTCAAAAAAAGAAATGTAACTAGACACAATAAGGAACAACTTTCATGAAGACACTTTGACAAATTCTTATTGTACAAATGACCAATGGAATAGTAAACATAATGCTTGAAATCTAAAAATTGTGAATAACTAATACTAAGCTTAAAAATAATATCGGCAACCAATACCAACAACTTTAGAATGCAAAATGTGGTATGTTCGGAGTATTAGAACCAATGTACCTATTGTCTATGCAAAAGTCAACATTTTAGTTGACTAATGAAATGAATAGTAATACCCAAACTTAAATTTCAAGAATTGTAAAATTTAAAAGTGTAACATGCCCTAGCACACCTAGCAAGATTGGTTTGGATAGGTTGGTATGCCAATAGGGTTAAGTTAGCAGTACTGCACATGGCATTATGCCATTCTGTGATTTCATGGCTTTTATCCATTCTGACATTGTGATGATACTTGGTCTTGTGCCTAATATTTATCACAGCTCATTAGCTGTTCTGTTGCACACCAGGAGATACATATGTAACCAATGGTGTGACGGCCTGAGGTACTTGATACCTAGTGCCAGTTTACCCATTTATCCAGTCTAGTCATCCAGTATAGGTTACTTGGGCTACCAAAAATGAAAGTTGATAAATTTAATGAAATAATGAATATAACAAGTACCAGATAAATACGAACACAAATAATTAGCGAAAATTTGTCTGCATAAGACATCAACACATTCACTGCATATTTATTTTCTATTATTTCTTTCTATTCTATTATTGGCACCACTAAGCATTATTGCTTAGCGAGTTGCTTTTTGCCACGCGTAGGTTCTGGAGAGACCGATAGAGAGCCCAGTAGACCACAGACTGGGTGAGACCATCTGCAGCTTTGCATAGTATCCGTGTCACCTCACCGTCTTCAGTGCATTGGTAGGACACTAGGTTTCATTTTGATATATTGTTATTAACTTTTATTTTCTCATGTGTAATTTAGACTTATGTAATGTATTTTGATATTAATGTAAATAGTAGAAATTGTGTTTATGAATGAAAAATTGAGTATTTATTTATGACTTGTATATGAATATTATGTGAAATGAATGAATGAGAAATGGAAATATTGTTGAAAAATATTGAGACATTGTTGATAAAATGAAGTTTGGGAATGATTGAAAACATATGAGAATTAGGGTTTTGTAGTATGTTATGCCAATGATGTCTATAAAGCTTAATTATGGTCATTTAGCATATTTTAGTTGAGAAATTATGTTGAATTGATGAATGGAATTGATGGATTCTAGTGTGATGAGTTGTTGGAATTCTGGACCCTTGAGTCCAGTAGGCTTGAATGAGTATAATTTGAGCTACATAGCTCTAATTGGTGTGGGACTAATTGGAGATGAAACATAAGACATAGGTATAGAATTTTCATGAAGACACCTTGCCTAGAAAATGACCATAAGTTGCCCTAAATGAACCTTGAATCTGGAATTGATGTTTTGGACTTGACTAAAAATGACCAAATGAATAGTACTTAGTAAATTAGGCATAGCTCACGCTAGGAAACTCCAATTGACCTGATTCTTAAACCAATAGAAACCTGAAACATAGTAGAACACTTCTTATGAATACCATAAGGTCAAATTATGACCCTATGTTGATCAAATTGCTAGATAAAATTGGTCCAGCAAATATGCCTTGATTCTGGACTAATCTGGAAATTCTGGACAATTACCTATCCGACCAATTTTGGAAAAATTGCCATAACTTGGGCTAAAAAAATGATAATTAGGTGATTCCAAAGCCAAAATTCTCATAAGATATAGAACTTAAAATTTAATGTTTTGACTAGAACCCAAGTCCTAAAGTAACTTAGGGAAATGGTTAGGAGAATTTAGGAATTTCCAACCTGAAATTCCTGCATTGGAACTATTTTGTCATTTGACCCCAAGACAGTAATTAGACCATAACTTTCGCTAGAAAATTCCAAATGAGATGAATCAAAATGATCTGGAAACCTAAGAATTAGGGATACAACTTTGGTTCAGAAACCTTACTCAAATTTTGGGTGTAAGACCCTTAAATATTAATTGCAAATCTGACCTAAAACCTGGAATTTTGGAGTTGTAGGGTTTATGAGTCTAGGTTAGTAAATTAGCCATAACTTACCCTATACAACTTCAAATTTAGTATTTATTGAACCTGTGTAACCATGAGCCATAGGAGAACAACTTATATGAAGAACACCAAGCCAAATTATGATTGAAACGTCTCCAATTAGCTTGACAAATTTGAGTTCTAGAATATGCCTTGTTCTAGAACAATATTGGTCACTGGACTAGTACTTGGTAAAATGACCATAACTAGAGCTAAAAAAAACTCCAAATTGAGTGATGCAAATTGGAAAATAAAACTAAGACATAGAGAAACAATTTTCATGAAGAACATTTTGCCAAATTATAACTAGAACTAAGTTGAAATTGGGTTCAAAAGTCAGGGCATAAAACTGTCCAGAACCCAAACTCTTTGAAATTGCATAAGTAACTTAGGCATTCATTAGGTATTCATTTGATTAGTTATCAGAGATAATTGGGATAAGTATTGAGACATTTTCATTGCGTATTTTCAATGAAAAAGGAGCCTCCTAAAGAGGGAAAACATTGAACTAAGTAAGAGGAGTATAAAGAGGTTTGTGCACAACTAATCCTATTTCTTTATTTTTCCATTGGGAATTGATTTGAATAAGTTTATATGAATTATTTATGATTTTTATTGCATTGAGAATTTTAATTTGAGAAATTTTTCCAACCCTATAAGGGGAAATTTATGAATGAAACATGATTGTTGATTTGCAATGAAATTATTTGAATGAAATTAATTGGATTGATTTTGAAACCACACTTGGCATGACAATTCTTATTGTGTTCCTCCTCCATCTATGGGGTTGAGTTTGATTATGTTTTTCTCCCTCTCTGACTTGCCAGTTGAGGTTGAGTTTGAATGAGTACTCATATAGCTAGCTAGCCATCTCCCTCATTAATCTCGATTAGTGAGGTTGTAGATTGCTTTGTCGTGATGTACAACACAGAATTGATCGAAAATTTTGTGTCATGACCTAAGCTGTACGAATTGTTAGCAACACTGTTGTTTAAAATTACTTTGATAAATTGTTATTGAAAACGTTGGTATTAGTTTTGAGATTTATGGAATTGTGAATATTTTAAACTCTTGTTTATTAATTGATAATCTATGTTTATAGTGAGTTTTAATTTTTAGTTATGCACCACTGAGTGTTATGCTTAGCGATAGCTGTTTCATGCTGTCGCAGGTAAAGAGTAAGAAAGAGTTCCAGAGTGAGCAGCGTGAAGCAGTGGTAGATATAGCTTCAGGTATATATTAGGCATACCATTTTGTATATGCATTTTGATGTAAATTGGTCTGTATGTATATAAAGACAAATGAGCAATTGTATAAACAAAATTGTAATAATATTTTGATGTATTTTGGCCTATATCTTTTTATAAAAATATTCATTGTGATTTATGTTAATAAGATGAGAACTATTGCTTGGAGTTGATGGAAAAAAATGTGATGACTTGAGTTTGATTGTGTTGAATTGTGGAAGATATATTTTTTATGAATTGATTTTCACAGGTTTAGAAGAACTGTTTTATTGTATTTTTAGCCGTCACCATGCGGATTTTCCATAAAAATTTAAAATGCCAACTTATTCCAAATAAAATTTATGGCATATATCCAACCCAAGGACATGTCAATAACTCTTTTATCGCTGCTTTAAACACGTAATTGAAATGGAATTGTTTTAAAATCCCTTATAGTATATTTAATAGATTATCGGTAGGTGAAGTTCGATAATTTATTAGGTATATTATGGGATCATGTCATGTCTTATGGAGGGATAAGGTGTGACATGTTTTATTGGTATCAGAGCTTTGATTTTGAATTGTGATTTTTAAATATTTTTTATTAGTAAAACTGTTCAATTATCCTTGATTGATACATATAGTACATTTACATCTTGAATATAAACTAATGGAGAGAAATCTCCTTTTTTGTTAGTTGTTCAGGAGGTAGAACCTTATGATTGCAATAGAAGAAGGGGATCATTCCGTAGAATAATCAGTTATGGCTGAGGCACAGGGGGAAGCCCCAGCTCCTCAGAATGCCGGTGGGTCAGCTGCACCAGCCCCACCCATGCAGCAGTTCCCTTCTCAATTTGCATAACAAATGGCTACATTCTTCTAGCAGATGGCTAGAAATGTACAAGCTCTAGTACAAGCACCACTAGTGCAACCCCAACCACCAGCACGGCAATATGACAAACTAATTATATATGGGGCAACAAAATTCGAGGGTACAGTAGACCCATTGAAAGACGAGCTGTAGTTAGAATGGATGGAGAGAGTTTTCAAGAAACTACATTGTACAGATGAATTAAAATTTGAGTATTCGATTTCTCTGCTGTAAGGGGATGCATATGAATGGTGGAAGACCATCCCCAACAGTTTGGTGGAGCCCCCTCTTCTAACCTGGGTTAATTTCCTCAAAGAATTCAGATAGAAGTACGTCCCAGACACATATGTTGATATGAAGCTTCACAAGTTTTTGGGTTTGAAGTAGGGGAAGATAACGGTGGCCTAGTATGAGAGGGATTTTTCCCGTCTGAGCCACTATGCTGGAAATTTGCTTACTACCAGCAGAGACCAATGCAAGAGGTTTAAAGCTAGATTGAGGCCAAATTTGAGGTTATAAGTAGTTGGGTTCCAGGATGAGAACTTTTCTGAACTAATATCCCAAGCCTTGGAGTTAGAGAGAATAGAATTTGAAGGGGCATCTGTAAAGGGAACAGAAGAAAAAGAGAAGAGTGGGAAGACTTCGGGCTAAGCTTCTGGTACTGGATCAGGAAAGAGAAAATATTTTGGAGGATTAAGCTCTCACAAATCTGGTAAAGGGAAATCCTTAGGACAGTGGTCACCCAGGTCTACCCAGCAGACACCCAAAGGAGCACTATTGGTCCGTCTCTGTAAGACGCGTGGCAAGACCCATGGAGTGGTGTGTTATAAGGCCATAGGTGCCTGTTATGACTGTGGTGGTACGGGGCACTTTGCTAAAGACTGTACCAGTGCACACAGATCTGGTACACCGACCATCACTGAAGGATTTGTGCAAGGTTCTAGGACTAGAGGTTCACAGTCAGCTAGTAGAGGCAGAGGCAGAGGCAAAGGCAAGGACAGTACTTTCGGTAGCCAAGGCACAGTAAACCAGCCAGAGCCAAGTGGCGCACCAATTAGAGTATATACTATGCTCTAGAGGGAGGAGGCTGAAATTTCAGATGTAGTTGTGAGTAATTTCTCTGTAACACCCCTATTTGCATAGCCTGGTATATGTTACTGTTCTAGTGACCAGTGTCGATCCGGCCAATTAAGAGGATTAGAACCACACTTAAGACAACTAGATAAGCCATAAACTCAAATAATTAGTAATTGTCAATTAGTTAAGTATAAATAAGAAAAACAGAACATAAGAAGTTAAATGAGTCGAGAGTCACAGGGATGGGTGATCTTCTCGGGAACAACTGCAAAGTCGATTTAAACTCAAATTTTGAACCGTAAAATGTGACGCCGCGGTCCTTAAGACCATTACAAACACAGTGGAAAAGAGAAAATCATGAAAAAAGTTGTTAAGTTAGTCAAATAATTAGGTCAGGGAGCCGGAAGAAATATTGAATCATTTGCAGACTGGGTTGAACCAGTGAGGGGTAATTTGGTTAATTGACCCCGAGAGCTGACTCCTGACCTAACTACCAAATAAAATCGGAGAAAAGAAAATTTCAGGGTCAAAAATTAAATTAAAGAACTAATGGAAAAATAAATAGAAAAAAAATGAAAAAGTGAAGGGAGATGACATCATGCATGATATCATGCATGATGCCATAAATATCATAATTAAAAAATTTGTTTAATTTGATTTATGGTCTTCCTAAGACATAAAAAAAAAAAGGAAAGAAAAAAAAAAGTCTTCTTCATCTTCCCTAAGTTGCCACCCCACCTCTCCCTTAACACCACCATTACCACACCTCCATGAAAGCTTGCTCCAAGCTTTAAATTCCATATTAAACCCTAATTTCTTCCCCAATCACTTCATAAAACCTTATTTTCTTCCTTTGAATAAGAGATTTAGCAAGAAAGAAAGAAGAAAAGAGGAGAAAAATTGAAAATTGAATATCAAAGTTGAGGTAAGCTATTTACTTTGGAATTTTGAGTTTAATACATGTGTTTATGATTGAATGAACTTCGAAATAAGCTTAAAATGAAATGAAGACAATTGTTAGGGGACAAAGTTAAATTTTCACCAACTAGGGTTTTGATGTGTGTGTGTGCATGAGTTGATGGATTTAAAAGTGTATGTGAGCTTATTGGTTTTGAATGCTTATGATTAAATGTCTTGAATTACTTAAATGCAATGAATTAGTGTGGTTAGGGTTTGACACCTAGGGTTTAGAGGCAAAAATTTGGAGAAATGGTGAAATGATGTATTTGATCTAGTTTGAAGTGAAAAATGGTCATTTGTGACCAAATGAAGTGTGTTGGAAGTGTTGGAGTTAAGGTTAAATTCGGATTCAATGTGGTCATGCTACTGGCAGCAGGACCAAGGTCCCTTTGAGGGACCAAAACTGAAAATTTACAAGTCCAATTGGTATGAGACCAATTGGGAATGAAAATAGACACTAAATGACACAATTTTCATTGAGGAACCATGCCTAAAAAAGTGACCAAAACCTAGTGAACAAATTGACCAAATCCGAAAAATCTCAGTCTACCCTGTACAAACTGACCAAATGAACAATATTTGTTCATTTGGCTATAACTTGAGCTAGGTAGGTCTAAATGACCTGAAATTTTACTAGTGGATAGATGAGATATAGACATAAAACTTCCATGAATAACACAAACCCAAATTATGCCATTAACCAAGTCATTTGGACACCTAAAGTTGGTGACCTAAAACTGCCAGAACCAAAATTTGCCCAGAAAATCTGGGTTAAGTCCAGTCCAGCAGCCATGGTTCAAATGACTATAACTTGAGCTACAAAACTCCAATTGGAGTGATTCAGAAAGAAGAATAAACTTAAGACAATAGGGAACATTTTCTATGAAGTAAGTTCTGCCAAATTCTAACAGAAAAATGACCAATGGAAAAGTGCAACTTAAGATACCAAAACTGAAAATTTGCAATTTTGCCTAAAAGACTTAGAATTTGAGTAAACAACCAAAACCAACAAATTTAGTGACCAAAATGTGGTATGTGGGTGAAGTTGGAATTCTCATACCTATTAAGCCTTAGAAAGTCAACAAATTGACTTGAATAGTATAGTGAATAGTAACCCCGAAACACAAAATTTAAAGAACGTCAAGTTTAACACATTAGAGCTAGGTAAAAGTGAAGTTAAATTTATTTTTGGATTTATGTTAAGTTGTGGCACTGAAACACTATAAAATTGTGTGTTTCAGTTGAAAAGAACACCAGGAAAGAACCAGAGGAATCGAGTCAAGGCCAAGAGGCGACTCGTATAAGGTTTGTGCACAATTAACTCTTTTGTTATATTTTTATTTCTAAATCGATTTGAACAAGTTATTTTATGATTTATAAATTTTGATGTGTTGAGAATTATAGTTTGTTGAATGAAATTGTATAAATGAAATGTAAATTTTCTTATGCATTTAAGGATTTATTGCATGGTTTTGAGAATCGTAAATTTTAAGTTTGATGTGTTGCCAACCTTGAGCATGAATTTATGATGATTAAATATGTTGATGATTTGCAAACACTTTGTAAATTGAAATTGTTTTGAATATGATTTGAAACCACAGTTGACATGGCAAAATTTATTGTGAATTCTCATTAGCTTGTCCAGTGAGATATCTCCTCCACTAGATGGGGCGAGTTTCTTCCTCTCTGGCTTGCCAGTTGGGGAAGAATTTAAATGAGTACTCATATATACTAGCTAGTCTTTGTTCCTCCCTTTTAGCCTCGGTTATTAGGAGAGTGTGAAATGTCGTCGTGTACAACACGACATCTATTTGAATTTTGGGTCATGGGTTCAACTGTGTGAATTGTTGGCAACGCCCTTTAAATTATGCATAATTTGATAAATTGTGATTGAAATAAATAATTTGTTAGTGATTCAAAATATTTTTGTATTGTTTCGGAATTTAAAAGAAGTGTAAATAAATAGTTATTAATTGATCAAAATGTTATTCAAATGAATAATTTGCATGAATGAAAATAATGATTTTTTGAATATCATGGATTTTGAAGAATTTAGAAATTTTAAATTTTTATTCTTTATGAATTGTTAAGAATAATTTGTATTAAGTTTTAAATTATTAGTTTGTGCACCACTGAGTTCACCACTCAGCGATAGCTTTGTATGCTGTCGCAGGTGAAAGAAAATATAGAGCAGCTGAGCGAGATTACTGAAAGACACGTTGAGATTATCCTCGGCTATATCATAGGTATACCCTTGTACATTAGCTTTTGATGTAATTCTATAATTATATGTATGAAATTTCCTTTGAGCAGTCGTACCAACTCTTTTGTAATATATATATATATATATATATATATATTAGATTGTAATCAAATACAAATTATTGTAATATTATCTTGAGATTTTAAGTATTTATAAAGTTTGCACTACTAAATTTTTAATACTACCATGAATGTAAATATTCATTTTGTTATCTTAATGAGATATTTCAATGTTTGATTTAATTTAAACTGTGTATTGAATTGCTTGTGTTGATTTGTAAAATGAGGATTGTTTGAATTTTGAGACTTGAGAAATTGGTTGAGATTGATTGTGAAATTGGAAAAAGTTGTTGAAAAAAATATTAGAAGTGTCGTTATTTTCAGGTTTTAAAGAACTGTTTTCTCAAAATATAGACGGCACTCTGCCGAAATTTTTATAAAAATTACAGAGATTTTAAATATCTAAAAATTTGATTTATGTTTAGACTTTAAATAAAGGTTTTTAATATCTGAAAAAAAAAATTTAGCCACCAATTTAAAAATGAACGAAAATTATTTTAAAATCCCTTGTAGTATATTTAATGGGTTACCGGTAGGCGAAGTACGGTAATTCATTAGGTGTACTACGGGAGCATGTTACATCTTACGAGGAGTAGGGTGTGACATTCTCTATCCTTGATCACGATGTTTATGTGTTATTTGATCCTGGCTCCACACACTCATATGTTAGTGCTAGCATTGTTTGTTCTGCCACTATTCCCTGCTTGAAAATGAACTTTGATGTGCTAGTGATTAGTCCATTAGGCTAGGAGGTTAGGGTAAATAGGTTGTATAAGGATTGTCCGTTGGTGATCCAAGGACACACCTTTCTATCTGATTGGATTGAAATGCCCTTCAGAGATTATGATATCATCTTGGGCATGGATTGACTAGCCAAGCATCATACTATGATTGACTGTAGACTGAAGACAGTCACTTTTGGTCTTCCCCAGTATGAAGATGTAGTAATACATGGGAAGAGACAATTATTTCCATCAAACCTCATTTTGGCTGCACTTGCTAAAAGAATGATTCGAAAGGGGTGTAAAGCATATTTGGCCATGTGACAGACACCCAAGTGGGGAGTCCAAGTTTGAAGGATATCCCTACAGTATGTGACTTTCTAGACATTTTTCCTAAAGAATTACCAGGATTACCTCCGAAAAGAGAGGTTCCGTTTGAAATTGAGATTATGCCTTGTGTGGAACCAATCTCTATCACTCCATATAGAATGGCACCTACTGAGTTAAAAGAGTTGAAGGTGCAGTTGCAAGAATTACTTAATAAAGATTTCACCTGCACCAGTGTGTCACCTTAGGGAGCACCAGTTTTGTTTGTTAAGAATAAGGATGGTACTCTTTATTTGTTTATTGATTACAGACAGTTGAATAAGGTGACCATAAAGAATAGATATCCTCTGCCACGAATAGATGATTTATTTGATTAGCTAAAAGATGCAGCCGTGTTCTCCAAAATTGACTTGAGATCGGAATATTATCAGTTGAGGGTGCAGGAGCAGAGTATACCCAAAACTGCCTTCAAGACTTGATATGGCCACTATGAGTTCTTAGTAATGCCATTCGGGTTGACTAATGTTCCAACTACTTTTATGGACCTGATGAACACTATCTTCAAGCCATATCTGGATCAGTTTGTTGTGGTGTTTATTGATGACATTCTGCTGTATTTGAAGAATGCAGAGGAGCATGACAAGCACATGAGGATAGTGCTGTAGACATTGAAGGAGAAACAGTTGTATGCTAAATTGTCGATATGTGAGTTTTGGATGAAGAAAATTGCTTTTTTGGGGCATATTGTATCAGCAGAGGGTATTAAGGTGGATCCCAACAAGGTAGAAGCTATCCTTAATTGGAAGTCGCCTAGAAATGTTACAGAAGTTCAGAGTTTCCTTGGTTTGGCTGGTTATTACTATAGGTTTGTGAAGGGATTCTCCATGTTAGCATCTCCACTAACCAAGTTGCTTCAAAAGGATGTGAAATTTCAGTGGACTGATCAGTGACAGAAGAGCTTTGATGAGCTAAAACAGCGTTTAACTGAAGCTCCAGTCCTGACTTTACCTACTTCGGGTAAAGAGTATACCATATACAGTGATGCTTCTCACAATGGTTTGGGCTGTGTGCTGATGTAAGATAGAAATGTCATCGCCTATGCTTCATGCTAGCTTAAGCCACATGAGAGGAATTATCCTACAAATGACTTGGAGCTAGCGGCAATAGTCATTGCATTGAAAATATGGAGACACTATTTGTACGGGAAAAAGTGTTACATCTACATAGATCACAAGAGTTTGAAGTATCTGGGTGCATAGAAAGAATTGAATTTGAGGCAAAGAAGGTGGTTAGAGCTGATAAAAGATTATGACTATTTGATAGACTACTAGTTTGGGAAAGCCAATGTTATAGCTGATGCATTAAGTCACAAGACCATGGCTAGTTTGAGAGCTTGCCCTTTATCTGTGGTGCATGACTTGAGAGCATTACATGCAAATTTGGAGATTGATGATGAGGGACAGATGATAACTACTTGGCAAGTGAAGCCAATGCTGATTGATCAGATTAAAACAGCCGCTCAGAATGATGAAAAATATGTGAAATTGATGGAAGAAGCTCGGGATGGCAAGAAACTAAACTTTGCAGTGAATGATGAGGGCTTATTGCTATACCAGGGTAGAATGTGCATTCTTGATGATGTAGAATTGAGGCAGATCATTTGGAAGGAAGCATATGACTCACCATTTGCTATGCACCCTAGTGGAACCAAAATGTACAGAAACATGAAAGAACACTATTGGTGGATGGGTATGAAGAAAGATATTGCAGAGTATATCTCCAAATACCTAACTTGTTAGCAAGTAAAGGCAACATACCAAGTGCTAGCTGGTTTGCTATAGCCACTGCCAATTCCCGAGTGGAAATGGGAACAGACTACGATGGATTTTGTGATGGGACTTCCTCAGACACAGAAGAAACATGATGCAGTTTGGGTCATTGTGGACAAATTAACTAAGCCTGCACACTTTCTGCCAGAAAGGATGGACTATAGTTTAAACATATTGGCTAAATTATACATAGATGAAGTGGTAAGATTGCATAGAGTGCCAGTGTTTATTGTGTCTGACAGAGATCCAAAGTTCACTTCTAGATTATGGGGTAGTCTCTAAAAAGCCCTAGGAACTAGATTGAACTTCAGCACCTCATTCCATCCATAAACAGATAACCAGTCTGAAAGGATCATTTAGATTTTAGAGGACAAGCTTCCAGCTTGTGTGATTGAGTTTGAAGATAGTTGGGACATGCACTTTCCTTTGATTGAATTTGCCTATAACAACAGTTATCAGTTAAGCATTGGGATGCCTCCATATAAAGCTTTGTACGGTAAGAAGTGTAGAACTCCCTTGTATTAGGATGAAGTGGGCGAGAGAAAGTTGATTGGCCCAGAAATTATATAGTAGACTGAGTAAAAGATTAAGATCATTTGAGATAGACTTAAGGCTTCATCAGATCATCAGAAGTCCTACATGGATCTGAAGAGAAGGGATATTGAGTATTCTGTGGGTGAAAAAGTATTCCTTAATGTTTCCCCTTAAAAGAAAATTATGAGATTTGGCATATGAGGTTCTGAAAAGAGTGGGTTCGCTAGTATACAAACTTGCCTTACCTCTGGAGTTGGAAAAGATCCACAATGTATTCCATGTCTCTATGTGAAGGAGGTATAGATCAGACCCCTCACACATCTTGCCAGTAGAGGAGATTGAACTGAATCCAGACTTGACATATGATTAAGAGCCCATAAGGATCTTGGCTCATGAGGTGAAATAGCTGAGAAACAAGCAAATACCATTGGTGAAAGTGCTGTGGAACCATCATTCGGGCTAGGAGGCTACATGGGAACGTGAGGAGGATATGAGAAGACAGCACCCATAGCTATTCAGAGACCAAAACCAAGTAAGATTTTGTGGTCGAAAATTTTTTTAAGGAGTGGAGAATTGTAACACCCTCATATTAAGTAGTCCATACATTATACTATTCTGGTAACTAATGTCTGTCCGGATGGCTAGAATGTCTGAGACTATACTTAATTCACATAAAAGGGCATAAATAAAATTGACAATGTAACACCCCTATGTTCGGTAGTGCGTTCTACTGTTCCTGTGACTAGTGTTGTCCGGATAGCTAGAATGCCTAGAACTACACTTAGATATGAGTGAGGAGACATAAAATAATGAAATACAAGAAAAGAAAATAAGAGAAAAATAAAGGAAAAATAATAGCAATGAAATGTAACCAAGTTAAACGAGCCAAGAACCCCAACGATGGGTGACCGCACCGGGAAGTCGCGGCGTGGATCGTTGACTAGCGTTGGACCACAGGGAACCCTGAAAAATATTTTTAGGACTTAAATAAATGTCTATTGAAGTATAAATACCATTAGAAATATCAAAGAAAAATAAATTAATTAGTACAAAGAAAAGTGAGAAATTGAGAAAACGATAAAACTCGATGTTACCGAAAAATCGGGAATGCAACCCAAACAGGGGCATTGTGGTCATTTGACACTCTGAGTTGTCTTTTGACCTAAATGTCCATTAAAAATACATGATATTACACTTAAAAAATGTCATGAAAAATTAAATTGGTGGTACCTAATGTAAATAGCAAAAATTGAGAGTTAAATGAAGGAAAATGAAACTTTAGATTAAATTAATATTAAATCTTATATAGTGCTCCACTAACTCACATAAGTGGACCACTTACTCTTCATTTAGGACAGTAGATTCATCTTCTTCTTCAACCTCTCAAATTCAACTGAAAATGGAGGAATGAAGAACTCCATTGCTGCATGATTTTGGAGCTCCATGCAAGCTTGATCCAAGCCTCCTTCCTTGCACTTTCCTTCATTAAAAGTTGTCCATACACCTTGGGCAGTAGATAGGCAGCAAGAAGACCAAGTTTTGGTGAAGTTTTGAAGAGTTTCCAAAGTAGTAAGTATGTGTTTTTGATTATTACTTCATTAAAGTTTGTGAGGATGTTATGGGTACTTGAATTGTGGAAAGATTTTTGAGGTTTGATGTTCTAAGGGAGATGTTTATTTTTGGCAACCATGGAAACTCCATAAGAACAATTTATCCTTGCTTGTAAATGGTAGATTAAAGGGTTGATTAAGTGTTTTTGTGTGTAGGAATAAATTGAGTGATGTATATTAGATGTATATGTGAATGTACACTTAACTTTGGAAGCTTGGAAAGCAAATTGATGAAGACTACAATTCGGCAACTTGAAGTGTGAACCCAAAATATGTATTTCATGGCTTGGTTTATGGAATTATATGATTGAATTATGGTGCTTGTTATGGAAGCTTGTACATGTGTGCAAGAGTTTGAGTTTGGACATGTAAATGAGCTAGGTTATGTGATTGAATTGTTTGTAATTTGAACATGGTAAATTCTGTACTATAAAGTGCATATTGAGTGTGGTTATAAGCTGTTTAAATAACCAAAAATGTGTTGTGAAATGTGTTTAGGTTATGGTACGAAACAGAAATGGCATGAATGTGTAAATTGGTAAGTGTTAAATGCATCCTTTGATGAGTGATGGACAATGTGCAATAGGGCAGTGTGTGTTTTGGCTAGAAACTTAAGTGTGTGGCTCCAATTGGTATGAAACTAATTGAAGGTGAAACTAGGCACAAAAAGTGCCAACTTTCATGAAGGAAGCTTACCAAAATTCTGCTTGGAAGGTAACTTGAAAAATGACCAGATCCAGATTAGTGCATTTAAGGCCTGAAAATTGACCATTTGGGCAGTAGTTAGTGTTTTGGCCATAACTCACTCAAAACAGGTCCAATTGACCTGAAAATTTTACCATGAATAGTTGAGACATATATCTACAAGTCTTATGAGGACACCAAAGCCCAGAAATGACCATAAGCAAGTCAAATAGCTTGCACAAGTTTGGGTCCAAAAACAGGCCGAACCTAAAATGACCTAAAGTGACCAATTTTGATGCACTTTGACCAGCAACAGTAAAATGACCATAACTTGGTCTAGTAAACTCAGAATGACTTGAAATTTTGCCCCGCGTGCAATAAGATATAAATCTACAAGTTTGTAGTTTTGACCGAAACCCAAAAACCGAGAGAACTAAGTCATCCAGTTAAGTCAAATTAGTATACCGGAATCCGACAAATTGCACTAAAGTGCACTATACATGGAAATGAATTGGGTAACATGTACCAACACTAAAAGGCTATAAAATGTGACATATTGGTAACATTGAAACCTAATTCACTTAGACTACATCGATGGTCGACAACTTAGGTTGACTAAGGAAATAATAGAATTCGATAAATTAATTATTGAACCTTATTTTTAGAGACTGTTTAAATGAGTACTGAAACACTTCAAATTATGTATTTCAGTTAGCAAAAAGTCAGGGAAAGGGAAGGAAACACTGAGTCAGAGCCAAGAGACAATTATCAGAGGTTTGTGCACAATAGTTATTTCTTTTGAATTTTTCAATTGAAATAAATTATGATTATTTGTATGTTATTGTTTTAAATTGTGTTTGTGCATAATAGTTGTTTCTTTTGAATTTTTCAATTGAAATAAATTATGATTATTTGTATGTTATTGTTTTAAATTGTGTTTGTGCACAATAGTTATTTCTTTTAAAATTTTCAATTGAAACAAATTATGATTATTTGTATTTTATTGTTTTAAATTGTGCTTGTGCACAATAGTTATTTCTTTTGAATTTTTCAATTAAAATAAATTATGATTATTTGTATATTATTATTTTAAATTGTGTTTGTGCATAATAATTTTGATTTCTTATTTTCTACTTAAAATTTTTTTTGCACATTATAGTTTTAAGTTGTGTCTGTGCACAACACTTTTTATATTCACTGCTTTTACTAGAAAATTTATTAGGACTGCGGTGTCATAATGTCCCATACAAAATTAGGGTTTTAACTAACCTCGCAGTCACTTCCTGGTACGGTCACCCATCGTTATGACTCCCGGTTCATTTAACTTTTTATGTTCTATTTTTCTGATCTATATTTAACCTTCGGGTAATCACTATTAATTTTTTGTTCAGGGCTTTCTAGATGACTTAATTATAATTCTAATTCTCTTAATTGTTCAGATCGACACCGGTCACTGGAACAGTGATTTGCACAGGACTATGCGTGTAGGGGTGTTACAGCTGGAACCCTAATCAGAAAACTGGTTATTGGCTGATGCACGGCCCGTGTGTCACTATTAGAGCTTGAATGGTTTCATGTTGTGTTGAGGTAGGAGTTTACAAGGCCTCAGGTAGTTACACGGGCTTGATTACATGGCCCATGTACTGTTGCTCTTCCAGGAACTCTTCCAGCTTTGCCAGGCAGAATCTTATATGGGTCTTGAGAGGTTACATGAGTCATGTTACACGGACTGTTTACTGTGTTTCTTCTCTAACTTCTTTGGATTTCTCCTGGTAGAAGGTTACACACGGGTTTGTGGTTGTGGTTACACGACTCGTGTACTTTGTATCAGTAATAATCTTTTTTCCTTGAGTCTTTCCAAGCCTCCTTCTTTACTCCTATGCCTTGGAACTTCTTCAAAACACCTTGAAACATGCAGAAAACATAGAATTCAGTACAAGATGATGAATTTTGCAAATGTTAATGAATTTAGAGATTATGCATGAAATTACCTATCTAAATGCTATGAAATACTGTACAAATGTGCTTAAAAACATCTATATAATAAAAGTGTATCAGGAATTGATTTGAATAAGTTTATATGAATGATTTATGTTTTTTATTGCATTGAGAATTTTAATTTGAGAAATTTTGCCAACCCTATAAGGGGAAATTTATTAATGAAACATGATTGTTGATTTTCAATGAAATTATTTGCATGAAATTAATTGGATTGATTTTGAAACCACACTTGGCATGATAATTCTTATTGTGTTCCTCCTCCATCAGTGGGGTTGAGTTTGATTATGTTTTTCTCCCTTTCTGGCTTTCCAGTTGAGGTTGAGTTCGGATGAGTACTCATATAGCTAGCTAGCCACCTCTCTCATTAATCTCGATTAGTGAGGTTGTAGATTGCTTTGTCGTGGTGTACAACACAGCATTAATTTAAAATTTTGTGTGATAATCTAAGCTGTGTGAATTATTGGCAACACTATTATTTGAAATTACTTTGATAAATTGTTATTGAAAATGTTGGTATTAGTTTTGAGATTTATGGAATTGTGAATATTTTAAACTCTTATTTACCAATTGATAATCTATGTTTATAGTGAGTTTTAATTTTTAGTTGTGCACCACTGAGTGTTATGCTCAGCGATAGCTGTTTCATGCTGTTATAGGTAAAGAAAAGGAAAGAGCTGCAGAGTGAGCGGCGTGAAGCAGTGATAGATATAGTTTTGGGTATATATTAGGTATACCCTTTTGTATATGCATTTTGATGAAAATTAGTCTGCATGTACATAAAGACAAATGAGCAGTTGTATAAACAAAATTGTAATAATATTTTGATGTATTTTGGCCTGTATCTTTTTATAAGAATATTTTTTTGTGATTTATGTTTATAAGATGAGAACTATTACTTGGAGTTGATGGAAAGAAATGTGATGACTTGAGTTTGATTGTGTTGAATTATGGAAGATAAATTTTTTTATGAATTGATTTTCATAGGTTTAGAAGAACTGTTTTACTATATTTTTAACCGTCACCATGCGAATTTTTTGTAAAAATTTAAAATGTCAACTCATTCCAAATAAAATTTATGGCATATATCCAACCTAAGGACATTTTAATAACTCTTTTCTCGCTGCTTTAAACACGTAATTGAAATGGAATTGTTTTAAAATTCCTTATAGTATATTTAATAGATTATCGATAAGTGAAGTTCGATAATTTATTTGGTATACTATGGGATCATGTCATGTCTTACGGAGGGGTAAGGTGTGACAAGTTTATATCTGAATTGAAAACTCATCCATATTTATAGATGATGAAAAGTCATGGCACCTATTCTAAATAAACATATCTGTCTATTTCTAACAAATATGACTGTTTATTTAAATTGGTATATCCTCCAATAGATGTGATTATATTCATTTATTAAAAGGCACATCTTCTATCAGTTATAATTATTTTTGTGTGATAGACATATCTATTCTACTTGTTAATAAATATATCTATTCATAATTTATTCATGAGAATTAAAATACGATAATTATTTTATTTTACTCACAAACATGCCAAGTGCCATAATAGAATAGTGTATATATATATCTTTCACTTCTTCATTTTCATGTATTTCAATAATGTGGGAATTCTTTCTCTCTCTATTATCTAATATACAACCTATTTATAACAATCTCCCACTTAGCTTGTATTGTTAGATTCAATTGTTTCATGCATAATAAAAAAAAATATCTTTCAATTTAAACTTCTTCTTAGTGTAAGTATTTCAAAGTTATAAAGAAATCATGATGGCCTTAGCTTAAACCTAGATTCCTACTAAATAGAACCGGAAATACTACACACATGAACCAATTAGTTCAAATTTAAAGTTCACCAAAATTTTAGCACGAATATGGCCTTGTGCTACCTCCTATTTCAATGAATATTTACAAAAGTTATTCTCACTTTGTGCTGAAGCGGCGTCACTTTCTATGTTCATACAGGTGAAGTTTCCTTTATAATAATATTAAATTTGATTAAGAGTATATATACTCCTCCTCATTCCATTAATTTAGTATACTAAGTACTTAATTACAACATTTACTAATGACCTTTTGTTACCCTTTAAATTTTATTTAGTAATAATACTATAAAGTAGGGTTCCCATCATTAGTGAATTTAATAGAATATTTTTAATTCTAATTCAGCATATGTATTTTTTTTCATATCTCTCGAGAGCCCTTTTGTAAATGGATCTGCCAGATTATTACTAGACTTGACATAAGTAATAGTAATAATTCCATCAAAAATTAATTGTCTCACATACTCATGTCTTAAGCTAATATGTTTAGACTTTCCATTATAAATTTTACTATAAGATCTAGACATTGTTGCTTCACTATCACAATATAAGGAAATAGTAGGCATTAGTTGTGGCCACAACTTGATATCCAGTAAAAAATTTCTCAGCCATCCTGTCTCCTTACCAACTGCTCCTAAAGCTATAAATTTTAATTCCATTGCAGAATGGGTTATACAAGTTTGTTTCTTTAATGCCCAAGAAATAGCACATCGTCCTAAGGTAAAAACCCAACCAAAAGGTGATTGATTATTATTAATATTAGTTATCTAATTAGCATTTGTATAACCTTCTAATACAATTGGAAATTTATTATAAAATAAACCAAAGTTTATAATTCTTTTTAAATAACCAAGAACTTTTGAAATTACTTTCTAATGTACAATACTAGGCTTACTAGTGTGTATTGATAATTTACATACAACAAAAGCAATATGAGGTCTAGTGTAATGCATAGCATACATTAAGCCACCAATAGCACTAGCAGACTCAATTTGAGCAATTGCCCTATGAGAATTTTCAGTTAATTTGGGAAAAACATCATATGGATTTTTTTGCTTCTTTGACTTTTAAATGACTAAATTTATTTAATATTTTCTCAATATAATGAGATTGGCAAAGAGCAAAACCCCCACTATGTTTCTTTACTTTGATACCTAAGATTGTATCTACCTTCTTTAAGTCTTTCATTTTAAATTTTAAGGTTAGATATTTTTTTGTATCATTTACACCTTCCATATTTATTTCAATTATAAGCATGTCATCAACATAAAGATAAATTATCACACCAAAATCTTCTATAAACTTCAAATAAATACATTTATCAGCACTATTATGTTTAAAGCCATATTCCAAAATTGCAAAATCAAACTTCTCATGCCATTGCAAACTTTGCAAACTTTAATTAATTTGCAAACTTTTCTTTCATTCCTTGGTAGAATAAAACCTTCAAGTTGCTTCATATATACTTTTTCTTCTAAGTCACCATTTAGAAAGGTTGTCTTAACATCCATTTGATGTACATATAAATTATATATTGATGCTAAAGATAAAAGTACTCTAATAGATATTATTCTAGCCACTGATGCATATGTATCAAAGTAGTCAATTCCCTCTTTTTGTTTAAAACCCTTTGCGACCAATCTAACTTCAAAAGTTTGAATCCATCCATCTGTGTTATATTTTCTTTTAAAAACCCATTTACATCCTATTGGTTTGAAACCAGGTGGCTAATCAACTAGAACCCAAGTATTATTAAATAATAATGAATCCATTTCATCATTGATTGCCTCCTTCCAAAAAGCCACATCCCTTGAAGCCAGTGCCTCTTGGAACGTTTTAGGATCATGTTCTACATTTAACAAAATTGATATTTTGTTAAGTACAATTGACCTATTGCCTTCTACAAGAAAGATAATAGCTTGAGAAGATATAAAATCTGGACGTAAATTCTTTTCTTTTCTTTTCTTTTCTAGCACGTTAACTTCTTCTAATTTCATTAGAAGAATCTAACTTTCTTTTATTGCTAGAAGCCGATTCACAATTAACATCAATACTAGAATTATTGCCTTGACTTGAACTATTCATGGGCTCATGTATATAATCATTATGAAATTTATTTGTAATAAATTCAACATTTCTAGATTCTATAATTACATCAGAATCTAAATTCAAAATTCTATAAGCTTTGAGATTTTCAGCATAACCAAGAAAAGCTCCTTTCAAAGCTCTAGGACCTAATTTAGTCCTTTTAGGATCTGGAATTCTATAATATGCTAAACAACCTCATACTCTTAGATAGTTCAAGTTTGGTTTTCTATTTTTCCATAATTCATATGGAGAAACCTTAAATTTTCTAGAGGGAATTCTATTATGCAAGTGACAAGCAGTAAGTAAAGCTTCTCTCCATGAATTTATTGGTAAATTAGAATTCATAAGTATAGAATTAAGCATATCCACTAAGGTTCTATTCTTTCTTTCTGCCAACTGATTTTGTTGTGGTGTATATGGTACATTAGTTTGATGTAAAATTCCATTTTCTTCACAAAATGAAGAAAATTCAATGGGAAAATATTCACCACTTCTGTCACTTCTCAATATTTTGATATTTTTTCCTTTTTGATTCTCAATTTTAGATTTATAAATCTGAAACATTTGAAATACCTTATCTTTATTCTTTTTATTAAATAAACATAAATATATTTGAAAAAATCATCTATGAAAGTTATAAAATACCTATTACCTCCTTAGTCAATATTCCATTTAATTCACAAACATTAAAATGCACAAGTTCTAATAACTTAGAAGATCTTTAAACTTTTAGAAAAGATTTCTTAATCATTTTTGCTTGTATACAGATTTCACAAGATTTTTTATTTTCATCTATATATGAAATTAAATCATGTTTAGTTATAAATTTTAAAGATCTAAAACTAATATGTGTTAAATGAGCATGCCATAAAGATATACATAATTCAATAGTATAAACAGAAATATTCATATTATTATTAATATTGAGTTTGAACATTCATCACATGAGTAACCCTTTCCTTTCTTGCAAATAGACTAGCAGATACAAGATTTTTCCTTATTTCTAGCACATACAATACATTTACTAATAATAGTTTCTTCCAGAAGTGAAGTTTAATTCAACACTTTCTTTTTCCACCACTTTAGTGGAATCATGATTTCCGACTAGAACTTTCTGCCCACCTACAACTTTTTTATAATTTTTAAATTGACTCTTGTCATTGCAAACATGAGTAGTAGCCCCAGAATCATACCACCAGTCATTGGATTTGGTTGTTGTAGCCATATTGAGTTCTGTTACCATTCCAATATGCAAATCTAATATCCTTGCAATCATTCATCTTTGTAATGCCTTTCTTGCGACAATTGAAACAAATTCTTCCTTTCTTTGATTTGCTATTGCTGCCATAACTATTACTGTTGCCTGCTGCTTCAGAAAATTTTCTTTTATTTCTAGAATTTTTCTTTTGAAAATTCTGACTTCCTTACACAAAATTAACTTTTGTGGTAGATTTAGATACAAATTTCTTATCATGATTTCTTGTTTCTTTTTCAATATGTAAGTGTTTTTGAATCTGTTCAAGAGAAAAATCTTCTGTGGTATGCAGTAATTTCTTCCTACAATCATTCCAACTAGGAGGAAGTTTTTTTCTTATTCCTCCTACTTGTAATGATTTAGGAACTATCACTTTCAAATCTTTAAGCTTTGAAACAAGGACATGTAACTCATGGACATGATCCATAACAAACATATTATTAACCATTTGGAATTCAAAATATTTCATGATGAGAAATTTATCCACACCTTGTTTTTCTGAGTTGTATTTGAACTCCAGTGATTTTTAAATTTTCATTAGAGACTTGACAGAAGTAAATAGACCATATATTCTATCTAACAAGTTATTGAGAATATGACCTCTGTATAACAATTCATCTTTTTCACATTTTTCCTAGTCTGCTTTCAATTGTTTAGAATCTTCTGGTGTTAGTGGCAAAATAGCAGGCAAACTTGGATCAAGTATATAAGAAATCCTCAATGCAGCGAGTAAGAATAGCATCTTGCCTTTCCAATGAATATAGTTTGTCCTTTCAAAACAATCAAGTTTCACGAACTCTTGATTCATCATAGAAATAGCCTTAGACTTTATTGCGATTAATACCTTAAAATTGTTGAACCAGTGGGTGTAGAATAGGCTTTGAGATATGATGAATCACTATTTTTAAGATATTAATTGCTCCCACTAGATTACTGTAAGGTTACGGTAATACACCTCCAAGATACAATAACGCTTGAAATCTACAGGCAACGACTTCTAAAGATTTCCTTAAGAATTCTTTATACAAACTAAATTTAGAGAGATTAGAAGATAAGAAGAAGAAGAAATAGAAGTAGTGTGACACCCCTTACCCAACTATAGTATAGCCGAGTAAGATATGTCACACTCGGTGCCGAAGCACCCTATTTTATCTTACTTTATTCCTATAAAAATTTTATTCTCATTATATTTTAATATCAATTATCTTTCTATGGAGAAACCAGCGGAGTTTTCCCTGTTTCTATTACCATTTGGCGTATTTCACTATTCACCTATTTGAAATTCAATAATATTTTCAAAATAAAATCTCATAATCATTTCATATTTCAATTCTCATATTCATTTCCATCCACTTTCCTTCATACTCCATTCACGTATCAAAATTCTTATATTTCTATTAATTTACATAATTTGCAAACTAATTGAATAAATTTACAATTTACATGATATACAAATTAATTACATATGAACTAATCAATTTATTAATTTACATCACATAAATATTACTTACAAATTCTTAGTTTACAATTCTTAGTTTATATTACAACATACAAAATATTTATAATATACAAAATTCATAAAATGACTTATATGGGCCCTATCTACATGCATTGCTGAGGAGGTGACAACCTTGAACCCTTCTGATACTTCTATAGATCTGGACTTCAAAATCCCAGTCTAATATCCAATGGGTTTTGCCTTCAGTACCTACGCGAAGGAAACAAATCCATCACGCTAAGCATTTCTGCTTAGTGGTGCAATAATATAACAAGAAATAATGTATACAAATAAAGAAAGAATCAAGCATTCTAAATATTCAATGTCACATCTCACCCCTCTGTAAGGCATGACATGATCCCGTAGAATACCTAATGAACTACCAAACTTCACCTACCGATAATTCATTAAGTACACTACAAGGGATTTTAAAACAATTTTCTTACATTTTGAAAGTGGTGAGCATTTTGGGAGGAATTAAAAACCATTTATTCAAAGTTTAAATACTAGTAAAAAATTTTGTCCATTTTAATTTTGTCGCAAATTTTATAAAAATTTTGACAGAGTTCCGTTTGTATTTGGAGAAAACAGTTCTTCAAATACCTAAAAAAAAACACTTCCAATAATTTTCTCAACTCCTAACCTCTAATAAATCTCAAATCAATTCAATTCAATTCACTTCAAAATAATTCCACAATCCAAATCAAAATTTATCGTCTAAAAATATTTAATAACTTCATTCACAAAGCATAAAGTATGAAATTTACAAGTAGAAATATTAATTTACAAAAGGAAATCCAAAAATAATATTATTACAATTTATTTTACAACTGCTCAACTTTACATTGATACATACAACATTTCTATAGTTACATCAAAATTAACTATGAGGGTATAAAATAATACCCGTACAAAAAGACCGGTGTAGTCTTCAATTCAATAGCAGCTCACTCTGCTGCTTTCTCCTTACTCTTATCTCATGATAAAGAAAATAAGCTATCGCTGAGTATGAAAATACTCAGTGGTGCACAATAAAAATTTAAAATACGATACATAAATCATTCATTACCAAAACACAATTTAAATATTTCTCAATCACATTTCACAATTATCAAAACTCAGGATAACACAATTTAGTCAAATAATTTAATAAACACAGTGTTGCCAAAATCATACACAACTTAAGTCATGACACAAAATTTTTGATCAATGCCGTGTTGTACACCACGACAAAGCAATCTACAGCCTCACTAATCGAAATCAATGAGGGAGGTGGCTAGCTAGCTAATGAGTACTCATCCGATCTCAACCTCAACTGGCAAGCCAGAGAGGGAGGAAAATAAACGATCTCAACCCCATAAATGGAGGAGGAATAATGTAATACTGTCAGGCTAAGTGTGAACACAAAATCAATTCAAAACAATTTATTCAAATAATTTGTGAGAAATATGATCAATTTCTAAAGTCATATTAACAATCATAAATGGCAACACAGTTCACAATTAACTCAAAAAAAAAATCAAAATTTCAAGAATCATATATTTAAACAAAAATTACTGTGCACAGACCTGACGTGAGTCGCCTCTAGGCCTTGACTCAGTCTCTCCGAGTTTCCAAGTCTTTTTCAGCTGAAGTACACAGTTTCATAGTGTTTCAGAACCATAACTTAGCATAAATCCAAAAATAAATTTAACTTCACTTTTACCTAGCTCTAACGTGCTAAATTCGACGTTCTCGAAGTTTTTGTGTTTCAGGTTACTATTCATTATACTATTCAAGTCAAATTGTTGACTTTCTAAGGCTTAATAGGTATGGGAACTCCAACTTCACCCACATACCACATTTTGGTCATTAAATTTGTTGGTTTTGGTCATTTTCTCAAAGCTTAAGTCCTTTAGGCAAAATTGTCAAATTTTCAGTTTTGGTGTCCCTAGTTGCACTGTTCCATTGGTAATTTTACTGTTGGAATTTGGCAAAACTTCCTTCATAGAAAATGTTCCTTATTCTCTTAAATTTATTCTCATTTTTGAATCACCCCAATTAGAGTTTTGTAGCTCAAGTTATGGCCATTTGAACCATGGCTGCCGGATTGGAAACAACCCAGATTTTCTGGGCAATTTTGGTGCTGGCAGTTTTGGGTCACCAACTTGGGGTGGCCAAATGACTTGGTTACTAGCAGAATTTGGGTTTGTGTTCTTCATGAAAGTTTTAGGTCTATATCTCACCTAACCACTGGTAAAATTTCAGGTCATTTGTATCTGCCTAGCTCGTGTTATGACCAAATAAACAAATACTGTTCATTTGGTCAGTTTGTACAAGGCAGCCTGCACTTTTTCAACTTTGGTTAATTTGTTTACTAGGTTTTGGTCACTTTTTGGGCATGGTTCCTAAATGAAAATTGTGTCATTTTATGTCTATTTTCATCCCCAATTGGTCCCATATCAATTGGACTTGTAAAATTTCATTTTTGGTCCTTTAAAGCTGACTTGGTCATGCTGCCAGCATCATGACCACACTCCCTCCGAATTTGATTTTAATTCCAACCATTCCAACACAACTCATTTGGTCCCAAATGACCATTTTTCACTTCAAAATAGGTCAAACATATCATTTACCCATTTCTCCAAATTTTTTCCTCAAAACCCTAGGTCTCCAAATCCTAACCACACTAAATTGTTGCATTTAATCACATTTGAGCATTTCAATCTTACTACCACTTTCATACAAGCTTACTAACACATTTAATTCATTCAAAACACATCATACTCTCATACATCCATGGCTAACCAAAATTTCAGTTTGGTCCTCCCCACATATTTTTATTTCATTTCATTAGTTTCTAAGTTTATTCAAGTAACTAAATATGCATTTAAAGTAGAAAATTGAAAGTTAGCATACTAACCTTTCTTAGAACTTCAAATCCCTATCTTTTGTTCTTCTTTCTTCTTTAAATCTTCTTCTTAAGTTGAGATAACAAGCTCTAGTAAGGTTTTTATGGGAGTTATTAAGGTTAAGTGAAGAAATTAAAGCTTGAGTGCAAGCTTTAATGGAGGATTAGCAATGGAGAAATGAGGGAGAGAGTGAGGCAGCACTTAGGGAAGAAAGAGAGCTTTTTGTTTTTTTTTCTTTTCTTTTCTTTTATCTATTTTAGCTTATGGAAGACCCCAAAAAATCAATTTAATTAATTTATTAATTATAACATTTATGGCATCATGCATGATGTCATGCATGATGTCATCTCCCTACACCTTTTTCATTTTCTTTCTTTTTTTTTTTCTATTAGTTCTTTAATTTAATTCCCAACTCTGAAATTTTCTTTTCTCAAATTTTATTTGACAGTTAGGTCAGGAGTCAGCTCTCGGGGTCAATTGACCAAATTGCCCCTCGCCGGTTCATCCCGATTTGTAAAATAATTCAATATTTCTTCCGGCTCCCTGACCTAATTATTTGACTGACTTAACAGTCCTTTTTCATGATTTTATCTTTTCCACTGTGTTCGTAAGGGTCCTAAGGACCGCAGCGTCACATTTTACGGTTCGAAATTTGAGTTTAAAATGACTTCGCAGTCATTCCCGAGAAGGTCACCCATCGCTGTGACTCTCGGTTCGTTTAACCTCTTATGTTCTGTTTTTCTTATTTATACTTAACTAATTGAACATTACTAATTATTTGTGTTTATGGCTTCTCTAATTGACTTAAGTGTGGTTCTAATCCCCTTAATTGTTCGGACCGACTCCGATCACCGGAACAGTGAAATATACCAGGCTATACCAATAGGGGTGTTACAATTCTCCCCCCCTTAAAATAAATTTCGTCTCGAAATTTTACCTGGTATCAATCTCTGAACAGCTGTGGGTGCTATCTCCTCATGTCCTCCTCTCGTTCCCAAGTAGCGTCCTGGCTCGAATGATGGTTCCACAACACTTTTACCAATGGTATCTGCTTGTTCCGTAGCTGCTTCACCTCATAAGCCAGAATCTTTATGGGTTCTTCTTCATATGTGAGGTCTGGATTCACTTCAATTTCTTCTAATGGTAGTACATGAGATGGGTCTGATCGATACCTCCTCAACATCGTCACATGAAAGACGTTATGTATCTTCTCCAACTCTGGAGGTAGTGCCAATCGATATGCCAAGGGACCTACTCTTTCCAGAACCTCATATGGCCCAATGAAACGAGGACTCAGTTTCCCCTTTCTGCCGAATCTCATAATTCTCTTCCAAGGAGAAACTTTGAGGAAAACTTTCTCACCCACTGCATACTCAATATCCCTTTTTTTCAAATCAATATAGGACTTCTGACGGTCTGATGCAGTCTTAAGTCGATCTCTTATTACCCTGATCTTCTCCTCAGTTTGCTGAACAATTTCGGGTCCAATCATCTTTCTTTCGCCCACATCATCCCAACACAACGGGGTTCTACATTTTCTGCCATACAAAGCTTTATATGGAGGCATCCCAATGCTTGATTAGTAGCTGTTGTTGTAAGCAAACTCAATCAAAGGCAAGTGTGTATCCCAACTACCCTCAAACTCAATCACACAAGCCCGTAGCATGTCCTCCAAGATCTGAATTACCCTCTCAGACTAACCATCTGTCTGTGGGTGGAATGCAGTACTGAAGTTCAATCTAGTTCCTAGGGCTCTCTGAAAACTACCCCAGAATCTAGAAGTGAACCTAGGATCTCTGTCTGATACGATAAATACTGGCACTCCATGAAGTCTCACAATCTCATCGATGTACAACCTGGCCAATCTGTCTAAACTATAGTCCATTCGAACTGGCAGAAAATGACCAGACTTAGTTAGTCTGTCAACAATGACCCATACTGCATCATGACTCTTCTGTGTCCTCGGAAGTCCCATTACAAAATCCATCGTTATTCTTTCCCATTTCCATTCTGGCATTGGTAGTGGATGTAACAACCCAGTGGGTACTTGATGCTCCGCCTTTACTTGCTGATAAGTTAGGCATTTGGAAACAAACTCTACCACATCTCTTTTCATACCCATCCACCAGTAATGCTCCTTTAGCCCTCTATACATTTTTGTACCACCAGGGTGCATGGCAAAAGGAGACTCATGTGCTTCCTTCAAAATGATCTGTCTCAAATCAACATCATTAGGAACATATATTCTGCCCTGATATAGCAATAGACCGTCATCTCTAATTGAGAATTCTGGTTTCTTGCCCTGCTGGACTTCTTCCAACAGCTTCTGATACCTTTCATCATTCTGAGCGACCATTACGATCTGATCAATCAACACTGGCTGTACATGCCATGCAACTGCTGTTTGCCCATCATCATTAATCTCTAAGCTGGCATGCAGTGATCTTAACTCATGCACCAAAGACAAAGGAGTAACCCGTAGACTTGCCATAGTCTTGCGACTTAAGGCGTCAGCCACAATATTAGGTTTCCCTGGCTGATAGTCTATTAGACAATCATAGTCTTTTATTAACTCTAACAATCTCCTCTGTCTCAAATTCAACTCTTTCTGGGTGCCCAAATACTTCAAACTCTTATGATCTCTGTAGATGTAGCACTTCTCCACATACAAATAATGTCTCTAGATCTTAAGAGCAAACACAATAGCTGCAAGCTCCAAATCATGTGTTGGATAATTCCTCTCATGCGGTTTTAGCTGGCGTGATGCATAGGCAATGATATTTCGATCTTGCATCAATACACAGCCTAATCCATTGTGAGAAGCATCACTGTAAACTATATATTCTTTACCCGGTGTAGGTAACGTCAGGACTGGAGTCTCAGTCAAACATCTTTTTAATTCATCAAAACTCTGTTGGCGTTTGTCCGTCCACTGAAATTTCACATCTTTTCTAAGCAGCTTGGTCAATGGAGATGCCAACATGGAGAATCCCTTCACAAATCGACGGTAGTATCCAGCTAAACCCAGAAAAATGCGAATCTCTGTGACATTTCTGGGTGGCTTCCAATTAAGGACAGCTTCTATCTTGCTAGGATCTACCTTAATACCCTCTGCTGATACTATGTGCCCCAAAAATGATATCTCCTTCAGCCAAAATTCACACTTCGACAGTTTGGCATATAGCTGTTTCTCCCTCAAAGTTTGTAGTACAATCTGCAGATGTCTATCATGCTCTTCTGCATTCCTTGAGTAGACTAATATATCATCGATAAATACCATAACAAACTGATCAAGGTATGGTCTGAAGATAGTGTTCATCAGATCCATAAAAGCAGCCGGAGCATTAGTTAACCCGAATGGAATGACCAAGAACTCATAATGGCCATAGTGGGTTTTGAAGGCAGTTTTAGGAATACTCTGCTCTTGTACTCTCAACTGATAATAACATGATCTCAGGTCAATTTTGGAGAACACAGTTGCACCCCTCAACTGATCAAACAAGTCATCAATACGGGGCAATGGATATCTGTTCTTTGTTGTCACCTTATTCAACTACCGATAGTCAATGCATAACCGGAGAGTGCCATCCTTCTTCTTAACAAACAATACTGGCGCTCCCCAAGGTGACACACTAGGGCGGATGAAGCCCTTGTCAAGCAACTCTTGCAACTATACTTTCAATTCTTTTAGTTCTGCTGGTGCCATTCTATATGGCGTTATGGAGATTGGGTCCACACCAGGAATAACATCAATTTCAAACTGCACTTCCCTTTCTAGAGGTAATCCTGGCAATTCATCAGGAAACACATCCAGAAAGTCACATACGGTAGGAATGTCCCTCAGTGCTGGACTCCCCACTTGGGTGTCTATCACATGTGCCAAGTACGCCTCACACCCTTTCCTAATCATTTTTCTGGCCAGTGCAGCTGAGATGATGTTTGAAGGCAATAACTGCCTCTCCCCGTGTATTACTACATCACCATACTGAGGAAGACCAAAAGTGATCGTTTTCGCTTACGATACCATCGCATGATGCCTGGCTAACCAATCCATGCCCAAGATAATGTCATAATCTCTAAAGGGCATTTCAATTAAATCTGACAGAAAAGTGTGTCCTTGGATCACCAAAGGACAATCCCTATAAAGCCTATTTACCCTGACCTCCTGGCCTAATGGACTAGTTACTAGCACATCATAATCCATTGGTACACACTGAATAGCAGTAGAACACATCACACTAGCACAAACTTACGAATGTGTGGAGCCAGGATCAAATAACACATGTACATCTTGGTCAAGGATGGAAAAATTACCAGCTACAACATCTGATGTTTCGGCCTCCTCCCTCTGATGCATGGTATACACTCTGACTGGTGTGCCACTGGGTACTGGCTGGTTAACAGTGCTTTGACTTCCAGAAGTGTTACCAGGACCCCTACCTCTGCCTCTATCTCTAGCAGCTGACTGTGACCCTCTTGGTGCAGAGACTTGGGCTGATCCTTCAGATGTAGTAGAAGGTCCAGATCGGCGCGGACTAGTGCAATCCTTAGCGAAATGTTCGCTCCCTCCACAGTTAAAACATGCACCGGTGGCCTTAAAACAAACTCCACTGTGAGTTCTGCCACAAGTTTCACACTGTCGTAGTGATAGAGCTCCTCGGGATGCCTGCTGGGTCTGCTGACCAGACCGGGGTGGTCTTTGGCCGGAAAATTTGCCTCTGCCCGATCTACGGGAGCTGGATCCCCCAAACTGTTTCCTCTTTCCAGAACCACTCTCAGATGTTTGTCCCATAGTCTTTTCAGTCTTCTCTTTCTCGTGTGTACCCTTCTTTACTGCCCCTTCAGATTCTATCCTTTCCAGTTCCAGGGCCTGTGAGATCAACTCAGCGAAATTCTGATGTCGGAAACCCACAACTTGCATTCTCAGATTTGGCCTTAACCCAGACTCAAACCTCTTACATCTGTCTCTAGGGGTGGAGACTAAGCTTCCAGCATAGTGGCTTAGCCTTGAGAAGTCTCTCTCATATTTTGCTATGGTTCTGTCCCCTTGTTTCAAACTCCGGAATTCTTGTAACTTCATATCCACATACGCATCAGGAACCCATTTCTACCTGAATTCCCTCAGGAAGTCTATCCATGTCAGCACAGGTGGCTCAACTAGGCTGTGGGGGATGGTCTTCCACCATTCATACGCATCCCCTTGCAACAAGGAAACAGAATACTCGAACTTCAGCTCTTTCGTACACTGCAGCTTTCTAAAAACTCATTCCATTCTTTCCAACCACTGTTCTGCCTCCAGTGGATCCACAGTACCTTTAAACTCGGTGGGCCCAAATTTCATCAATTTTTCATATTGCCGAGCTGAGGGCTGTGGTTGTGCTACAGGTGCTTGCATCTGAGCTTGGGGTGGCACATTACCTGCAATTTGCTGGAAAAACGCAGCCATCTGCTGTACAAACTGAGCAGGGAACTGCGTTGCTGGAGTAGGAGCTGGAGTAGCTGACCCACTCACGTTCTGGAGTGCTGGGGCTTCCCCTTGAACCTCAGCCTCAATAGATTGTTCTTCGGAATGATCTCCTCCTTCCATTCCATTTTTATAGATTGTTCTTCGGAATGATCTCCTCCCTCCATTCCATTTTTCCTCAAATTTCTACTTCCTGAGATCAAACACAAGGAGGTTGACCTCTGTTAGTGCATATTCATGATGTAAATACGTCATATGTATCAATTAAAGACACTTGAGCAGTTGTACTTATCAATAAAATATTCATACAAATAGTAAAAATTTATTGAAAAACCATGCTCTGATACCACTAAAACATGTCACACCTCACCCCTCTGTAAGGCATGACATGATCCTGTAGAATACCTAATGAACTACCGAACTTCACCTACAGATAAATGGAGGAGGAATAATGTAATACTGTCAGGCTAAGTGTGAACACAAAATTAATTCAAAACAATTTATTCAAATAATTTGTGAGAAATCTGATCAATTTCCAAAGTCATATTAACAATCATAAATGGCAACACAGTTCATAATTAACTAAAAAAAAAAAAATCAAATTTTCAAGAATCATATATTTAAACAAAAATTACTGTGCACAGACCTGACGTGAGTCGCCTCTAGGCCTTGACTCAGTCTCTCCGAGTTTCTAAGTCTTTTTCAGCTGAAACACATAGTTTCATAGTGTTTCAGTACCATAACTTAGCATAAATCCAAAAATAAATTTAACTTCACTTTTACCTAGCTCTGACGTGCTAAATTCGACGTTCTCGAAGTTTTTGTATTTTGGGTTACTATTCATTACACTATTCAAGTCAAATTGTTGACTTTCTAAGGCTTAATAGGTATGGGAACTCCAACTTCACCCACATACCACATTTTGGTCATTAAATTTGTTGGTTTTGGTCATTTTCTCAAAGCTTAAGTCCTTTAGACAAAATTACCAAATTTTCAGTTTTGGTGTCCCTAGTTGCACTGTTCCATTGGTAATTTTATTGTTGGAATTTGGCAAAAATTCCTTTCTAGAAAATGTTCCTTATTGTCTTAATTTTATTCTCATTTTTGAATCACCCCAATTAGAGTTTTGTAGCTCAAGTTATGGCCATTTGAACCATGGCTGCCGGATTAGAAACAACCCAGATTTTCTGGGCAATTTTGGTGCTGGCAGTTTTGGGTCACCAACTTGGGGTGGCCAAATGACTTGGTTGCTGGCAGAATTTGGGTTTATGTTCTTCATAAAAGTTTTAGGTCTATATCTCACCTAACCACTGGTAAAATTTCAGATCATTTGGATCTGCCTAGCTCGAGTTATGACCAAATGAACAAATACTGTTCATTTGGTCAGTTTGTACAGGGCAGCCTGCACTTTTCCAACTTTGGTCAATTTGTTCACTAGGTTTTGGTCACTTTTTGGGCATGGTTCCTAAATGAAAATTGTGTCATTTTATATCTATTTTCATCCCCAATTGGTTCTATATCAATTGGACTTGTAAAATTTCATTTTTGATCCTTCAAAGCTGACTTGGTCATGCTGCCAGCAGCATGACCACACTCCCTCCGAATTTGATTTTAATTCCAACCATTCCAACACAACTCATTTGGTCCCAAATGACCATTTTTCACTTCAAAATAGGTCAAACATATCATTTACCCATTTCTCCAAATTTTTTCCTCAAAACCCTAGGTCTCCAAACCCTAACCACACTAAATTGTTGCATTTAATCACATTTGAGCATTTCAATCTTACTACCACTTTCATACAAGCTTACTAACACATTTAATTCATTCAAAACACATCATACTCTCATACATCCATGGCTGACTGAAATTTCAGTTTGGTCCTCCCCACATATTTTTATTTCATTTCATTAGTTTCTAAGTTTATTCAAGTAACTAAATATTCATTTAAAGTAGAAAATTGAAAGTTAGCATACTAACCTTTCTTAGAACTTCAAATCCCTATCTTTTGTTCTTCTTTCTTCTTTAAATCTTCTTCTTAATTTGAGATAACAAGCTCTAGTAAGGTTTTTATGGGAGTTATTAAGGTTAAGTGAAGAAATTAAAGCTTGAGTGCAAGCTTTAATGGAGGATTAGCAATGGAGAAATGAGGGAGAGAGTGAGGCAGCACTTAGGGAAGAAAGAGAGCTTTTTGTTTTTTTTTTCTTTTCTTTTCTTTTATCTATTTTAGCTTATGGAAGACCCCAAAAAATCAATTTAATTAATTTATTAATTATAACATTTATGGCATCATGCATGATGTCATGCATGATGTCATCTCCCTACACCTTTTTCATTTTCTTTCTTTTTTTTTTCTATTAGTTCTTTAATTTAATTCCCAACTCTGAAATTTTCTTTTCTCAAATTTTATTTGACAGTTAGGTCAGGAGTCAGCTCTCGGGGTCAATTGACCAAATTGCCCCTCGCCGGTTCATCCCGATTTGCAAATAATTCAATATTTCTTTCGGCTCCCTGACCTAATTATTTGACTGACTTAACAGTCCTTTTTCATGATTTTCTCTTTTCCACTGTGTTCGTAAGGGTCCTAAGGACCGCAGCATCACATTTTACGGTTCGAAATTTGAGTTTAAAATGACTTCGCAGTCATTCCCGAGAAGGTCACCCATCGCTGTGACTCTCGGCTCGTTTAACCTCTTATGTTCTGTTTTTCTTATTTATACTTAACTAATTGAACGTTACTAATTATTTGTGTTTATGGCTTCTCTAATTGACTTAAGTGTGGTTCTAATCCCCTTAATTGTTCGGACCAACTCCGGTCACCGAAATAGTGAAATATACCAGGCTATACCAATTGGGGTGTTACATTCAAGTATCAATTTGATTTAAAATAACATTTCTAGTATTAACTATCTTATACACTAATTCATTCCTCTTTGGAAGTACTGAGTTTATAGCCTTACAGTAATAATATTCAATATACATTTTATTCTAGGAGGATTGTATTTGAGGTCTCTCTATAATTCTGGAAATTGTATTTTTGTTATGTTTCTATTGCTAATCTCTTTTTCACATTTTATTTAATACTTTCTAATGTTTTTAATTGCTAATATGCTTAAATAATTTCAACAATTTACACTGCCCAGGTAACCTATGATAGGCTGACTAAACTGGATAACGGATCATTGGCACTGGACACCACGATGCCTCAGGCCGTCATACCACATATGCAATCAGTATGGCTAAAAAGCATTGATAACACATAATTGAGCATAAAAGCCATGAGTGCGGGCATAAAGCCATGAGCGCAGGCATAAAGCCTTTCGCAGTACTGCTAAAACAATACCCTATTGGCATGCCAATCTATCCAATCTGACACACGTGTCTAGGCAATACATGGGCACATAGTACCACTAAATGTTAATATATTGTGTTTTATGACTTCATTATTTCATGAAAAATTCCATAATTTATACATTCATTTGATAATTCATATGATCACAATTTGAAACAATGGTTATCATGCACCATTGTACTCAAAATATTTTTTTCTTTTCCTTTCTCCAATAATGGGAACTAAGTCTTATTTATACATTCATATTCCAAGTAGTGTTCAAATTTAGCAAAAATTTCCTTAAATCCTAGTGTCACTTAAATTCAAAAATTAAAATTAACTATTTACATTATCTATATCTTAACCATTACAATAGCTTTCTAATTTATTATACCCTTTCCTATATCATTGGGGTCACTCAACTTCACCATTCACAATTTACCTACCACATCCTATATTTACAACTACAATGGTTCTTATAGTTTGTTTTTCTGCTTCACATAATTTAGTGGTTACTATTCATTTGATCATTTCCATTTAAAGGTTGACTTTTTGATTCATAATAGATTTGTTAAGCCTAAGTTCACCAATATACCACATTTTACATTTTATTTTTGTTGGCATCGATTTCCAATACCATTTCAAAGCTTATTTCTTGAATATTTATACTTAATATGTAAGGTAACTATTCATTTAGTCATTTAAGTCAAAATATTGACTTTCTCATATATAATAGTTGCATGAATTCTAATTACATAAATTTACCACATTTTGATTCTAAAAAGTGTTGGCATTAGTTGCCAATCAATACTTTTAACTAATGGAACATAAATCAAAAATTTCAGTTTTGGGTGCTAGAGTTCACTATTCCATTAGGCCATTCTATAGTGAGAATTTGGCCAAGTGTTCTTAATCAAAGTTGTTCTTTATTGTGTCTAGTTACATTTCACTTTTTGAATCACCCCATTTGGAGTTTTCTAGCTTAAGTTATGGCTATTTCACCATAACTAGTCGGATTGACCTGTACCCAAAATTTCTGGGCAATCTTGGTTTTGCCAGATTTAGTATCTTGACTTTGGTGGACAATTCCATTAAGTTCTAGTCAAAATTTAGAATTATGTTCTTCATGAACATTGTTCTAAATTATCTAAGCTTTCCATTGATATATATTTAGGTCAATTGGACATTTCTACATTGAGTTATGACCAAATGAATGAATACTGTTCATTTAGTCATTTTGCACAGGCATAATTAGTGCTACCCGGATTTGGTCAATTTTTTAGGGCATCCTAAGTTTGTTTTCTGGATAGGTTTCCTCCATCAAAATTGTGTCATTATGTGTCTAATTTCATGCCCAATTATCCTTGTATCAATTGAACCTACACAACTCAAGTTATAGCTGCCCAAACATACTGGACTCACATCTAGACCTGTAGGGCACTCAAGGCAGCACACCCAGCCTCAAATCCAAAGCTACAATACACTTCAATTCCACATTATACTCAGCCAAATGGTCACTAATTGACTATTATAACTTCCATTCACCAACACATGAGCAAAATCCAAATTTTGTTCCAAACCCTAACTCCAAAATTCTAATTCATACAACATACATCAATTAACATACTAATTCATTATCAATTAACACATACACTTCAAACACTATCTCTAATTCACTTTAATTCATCAAAATAATCAAAACTACTCCCCCCGTAAGGCTGGTGAAATTCAATGTATCCTCCAACATAAGTACTTTGTTAAATTTTATAATAATTTCTTATTCAATTTACGTTACTAACAAAAATTAAAGAGGGAGGGAGGTGAATATATGCACTAACGTCCATTGAAGAAATTCTCAAGCTTGCCAACTCCACTTTTTCCTCTCCCTTTTTGCTTCAAATCTCTTAGGCAAGGTCTAGAATTAAGTTTTTGTTTTGGGGATTAGGGTTTTTATGGACATTTGTCAAGGGAATTAAGCTTGAAAAATAAAGAAAATGGAGGAGAAAGAAACAAATTCCGGCCATGGGAGGAAAAAAATGAAGAAACAGATTTTTGGGTGGTTTTTTTTTTATCCTCTTTTATGTGTTTTAAATATATTTTTTGAATGGTGATTGGTGGGTAGACTTTAAATGACATCATCATGATGTCATAATTAGCATTATCATGCAATTGTTTTTATTTTTTTTTCTTACTTTCATTATCATTTTTAATATCATTTTTAATAAATTTTTCATCAATATTAATTTACATTTTATGTCATAAATTTCACTTATTCGACTAGATAAGTTGGTCAAAAATCATCTCCGAAGACTAAATGACCAAAATGCCCCCCGTTTGGTTTATTGAGCCCAAATCGTCTGTACCGATCGAAAAAAATTTTTAAGCATTTTCTTGGTATTCTAATGCCATTGAAACCTCAATGACTCTTCTCTAGAGTCCTAAAAATTATTTTGTAACACCCCTATATTAGGTAGTGCGTTCTACTATTTCGGTGACCAGTGTCTATCCGAATAGCTAGAATGCCTGGAACTACACTTAAATGTTAGTGAAGAGACATAAAATAATGAAATACAATAGAAGAAAATATAAGAAAAACAAAGTAAAAAAAAGAGCAATGAAATATAACTAAGTTAAACGAGCCAAAAACTGTAGCGATGGGTGACCACACCGGGAAGTTGCGGCGATGACCATTGACTAGCCCTGGACAGCGGGGAACCTGGGAAATATTTTTAAGACTTGGAAATATCAAAGAAAAATTAGTTAATTAGTAAAAAGAAAAATGAAAAATCGAGAAACCGACAAAAATCAGTGTTATCAAAAAATTGGGAATACAAACCGAATAAGGGCATTTTGGTCAATTGACACCTAGAGTTGCCTTTTTACCTCAATGTCCATTAAAAATAAGTAGTATTACAGTTTGAAGATGTCATGAAAAATAAAAATGTGGTACATTGTATGAATAGTGAAAGAAATGAGACATAAATGCAAATTATGAAACTTCAAGTAATTTAATCATTTAATCTAAGTTAGAGCTCTACTAACCTCAACTTATGGGATCTATATAAACTATTTTGGATAGAACCTTGAGTCATCTTCAACCTTCAAACACTCCAGCCGATTGAATCTCCATTGAAACTCCATAGCCAAAGCTTGAACAAACCTCCATGCACCTTAATTCAAGCCATGTTTCTTCAAACTCCCTTCATTAAAAGTGGTCCTCACATCATGGGTGTCACACGCTACGTCTCCGTAAGATATAACATGATCCTGTAGTACACCTAATGAATTATCGTACTTCGCATACCGGTAACCCATTAAATACACTACAAGGGATTTCAAACAATTTCTTACTTCTTTTTAAAGTGGTGAGCACTTTTGATAGGTGTTAAAACTTTTTAATCGAAGTTAAATAGCACATTAGGTCTGAAATAGCCACAAATTTTATAAAAATTTCAGTAGAGTGCCGTCTGTATTTTGAGCAAAACAGTTCTTCAAAAACCTGTAGAAAACACTTTCAATATATTTGTTTCAGTCTCAAACTCTAATATGGCTTAACACAAATCAATTTTCTCAACACAAGTCAAACTCAATTCAACATCACTTTCAGTAGTTTTAAAAATAGAATGCAAAATGATTAAGTATTTCAAAGCTGAGAAAAGAAAATTATAATACAACATTTTTACAGGCCAAAATAATTTATAACTTTAGTTTACAACAGCTCAAAACCAAGTACAATATATACATACAGTGCACATACATTACAAAAAAAATTACAAAAAGATGGTATACTCAATATACCTGGAAAAATCCCAAAGTGTAGCACAAGCAGCCTACTCTGCTGCTATGCCTGTCTGTCTACCTGAGACAGCAATGAAAAAGCTATTGTTGAGTAAAATTTACTCTGTGGTGCACAATAACAATTTAAAATGTGGTATATAAAACTTTTATTGACAATTTACAATTCAAATAATTCACAATTTTCAAAGCTCATATGATACAAAATTGATCAAACAATTGAATAACACAGTGTTGCCAATCAATAACACAACTTAGGTCATGACACAAACTTTTCCGAACATGCCGTGTTGTACACCACTACAAGGTAAACTCACCCCACTAATCGAAATCAATGAGGGAGGTGGCTAGCTAGCTAATGAGAACTCATCCATACTCACCTCATACTAGCAAATCAAAGAGGGAGGAATATAGTCATACTCACCCCATAAATGGAGGAGGAATATAGACCTATTAAAGCACTTGCAGGCGTTACATATCGTCCTCCTTGCAAGCTCCTGGGCAGAGAGTCACGCTTTGCCACAGTTCACGCGTGAGAGTTCCCAGGAATCATAAGCGTTACGTATCGCTTTCCCTACTTTGCTCTGATACCACTAAATACATTTTATCTCAAAATTTCCACTTACAAAGTAGGCAACGCAATAATTCTCAAATAAAATTCTCAAAGCCAAAACAATAAAAAATTATTCATAACTCAATTCTCCAAATGAAGTTTCTAGTAAAAGCAGTGAATATAAAAAGTATTGTGCACAGACCTGATCTGAGCTGCCTCTAGGCCTTGACTCAATGTTCGTTATGCTTCTCAATATCCTTTTCAACTAAAACACACAATTTAAAGTGTTTCAGTACTTAGTTAACTTGTTTCTAACAATAAGATCCAATATCTAAATTTTCTTAGTACTATTCCCTTCAATTCATTTCATTAGTCAACCTACAATGTTGACCATTAATACACACTAGGTGAATTAATTTTAATATTCCTAATTTGTCAATTTTATAGTCTCTAAGTGTTGGTATATGTTACCAATTTCATTTTAAAACTTATTGCATTTTATTTCCATTTTCCAGATTTCATAACCAATGTTTACTATCTATTGGACCAGGCTACAGTGTAAATTTAACAGATTTCCATTTATTAAATTGTTTCTCATTGTATCTTCTTTAATTTCCTTTTTGAATAACTCCATTTGGAGTTGTATAGCTCAAGTTATGGTCAATTAACCATAACTAGGTCAAATCTAAATTTTAGTTTCCTTTTTAGACATTTTCAGTTCTGATTTTACTAATTTATTTGGACTATTTGTAATCACATTGAGGTCTAGCATTATTCATAAATATTGTTTTCCTATGTCTTAGGGACAACCAAAAATTTTGCTTACCATTTTTTAAGTCTTATAGAATTCTTTATAGACAAATTGTTAACTTGGACTCAAACGTCCTATATTGGCATGGTCCTCAATTAGGTCAATGGCTTTGACCTTAAATTCTGACTTTATACATTTATAATTTGAGGAAGTTGTCTAAAATAATGTTTTAGATCTCTTTCTTAGCTTTTTAGATTGATATGGCTCATTTAAATTGGACACTTCTAGTGGGAGATATGCTTATTTGAATTTTTCTGGATTTTATGGTCAAATGTGCTAATTCCAGATTTAGTGTGCCAATTTAATCAAGTTAATTGACCTAGTTCCCTTAATTTTTGGGTTTTGGTCAAATTACCAATATTGTAGATCTATGTCTTATTGAAATTTTGAGACTGATTTCATGTCATTTGGAGTTCTATCGACCAAGTTATGGTCATTTTACTAATGCTGGTCAAGTTGCACTTTTATTACAAAGTTTAGGTCATTTTTAGGTCAAAGTCAATTCGGCCAGTTTTTGTAACCCAAAATTTGCAAGAATTTTGACTTGGTTCTGGTCATTTCTGAGCTTTGGTGTCTTCATAAGAGTTGTAGCTCTATGTCTAAGCTTTCCATGGTATAAATTTCCAGTCATTTGGACCTGTTTTGAGTGAGTTATGGCCAAAACACTGACTGCTATTCAAATGGTCAATTTTCAGGTTTGCAATGTTACAAATCCGGATTTGGTCATCCTTTTAGGTCACTTCTAGGCAGAATTTGGGCAACACTTCTACATGAAAGTTGGCCTATTTTATGTCTAATTTCACCTCCAATTGGCCTCATAACAATTGGAGTTACATCGTTACACTTATAACCTAATTTATACACTACCAACAATCACAACCTGCATAAGAGAATTTACACTCCCAATTTGGCATTCCTCCTTCTCCTCCCAATACTTCAATATTCACTCTTGGCACTTCTATATTTATTCAACACAATTCCAGCAAAGTAAATTGGGCAGAATACTCAAGATTTCAAGGTGCAGAATACTCCATTAATATTTAACATGTAAGCCAACCCAAATTCAATATACATACTCATCAAATTGTCACATATACTTCCATAACAAATACACACATACTGCCCCCAATTCAACTCTATCATATTTCATGAATAATTTTCATTAATTCACATACAAAATTCAAGGGTTTACAAGCTACCAACCATGGCAGTTTACTAAGGTATTCAATTCCCTTTTTAAACTCCTAATTTCAAGCACTAACATATATATACATGGGCATTAACTTGCTATACTTCAATTTGAGTTAATCAACCTTAATTCCCATTAATTCCCATCAATTTAATGTAAGAAACACTCAAGTAATATAGGCTCCCATGGCTGCCTAAAATTGGGCAGTCCAATAACTCAACAATTCCATCAATTTTCATCACCAATCAACTTATCTCAAGCTAAACATAAACTTTACTTAAGAAAGGAAGTGAATTGGACACTTATCTCTTTTTGGAGTTTGCTAAAACTTCACCAAAACTCTTCTTTCTTGCTTCCAATATGCTGCCTAAGGTGTGTAGATAAAGTTTAGTGAAGAAATCTATAAAGAAATTGGCTTGAATCAAGGTAGATCAAGGCTTTGCATGAAATGGCCATGGGAGAGTTTAAGGAAACCATTTTCGGCAAAGAAGAATTCATAGAGAAGAAGATGATGACTTAGTGGAAGATTTGTCCCATTTGATTTATATAGTGCCACCAAACTCCACTAATTGAATTTACATTAAAATATTTCAAGGTTTTTCCTAATTTGCAATAATGCCCTCTTAATTCTTTAATTTACATTATGTGTAATATTTCTTATTTTCATGGCATTTTCAAAATTTAACACTACTAGTTTTTCATGGACATTTAGGTCAAAAGTCAACTCTAGGTGTCAATTGACCAAAATACCCCTCTTCGGATTGTATTTCCAATTTTTCGGTGATACCGATTTAATCCTTGTCCTGCCGATTTTCTTTAATTTTCGTTTTTATTTGTACTGCCTTACTAATTTTTCTTTGATATTTCCAATGTCAATTACACTTCAATAGATGTTTATTTAAGTCTTAAAACTATTTCCTAGGGTTCCTCGCAGTCCAGGGCTAGTCAATGGTCCACGCCGTAACTTCCCAGTGCGGTCACCCATCGCCACGATTTTTTACTCGTTTAACTTAGTTACATTTTATTGCTATTATTTTTTCTTTATTTTTCTTGTATTTTCCTCTATTGTATTTCAGTATTTCATATCTCCTCACTAATATTTAAGTATAATTTCAGGCATTCTAACTGTCCGAACAGACACTGGTCACTGAAACAGTAGAACGCACTATCGAATGCAGGGGTGTTACAATGGGCAGTAAGTAGGCAGCAAAAAGGAGAGAAAATATCAAGTTTTAGCAAGCTCCAATAAGAGGTAAGTGTCCATTTTCTTCCCTTCCTTAATTAAAACTTGTGTTGAGGTTGTGGGTAGTATTTTGGGTGAAGAAATTTGAAGAAATGGTTGAGTTATGGGACTGTCCAGTTTTGGCAGCCATGGGAGGTGAGTTTGCTTGAGTTTTTCTTACATTAAATTGGTGGGAATTGATGGGAAATCATGTTGATTAATGTTATAAGATATTTTAGCTAATGTATGTTATGTTTATGTGTGAATTGAGCAATTGAAATTAAGGGTTTGTAAAGGAAATTCAATACCTAAGTAAACTGCCATTTTTGGGCAGCCTTTAAACCCATGAAATTATGTATGATATCATAAAACTTATTGATGAATTCTGGTGATGATGATGTAGGGGCTGTTTGTATGATTGAGGATGCAAGTTATATGTAGTGATTAGGAGCATTCATGTGTATGTATTATTTAGAATTAGATATTGTGAATTGGAAGTGTAATTGGTGCATTGTAAATTGGTTATATTCTACCCAAAGTTACTATAATGTAAAGTAATGAATGGTTGTGGTATGATATAAATGCAAAATTGTTTGGGAAGTAAAGTTATAGTTAGTTGAATGTGTGAATGGTTAATGCCTAAAAAATGTGTTAAGGGCAGTATGTGTTTTAGGCTATAAATGGACTTGTGTGACTCCAATTGGTTTGAGACCAATTAGAGGTGAAACTAGGCACAAAATGTGCCAACTTTCATGAAGAAAGCCTGCCTAAATTCTGTCTAGAAAGTGACATGAGAATTGACCAAATCTGGATTAGTGACATTGCAAACCTGAAAACTGACCATTTGAACAGCAGTCAGTATTTTGGCCATAACTCACTCAAAACAGGTCCAAATGACCTAAAATTTATATGGTTGGAAAGCTTAGACATAGGGCTACATCTTTTATAGAGATCACAAAACCCAGAAATGACCATAAGCAAGTCAAAATACTTGCACAAGTTCGGGTATAAAAATTGCCAGAATCAGAAATGACCTAAAAATGACCTAAGTTTGCCATTTTAGTGCAATTTGTCTAGCGATAGTAAAATGACCATAACTTGGTCTAGTAAACTCCAAATGACCTAAAATTTGTGGCAAAAGTTCAATAAGACATAGACCTACAAGTTTGTAATTTTGACCAAAACTCAAAAACCGAGGGAACTAGGTCATCCGGTTAGGTCAAAACAGCATACTAAAATCCGATAAGTTGCAATAAAATGCAATTCACTTGAAAATAAAAATTGGTAACATGTACCAACACTAAAGGACTATAAAATGTGATACATTGGTAACATCAAAATTTATTCCCTTAGAGTGCATCAAAGGTCAACATTATAGGTTGACTAATGAAAGCAATAGTATTAAATAAATTTAATTATTGAACCTTATTATTAGAGACAATTTAACTGAGTACTGAAACACTTTAAATTGTGTGTTTCAGTTAGCAAAGACTCAAGGAAGGGGAAAGAACCACTGAGTCAAGGCCAAAAGGCTATTCATCAGAGGTTTGTGCATAATAGTTATTTCTTTTGAATTTTCAATTGAAATAAATTATGACAATTTTTATATTATTGCTTAAATTGTGGAAAAAATTGTTTGAATGGAATTTGATGGATACTTATTGTTTGAAAAATATTGTAAATAGTTTGAAACCACAACTATCATGTATATTTGATTGAATTCCTCGCTAGCTTATCTAGTGGGATGAATTGGCTTTGAATTCCCTCTCTGGCTGAAGTGTTGAGGTGTGTGCCAGTTGGGGACGAATAGGATGAGTACTCATATAATTGCTAGCTAGCTATGTTATTTCTCATTAGCCATTGGCTTTTGGGACGAATTGGACTTTGGAATCATGATTAAGCTGTGTGTGTGATTTATTGATATTCATTGAGACATTGTGAAATGGAGTTTAATTCTTTATGACATTCTCTGTCTTTTGAATTTAACTATGATTTTAAGTATCCATAGTTTATATGATTTATGGTGTATGGTTTTAAATTGCATTTTCTTAATGTTGTGTACCACTGAGACATTGGCTCAGCGATAGCTTTTTCATTGCTGTCGTAGGTAGACAGACAGACAGAGCAGCAGAGTAGGCTGCTTGTGCTACACTTTTGGGATTCTACCGGGTATATTGAGTATACTACTTTTTTTTTTTGTAATTTTTGTTGTAATGTATGTGACTGTATGTATATATATTATACTTGGTCTTGAGCAGTTGTAAACTAAAGTTATAAATTATTTTGGCCTGTAAAAATATTGTAAAATATTTCTCTTATCTCAGTTTTTGAACTACTCAGTCATTTTGTAGTTTATCTTTGGAAATATTGAAAATTTGATGTTGAATTGAGTTTGACAAATGTTGAGAAAGTTGATTTGTATTGAGCCATATTGGAGTTTGGGATTGAACAAATATATTGGAAGTGCTTTTTACAGGTTTTTGAAGAACTGTTTTATTCAAAATACAGACGGCACTCTGTCGAAATTTTTATAGAAATTACTAATACTTCAAATTTGTTATTTGGTTTCACTTCAGTAAAAAAAGAAAAAAAAAATTTAACACCTGTCAAAAGTGCTTACCACTGTAAAAAGAAATAAGAAAAGGTTTAAAATCCCTTATAGTGTATCTAATAGGTTATCAATAGATGAAGTTTGGTAATTTATTAGGCATACTACGGATTATGTTATGCGTTACGGAGGGTTAAGGTGTGACATATTTTAGTATAACATCCTCCCAGAGTACTCAAGATACCATCGTCTAGTGACGATGTCGGTCCGGACAGCTAGAACTTCTGAAAAAAAATATTTAAACTAAAGTGAGGAACCATAATTAACTCAAATATTGATGAGAAAAATTTAGTAAAAATTTTAGAAATAAAATACAACTAAGTCAAATGAGCCGGTACCCTAGCGAGGGGTAACTAGAGGGAAGTTGCGGTTCTCGCAACGAGAAGCCCTAGACCCGGGGGAAAAATTATAAAATAATTTTTGGGACTCCAGAAAAGGGTAATTGAGGTTCCTATGGCATTAGAATGCCAAGAAAATATTTAGAAAAATTTTTCAATCGGTACAGCCAATTTTGACCCGTTAAGCCAAACGGAGGGCATTTTGGTCATTTCGCCTTCAGAGGTGATTTTTGGCCGACTTGTCCAGTTGAGTAAATAATTATTATGAACTAAAATATGAATAAATATTTCTAAAAATTGAATTGAAAATGAGTAGTGATGAAAAGAAAAGAAAAATGAAATAAAAAGCAAATTATGACATCATATGATGTCATCCAACACTCACCAACCAATCACAAGCTAATAAGCTTTCTTAAATACTTAAAAGAGACAAATTAAAGACCAAAGGAAAGGAAAAAAAACGTGAGCAGCCATTTTCATCTTCCCAACCAGCCGAAAATGTCTTTCTCTCCTCCATAAACAATTTCTTTCATCTCTCTTTCATTCCCATGAATTCTCACCATTAAAACCTAAATTGCCTTCATTAAAAATTGTCTACCTCTTTTGGGGAAGTGTTTGGTTACTAACAAAAGTTAAGGAAATGAAGGATTGTGAAGGGACAAAAAACTCATGCAAAGGTTAGTGCTTACTTATGCTAATATTCCTTTATTTCCATGTTAAGGACTTGAATTTAGTATGAAATTGTAAGTTAAATGGACTAAATTCATGTGTATACATACCATGGATTTCAGCTTCCCTAAGGAAGGAATAGGATTGAGTGTTGATGATGGACTTAGAATGAATTAGAGCTTATGTTTAAAGTGTATAAACACATATATAATGAATGGAAGTGTGTAACTAAGGTGTATGGGTGAATTGCAATGAGAAATTAGGGTTTTAAGGGTGAAAATTGGACTTGGCATTTGAATTGAGTAATGGACATTTTAGTAGTCAATTAGTGACCATTTTAGGTATGTTGACCATGAATTGGACTGAAAAATAGGATTGCAAAGTGAAGATGTAGGCTGCCCTAGGACAGCAGAGGGACCAAAATTCAGTCCAATTACACAGCCATAACTTGGGCTGTGTTGGTCCAATTGGTGTTTGGCCAATTGGACATGAAACTAGGCTTATACTGGCACATTTTTGCTGAAGAAACCATGCCCAAAAGACCAAAGCAAGTGGACCAAAACTTGGCCCTAATCCGGACACCCTGCAACAGCCCCTGCAGAAATGACCAAATAAACAGTAACTGTTCATTTGGCCATAACTCACTGTAGATTTGGTCAATTGACCTGAAATTTTTACAGCAACAATTTAAGACATAGAAAAACAACTTTCATGAAGAAACCTACCCCAAATTATGACCAGAACCTAACCCAAATGGCAGTCACGATTCTTGTTCAAACTGCAACTCTGCAGATTTTCATTTGAGCAGTAATGTTTGGATGGCTATAACTCTCTCTAGAAAACTCGGATTTAGGCGATTCTTAAACCGATGAAAACCTAAGGCATAGTAGAACATTTCATATGAAGAAAGTTAGATCAAATTATGAACTTAACTTGATCAAATTACTAACCAAAGTTGGACCAAAATTTGCCAAAACCCAAAAGTGCAGCATGAACAGTGCACGTGAACAGTAAACTTATTTTGGCCATAACTTGAGCTACAAAACTCCAAATGGAGTGATTCAAAAAAGGAAATTCAACTAGATAAAATAAGAAACAACTTTCATGTTTACCATTTCCTCAAATTCCTACTGCAATAGTGCCCAATGGAATAGTAAAGTTGAGTTAGCAAAATTGAAAATTTTGCTTCTCTTGGTTTAAGCTTAGAAATGGTATTAATGCTTAATGCCAACAAGTTTTAAAAGAAAAATGTGGTATGTTTGAAGTGCCAAAGTCAATGTACATATTTTCTAGGCAAAAGTCAACATTTTTGTTGACCAATGAGGTGAATAGTGTCACCAAAACCAAAAATTGGCAATTTTGCCAAAATGACCTAAGCTTTGAGAAAGTGATCAAAACCAACAAGTTTTGAATACAAAATGTGGTATGTTGGGAGTATTAAAACCAATGTACCTATTGTTTATGCAAAAGTCAACATTTTAGTTGACTAATGAAATGAATAGTGACACCAAAACTTGAAATTCAAAATTTGAAATTAGAAATGCATCTAGGGGACTTTAAATTGCAATTGGCAATTAATACTAGCAAATGTAAAACTCAAAATGTGGGATCTTGGTGTAATAAGAATTAATATATTCATTAAGTATAAAAAGGTCAATATTTTGGTTGACTAGTAAGGTGAATAGTAATCAAAATGATTAGTAAATTAAGATGAAGACCTAGAACCAATTCTAAGCTTAAATGCTTAGAATTGTATGACAAATATGGACTATGCATCCTAGTCAAAATTGTTAAAAAGAAATTTAGGCCATAAATTTGAAATCCATGAAATATTCATGGATTACTTGAAACATGAAAAATAAGTCACCTAATTGATGTGAATAGATAGTTAGAGCACATATGCTCATCACAAATGGAATTCATAAAATATTAGAAACTCAACTTGAAATATAAAATTTGTAATTACATAAGTAGATTCTTGAATGTATAAATGAGAAAGGAAAAATATTTTGAATACAATGGTACATGTGAACCATTGTTTAGAATTGTGATCAATATGAATAACATAATGAATGGACAAATAAAAGTATTAATGTATGAATGAGACATTAGTTCTCATTATTGTAAAGAGGAGAAGTATTTTGAGTACAATGGTATAAAAGGATAATTGATGTGAATTGTGATCATATAAATGATCAAATGAATGTATGAATTATGATTGAAATTTATCATGAAATAATGAAGTCATAAAGCACAATATATTAATATTTTAAAATATTAAATGCCCTAGTATACCTAACAAGATTGGTTTGGATAGCTTGGCATGCCAATAGGGTATTGTTTTAGCGATCGCGAAAGGCTTTATGCTCAGTATTCATGGCTTTAAGCCTGTATTCATGGCTTTATGCCCGTATTCATGGCTTTTATGCCCGATTATGTGATATCATGGCTTTTTAGCCATACTGACTGCATACATGGTTGACGTTCTGCGTCCCATGGTATGACGGCCCGAGGCACCGCGGTGTCCAGTGCCAATGACCCGTTATCCATCCGATCGTCTAGTATAGGTTACTTGGCGTCAATTAAAGTATTATTCAATTCAGACTAAGTTAAGTTAAGTATAATGAAAATCGATACAATTAAATTAAGTATTGAATGAATAAGCAAAAGAGATTAGCAAAAGAAACATAACAAAAATATAAATTGCGAGAAATGCAGGACTTGAAATACAATACGGATAGAATAAATTTTATACCGCTAGTATTCTGAAAAGTTATAAACTAAGCACTAACAAAGAGGAACAAACAAGTATATAAGATCTAAGATACTAGAAATACCATACCAAATTAAATTGAATCTTGAGTATCTGAATTATCATTTATTTCTATCTTTACTTGTATATATTATTTCTGGTTATATTATTGCACCACTAAGCAGAAATGCTTAGAGCGATGTAAATGCTTCCTCGCGCAGGTACTGAAGGTAAAACCAGATGGTATCATTGAGATTTTTGGAGTCCAGATCTGTAGTGTCGAAGAGTTCAAGATTGTCACCTCCTCAGCAATGCATGTAGATAGGGCTCATTTTATACATGTTATGTATATTGTTCATTCCTAGCACATTGTAAATTATTTGTATATCTTGTACAAAATAAACTCATGTAATTAACCTATGAATTATGGAAGCTATTCAAAGTAAGTATTTTAGTATGTGAATTGAATTTGAGTTATAATGAGATTATACTTGTGAATATTGAGATATTGAAAATCTAATGAGATTTCTGAGAAATCTGGATACTGCATTGAGATACATTATGTTTGAAAATTTTTGAGACTATTAAGTTTGAGAAATTGAGTATATATTGAAATTGTCTTTGGCAGGTTCAGAAGAATCATAGTCAAATTACAGTGACACTTTGTCGGATTATCGTTAAAATTTTTGAAATTTCCAACTTAGTTAGATTTTGATAAAAGTAAAAATAGCCTAAATCTTCAATAAAGTTTTTAAATAAATAAATCAAGGACTGTAATGAAATCAGATAAAATAGAGTGCTCCGGCACACTGAGTGGCATAACTTGCTCGGCTACACTGTAGTCGGGTAAGGGGTGTCACATTTAGTGCATCAGAGCTAGTTTTTAAATTCTGTTTTCACCAGTAATTTGAATATTCTTTCTTTATAGTACAACTGCTCAATGTCATGGTTTGATACATACAGTACATTACATTATAAATATGCACTAACAGGAAGAAATCTCCTTGTGTTATTTGTTCAGGAGGTATAATATCCTGTAATTAACTATGGAAGAAGGGGACCATTCAGTCGATCAATCAATAGAGGCTGAGGTACAAGGGGAAGCCCCAGCCCTTCACAATATGAGTGGATCAGTCTCACCAGCCCCCTCAGTACCGCAGTTCCCTGCTCAATTTGCTCAGCAGATGGCTATAATGCTCCAACAGATGGCTGGTAATATGCCTACTCAAGCCCCACTACAGATACCAGTGGTACAACCATAGCCTTCAGCTAGGCAGTATGACAAGCTGATTAAATACGGGGCTACTGAGTTCAAGGGGACAGTAGATCTACTAGAGGCAGAACAATGGTTGGAGAGAATGGATAGGGTGTTCAAACAACTGAACTACACAAAAGAGCTTAGATTTGAGTTTTCTGTGTCACTACTACAGGGGGATGCATATGACTAGTGGAAAGCCATTCCCCATAGTTTGGTGGAACCTCCAGTGCTAATCTGGAATGATTTTCTTCGGGAGTTTAGACAAAAATATGTCCCAGATGTCCATGTGGACCAGAAGCTACAGGAGTTCTTAAGTCTGAAACAGGGAAGTAGATCAGTGGCAGAATATGAAAGGGAGTTTTCCCGCTTGAGCCACTATGCAGAAAGTCTCCTTTCTACCAGCAGGGAAAGATGTAAGAGGTTTGAAACTGGCTTGAAGCCTAGTCTAAGACTACAAGTGGTCGAATTCAAACATACTAACTTCTTTGAGCTTATTTCTCAAGCACTTGAATTAGAAAGAATTCAGTCAAAAGCGGACAGAAAAAGAGAAATAGGGGAAGTCAGTAAATCAGAGTTCCAGTGGTCCTCTTGGAAAGAGAAAGAACTTTGGGGGACAAAGCAGGGGTAGTAAAATGTCCGGTAGGGGAAGATTTTCAGGATAGAGACCTCCTCCATCTGGTCAGCAGACTACCAAAAGTTTCTACCCTCCCCGTCAATGTAAAACTTGTGGAAGAAATCATAGTGGGGTATGCTACAAGGTCACAGGAGTCTGTTATAACTACGAAGGCACAGGACACTTTGCTAAATACTGCACCAGTGCCCGTAGAGTTGGGCCACCCCCTACTACTACAGAAGGGTTAGTTCAAAATCCTACCATCAGAGGTTCACAACCACCTAGCAGAGGTAGAGGCAGGGGTAGAGGTAGTCCATCAGGCAGCCAAGGCATAGTGAATCAATCAAAGCAAGGCAGTGCTTCAGTCAGAGTCTACGCAATGAGACAAAGAGAAGAGGCTGAGACATCTGATATTGTGGCTGGTGCCTTCTCAACTTTTAATCAAGATGTGTTTATATTATTTGATCCGGGTTCTACTCACTCCTATGTGAGTGCTAGCATCATTGATTGCATTGCTGTTTCGTGTACGAAAATGGACTTTGAGGTGCTAGTAACAAGTCTGCTAGGACAAGAGGTTAGGGTCAATAGAATGTATAGGGATTGTCCTTTGGTGATCCAAGGACATACTTTTCTATCTGATCTCATTGAAATGCCCTTCAGAGATTATGATATCATCTTGGGCATGGATTGGTTAGCCAGGCATCACGCTATGATTGACTGTAGACTGAAGATAGTCACTTTTGGTCTCCCTCAGTATAGTGATGTGGTAATACATGGGGAGAGACAGCTATTGCCATCAAACATCATTTCGCCTGCACTAGCCAGAAAAATGATCAGAAAGGGGTGTGAAGCGTACTTGGCACATGTGGTAGACACCCACGTGGGGAGCCCAGCATTGAGGGACATCCCTACAGTATGTGACTTTCTAGATGTATTTCTTGATGAATTGCCAGGATTACCTCCAAAAAGAGAAGTGCAGTTTGAGATTAATGTTATTCCTGGTGTGGATCCAATCTCTATAACACCATACAGAATAGCACTAGCAGAATTGAAGGAGTTGAAGGTACAGTTGCAAGAACTACTTGAAAAGGGCTTCATTTGCTCTAGTGTGTCACCTTGGGGAGCTCCAGTATTGTTTGTTAAGAAGAAAGATGGCACTCTTCGCTTATGTATTGACTACCGACAGTTGAATAAGGTGATAATAAAGAATAGATATCCATTGCCTCACATTGATGATCTCTTTGATCAGTTGAAGGGTGCAGTTGTGTTCTCCAAAATTGATTTGTGATCTAGTTATTATCAGTTGAAAGTGCAAGAGCAGAGTATTCCAAAAACTGCTTTCAGAACTTGATATGGCCACTATGAGTTTCTGGTAATGCCATTCGGGTTAACAAATGCTCCAGCTGCTTTTAAGGATCTGATGAACACTATCTTCAGACCATATCTCGACTAGTTTGTGGTGGTGTTTATTGATGATATTTTGATATATTCGAGGAATGCAGAGGAGCATGGCAGACATCTGCGGATTGTACTATAGACCTTAAGGTAGAAACAGCTATACGCTAAATTGTTGAAATGTGAATTTTGTCTGAAAGAAATCTAATTCTTGGGACATGTTGTGTCAGCTGAAGGGATCATGGTAGATTTTAGCAAGGTAGAAGCTATCCTTAATTAGAAGCCACCCAAGAATATCACAGAAATTTGCAGTTTCTGGGTTTAGCTGGATACTACAGCCGATTTGTGGAAGGGTTCTCTATGTTAGCTTCTCCACTGACCAAGCTGCTTCGGAAAGATGTAAAATTTCAGCGGACAGATAAATGCTAGCAAAGTTTTAATGAGTTGAAGAAGTGTTTGACTGAAGCTTCAGTCCTTACTTTACCTACGTTGGGTAAAGAATACATAGTTTATAGTGATGCTTCTCACAATGGGTTAGGTTGTGTACTGATGTAAGATCGAAATATCATTGCTTATGTATTACGCCAGCTAAAACCGCATGAGAGGAGCTATCTGACACATGACTTGGAGCTAGCAGCTATTGTTTTTGCTCTGAAGATCTGGAGATATTACTTATATGGGAGAAGTATTATATCTACACAGATCACAAGAGCTTGAAGTACTTGGGCACCCAGAAGAAATTGAATTTGAGACAGAGGAGATGGTTAGAGCTGATTAAAGACTATGATTATCTAATAGACTATCAGCAAGGGAAAGCAAATGTGGTGGCTAACGCCTTAAGTTGCAAGACTATGGCAAGTCTCAAAGTTTCTCCTTTGTCCATGGTACATGAGTTGAAAGCACAACTTGCCAGTTTAGAGATTGATGATGAGGGACAGACAGTAGTTGCATGGCATGTACAGCCAGTGTTCATTGATCAGATCAGAATGGCTGCTCAGAATGATGAAAAATATCAAAAGCTACTAAAAGAAGTCCAGTAGGGCAAGAAACCTGAATTCTCTGTGAGAGATGATGGTTTATTGCTACATCAGGGCAGAATGTGTGTTCCTAATGATGTTAACTTGAGATAGATCATTATGAAGGAAGTACATGAGTCTCCTTTTGCTATGCACCCTGGTGGAACTAAAATGTACAAAGGGCTAAAAAAGCATTACTGGTGGATGGGTATGAAAAGGGATGTAGCTGATTTTGTCTCCAAATGCCTAACTTGTCAGTAAGTGAAGGCAGAACATCAAGTACTAGTTGGTTTATTACATCCATTGCCAGTACCAGAGTGGAAATGGGAACGGATAACTATGGATTTTGTTATGGGACTTCTGAGGACACAGAATAGTCATGATGCAGTATAGGTTATAATTGATAGACTGACCAAGTTTGCTCACTTTCTGCTAGTCCAGATGGATTATAGCCTGGAAAGATTGGCCAGATTGTACATAAATGAGATTGTAAGACTACATGGGGTGCCAGTATCGATTGTATCAGACAGAGATCCTAGGTTCACTTCTAGATTCTGGGGTAGTCTTCAGAGAGCCCTAGGAACTAGATTGAACTTCAGCATAGCATTCCACCCACAGAAAGATGGCCAGTTTGAGAGGGTAATTCAGATCTTGGATGATATACTACGAGCTTGTGTGATTGAGTTTGAAGGAAGTTGGGATACACACTTGCCTTTGATTGAGTTTGCTTATAACAACAGCTACCAATCAAGCATTGAGATGCCTCCATATGAAGCTTTGTATGGTAGAAAGTGTAGAACTCCCCTATGTTGGGATGAAGTAGGTGAAAGAAAGATGATTGGCCCAGAAATTATTTAGAAGATAGAGGAAAAGATTAGATTGATCAGAGATCAACTCAGGGCTGCATCAGACTGTCAGAAGTCCTATATTGATTTAAAGAGAAGAGATATTGAATATGCAGTGGGTGATAAGGTATTCCTCAAAGTTTCTCCTTGGAAGAGGATTATGAGATTTGGCAGAAAGGGGAAACTGAGTCCTCGTTTCATTAGACCATATGAGGTTCTGGAAAGAGTGGGTCTTTTGGCATATCAGTTGGCATTACCTCCAGAGCTAGAAAGGATACACAGTGTCTTCCATGTGTCCATGTTAAGGAGGTACAGATTTGACCCATCTCATATTCTATCAGTTGAAGAGATTGAGGTAAATCCAGACCTTTCATATGAAGAAAAACCCATAGAGATTCTGGCTTATGAGGTGAAGCAGCTAGGGAACAAACATATACCTCTGGTTAAAGTGCTGTGGAGCCATCATTCAGGCCAGGAAGCTACTTGGGATCGTGAGGAGGACATGAGAATACAGCACCCACAGCTGTTCAGAGACTAAAACCAGGTAAAATTTCGAAACGAAATTTATTTTAAGGGGGGGAGAATTGTAACACCCCTATATTCGGCAGTGCGTTCTACTGTTCCGGTGACCAGTATCTGTCCGGACAGCTAGAATGCCTGGAACTACACTTAAATGTTAGTGAGGAGACATAAAATAATGAAATACAATAGAGAAAAATACAAGAAAAACAAAGGTAAAATAAGAGCAATTTTGGTCAATTGACACCTAAAGTTACCTTTTTACCTCAATGTCCATAAAAAATAAGTAGTATTACAGTTTGAAGATATCATGAAAAATAAAAATGTGGTACATTATATGAATAGTGGAAGAAATGAGGCATAAATGCAAATTATGGAACTTTAAGTAATTTAATCATTTAATATAAGTTAGTGCTCCACTAACCTCAACTTATGGGGCCTATATAAACTATTTTGGATGAACCTTGAGTCATCTTCAACCTTTAAACACTCTAGCCGATTGAATCTCCATTGAAACTCCATAGCCAAAGCTTGAACAAACCTCCATGCACCTTAATTCAAGCCATGTTTCTTCAAACTCCCTTCATTAAAAGTGGTCCTCACATCATAGGCAATAAGTAGGTAGCAAAAAGGAGAGAAAATATCAAGTTTTAGCAAGCTCCAACAAGAGGTGAGTGTCCATTTTCTTCCCTTAATTAAAACTTGTGTTGAGGTTATGGGTAGTATTTTGGTTGAAGAAATTTGAAGAAATAGTTGAGTTATGGGACTATCCATTTTTGGTAGCCATGGGAGGTGAGTTTGCTTGAGTTTTTCTTACATTAAATTGGTGAGAATTGATGGGAAATCATGTTGATTAATGTTATAAGATATTTTAGCCAATGTATGTTATGTGTATGTGTGAATTGAGCAATTGAAATTAAGGGTTTGTAAAGGAAATTCAATACCTAAGTAAACTGTCATTTTTGGTCAGCTTTTAAACCCATGAAATTATATATAATATCATGAAACTTATTGATGAATTCTAGTGGTGATGATGTAGGGGTAGTTTGTATGATTGAGGATGGAAGTTATATGTAGTGGTTATGAGCATTCATGTGTATGTATTGTTTAGAATTGGATATTGTGAATTGAAAGTGTAATTGGTGCATTGTAAATTAGTTATATTCTGCCCAAAGTTACTATAATGTAAAGTATTGAATAGTTGTGGTATGATACAAATGCAAAATTATTTGGGAAGTCAAGTTATAGTTAGTTGAATGTGTGAATGGTTAATGCCTCAAAAAAGTGTTAAGGGCAGTATGTGTTTTAGGCTATAAATGGACTTGTGTGACTCCAATTGGTTTGAGGCCAATTGAAGGTGAAACTAGGCACAAAATGTGCCAACTTTCATGAATAAAGCCTACCTAAATTATGTCCAGAAAGTGACATGAGAATTGACCAAATCTGGATTAGTGACATTGCAAACTTGAAAACTGATTATTTGAATAGCAATCAGTATTTTGGCAATAACTCACTCAAAATAGGTCCAAATGACCTAAAATTTATATGCTTGGAAATCTTAGACATAGTGCTACATCTTTTGTAGAGATCACAAAACCCAGAAATGACCATAAGCAAGTCAAAATGCTTGCATAAGTTCGGGTATAAAAACTGCCAGAATCGGAAATGACCTAAAAATGACCTAAGTTTGCAATTTTAGTGTAATCTGTCCAGCAATAGTAAAATGACCATAACTTGGTCTAGTAAACTCCAAATGACCTAAAATTTGTGACAAAAGTTCAATAAGACATAGACCTACAAGTTTGTAATTCTGACTAGAACCCAAAAACTTAGGAAACTAGGTCATCCAGTTAGGTCAAAACAACATACCAAAATCTGATAAATTGCAATAAAATGCAAGTCACTTGAAAATGAAATTGGTAACATGTACCAACACTAAAGGACTATAAAATGTGACACATTGGTAACATTAAAATTTATTTCCCTAGAATGCATCAAAAGTCAACATTATAGGTTGAATAATGAAAGCAATAGTATTAAATAAATTTAATTATTGAACCTTATTGTTAGAGACAATTTAATTGAGTACTGAAACACTTTAAATTGTATGTTTCAGTTAGCAAAGACTCAGGGAAGGGGAAAGAACCACTGAGTCAAGGCCAAGAGGCTATTCATCATAGGTTTGTGCACAACAGTTATTTCTTTTGAATTTTCAATTGAAATAAATTATGATAATTTGTATGTTATTGCTTAAATTGTGGAAAAAATTGTTTGAATGGAATTTGATGGATACTTATTGCTTGAAAAATATTGTAAATGGTTTGAAACGACAACTATCATGTATATTTGATTGAATTCCTCGCTAGCTTATCTAGTGGGACGAATTGGCTTTGAATTCTCTCTCTGGCTGAAGTGTTGAGGTGTGTGCCAGTTGAGGACGAATAGGATGAGTACTCATATAATTGCTAGCTAGCTATGTTATTCCTCATTAGCCATTGGCTTTTGGGACAAATTGGACTTTGGAATCATCATTAAGCTGTGAGTGTGATTTATTGATATTCATTGAGACATTGTAAAATAGAGTTTAATTCTTTATGACATTCTCTATCTTTTGAATTTAACTATGATTTTAAGTATCCACAATTTATATGATTTACTGAGACATTAGCTCAGCAATAGCTTTTTCATTGCTGTCGCAGGTAAACAAACAGACAGAGCAGCAGAGTAGGCTGCTTGTGCTACACTTTTGGGCTATTGCCAGGTATATTGAGAATACCACTTTTTTTTTATAATTTTTGTTGTAATATATGTGACTGTATGTATATATATTGTACTTAGTCTTGAGTAGTTGTAAACTAAAATTGCAAACTAAAGTTATAAATTATTTTAGCCTGTAAAAATGTTGTAATATATTTCTCTTATCTTAGCTTTTGAACTACTCAGTTATTTTGTAGTTTATCTTTGGAAATATTGAAAATTTGATGTTGAATTGAGTTTGACAAATGTTGAGAAAGTTGATTTGTATTGAGCCATATTGTAGTTTGGGATTGAACAAATATATTGGAAGTGCTTTTTACAGGTTTTTGAAGAACTGTTCTGTTCAAAATACAGACGGCACTCTGCCAAAATTTTTATAAAAATTAATGATACTTCAAATTTGTTATTTGGTTTCACTTCAGTTAAAAAAGAAAAAAAATTTAACTCCTATCAAAAGTGCTCACCACTGTAAAAAGAAATAAGAAAAGGTTTAAAATCCCTTGTAGTGTATCTAATGGGTTATCAGTAGATGAAGTTTGGTAATTCATTAGATATACTACAGAATCATGTTATGCCTTACGGAGGGGTAAGGTGTGACATATTTCATGAATTTTCTCCCGGGCTTAGGGCTTCTAGCTGCGAAAACCGCAACTTCCCACTGGGTTACCCATCACTAGGGCACTGGCTCATTTAATTTGGTTGTATTTTATTTCTAAAAATTTTCCTAAATTTTTCTTACTATTATTTGAGTTATTTATGACTCCTCACCCTAGTCTATATATAGTTCCAGTCTTTCTAGCTGTCCGGACAGACATTGATTATCGGAACAATAGCATGTACAGTAAAGCTAAAGTGAGGGTGTTACAATTCTTCTCCTCTAACAAAAATTTCATCCTCGAAATTTACCTGGTGTAAATAGTTGAGGAGCTACTACTTCCTTATTTCTTCACCTTACCAGAGAAAACGGATCTGCATTAGTGTCACCTCGACTCATATGAATGCAATGCATGTTATGCACACTATCCCTTTCCATCTATCTATGCCTAGAAACTCCTAAACCGTGCTCTGATAACAATAAATGTAACACCCCTCACCCGGCTACAGTGTAGCAGAGCGAGGTATGTCACACTCGGTGCCGGAGCACTCTATTTTATCTTACTTTATTCCTTTAAAAATTTTGTTCTCGTTATATTTTAATATCAATTATCTTTCTATGGAGAAACCAGCGGCGTTTCCCCTGTTTCTATTACCATTCCTTCATACTCCATTCACATATTAAAATTCTCATTTTTCCATTAATTTACATAATTTACAAACTAATTGAATAAATTTACAATTTACATGATATACAAATTAATTACATATGAACTAATCAATTTATTAATTTACATCACATTAATATTACTTACAAATTCTTAGTTTACAATTCTTAGTTTACATTATAACATACAAAATATTTATAATATACAAAATACATAAAATGACTTATATGGGCCCTATCTATATACATTGCTGAAGAGGTGACAACCTTGAACCCTTCTGACACTTCTGTAGATCTGGACTTCAAAATCCCAGTCTAATATCCACTAGGTTTTTCCTTCAGTACCTGTGCGAAGGAAACAAATCCATCACGCTAAGTATTTCTGCTTAGTGGTGCAATAATATAACAAGAAATAATGTATACAAATAAAGAAAGAATCAAATATTCTAAATATTCAAGTATCAATTTGATTTAAAATAACATTTCTAGTATTAACTATCTTATATGCTAATTTGTTCCTCTTTAGAAGTATTGAGTTTATAGCCTTACAGTAATAATATTCAATATACATTTTATTATAGGAGGATTGTATTTGAGGTCTCTCTACGATTCTGCAAATTGTATTTTTGTTATGTTTCTATTGCTAATCTCTTTTTCACATTTTATTTAATACTTTCTAATGTTTTTAATTGCTAATATGCTTAAATAATTTCAATAATTTACACTGCCCAGGTAACCTATGACAGGCTGACTAAACTGGATAACGGGTCGTTGGCACTGGACACCACGGTGCCTCAGGCCGTCATACCATGGGACGCGGAACGTCAACCACGTATGCAGTCGGTATGGCTAAAAAGCCATGATAACATATAATTGGCCATAAAAGCCATGAGTACAGGCAAAAAGCCATGAGTGCAGGCATAAAGCTATGAATACAGGCATAAAGCCTTTCGCAATACTGCTAAAACAATACCCTATTGGCATGCCAATCTATCAAATCTGATATACGTGTCTAGGCAATACATGGGCACATAGTACCACTAAATGTTAATATATTGTATTTTATGACTTTATTATTTCATGAAAAATTCCATAATTTATACATTCATTTGATAATTCATATGATCACAATTCAAAACAATGGTTCTCATGCACCATTGAACTCAAAATATTTTTTTCTTGTCCTTTCTCCAATAATGGTAACTAAAGTCTTATTTATGCATTCATATTCCAAGTAGTCCATGAATATTTCATGGATTTCAAATTTAGCTAAAATTTCCTTAAATCCCAGTGTCACTTAAATTCAAAAATTTAAATCAACTATTTACATTATCTATATCTTAACCATTACAATAGCTTTCTAATTTATTATACCCTTTCCTATATCATTGGGGTCACTCAACTTCACCATTCACAATTTACCTACCACATCCTATATTTATAACTGCAATGGTTCTTATAGTATATTTTTCTACTTCACATAATTTAGTGGTTACTATTCATTTGACTATTTTCATTCAAAGGTTAACTTTTTGATTCATAATAGATTTGTTAAGCCTAAGTTCACCAATAATACCACATTTTACATTTTATTTTTGTTGGTATTGATTTCCAATACCATTTCAAAGCTTATTTCTTGAATATTTATACTTAATATGTAAGGTTACTATTTATTTAGTCATTTAAGTCAAAATATTGACTTTCTCATATATAATAGTTGCATGAATTCTAATTACATAAATTTACCACATTTTAGTTCCAAAAGTATTGGTATTAGTTGCCAATCAATACTTTTAACCAATGGAACATAAATCAAAAATTTCAGTTTTGGGTGCTTGAGTTCACTGTTCCATTAGGCCATTCTACAGTGAGAATTTGGTCAAGTATTCTTAATCAAAATTGTTCTTTATTGTGTCTAGTTACATTTCACTTTTTGAATCACCCCATTTGGAGTTTTCTAGCTCAAGTTATGGCTATTTCACCATAACTGGCTGGATTGACCTGTACCCATAATTTCTGGGCAATCCTGATTCTGCCAGATTTAGTATCTTGATTTTAGTGGATAATTCCATTAAGTTCTGGTCAAAATTTGGAATTATATTCTTCATGAAAGTTGTTCTAAATTGTCTAAGCTTTCTATTGATATAAATTTAAGGTCAATTGGACTTTTTTACACTGAGTTATGACCAAATGAATGAATATTTTGCACAGGCATAATTGGTGTTACCCTGATTTGGTCAATTTTATAGGGCATCCTAAGTTTGTTTTCTAGTTCCTTCATCAAAATTGTGTCATTATGTGTCTAATTTCATGTTCAATTAACCTTGCACTAATTGAACCTATACAACTCAAGTTATAGCTGCCCAAACATGCTGGACTCACATCCAGACTTGCAGGGCACTCAAGGCAGCACACCCAACCTCAAATCCAAAGCTACAATACACTTCAATTTCTCATTATACTCAGCCAAATGGTCACTAATTGACCATTAGAACTTTCATTCACCAACACATGAGCAAAATCCAAATTTTGTCCCAAACCCTAACTCCAAAATTCCAATTCATACAACATACATCAATTAACATACTAATTCATTATCAATTTACACATACACTTCAAACACTATCTCTAATTCACTTTAATCCATCAAAATAATCAGAACTAATCCCCCCCATAAGGCTGTTGAAATTCAACATATCCTCCAACATAAGTACTTTGTTAAATTTTACAATAATTTCTCATTCAATTTACCTTACTAAGAAAAATTAAAGAGGGAGGGAGGTGAATATATGCACTAACCTCCATTGAAGAAATTCTCAAGCTTGCCAACTCCACTTTCTCCTCTCCCTTTTGCTTCAAATCTCTTAGGCAAGGTCTAGAATTAAGTTTTTATTTTGGGGATTAGGGTTTTTATGGACATTTATCAAGGGAATTAAGCTTGAAAAATGAAGAAAATGGAGGAGAGAGAAACAAATTACGACCATGGGAGGAAAAAAAATGAAGAAGCAGATTTTTGGGTGGTTTTTTTATCCTCTTTTATGTATTTTAAATATATTTGTCAAATGGTGATTGGTGGGTAGACTTTAAATGACATCATCATGATGTCATAATTAGCATTATCATGCAATTATTTTTATTTTGTTTTCTTACTTTTATTTATCATTTTTAATAAATTTTTCATCAATATTAATTTACATTTTATGTCATAAATTTCACTTATTCGACTAGACAAGTTGGTCAAAAAGGGAATTAAAGAAGACACATAAAGGAATAACTTTCATGGAGATAATTTTGTCAAATTCCTACTGTAAAAATGACTAGTAAACTTAGTGCTTGAAATCTGAAAATTGTAAATAACCAACACTAAGCTTTAAAATGGTATTAGCAACCAATACCAATAAAATGCAAAATGTGGTATGTTGGGGATATTAGAACCAATATACCTATTGTCTATGAAAAAGTCAACATTTTAGTTGACTAATGAAATGAATAGTAATAATTAAACTTCAATTTCAAAGAATTGTAAAATTTAAAAGTGTAACATGCCCTAATAGGCTTAGTGTGATTGGTTTGGATAGGTTAGCATGCCAATAGGGTTCTGTTAGCAGTACTGCATATGACATCATGCCATTCCGTAATTCATGGCTTAAATGGCCATTCTGTGATTTTATGGCTTTTAGCCATTCGGACCTTATTGTGATACTTGGCCTTGTGCCTAAAATTTATTACAGCTTGTTAGCTATTCTGTTGCACACCGAGAGACACTATGTGACCGATGGTGTGACAGCATAAGGTACTTTGTTCCCATTGCCAGTTTACCCATTTATCCAGTTCAGTCACTGGTATAGGTTACTTGGGCAACGAAAAATAAATATTGATAAATTTTAATCAAATATTAAAGTAAAAAGTACCAAATAAATAATACTACAAATAATTACCAAAAATTTGTCCGTATGAGAAATTAACATATACGCTGCATGTTTATTTCTTTTTAGTTCTTTTTATTTTATTATTGGCACCACTAAGCAGTATTGCTTAGCGCATTACTTTTGCCACGCGTAAGTACTGGAGATATAGAGTGTGATCCCAGTAGACCTCAGTCCGTGTGAGGATCAGATCTGCGAGTGTCCTGTGTCACTTCTCAAGCTACAGTGCATTTGGTAGGACACTATGTTACATTTTGTATTTTGTAATTTTGCAAACTTTGTAATTAAACTTTTATTTTATTATGTGTATTTAAAACTTCTGTAATGTAATTTTGTATTAATGTGATTATCTGTAAATTTGTGTTTATGGATAAAATTTGAGTATTTATTCATAATCTGAGTATGATTTTGATATGAAATGAATGAATGAAAAATTGAGGAATTATTGAGAATTTGATGAGAAATTTATTGATGATGATTATTTGGAGTTGTGGGTAGAGAAAATTATTGGAATGTTTTCTACAGGTTCTGAAGAACTGTTTCCTCCATTTATAGTCGACACTCTGCCGAATTTTCTACAAAATTTACAAAAATTTAAATTAATCAAATAATTTTTTTTTTAAAAAAAAGAAAAAAATAAAGGACTTATGTATTTGCATTTTTCATAAAAAGGCATTTTAATTAATAAAATCAAGAATGGAAATAAATTAAGATAAAGGGAGTGCTCCGGCACACTGTGTGGCATGTTTTACTTAGCTACACTGTAGACGGGTAAGGGGTGTCACATTTAGTGGTATCAGAGCACGGTTTAGGCATTTCTGGGTCTAGATAGAGTCCATACCATGCATTGTATTTGTAAGAGTCAAGGTGATACTAATGCAAATCTGTTTGTTTTCTTATTTTGATTAGGATATGGACACTACATCACAGAGAGCAGTTGATGAGGAGGTGGAGAGTCATGCTCCACTAGTGGTTGAAGCTGGAGGCAGGGGGGAACCTGCTCCACCAGCACCAGAGGTGCCTGTACAGCCTCCACAGGCCATGTTTCAGCAAATGACCTAGTTTTTCAGACAAATGGCCGGAGTTATGCCACTGCCACCACCTCCACAACATAAGTCACATTTAGAAAAGCTTAAAAAATTCGGAGCTATGGACTTCTTGGGTAAGAAAGAAGATGACCCAGTAGCAGCTGAAAATTGGTTGGACCGAAGTATAAGAGTATTGAAGCAACTCTATTGCACCCCAAAGCAAAACCTGGAGGGTGTTGTGTCCCTGCTCCAAGACGATGCCTATCAGTGGTGAGACACAGTATCTAGTGAGGTCCAGCCCGATCAGATTATTTGGGATTTCTTCCTCTCCGAGTTCAGAAAAAAATATGTGGGCAGTGTGTACTTAGAGGCAAGAAGAAGAGAATTTATTAGTTTAAGGCAGAGGCAGCTGTCCATGGCAAAGTATGAAAAGTAGTTTGTTAGACTAAGCCGCTACGGAAGGGAAATAGTCCCCAATGAAGCTGAAAGGTGTAAGAGGTTTGAAGAATGACTCAATGACAACATTAAGATAATGATTACTGATAAGTGCATAATTTATTAATTTTACTCCCATCACATTTAGTGTTTTTAGTGTGTTTTTATATTTAATTCAGTTGGTTAAAATATATTTATCATTTAGGAATATTTTTAGATAGTTGTGGAATAATTGTGTTAAATGGAGAAATTTTCAGCATTTGACCTTTGCTGTATTTTTCAGGTTTTTCTAAAGTTATGGGTCTCCAAATTGAGTGCTATTTAATCCATTGAAAAGCTAAGATAGAGCACTTCAAATGATAAAGAGGGACCTAAGTCCAAATCAGTCTTCAAGGTTGACAAAATGAGCTATGGATCTATTACAAAAGCCCAGACTTGATGTGTCACGACTAGTGTCAGTATTTATTTTGTATCTGGAGTTTTAGATGTCCAAATGAAGCAAACCCAAGCCCAATTGAACTTTAAGAGCCACCTCTACAACTTCTATGAAGGGCTAGATGCGAGATGAGGCCATTTTAATTGTCAAAAATGGTAATAAAGTCATCACTATGGGCTGGACCATCTGTCTGAACTAGTCCTGAATTTTGGGCCATAACTTGGGCTGTAGACCTCGGATTTGGGTCCATAAGTACCTATTGGAAAGCTAAGAAATAGGGCTATAACTTTTCTGAAGAGGGCAGATGCAGATTTGGAAAGAAAGTCACTGAAAATCAGCCTTGATTCTAGAGACGTGAATGCAGGCTGAAAATCTGTCTTTTGAATTTCAAAACTTTTCCTAGTTTGATTCCTATCTTTGGAATTAGGTTTTTAATTATAAATATGTCTTTGGGCAGCAGCTAAGAGCATCCAATTTACACCTTTGTTCTCCATTCTCTTTTTAGATTTCTTCTTTATTTTTCCTTTATTTTCTGTAAGCCATGAACATGAGTGGCTAAGTTTTTAATTTAGTTTAAGGGATTCAAGTTCTTATGTGTGATTTGTGAGACCAGGTTCTTAATTTAATTTATGTCTTTTTGAGTATCTATTGTTTTCTGATTTAATTGTTTTTGATCTATTGAATGATTTGCTAAAAAGGCCTATTAGTTAATTATTTGATTTGATCAATTGCTAGTTCATCTTCATTGTAAGATTGAACATGAGTAGCAATTAGGTTTTGTTCATTATGACCCAAGTTTTCGATAATAACCTAAGGAAACAATAGGGTGGATTAAATGATTTATGCTTCATAAATTGTTGTTCAGCTTAACTACTTCCTTTTCTTAAAGCATTCATTAATTTGATGAGGATTGCTTAAGACTAACTCAATTAATAATTAGAGTCAATAAGAGTGCTGGGCTCGAATTGATGAGTATAGGGAAGTCAGGGGTTTACCTCACTGTTTGGTAAATCTACGTTAAGTATTTAATAAGATATAATTGTATTTCTTTTTGTCTATGATTAAATCAATGCATTGGAATGCGAATTACCTTGGACTGAAGTTTGTTTAAATTGAGATTTTCATATTTAGTTCTTGAATTTCTGATTTCTTCTGATTTTGTGTTACAACCCCCCCCCTCCCCTAACCTTTGTTTCTTTCATTTTTCATTACACACAAGTGCACGAAATTTTAATAATTCAATCTCTAGGGTTTGACCTGGATTTACCACTTGCTGCAGAAAATATTTCATTACTGGTAATTTTAGTTAATTTAATTTCTGATGGATTCGACAGCCATCAAAATAATTACCAAAAATTTGTCCGTATGAGAATCAATATATACACTGCATGTTTATTTCTTTTTAGCTCTTTTTATTTTATTATTGGCACCACTAAGTAGTATTGCTTAGTGTGTTGCTTTTGCCATGCGTAGGTACTGGAGATACAGAGCGTGATCCCAGTAGACCTCGGTCCGGGTGAGGATTAGATCTGCGAGTGTTCTGTGTCACTTCTCAAGCTACAGTGCATTTGGTAGGACACTAGGTTACATTTTGTATTTTGTAATTTTACAAACTTTGTAATTAAACTTTTATTCTATTATGTATATTTAAAACTTCTGTAATGTAATTTTTTATTAATGTGATTATCTGTAAATTTGTGTTTATGGATAAAATTTGAGTATTTATTCATAATCTGAGTATGATTTTGATATGAAATGAATGAATGACAAATTGAGGAATTATTGAGAATTTGATGAGAAATTTATTAAGAAATGATGATTATTAGGAGTTATAGGTTGAGAAAATTATTGGAAGTATTTTCTACAGGTTTTGAAGAACTGTTTCCTCCATTTATAGCCGGCACTCTGCCGGATTTTCTATAAAATTATGAAAATTTAAATTAATCAAATAAATTTTTTTAAAAAAAAGAAAAAAATAAAGGACTTATGTATTTGCATTTTTCATAAAAGGCATTTTAATTAATAAAATCAAGAGCGAAAATAAATTAAGATAAAAGTAGTGCTCCGGCACACTGTGTGGCATGTTTTACTCGGCTACACTGTAGACGAGTAAGGGGTGTCACATTCTTTCTCTCTCTATCATCTAATATACAAGCTATTTATAACACCCTTAAAAAGATGAAAATTTGGGTAACATAGAAAGCATTCCTAATCAGGTATCAAGTTTAAGAAAAAACAAATCTAAAGCTAGAAAACAAGTTTTTTTTTCAGTGATTCAAAAGGCTTTTCCATGTGGCAAAAGGCCTAATGAGTCCATTAAAATTATTATCGAACCTAAAATCTAACATTTAGATGATGAAAATATGGAAAAAATAAAACAGACAAAAATACAATATTTGGAGTTATGAGTGCCCAATCAAATATACCTTTAATAATTTTAGTGATAGATTAATTAGCCTAAGTTAGATTAATTTAAATGCAATTGTGTGATGGTATTAGTGAAAATATGCATATGAAATTGAGGGAAGAAAAAAACTTCTAGAGCCCTTAGCCCCTAAACCAGCTCCAAACCTACTCCTACCAAATTATAATGCCAATTAGTATTGTCAATTCCATCAAACCCTTGGCCATAAAACTGATAATTGTTATAAATTAAAGCATGAAATTCAAGGCCTTATTAATAATAAGAAAATAATCGAGCCCACAAAAGCTAAGAAAAGCCTAAAAAGATCAGAGTACCCTAAATTGGACAATACTTCAAATTTAATGGCTGAAAGAGGTGACATTAATGTGATACTTAAGTAGCCAATAAAAGAAGTAGTGGGACTAAAGGTCCATCACAATAGTGCTTTTCAAAACTAAAGGTCTGGTGATCAAGCTCCAAGGAGGTTGGTGAAACTATGCCATTGTTTTTTGCAAGATTGAAGAATGAAGAGTTACTCTGGCCTTTGACCAACACCCCCATACCAAATCCATTGCCAAAGAACTTCAACATGCATTTGTATTGTGAATTTCATCAGATCCCAAGTCATGATATAAACAAGTGTAGTCGTTCTCCGCCATGAGATCTAAGATCTTATTGATAACAAAAAGATACTTAACTTGGAAGTTGGATTATTCTAAAGACCATGCCTTTTCCTTTTTTTTTTTGTTTTAGAATAAAATTATCATGTTTGGAAAATACTAATTTGGCTTGTTTACTGAGTTTTTCAATTTCAATGAAATTTGTTTAGCATTTAAGAATTTTTTAAGCATTCATGTGAATGAGACTATCATAATTAATTAGGGCACACTTGAAAATCCTAAAAGAACAATGTTAGTTATTGATCTAATTCTAAAAGAAAATTGGATAATCATAATTTGTCATAACAAAGTACTTTAATATATGAAAATGATCATTTCAATTCAAATTATTAAAAAGAAAAAGAGAGATCAAGGCCTAAAAGTGGGGCCATTCAAAATCTTACTAAAGGGGGCAGCAAATCCAAAAATCTCATTGACATGGATGGATACTTTGCTTGAGAGATGCTCACGAGGTTGAAAACCCATGATAAGGGCGGCCTAGGCAAAAATTAGAGCTCAAAAAAAAGAAAGAAAAAAATCCAAAAATCTCTTTGATATGGATGGATACTTTACTTAATAGATGCTCGCTAGGTTGAAAACCCACAATAAAGGTAGCCTATGAAAAAAAAAAAAAAAAAGGAAAAAAAAAAGGAAAAAAAAGGGAAATAAATAAAGAAACAGAAAAGAAGGGAGAGAGAGTTGGTTAGAAAATGCGCAAGGGCTAGCCAAGGGGTTATGAATGCTTAGTTTTCTTTTAAAAATTAGATAAATGATCTCATTTTTTATTGACAAAGAGTAAAAGTGGTGCCCAAATTATTTATGAATAGGTGAAGGCATATTAATGTAAGATGAATTATTAAATGCTTTACATATGATTAGAAAAGAATAACTAAAGTAAAGAAGCCCAAATGGATAAAAGAAAAAAGAAAAAAGAAATAAGCTCACTAAGTTAAAAACCTGAAAGGGTGATTAAGGCAAAAGTTAGAGCAGTTCACTAAGTCAAAAACTTCAAAGGGCAGCTTAGGCAAAAGTTATAGAAAAAAAATACAAAAATAATAATTAAAGTAAATGGCAATAATAAAAAAAGTTTTGGGTCAAGATGACTTGGGGGCAATGTTAATGGGCACAGTGTAAGGAGTAAGGGAGGGGGAAGGGGGGAGAATCATGAAAGACATTGAATATAGAAGGAGATTATAAATTTTCAGCCAAGATGGAAGTAAAGTGGAGTTTGAGCTTTTATGGGATTCTTAAGATAAATTGAAATAGAAAGAAAATAAAAGAGATAGATCAAGGGCAGGATTCTCTAATGGATGGTGGCACAAGAGTTAGAAAGGCGCCCCTATCCAGCTCTTTAAAGATTTTGAATAAACATTAACCTTAGATTAAACAAATGGAATAAGCTGGATCAGAGATAGTAACAATAGGATTTCTTAATTCAAAATTGCATTTCATTTCATCAATTTCACAATTTTTTCCATTGAGTTTTTTGAAAAGGCATCACTTCCCCAATGGAAAATTTTTAAAAAACCTAGAAGACATGAGATTAGGATCATTATGACATGCATGCATTGTTAGCCATAGCATTATATAGTATAGTTGTCACACCCTACTCCTCCGTAAGATGTAACATGATGTCACACCCTACCCCTCTGTAAGGCATAACATGATCCCGTAGTATACCTAATGAATTACCAACTCCATCTACTGATAACCCATTAAATACACTACAAGGGATTTTCAAAACTTTTCTTACTTCTTTTACAGTGGTGAGCACTATTTACAGGTGTTAAAAACCTTTTTGTACTGAAGTGATAAAACTGACATATTTGACTTAATTGGAGTTTCTGTAAAAATTTTGGCAGAGTGCCATCTGTATTTTGGATAAAACAGTTCTTCAGAAAACCTGTAAAAAGCACTTCAATATGTATTTGCAAATCTCAACTCCAATATATTTCTCAACACAACATATTTCTCAATTCAAATCCATAGTGATTTTTCAAAGACTGAGATACAAGAAATATAATACAAAACTATTTAAGTAAATGAAATCTCAGATTTACATTCACGATAATTTACATTTAATTACATACCAAAATATTTTACAAGAGTTTCTATACAACTGCTCAAATAATTTACATACATATTATTACATGCTTACATCAAAACCTATGTACATGGGTATATCTATGATATACCTGGAGCTGATCTGAATGTATCCTCAAAGCAACTTAATCACTGCTCTATGCTCTTCTTACCTGCGATAGCATACAAAGCTATCGCTGAGTGGTGAACTCAGTGGTGCACAACTATAATTTAAAACATAGTACAATATACATTGACAAATTTTACAGTAAATAATTTGAGAATCTGAATACTGATCAAATTCCAAAACTCAAAATATTCATTGCCAATAATGTAAATCATTTGTATAAATGACTTGGAGCACAAAATTCAATTTATCAAATCATGACTATCCATTTAAGTAATTCCAACAAAATCAATTATACATAAACCATAATTGAAATCACCATTCCTTACCATTCAAAAGCCATTCTGTATCTCAAAAATCATTATGTATCTCAAAAATCATACTGTATCTCAAAAATCATACTGTATCTCAAAAATCAATCTTTATCTCAAAAATCAATCTTTATCTCAAAAATCAATCTTTATCTCACTAATATGCAAGACCAATCCGAAAGGGCCATATTCGATGTGATTCTAACTCCCTATGGTCGGGGAGGTCGAATCTGATTCTAACTCCCTATGGTCGGGGAGGTCGAATCATCGTGCACAGTACCATCACAATAATGAATCTTCCGAAAGGGCCATAACGATAAAATAAACTTAGATCTAACCTAAAATAAGAGGAAAATCTAAGCATGTGCAAATACAATTTTAATCAAAACAAAAATCACTCCATTGTCTTCTCAACAAATGAGAGAGACGGGTAATAACCTAGTCAAGCATCTATAGTGAGATATAAAACAATATCACAATCCTTTTAGCGAGCATAAATCACAATATAATTCGATTCAAAGTCAATTCCAATATCCAATAATTTTTATGCTCATCACAATTCAAATAATAAAGTTTTCATTTTTTCCATGAATATTACCATCACAATTCAAAACATATTCTATCACAATTTTCCAAAACATAATTTACTTAATCCATAACAATGCTTAATACTTATGGAAATACCATTTCACAAAGCCAAATTCATACATACAATAACAATTTTCAATAATCATGGAATTAAATCCAATGCTTGGTAAACATAATTCATAAGAAAAATATATCATTTAATCATATGAAATATTCAAAACAAAGTCAATTAAAAACTAGTTGTGCACAAACCTCGATGAGTCGCCTCTTGGCCTTGACTCGGGTATTTTCCTTCCCGCTTTCTTTTCTAACTGAAACACACAATTTAAAATGTTTCAGTACTCATTTAAATTGTTTCTAATAATAGGTTCAATAATTAAATTTTATTAATACTATTCCTTTCATTAGTTAATATATAATGTTGAGTTTTAATGCAAACTAGGTGAATTAGTTTTAATGTCACTAATATGTTCCATTTTTTCATTCCTCACATGTTGATATATGTTGTCGATTTCATTTCAAAGCTTATTGCAATTATTCAGATTTCATGGCCAATGTTTACTGTCTATTGGACCAAGCTACAGTGTAAATTTAACAGATTTCTCTTCATTAAATTGTTTCTCATTGTGTCATCTTTAATTTTCTTTTTGAATCACTCCATTTAGAGTTGTATAACTTAAGTTATGGTCATTTAACCATAACTAGGTCAATTCTGACTTTTGGTTCACTTACTAGGCAATTTTGATTCTGGACTTTACTAATTTATTTGGACTGCTTGTAGTAAAATTTAGGTATAGCATTCTTCATAATTCTTGTTACCCTATGTCTTAGGGTCAAACAAAAATTTTACTTGTAATTTGTCAAGTCTTATAAAATTATTTATAGCCAAATTATTGACTTAGACTCAAAGGTCTTATATTGGCATGGTCCTTAATTAGGTCAATGGCTTTGACCTTAAATTCTGACCTTATACATTTATAATTTGAGGAAGTTGTCTAAAAAAAAGTTTTAGGTTTCTTTCTTAGCTTTCCAGATTGGTATGGCTCATTTAAATTGGACACTTCTGGTGGGAGATATGCTTAATTGAATTTTTTGGATTTTATAGTCAAATGTGCCAATTCCAGATTTAGTGTGCCAACTTAATCAAGTTAATTGACCTAGTTCCCTTGATTTCTGGGTTTTGGTCAAATTACCAATATGGTAGATCTATGTCTTATTGAAATTTTGGCACTGATTTCATGTCATTTGAAGTTCTATGGACCAAGTTATGGTCATTTTACTATTGCTGATCAAGTTGCACTTAAATTGCAAAGTTTAGGTCATTTTTAGATCAAAGTCAATTACGCCAGTTTTTGTAACCCAATTATGGCGATCATTTGGACTTGGTAATTGGCATTTCTAGGCTTGGTGGTCTTCAACAAAGTTGTAGCCCTACGTCTAAGCTTTCCAATGGTATAAATTTCAGGTCATTTAGACCAGTTTTGAGTGAGTTATGGCCAAAATACTGATTACTATTCATATGGTCAATTTCTGGGTTCTCAAAGTTTCAATTCCGGATTAGGTTATTCTTTTAGGTCACTTCTAGGCAGAATTTGGGCAACACTTCTCTATGAAAGTTGGCCTATTTTATGTCTAGTTTTGCCTCTAATTGGCCTCATACTAATTGGGGTCACACAATTAGGGTTATAAGCTCAATTACATACCGCCCTTAAACACATTGCTCAAACACCAACCAAATACACATTCACCTTGCTATAAGTTCGTTTCTCATACCCAATTCTGAATTGGTATCATACCATGACCATTCATCACATCACATTTTGGTCACTTTGAGCAGTTTATACAAGTCCTTAATATACAATACACAACCCTTAATCAAATGGTCAAAATTAACCATAATACACAAATAAAATAACTAACTAATACACATGAATTCAACTTAACAATTTGCCATATACTTCCACTAATGTATTACACCATAATTCAATATTTATATTCATGAAATTAGCACTCTCCAATGGACCTCAAGGCTGCTAATTTCAAGCTCAATTGTCCAAGTCTTCAAAAATTGTTTAAAAACCCAAATTCACATTGTCAACCTCACATGTACTCTTACAATTAAATTCTACTACTTATAATCACATAAATTGAGCATCATTAATCAATAATTATATGCATAAATTAACCATTTTCATGCTTCTCAAGGCTACCCCAATTCAAAAATTATCCAAGGTTTTCAACAATTCTTTCAAAATCCTAATTCAATTACTCAATCTCAAAATACACATGAAGATAATTTGCTAGGATCTTTAATTACCTTAATCAATATCATTTCCCATCAAATACACGTCAAGATAATTCAAACCTCTTTAGGTTCCATGGCTACTGAATTCAATCACCATTAAATACTCATCCAATTCTTCCAATTTTTCAATAATTCAACTCATCTCAACCTTAGCACAAAGTTTAATTAAGTGAGGTAAGGAAAACTAGCACTAACCTTGTTTTGGAGCTTGCTAAACTTTGATATTTTCTCTCCTTTTTACTGCCTATGTGTTGCCCATGATGTATAGAATACGTTTAATGAAGACACTTGTAAGAAATCATGGCTTGATCATGTACCATTGGAGCTATTGCATGGACGGCAATCATGGACTTTAGGGAGAAAATGGAATTTGGCATTTGATGAAGATTTGAGGAAGAAGATGATGAATGGCTGGTTTTTGTCTTTAAGTGCTTTATATAGTCCCACTTAGTGCTCCACTAATTATCTTTAAAGATTATAATAATTAACTTTAATTAATTCTAATTACACCCCTTTAATTTTCCTTAATTATTCTATATATATGATTTCTAATTTTCATGGCATTTTCAGAATTTAATACCACTTATTTTTCATGGACATTTAGGTCAAAGGTCCACTCTAAGTGTCAATTGACCAAAACACCCCTCTTCGGGTTGCATTTTGAATTTTTCGTTGCTACAGATTAAGTCCTTGATCCGTCAATTTCTTTAATTTTCGTTTTCTATTTATACTGACTTACTAATTTTTCTTTGACATTTTCAATGTTAATTACATCTTAGTAAACCTTTAATTATGTCCCGAAAATATTTTCTAGGGTTTCCCGCAGTCCAATGCTAGTCAACGGTCCTCACCGTAACTTCCCGGTGCGGTCACCCATCACTACGGGTTCTGCTCGTTTAACTTAATTGCATTTTATTTCGACTCGTTTAACTTAATTGCATTTTATTTCGACTCATTTAACTTAATTGCATTTTATCTCTTTTATTTTTTTCTTAATTTTTCTCATGACATATTTCATTATTTTATGCTTCCTCACTGTCAATTAAGTGTAGTTCCAAACATTCCGACTTTCCGGGGCAAACATTAGCCGTTGAAACAGTGGAACATACTAACTACGTAAAGTGAGGGCGTTACAATAGTTGCTTCATGCACCATTTAGGAACATCTAGATTTACATAAAGGGATGAAAATACAAAAGAAAAGAAAAAGCTCAAAGAGGAAAAAGAGAAGAATGAGTAGGCAAGTTAGGATCCTTAAATGAGTAACATGCTTAAAACAAGTATAAGGATTAAGGACAAATGCTTAAAGCAAGCATAAAGATTATAAACAACATGCTCAAAGTGAGCATGAAGATTAGGAATAACATGCTTAAAGCGAGCATGAAGATAATGGACAACATGTTTAAAGCGAGCATGAAAATTATGGATAACATGCTTAAAGCGAGCATCAAGATTAGGAATAACGTGCTTAAAGTGAGCATGAAGATAATGGAAAATATGCTCAAAGTGAGCATGGAGATTAGGAATAACATGCTTAAAGCAATCATGGAGATAAGGAATAGCATGCTTAAAGGAAACATGAAAATTTTGGATAACATGGATAACATGCTTAAGTGAGCATGGAGATAAGGAGTGACATGCTTAAAGAAAGCATAGAAACAAGGAATAACATGTTTAAGGGAGCATGGAAATTAAGAGTAACATGCTTAAAGCAAGCATGAGGTAAAAGAGTAATTGCTTATGTAACACCCCTCACCCGACTACAGTGTAACCGAGGAAGGCATGTCACACTCGGTGCCGGAGTACCCTATCTTATCTTACTTTATTCCTTTAATAATTTTGTTCTCATTATATTTTAATATCAATTATTTTTCTAAGGAGAAACCAGCAGAGTTTCCCTTATTTCTATTACCATTTGCTGTATTTTACTATTCACCTGCTTGAAATTTTCAATAATATTTTAAAATAAATATCTCATCAATTATACTTATAATCATCTCATATTTCAAATATCATCCATATATTTCAATTCTCCCATTCATTTCCATCCACTTCCATTCATACTCAACTCATATATCAAAATAACTGAAATTTTATTAGTTCACATAATTGACAATCCAATTACATAAATTCATGGGTTACATGATATACAGATTAATTACATATAGAGGAGCTAATTTATAAATTTACATCACATACTTATTAAACACAATTCTTAATTTGTATTACAACATAAGGAATATTTATAATATGCAAAATGCACTACATGAGTCATATGGGCCCTATCTACATGCATTGCTGAGGAGGTGACAAACTTGAGCACTTCTAACACTTCTGCAGATCTGGACTCCAAAAATCCCAGTCAAATGTCCACTGGGTTTTAGCTTCAGTACCTACGAGAAGGAAACAAATCCATCGTGCTAAGCATTGCTGCTTAGTGGTGCAATAATATAACAAGAAAATAATATATATAAATAAAAAAAGAATCAAGAATTCTAAATATTCAAGTATTAATTTGATTTAAAATGATATTTCTAGTATTAACTATCTTATGTGCTAATTCGTTCCTCTTTGGAAGCACTAAGTTTATAGCCTTACAGTAATAATATTCAATATACATTTTATTCGAAGAGTATTGTACTTGAGGTTTCTCTACGATTCTGCAAATTGTATTTTTGTTATGTTTCTATTGCTAATCTTTTTTTTTTCTCATTTCATTCAATACTTTCTAATGTTTTTAATTACTAATATTTTTAAATAATTTCAATAATTTACACTGCCCAGGTAACCTATGACAGGCTAACTAAACTGAATAACGGGTCATTGGCACTGAACACTGCAGTGCCTCGGGCCATCATACCCATGGTGTGACACTCCTTACCCGTCTACAGTGTAGTCGAGCAAGATATGCCACAGTGTATCGGAACACCATAATTTATCTCATTGATATTTATCAATTCTTAATTTTTTATTATAGTTATTAAGTGAAATTTATGAAATTGATCTCATTTAAATCATTTATTGAAATTATAAATTAATTTGCAGGTCCAAAAATTTTATAGAAAATCCAGCAGAATGCAGGCTAAAAATGGAGAAAACAGTTCTTCGGAACCTGTGAAAAACACTTCCAATAATTTCCAATCATTCTCAAACTCCATTTGTATCACATCAGTTTATAACAATTTCTTAAAAATTCCTCTATTTGTCATTCATTCATTTCACGTCATCATCAGGCTCAAATCATAAATAAATTCTCACATGTTATTTATAAACACAAAGTTACAAATACTTATATTAATATAAAATTATATTACATAGGTTTCAAATATACATTATAAAATAAAAGTTTAATTAGAAAAACTTACAAAAATCACAAAATACAAAATGAGACCTAGTGTCCTACCAATGCACTGTAGCTTGTGAGGTGACACGGACGCTATGCAGAATTGTGAACGGCCTTACCCAATCTGTGGTCTACTGGGCCCTCTATCCAAATCTTCAGTACCTACGCGTTGCAAAAGTAACGCGCTAAGCATAAAGCTTAATGGTGCCAATAATACAAGAAAATATAATATGCAAATAAAAGTAATAATTTCCTAGTTATTGTTTTCATAAGAAATGAATAATTACTAACTTATTATTTAGTCGAGTGCTAATTACATTTTATGATATTAACTTTGTCACACCCTACTCCCATGTAAGATGTAACATGATCCCGTAGTACACCTAATGAATTACCGTACTTTGCCTACCGATAATCCATTAAATATACTACAAGGGATGTTAAAACAATTTTCATGAAATTTAAATCATCGATTAAAATCTGGTGTTATAAAATTTTTTCAAAATTTGATAAAGTGCCGGTTGTATTTTGAGAAAACAGTTCTTCAAAACCTACAAAGAACACACTCCTAACATGTTTTCTCAAATACAACTTCAATAACTTCATTTGAACCCATAATTCATATCTCAATAATCAAATCAATCTTCTCATAAAAGAAATATTTCATTGATTACAAGACTCAAAATTAATAATACAAAACTATTTAAGTAAATGAAATCTCAGATTTACATTCACGATAATTTACATTTAATTACATACCAAAATATTTTACAAGAGTTTCTATACAACTGCTCAAATAATTTACATACATATTATTACATGCTTACATCAAAACCTATGTACATGGGTATATCTATGATATACCTGGAGCTGATCTGAATGTATCCTCAAAGCAACTTAATCACTGCTCTATGCTCTTCTTACCTGCGACAGCATACAAAGCTATCGCTGAGTGGTGAACTCAGTGGTGCACAACTATAATTTAAAACATAGTACAATATACATTGACAAATTTTACAGTAAATAATTTGAGAATCTGAATACTGATCAAATTCCAAAACTCAAAATATTCATTGCCAATAATGTAAATCATTTGTATAAATGACTTGGAGCACAAAATTCAATTTATCAAATCATGACTATCCATTTAAGTAATTCCAACAAAATCAATTATACATAAACCATAATTGAAATCACAATTTCTTACCATTCAAAAGCCATTCTGTATCTCAAAAATCAAGCTGTATCTCAAAAACCATTATGTATCTCAAAAACCATGTTGTATCTCAAAAATCAATCTTTATCTCACTAACTATGCAAGACTAATCCGAAAGGGCCATATTCGATGTGATTCTAACTCCCTATGGTCGGGAGGTCGAATCGATTCTAACTCCCTATGGTCGGGAGGTCGAATCATCGTGCTGATACCATCACAATAATGAATCTTCCGCAAGGGCCATAACGATAAAATAAACTTAGATCTAACCTCAAATCACAGGAAAATCTAATCCACTGCACGTACCAACGAAATCAAAACACAACTCACTCCATTGTCTTCTCAACAAATGAGAGAGACGGGTAATAACCTAGTCAAGCATCTATAGTGAGATATAAAACAATATCACAATCGTTTTAGTGAGCATAAATCACAATATAATTCGATTCAAAGTCAATTCCAATATCCAATAATTTTTATGCTCATCATAATTCAAATAATAAAATTTTCATTTTTCCATGAATATTACCATCACAATTCAAAACATGTTCTATCACAATTTTCCAAAACATAATTTACTCAATCCATAACAATGCTTAATACTTATGGAAATACCATTTCACAAAGCCAAATTCATACATACAATAACAATTTTCAATAATCATGGAATTAAATCCAATGCTTGTTAAACATAATTCATAAGAAAAATATATCATTTAATCATATGAAATATTCAAAACAAAGTCAGTTAAAAACTAGTTGTGCACAAACCTCTGATGACTGTCTCCCTGGTCTGGACTCAGTGTTTCCTTCCCTTTCCCTGAGTCTTTAGTAACTGAGAAACACAATTTGAAGTGTTTCAGTACTAAATTAAACTGTCTCTATCGATGGTGTTTGGTAAATAATGCACTGAACTCAATTATTCACTTAATCACCTAATATACCGACCCTCGTTGCGTTTTAGGTAAATTAGGTTTTAGTGTCGTTAATATGTCACATTTGATAGGATTTTAGGTTTGGTATGTTTTACCAAAGTTATTTCCTTGCTTAGTGCATTTTAATGCAAATTGCTGGATTCCGGGACACTGGTTTGACCTAACCGGACGATCTAGTTCCCTCGGTTTTCAAGTCTCGGTCGAAACTACAAACTTGTAGATCTAAGTCTTATTGCACGCGGTGCAAAATTTCAGGTCAATCCGAGTTAAGTAGACCAAGTTATGGTCATTACACTATTGCTGGTCAAGTGGTACCATTTTAGGTCAATTTTAGGTCAAATTGGTCAATTCTGGTTCGGCCAGTTTTTGGACCCGAACTTGTGCAAGTTGTTTGACTTGCTTATGGTCATTTCTGGGCTTTGGTGTCTTCATAAGACTTGTAGGTATGGGTCTTAACTATTCTTGGTCAAAATTTCAGGTCAATTGGACCTGGTTTGAGTGAGTTATGGCCTAAACACTCACTGCTGCCCAATTGGTCATTTTTCAGGTCCTAATTGCACCTAATCCGAATTGGTCATTTTTTTAGGTCACCTTGCAAGCAGAATTTTGGCATGGTTTCTCAATGAAAGTTGGCACATTTTGTGCCTAGTTTCACCTCAAATTGGTCTCATACCAATTGAGGTTACACATTCAAGGTTATAGGCTAAAATATACACTGCCCTCAATATGCATTTCACACCCCAACTTCAAACACATACTTACCTTTGCCATTTGTTTACTTACCTACCAAACTGTTTTGGCACATTACCAAAAGCATTTTCTACATTACATTAGCATTATTTTGGGCAGATTCCAATCACCTTCAACACACCAATAATCATTCACAATTACAATCTTTAAGTACTATTACAAACACACCTAAACATTACAAACTTTACATACACTTTACAATGTTAATTTACATACATATCATCAATCCTTCTAGGTCAATATTCTGCCCACACTTCCTTCAATATATACCATTACTCAAGTGTCCACAAGCTGCCACAAACCATTCTTCAACCTCACCTTGCCGTCCATATACCAATTTCCATGAAAGTGCATAATTCACCATATAAACATGAAATAATTCCTAAGTTACTAAATCACTATGATTAACATTATTTCTCATCAATTATATGCACAAATACCTCATCAAAAACGTGACTCATGGCTGTCCAAAATGAAAACAACAATAACCCTTCAAACTCAAAATTTTCCTTCACCAAACTAACACCCATAACATGAACATAAACTTTAAAAAAGAATTTCTAAAAAATGAAAACTTACCTTAATTAATTGCTAAACCTTCACCAAACTTCTCAAAATTGGTATCAATATCTTCCTTGTGATGTGTAGACCATTTTTCATAAAAGAACCTAAGTGAATGGAGTTGAAATGGAGGAGGAAATCAAGCTCAAAGAAAACGTCAATGGTGGTTCTCTCCTTTCTTGAATTCGCTAGCTAGTTTTATGCAAATGAGGAAGATGACTTATTCAGCTGCATTTTAAGTGTACACATGTCCCACTATGTATTTAATTAATCCCCTAGTGGTCCACTTAGTCACTTAATCATATAATAAGCTACATTCCCACTTATTCCACATTTAACCCATGATTTTAGTTATTTTCTTTAGGTACCACTAAACTAATTTTTCATTTTATTTTCTAAGTGTAATACTATTTATTTTTAATGGACATTTAGGTCAAAAGACACTTCGGGATGTCAAATGACCATAATGCCCCTGTTCGGGTTACGTTCTCGATTTTTTGGTAACACCGTATTTTGTCTGTTTTTCGATTTCTCACTTTTCTTTGTACTAATTATTTAATTTTTCTTTGATCTTTTTCATGATATTTATTCTTCAATAAGGTTCTATTTGAGTCCTAAAAATGTTTTCGGGGTTCCCATGATCAGGGCAGTCAACGGTCCACGCCGTGACTTCGGTGGTCACCCATCGTTAGGTTTCCATTGCTTAACTTGATCACATTTCTTTGCTATTATTTTTCCTTTGTTTTTCTTGTATTTTCTTTTCTTGTATTTCATTATTTTATGTCTCCTTCCTCGTGTCAAGGTGTAGTTCTAGGCATCCTAGCTGTCCGGACAGCACTGGTCACCGGAACAGCAGAACGCACTACCGAACTTTGGGGTGTTACAATTCTCCCCCCCTTAAATAAATTTCGTCTCGAAATTTTACAGCATTAGTCTCTCGAACATTTGTGGTGCTGTCTCCTCATATCCTCTTCACGTTCCCAAGTTGCTTCTGGCACGAATGATGGTTCCACAAAGACTTTAACCAGGGGTATCTGTTTGTTCCTCAGCTGCTTCACCTCATAAGCCAGAATTTTTATGGGTTCTTCCTCATATGAGAGGTCTGGATTTACTTCAATCTCTTCAACTGATAGTACATGAGATGGGTCTGATCTGTACCTCCTTAACATGGACACATGGAAGACATTGTGTATCCTTGCTAACTCTGGAGGTAATGCCAACCGATATGCCAAAGGACCCACTCTTTCCAAAACCTCATATGATCCGATGAAACGAGGACTCAGTTTTCCCTTTTTGCCAAATCTTACATTCCTCTTCCAAGGAAAAACTTTGAGGAATACTTTATCACCCACTGCATATCCAATATCTCTTCTCTTCAGATCAACATAAGACTTCTGACGGTCTGACGCAGCCTTGAGTCTATCTCTGATCAATTTGATCTTTTCCTATGTCTGCTGAACAATTTCTAGCCCAATCACCTTTCTTTCCTCTACTTCATCCCAACATAGGGGAGTTCTGCACTTTCTGCCATACAAAGCTTCATATGGAGGCATCCCAATGCTTGATTGGTACCTGTTGTTATAAGCAAACTCAATCAAAGGCAAGTGTGTATCCCAACTACCTTCAAATTCAATCACACAAGCCCGTAGCATATCCTCCAATATCTGAATAACTCTTTCAGGTTGGCCATCTGTCTGTGGGTGGAATGCTGTGCTAAAGTTCAATCTAGTTCCTAGGGCTCTCTGAAGACTACCCCAGAATCTAGAAGTGAACAAAGGATCTCTATAAGATATAATCGTCATCGGCACTCCATGCAATTTTACAATTTCATATATGTAAAAATCTGGCCAATCTCTCCAACTATAGTCCATTTAGAATGGCAAAAAGTGAGTAGACTTGGTTAGTCTATCAATTATAACCCATACTGCATCATGACTATTCTATGTCCTCGGAAGTCTCATCACAAAATCCATAGTTATCTATTCCCTTATAATGTTTTCATAGGGTGCCACTTGTATGCTAGCTTGACACTTATTAATGTATACAAATTCTATTAGTGGTATTTATCTGTCCCATCTCCCCTCTGATTCAACTACTCAATTTCTCTGTATATTATCGAGGGCTTATCACGTATTAAAGGTTATTATTATCGTTTCATTTCATTATTTATAGAAACTCAATGAGTTTTAAAATTTACTGAATCACTTGTTTCAATTGTCCATCTGTTCGAGGATGATACGTTGTAATCGATATCTCTAAGCTTATAGCAATTCTTGGGTACAGGTAATTCACATTAATGTAACCGAGTCAACGACTCTAGCTACCTTACAAGTGTAGTCGTTGATAGGCTAGTTACAAGTCTTAAATTTCGACTAAAATTTTCACATTTATTTCGATACTAGTACTCTATTCAGGTGCAACTATATCAATTTATGGATTACTTACAAATATTCTTAATTTATTGTACCACGAGGAAGCACGTAGCTCTACACAATAATCCGTGCCTGATCAGTAATCTGCGACTTACAATACAAACATTGAGAGCATTATATAGTCACTACGTTATAACCTCATGAACTAGGTTTCCTAACATCTTATCTTTCTCGAATCCACTAATATCCTAAACCGATTCGATTACAATTCCCAATTCATTTATTTAACAATTCTTCCAAAATTAGTGTCACTCATACTTGTTATTGTAGTTTTGATCCTAAAAGACTAGTCACTAACGCATCAAATTTATTCTCCTGTAAGCGAATAGCAATGAACATATAGTTCGACACTAACACACAATTAAGTAGTCTTTGGGATCAAATAATAACTAATTGTTTCTTTCAAAAATTAAGAACTTACCACAGACTACATCCAAGTTTCTGCTCTTTCTCCTTGGCGCATAGTGGATGCTCTGACTGGTGTGCTACCATATTCGGGTTGATTCACTGTGTTATAGTGGTGAGGAGTACCAACTCTATTTCTATCTTGACTCTGACTGACGGTCTGTGAAATCCAGAGAGCAGATCGAGGTGGTTTAGTACAATCTTTAGCAAAGTGTCCAAGTTTTCCACAATTGTAGCAGGCTCCAGACGCCTTATAGCATATCCCACCATGATATCTTCTACAAGTTTCACATTGGCGGGAAGGGTAGGAACTTCTAGTTGTTCGACGACTGGACCTTGACGGTCTCTGTCTTACTGATCCACCTCTATCATATCCCTGAGCTCGGGGCTCCTCAAATTCTTTTCTCTTTCTCAAATTACTGCTTGAGCTCTGACCCATAGGTTTCTCCCTCTTTTCCATTTCACACTGCCTTTGTGGGGGTTGGGTCTGTACTTGGGCTTGGGCTGACAGATTATCAGCCATTTGTTGGAAGAAAGTGGCCATTTGCTGGGCCATTTGTGCAGTAATTTGTACTGGTAAAACTGGTACAGTCGGGCCTTCGACACTTTGTGGAGCTGGGGCCTCAACTTGTACTTCTGCCATCACAGACTGTTCTATTATCTCATTCTTCTCTTCCATTTTTCTCACAGAATTTTCTATTCCTGTACAACCAACACAAGGAGATTCCTCTCCATTAGTTCACATTTATGATGTAAATGTACTATATGTATCAAACATTTGAGCAGTTGTAGTTACCGACAAAAAGATTTCAAATTCACAATTCGAAATTCACTTTAAAACCATTGCTCTGATACCACTAAAACATGTCACACCCTACCCCTCTGTAAGGCATAACATGATCCCGTAGTATACCTAATGAATTACCAACTCCGTCTACTGATAACCCATTAAATACACTACAAGGGATTTTCAAAACTTTTCTTACTTCTTTTACAGTGGTGAGCACTATTTACAGGTGTTAAAAACCTTTTTGTACTGAAGTGATAAAATTGACATATTTGACTTAATTGGAGTTTCTGTAAAAATTTTGGCAGAGTGCCATCTGTATTTTGGATAAAACAGTTCTTCAGAAAACCTGTAAAAGCACTTCAATATGTATTTGCAAATCTCAACTCCAATATATTTCTCAACACAACATATTTCTCAATTCAAATCCATAGTGATTTTTCAAAGACTGAGATACAAGAAATATAATACAAAACTATTTAAGTAAATGAAATCTCAGATTTACATTCACGATAATTTACATTTAATTACATACCAAAATATTTTACAAGAGTTTCTATACAACTGCTCAAATAATTTACATACATATTATTACATGCTTACATCAAAACCTATGTACATGGGTATATCTATGATATACCTGGAGCTGATCTGAATGTATCCTCAAAGCAACTTAATCACTGCTCTATGCTCTGCTTACCTGCGACAGCATACAAAGCTATCGCTGAGTGGTGAACTCAGTGGTGCACAACTATAATTTAAAACATAGTACAATATACATTGACAAATTTTACAGTAAATAATTTGAGAATCTGAATACTGATCAAATTCCAAAACTCAAAATATTCATTGCCAATAATGTAAATCATTTGTATAAATGACTTGGAGCACAAAATTCAATTTATCAAATCATGACTATCCATTTAAGTAATTCCAACAAAATCAATTATACATAAACCATAATTGAAATCACCATTCCTTACCATTCAAAAGCCATTCTGTATCTCAAAAATCATTATGTATCTCAAAAATCATACTGTATCTCAAAAATCATACTGTATCTCAAAAATCAATCTTTATCTCAAAAATCAATCTTTATCTCACTAATATGCAAGACTAATCCGAAAGGGCCATATTCGATGTGATTCTAACTCCCTATGGTCGGGGAGGTCGAATCTGATTCTAACTCCCTATGGTCGGGGAGGTCGAATCATCATGCACAGTACCATCACAATAATGAATCTTCCGCAAGGGCCATAACGATAAAATAAACTTAGATCTAACCTCAAATCAGAGGAAAATCTAAGCCTGTGCACGTACCATGGTAATCAAAACACAACTCACTCCATTGTCTTCTCAACAAATGAGAGAGACGGGTAATAACCTAGTCAAGCATCTATAGTGAGATATAAAACAATATCACAATCCTTTTAGCGAGCATAAATCACAATATAATTCGATTCAAAGTCAATTCCAATATCCAATAATTTTTATGCTCATCACAATTCAAATAATAAAGTTTTCATTTTTTCCATGAATATTACCATCACAATTCAAAACATATTCTATCACAATTTTCCAAAACATAATTTACTTAATCCATAACAATGCTTAATACTTATGGAAATACCATTTCACAAAGCCAAATTCATACATACAATAACAATTTTCAATAATCATGGAATTAAATCCAATGCTTGTTAAACATAATTCATAAGAAAAATATATCATTTAATCATATGAAATATTCAAAACAAAGTCAGTTAAAAACTAGTTGTGCACAAACCTCTGATAATTGTCTCCTTGATCTGGACTCAGTGTTTCCTTCCCTTTTCCTGAGTCTTTAGTAACTGAGAAACACAATTTGAAGTGTTTCAGTACTAAATTAAACTGTCTCTATCGATGGTGTTTGGTAAATAATGCACTGAACTCAATTATTCACTTAATCACCTAATATACCGACCCTCGTTGCGTTTTAGGTAAATTAGGTTTTAGTGTCGTTAATATGTCACATTTGATAGGATTTTAGGTTTGGTATGTTTTACCAAAGTTATTTCCTTGCTTAGTGCATTTTAATGCAAATTGCTGGATTCCGGGACACTGGTTTGACCTAACCGGACGATCTAGTTCCCTCGGTTTTCAAGTCTCGGTCGAAACTACAAACTTGTAGATCTAAGTCTTATTGCACGCGGTGCAAAATTTCAGGTCAATCCGAGTTAAGTAGACCAAGTTATGGTCATTACACTATTGCTGGTCAAGTGGTACCATTTTAGGTCAATTTTAGGTCAAATTGGTCAATTCTGGTTCGGCCAGTTTTTGGACCCGAACTTGTGCAAGTTGTTTGACTTGCTTATGGTCATTTCTGGGCTTTGGTGTCTTCATAAGACTTGTAGGTATGGGTCTTAACTATTCTTGGTCAAAATTTCAGGTCAATTGGACCTGGTTTGAGTGAGTTATGGCCTAAACACTCACTGCTGCCCAATTGGTCATTTTTCAGGTCCTAATTGCACCTAATCCGAATTGGTCATTTTTTTAGGTCACCTTGCAAGCAGAATTTTGGCATGGTTTCTCAATGAAAGTTGGCACATTTTGTGCCTAGTTTCACCTCAAATTGGTCTCATACCAATTGAGGTTACACATTCAAGGTTATAGGCTAAAATATACACTGCCCTCAATATGCATTTCACACCCCAACTTCAAACACACACTTACCTTTGCCATTTGTTTACTTACCTACCAAACTGTTTTGGCACATTACCAAAAGCATTTTCTACATTACATTAGCATTATTTTGGGCAGATTCCAATCACCTTCAACACACCAATAATCATTCACAATTACAATCTTTAAGTACTATTACAAACACACCTAAACATTACAAACTTTACATACACTTTACAATGTTAATTTACATACATATCATCAATCCTTCTAGGTCAATATTCTGCCCACACTTCCTTCAATATATACCATTACTCAAGTGTCCACAAGCTGCCACAAACCATTCTTCAACATCACATTGCCGTCCCATATACCAATTTCCATGAAAGTGCATAATTCACCATATAAACATGAAATAATTCCCTAAGTTACTAAATCACTATGATTAACATTATTTCTCATCAATTATATGCACAAATACCTCATCAAAAACGTGACTCATGGCTGTCCAAAATGAAAACAACAATAACCCTTCAAACTCAAAATTTTCCTTCACCAAACTAACACCCATAACATGAACATAAACTTTAACAAAGAATTTCTCAAAAATGCAAACTTACCTTTAATTGTAACTTGCTAAACCTTCACCAAACTTCTCAAAATTGGTATCAATATCTTCCTTGTGATGTGTAGACCATTTTTCATAAAAGAACCTAAGTGAATGGAGTTGAAATGGAGGGAGGAAATCAAGCTCAAAGAAAACGTTAATGGTGGTTCTCTCCTTTCTTGAATTCGGCTAGTTTTATGCAAATGAGGAAGATGACTTATTCAGCTGCATTTTAAGTGTACACATGTCCCACTATGTATTTAATTAATCCTCTTAGTGGTCCACTTAGTCACTTAATCATATAATAAGCTACATTCCCACTTATTCCACATTTAACCCATGATTTTAGTTATTTTCTTTAGGTACCACTAAACTAATTTTTCATTTTATTTTCTAAGTGTAATACTATTTATTTTTAATGGACATTTAGGTCAAAAGACACTTCGGGATGTCAAATGACCATAATGCCCCTGTTCGGGTTACGTTCTCGATTTTTTGGTAACACCGTATTTTGTCTGTTTTTCGATTTCTCACTTTTCTTTGTACTAATTATTTAATTTTTCTTTGATCTTTTTCATGATATTTATTCTTCAATAAGGTTCTATTTGAGTCCTAAAAATGTTTTCCAGGGTTCCCCGCAGTCCAGGGCCAGTCAACGGTCCACGCCGTGACTTCCCGGTGCGGTCACCCATCGTTAGGTTTCCCGGCTCGTTTAACTTGATCACATTTCTTTGCTATTATTTTTCCTTTGTTTTTCTTGTATTTTCTTTTCTTGTATTTCATTATTTTATGTCTCCTTCCTCGTGTCAAGGTGTAGTTCTAGGCATCCTAGCTGTCCGGACAGCACTGGTCACCGGAACAGCAGAACGCACTACCGAACTTTGGGGTGTTACACATGATCTCGTAGTACACCTAATAAATTACCGTATTTTGCTCACTGGTAACCCATTAAATATACTACAAGGGATTTTAAATCAATTTTCGTGAAATTTAAATCATCGATTAAAATCTAGTGTTATAAAAAAATTTTTTAAAATTTCGGCAGAGTACCAACTGTATTTTGAGAAAACAGTTCTTCAAACCTGAAAAGTAAAACACTCCCAATATGATTTCTCAATTACAACTCTAATAAACTTCATTTCATCTCACAATTCAAATCTCAATAATCAAATCATTTCATTTTCAAACCAACCTCATTATAAAAGAAACATTTCATTGATTACAAGACTAAAAAATTATTATTACAAAACCATACAGGTAAATGAAATATCAAATTTACATTATAATAATTTACATTTAATTACATACAAAAATATTTTATAAGATTTTTTATATAACTGCTCAAATATTTTACATACATATTATTATATGCATACATCAAACCTATGTACATGGGTATACCTATGATATACCTGGAGCTGATCTGAATGTGTCTTTAAGGAAGCTTACTCAACTGCTCTATGCTCTTTTCACCTGCGACAACATGCAAAGCTATCGCTGAGTGGTGAACTCAGTGGTGCACAACTATAACTTAAAACATAGTACAATATACCTTAGCAAAATTACAGCAAATAATTTGAAAATCTGGATACTCATCACATTCCAAAAATCAAAATATTCATTGCCAATAATATAAATCACTTGTATAAAATGACTTTGAGCAAGAAATTTAATTTATCAAATCATAACTGGACATTTAAAGTAATTCCAGCAATTATGGAAATAAAGATTAATTCCAATAAAATCAATTATGCATAAATCTCATTTGAAATCGAATTTCTTTACTATTCAAAAATTCATTCTTTATCTTACTAAATGTGCAAGACTAATCCGAAAGGGCTATCTCTGGGGCGATTCTAACTCCCTATGGTCAGGGAGGTCGAATCAGATTCTAACTTCCTATGGTCGGGGAGGTCGAATCATCGTGCACAGTACACACCACAATAATGAAACTTCCGAAAGGGCCATAACAAAAAAAAAAAACTTAGATCTAACCTCTAATAAGAGGAGAATCTAAGCCTGTACACATACCATGGTAACCAAAACAAAGCTAACTCCATTGTCTCCTTAACAAATGAGAGAGACGGGTAGTAACCTAGTCAAGCATCTATAGTGAGATATAAAATAATATCATGAATCTCTTTGTCCTTTTTGTGAGCATAAATCACAACACAATTCAATTCAATGTCAATTCCAATATCTAATAATTTTTATGCGCATCACAATTCAAAATATATTTTATCACAATTTTTTCAAAACTAATTAATTCAATCCACAACAATGCTCAATAATTGTTGAAATATCATTTCACAAAGCTAAATTCATACATACTATAACAATTTCAATAATCATTGAATTAAATCCAATACTTGATAAATAGAATACATAAGGAAAATAACGTCATTTAATCATATAAAATATTCAGAACAAAGTCAATTAAAAACTAGTTGTGCAAAAACCTCTGATGAGTCGCCTCTTGGCCTTGACTCAATGGGTATTTTCCCTTCCCAGTGTCTTTTCTAACTGAAACACACAATTTAAAATGTTTCAGTACTCATTTAAATTGTTTCTAATAATAGGTTCAATAATTAAATTTTATTAATACTATTCCTTTCATTAGTTAATCTATAATGTTGACTTTTAATGCACACTAGGTGAATTAGTTTTAATGTCACTAATATGTTCCATTTTTTCATTCCTCACATGTTGATATATGTTGCCGATTTCATTTCAAAGCTTATTGCAATTATTCAGATTTCATGGCCAATGTTTACTGTCTATTGGACCAAGCTACAGTGTAAATTTAACAGATTTCTCTTCATTAAATTGTTTCTCATTGTGTCATCTTTAATTTCCTTTTTGAATCACTCCATTTAGAGTTGTATAACTTAAGTTATGGTCATTTAACCATAACTAGGTCAATTCTGACTTTTGGTTCACTTACTAGGCAATTTTGATTCTGGACTTTACTAATTTATTTGGACTGCTTGTAGTAAAATTTAGGTATAGCATTCTTCATAATTCTTGTTACCCTATGTCTTAGGGTCAAACATAAATTTTACTTGTAATTTGTCAAGTCTTATAAAATTATTTATAGCCAAATTATTGACTTGGACTCAAAGGTCTTATATTGGCATGGTCCTTAATTAGGTCAATGGCTTTTGTAACACCCCTCACCCGACTACAGTGTAGCCGAGCAAGGCGTGCTACAATCGGTGCCGGATCACCCTAACTCATCTTACTTTATTTCTTTAATAATTTTGAATTCATTTAATTTAATATCAATTATTTTTTTTTATGGAGAAACTAGTAGAGTTTCCCCTATTTTATTATCGTTTGGCGTATTTCAATATTCACCTGTTTGAAATTCAATTCAACAATATTTCTAAAATAAAATCTTATCCATGCTAATCATAATTATCTCATATTTCAAATCTCATCCATACATTTCAATTTCATAATTTACATCATCATAATACAATATCTAGCATTTTATACAAAATACAAAATATGATCTATATGGGCCCTATCTACATGCATTGCTGAGGAGGTGACAACCTTGAATACTTCAGACACTTCTGCAGATCTGGACTCCAAAAATCTTAGTCAAAGTACCTGCGCGAGGAAACAAATCTATCGCGCTAAGCATTGCTGCTTAGTGGTGCAATAATATAACAAGAAAATAAAATATACAAATAAAGAAAGAAAGAAAGAAGCATAATTTGAATATTTCAGAATCAATTTAATTTAATACAATGTGTCTAATATTACTTATCTTTTGTTCTCTTTTGTTTCGCTTTGGAAGCGTTTAATTCCGAAATTCACAGTGATAATGTACAATATACAGAATTAATAAAAATACTCAATTTATATTCGTATGGCAATAGAAGGCACATTTAAAGTATTTAGTTAAGTTATACCTATTTTTGCAACTCTTTTATCATTTTACTTAACGATTTTTATGTGGTTTAGATCATTTCATAATTGTAACTAATTCTTTTGAAGTCTTATTAACTCATTTATTTAATTTTTAATATTTTTAATTACTAATAGTCTTAATTTATTTCAATAAATTACACTGCCCAAGTAACCTATGACAGGTTGACTAAACTGGATAACAGGTCGTTGGCACAGGACACCGCGGTGCCTCGGGCCGTCATACCATGGGACGCAGAACGTCAACCGTGTATGTAGTCAGTATGGCTAAAAAACGATGATATCACATAATCGGACATAAAAGCCATGAATGTTGGCATAAAGCCATGAATGCAGGCATAAAGCCATGAATACAGGCATAAAGCCTTTCGCAGTACTGCTAAAACAATACCCTATTGGCATGCCAATCTATCCAATCTGACACACGTGTCTAGACAATACAAGGGCACATAATATCATTAAATATTAATATATTGTGTTTTATGACTTCATTATTTAATGATAAATTTCAATTATAATTCATACATTCATTTGATCATTTATATGATCACAATTCACATCAATTATCCTTTTTTTTTTTCCATTGTACTCAAAATACTTCTCCTCTCTACAATAATGAGAACTAATGTCTCATTCATACATTAATATGGTTCATTTATTCATTCATTAAGTTATTCATATTGATCACAATTCTAAACAATGGTTCACATGTACCATTGTATTTAAAACATTTTTTTTCTTTCTCATTTATACATTCAAGAGTCTACTTATGTAATTACAAATTTTATATTTCAAGTTGAGTTACTAATAGTTTATGAATTCCATTTGTGATGGGCATATAAGCTTTAACTATCTATTTACATCAATTTGGTGACTTATTTTTCATGTTTCAAGTAATCCATGAAAATTTCATGGATTTCAAATTTATGCTCTTAATTCCCTTTTTAACAGTTTTGACTAAGATGCATAGTCCACATTTGTCATACAATTCTAAGCATTTAAGCTTAGAATTGGTTCTAGGTCTTCATCTTAATTTGCTAATTATTTTGATTACTATTCACCTTACTAGTCAACCAAAATGTTGACTTTTTATACTTAATGGATATATTAATTCTAATTACACCAAGATCCTACATTTTGAGTTTTACATTTGCTAGTATTAATTGCCAATTGCAATTTAAAGTCCCCTAGATGCATTTCTAATTTCAAATTTTGAATTTCAAGTTTTGGTGTCACTATTCACCTCATTGGTCAATAAAAATATTGACTTTTGGATAGAAAATAGGTACATTGGTTTTAACACTCCCAATGCACCACATTTTACATTTAAAACTTGTTGGAATTGATTACCATTACCATTTCTAAGCTTAAAACAAGAGGGCAGAATTTTCAGTTTTTGAAGCCTAAGTTTACTGTTCCATTAAGCACTGTTGCAGTGGGAATTTAAAGAAATGGAAAACATGAAAGTTGTTCCTTATTTTGTCTAGTTGAATTTCTTTTTTTGAATCACTCCATTTGGAGTTTTGTAGCTCCAGTTATAGTCCAAAAACCACAGCTGGCCGGATTTCCATTCTGCAGAAATTACCATATCTACAGTAACATGAACAGTGACTAGAATCACTTTGTTGGATGGGTTATGGCCATAATTTGGGGTAGGTTTCTTCATGAAAGTTGTTTTTCTATGTCTTAACTTGTTGCTGTAAAAATTTCAGGTCAATTGACCATATCTACAGTGAGTTATGGCCAAATGAACAGTTAATTTGGTCATTTCTGCAGGTGCTGTTGCAGGGTATACGGATTGGGGCCAACTTTTGGTCCTCTTGCTTTGGTCTTTTGGGCATGGTTTCTTCAGAAAAAATGTGCCATTATAAGCCTAGGTTTATGTCTAATTGGCCAAACACCAATTGGACCAACACAGCCAAAGATATGGCAGTCCAAGTGGACTGAAATTTCAGTCACCATGCTGCTGTCTTTAGGCAGCCTTCCATTTCAGTTTGCCATGCATTAACTCACTTCAAATTATGATTAACTTGCCTCAAATGGTCACTAATTGACCATTAGAATGTCCATTAATCATTTCATAAGCCAAGTCCAATTTTTCACTCCCCAAACCCTAATTTTTCCTTTCAATTCACCCATACACCTAGTTAAGCACTTTCATTCATTATATATGTGTATATACACCTTAAACATAATCTCTAATTCATTCTAAGTCCATTAAAACCATCAAAAACACTCCATCATTGTTCCTTCCTTAGGGCTGCCGAAATTCATGGTGGACATACACATATATTTGGTTCATTTAATTCACAAATTCTTACCTATTTCAAGTCTCTAACATGGAATTAATGAGTTTTAGATACATATGTGCACTAACCTCTTGTAGGGCAGAATTTTCCAAGCTTAAACTTCACTTCTTTTCCTTTTCTTGGCTGCCAAAAGGTTATGCAAGGTGCAAGGATAAATTTTTGTGAAAGAAGTAGGAGAATTTATGGTGAAGGGAGGAGGGAAATGAAGCTTTAGAAAGTTTGTTAATGGAGGAGTGAGGGAGGAGGGAGGTGTAAAACGTTTTGAAGAAGAAGGAAAAGGGCTGCTGCTTTCTTTAATTTTTTGGCCATATTTATCTCTTTTTATTTGTTAATTGAATGTTTGTTTAAATGTGATTGGTGGTAGCTTTTTAAATGACATCATCATAGGTCATAATTTGCTTTTTATTTCATTTTTCTTTTCTTTTCATCACTACTCATTTTCAATTTAATTTTTAGTAATGTTTATTCATATTTTATGTCATAATAATTATTTACTCAACTGGACAAGTCGGCCAAAAATCACCTCCGAAGGCGAAATGACCAAAATGCCCTCCGTTTGGCTTAACGGGCCAAAATTGTCTGTACCGATTGAAAAAATTTTCTAAATATTTTCTTGGCATTTTAATGCCATGGGAATCTCAATAACCCTTCTCTGGAGTCCCAAAAATTATTTTATAATTTTTTCCTCGGGTCTAGGGCTCCTCGTTACGAGAACCGCAACTTCCCTCTGGGTTACCCATCGCTTGGGCACTGGCTCATTTGACTTAGTTGTATTTCATTTCTAAAATTTTTACTAAATTTCTCTTATTAATATTTGAGTTAATTATGGTTCCTGACTTTAGTTTAAATATTTTTTCGGACGTTCTAGCTGTCCGGACCGACACCGGTCACCGAAACAGTAGAATGTACGGAGTTGCTACCGGGAGGATGTTACAACTCTTCCCCTCTTATTTAAATTTCGTCCTCGAAATTTATCTGGTGTAAATAGTCGAGGAGCTATTACCTCCTTATTTCTTCATCTTTCCGTGTTATCATACTTCACTTTCTCCTAGTCTCCATCCTATCCTCAAACAGTTATGTACTCATCCTTTTTCATCTTAAATATAGTCTCCTTTTTATTTCCATTCGCTATCTCATTGTCTCTTCACTCTCTTATTCCATACCCTAACCTAAAATAAACAGGAAATACAGATCTGCAATAGTGTCACCTCGACTCTTATGAATGCAATGCATGATATGCAGTCTATCTAGGTCCAGAAACGCCTAAACCGCGCTCTGATACCACTAAATGTAACACCCCTCACCCGACTACAGTGTAGCCGAGCAAGGCGTGCTACAATCGGTGCCGGATCACCCTAACTCATCTTACTTTATTTCTTTAATAATTTTGAATTCATTTAATTTAATATTAATTATTTTTTTTTATGGAGAAACTAGTAGAGTTTCCCCTATTTTATTATCGTTTGGCGTATTTCAATATTCACCTGTTTGAAATTCAATTCAACAATATTTCTAAAATAAAATCTTATCCATGCTAATCATAATTATCTCATATTTCAAATCTCATCCATACATTTCAATTTCATAATTTACATCATCATAATACAATATCTAGCATTTTATACAAAATACAAAATATGATCTATATGGGCCCTATCTACATGCATTGCTGAGGAGGTGACAACCTTGAATACTTCAGACACTTCTGCAAATCTGGACTCCAAAAATCTTAGTCAAAGTACCTGCGCGAGGAAACAAATCCATCGCGCTAAGCATTGCTGCTTAGTGGTGCAATAATATAACAAGAAAATAAAATATACAAATAAAGAAAGAAAGAAAGAAGCATAATTTGAATATTTCAGAATCAATTTAATTTAATACAATGTGTCTAATATTACTTATCTTTTGTTCTCTTTTGTTTCGCTTTGGAAGCGTTTAATTCCAAAATTCACAGTGATAATGTACAACATACATAATTAATAAAAATACTCAATTTATATTCGTATGGCAATAGAAGGCACATTTAAAGTATTTAGTTAAGTTATACCTATTTTTGCAACTCTTTTATCATTTTACTTAACGATTTTTATGTGGTTTAGATCATTTCATAATTGTAACTAATTCTTTTGAAGTCTTATTAACTCATTTATTTAATTTTTAATATTTTTAATTACTAATAGTCTTAATTTATTTCAATAAATTACACTGCCCAAGTAACCTATGATAGGTTGACTAAACTGGATAACAGGTCGTTGGCACAAGACACCGCGGTGCCTCGGGCCGTCATACCATGGGACGCAGAACGTCAACCATGTATGCAGTCAGTATGGCTAAAAAGCCATGATATCACATAATCGGGCATAAAAGCCATGAATGTTGGCATAAAGCCATGAATGCGGGCATAAAGCCATGAATACAGGCATAAAGCCTTTCGCAGTACTGCTAAAACAATACCCTATTGGCATGCTAATCTATCCAATCTGACACACGTGTCTAGGCAATACAAGGGCACATAATATCATTAAATATTAATATATTGTGTTTTATGACTTCATTATTTAATGATAAATTTCAATTATAATTCATACATTCATTTGATCATTTATATGATCACAATTCACATCAATTATCCTTTCTTTTTTTTTTTCCATTGTACTCAAAATACTTCTCCTCTCTACAATAATGAGAACTAATGTCTCATTCATACATTAATATGGTTCATTTATTCATTCATTATGTTATTCATATTGATCACAATTCTAAACAATGGTTCACATGTACCATTGTATTCAAAACATTTTTTTTCTTTCTCATTTATACATTCAAGAGTCGACTTATGTAATTACAAATTTTATATTTCAAGTTGAGTTACTAATAGTTTATGAATTCCATTTGTGATGGGCATATAAGCTTTAACTATCTATTTACATCAATTTGGTGACTTATTTTTCATGTTTCAAGTAATCCATGAAAATTTCATGGATTTCAAATTTATGCTCTTAATTCCCTTTTTAACAGTTTTGACTAAGATGCATAGTCCACATTTGTCATACAATTCTAAGCATTTAAGCTTAGAATTGGTTCTAGGTCTTCATCTTAATTTGCTAATTATTTTGATTACTATTCACCTTACTAGTCAACCAAAATATTGACTTTTTTATACTTAATGGATATATTAATTCTAATTACACTAAGATCCCACATTTTGAGTTTTACATTTGCTAGTATTAATTGCCAATTGCAATTTAAAGTCCCCTAGATGCATTTCTAATTTCAAATTTTGAATTTCAAGTTTTGGTGTCACTATTCACCTCATTGGTCAACAAAAATGTTGACTTTTGGATAGAAAATAGGTACATTGGTTTTAACACTCCCAATGCACCACATTTTACATTTAAAACTTGTTGGAATTGATTACCATTACCATTTCTAAGCTTAAAACAAGAGGGCAGAATTTTCAGTTTTTGAAGCCTAAGTTTACTGTTCCATTAAGCACTGTTGCAGTGGGAATTTAAAGAAATGGAAAACATGAAAGTTGTTCCTTATTTTGTCTAGTTGAATTTCGTTTTTTGAATCACTCCATTTGGAGTTTTGTAGCTCCAGTTATGGTCCAAAAACCACAGCTGGCCGGATTTCCATTCTGCAGAAATTACCATATCTACAGTAACATAAACAGTGACTAGAATCACTTTGTTGGATAGGTTCTGGCCATAATTTGGGGTAGGTTTCTTCATGAAAGTTGTTTTTCTATGTCTTAACTTGTTGCTGTAAAAATTTCAGGTCAATTGACCATATCTACAGTGAGTTATGGCCAAATGAACAGTTAATTTGGTCATTTCTGCAGGTGCTGTTGCAGGGTATACGGATTGGGGCCAACTTTTGGTCCTCTTGCTTTGGTCTTTTGGGCATGGTTTCTTCAGCAAAAATGTGCCATTATAAGCCTAGTTTCATGTCCAATTGGCCAAACACCAATTGGACCAACACAGCCAAAGATATGGCAGTCAAAGTGGACTGAAATTTCAGTCACCATGCTGCTGTCTTTAGGCAGCCTTCCATTTCAGTTTGCCATGCATTAACTCACTTCAAATTATGATTAACTTGCCTCAAATGGTCACTAATTGACCATTAGAATGTTCATGAATCATTTCATAAGCCAAGTCCAATTTTTCACTCCCCAAACCCTAATTTTTCCTTTCAATTCACCCATACACCTAGTTAAGCACTTTCATTCATTATATATGTGTATATACACCTTAAATATAATCTCTAATTCATTCTAAGTCCATTAAAACCATCAAAAACACTCCATCATTGTTCCTTCCTTAGGGCTGCCGAAATTCATGGTGGACATACACATATATTTGGTTCATTTAATTCACAAATTCTTACCTATTTCAAGTCTCTAACATGGAATTAATGAGTTTTAGATACATATGTGCACTAACCTCTTGTAGGGCAGAATTTTCCAAGCTTAAACTTCACTTCTTTTCCTTTTCTTGGCTGCCAAAAGGTTATGCAAGGTGCAAGGATAAATTTTTGTGAAAGAAGTAGGAGAATTTATGGTGAAGGGAGGAGGGAAATGAAGCTTTAGAAAGTTTGTTAATGGAGGAGTGAGGGAGGAGGTGTAAAACGTTTTGAAGAAGAAGGAAAAGGGCTGCTGCTTTCTTTAATTTTTTGGCCATATTTATCTCTTTTTATTTGTTAATTGAATGTTTGTTTAAATGTGATTGGTGGTAGCTTTTTAAATGACATCATCATATGTCATAATTTACTTTTTATTTCATTTTTCTTTTCTTTTCATCACTACTCATTTTTAATTTAATTTTTAGTAATGTTTATTCATATTTTATGTCATAATAATTATTTACTCAACTGGACAAGTCGGCCAAAAATCACCTCCGAAGGCGAAATGACCAAAATGCCCTCCGTTTTGCTTAACGGGCCAAAATTGTCTGTACCGATTGAAAAATTTTTCTAAATATTTTCTTGGCATTCTAATGCCATGGGAATCTCAATAACCCTTCTCTAGAGTCCCAAAAATTATTTTATAATTTTTCCCTCGGGTCTAGGGCTCCTCGTTGCGAGAACCGCAACTTCCCTCTGGGTTACCCATCGCTTGGGCACCGGCTTATTTGACTTAGTTGTATTTCATTTCTAAAATTTTTACTAAATTTCTCTTATTAATATTTGAGTTAATTATGGTTCCTGACTTTAGTTTAAATATTTTTCCGGACGTTCTAGCTGTCCGGACCGACACCGATCACCGAAACAGTAGAATGTACGGAGTTGCTACCGGGAGGATGTTATAGCTTTGACCTTAAATTCTGACCTTATACATTTATAATTTGAGGAAGTTGTCTAAAAAAAAGTTTTAAGTCTCTTTCTTAGCTTTCCAGATTGGTATGGCTCATTTAAATTGGACACTTCTGCTGGGAGATATGCTTAATTGAATTTTTTGGATTTTATGGTCAAATGTGCCAATTCCAGATTTAGTGTGCCAACTTAATCAAGTTAATTGACCTAGTTCCCTTGATTTCTGGGTTTTGGTCAAATTACCAATATTGTAGATCTATGTCTTATTGAAATTTTGGCACTGATTTCATATCATTTGAAGTTCTATGGACCAAGTTATGGTCATTTTACTATTGCTGGTCAAGTTGCACTTATATTGCAAAGTTTAGGTCATTTTTAGATCAAAGTCAATTGCGCCAGTTTTTGTAACCCAATTATGGCGATCATTTGGACTTGGTAATTGGCATTTCTGGGCTTGGTGGTCTTCAACAAAGTTGTAGCCCTACGTCTAAGCTTTCCAATGGTATAAATTTCAGGTCATTTGGACCAGTTTTGAGTGAGTTATGGCCAAAATACTGATTACTGTGCATATGGTCAATTTTTGGGTTCTCAAAGTTTCATTTCCAGATTAGATCATTCTTTTAGGTCACTTCTAGGCAGAATTTGGGCAACACTTCTACATGAAAGTTGGCCTATTTTATGTCTAGTTTTGCCTCCAATTGGCTTCATACCAATTGGGGTCACACAATTAGGGTTATAAGCTCAATTACATATCGCCCTTAAACACATTGCTCAAACACCAACCAAATACACATTCACCTTGCTCTAAGTTCGTTTCTCATACCCAATTCTGAATTGGTATCATACCATGACCATTCATCACATCACATTTTGGTCACTTTGAGCAGTTATATAAGTCCTTAATATACAATACACAACCCTTAATCAAATGGTCAAAATTAACCATAATACACAAATAAAATAACTAAATAATACACATGAATTCAACTTAACAATTTGCCATATACTTCTACTAATGTATTACACCATAGTTCAATATTTATATTCATGAAATTAGCACTCTCTAATGGACCTCAAGGCTGCCAATTTCAAGCTCAATTGTCCAAGTCTTCAAAAATTGTTTAAAACCCAAATTCACATTGTCAACCTCACATGTACTCTTACAATTAAATTCTACTACTTATAATCACATAAATTGAGCATCATTAATCAATAATTATATGCATAAATTAACCATTTTCATGCTTCTCAAGGCTGCCCCAATTCAAAAATTATCCAAGGTCTTCAACAATTCTTTCAAAATCCTAATTCAATTACTCAATCTCAAAATACACATGAAGATAATTTGCTAGGATCTCTAATTACCTTAATCAATATCATTTCCCATCAAATACACGTAAAGATAATTCAAACCTCTTTAGGTTCCATGGCTGCTGAATTCAATCACCATTAAATACTCATCCAATTCTTCCAATTTTTCAATAATTCAACTCATCTCAACCTTAGCACAAAGTTTAATTAAGTGAGGTAAGGAAAACTAGCACTAACCTTGTTTTGGAGTTTGCTAAACTTTGATATTTTCTCTCCTTTTTACTTCCTATGTGTTGCCCATGATGTATAGAATACGTTTAATGAAGACACCTGCAAGAAATCATGGCTTGATCATGTACCATTGGAGCTCTTGCATGAACGGCAATGGTGGACTTTAGGGAGAAAATGGAATTCGGCATTTGATGAAGATTTGAGGAAGAAGATGATGAATGGCTGGTTTTTGTCTTTAAGTGCTTTATATAGTCCCACTTAGTGCTCCACTAATTATCTTTAAACATTATAATAATTAACTTTAATTAATTCTAATTACACCCCTTTAATTTTCCTTAATTATTCTATATATATGATTTCTAATTTTCATGTCATTTTCAGAATTTAATACCACTTATTTTTCATGGACATTTAGGTCAAAGGTCCACTTTAAGTGTCAATTGACCAAAATACCCCTCTTCGGGTTGCATTTTGAATTTTTCGTTGCTACCGATTAAGTCCTTGATCCGTCAATTTCTTTAATTTTTGTTTTCCATTTATACTGACTTACTAATTTTTCTTTGACATTTTCAATGTTAATTACATCTCAGTAAACCTTTAATTATGTCCCGAAAATATTTTCTAGGGTTTCCCGCAGTCCAGTGCTAGTCAACGGTCCTCACTGTAACTTCCTGGTGCGGTCACCCATCACTACGGGTTCTGCTCGTTTAACTTAATTGCATTTTATTTCGACTCGTTTAACTTAATTGCATTTTATTTTGACTCATTTAACTTAATTGCATTTTATCTCTTTTATTTTTTCTTAATTTTTCTTATGACATATTTCATTATTTTATGCTTCCTCACTGTCAATTAAGTGTAGTTCCAAACATTCTGACTTTCCGGGGCAAACATTAGCCGTTGAAACAGTGGAACATACTAACTAAGTAAAGTGAGGGCGTTACAATAGTTGCATCATGCATCATTTAGGAACATCTGGATTTACATAAAGGGATGAAAATACAAAAGAAAAGAAAAAGCTCAAAGAGGAAAAAGAGAAGAATGAGTAGGCAAGTTAGGATCCTTAAATGAGTAACATACTTAAAACAAGTATAAGGATTAAGGACAAATGCTTAAAGCAAGCATGAAGATTATAAACAACATGCTCAAAGTGAGCATGAAGATTAGGAATAACATGCTTAAAGCGAGCATGAAGATAATGGACAACATGCTTAAAGCGAGCATGAAGATAATGGACAACATGCTTAAAGCGAGCATGAAAATTATGGATAACATGCTTAAAGTGACCATCAAGATTAGGAATAACGTGCTTAAAGCGAGCATGAAGATAATGGACAATATGCTCAAAGTGAGCATGGAGATTAGTAATAACATGCTTAAACCAATCATGGAGATAAGGAATAGCATGCTTAAAGGAAACATGAAAATTTTGGATAACATGGATAACATGCTTAAGTGAGCATGGAGATAAGGAGTGACATGCTTAAAGAAAGCATAGAAACAAGGAATAACACGTTTAAGGGAGCGTGGAAATTAAGAGTAACACCCCTCACCCGACTACAGTGTAACCGAGGAAGGCATGTCACACTCGGTGCCGGAGTACCCTATCTTATCTTACTTTATTCCTTTAATAATTTTGTTCTCATTATATTTTAATATCAATTATTTTTCTAAGGAGAAACCAGCAGAGTTTCCCCTATTTCTATTACCATTTGCTGTATTTTACTATTCACCTGTTTTAAATTTTCAATAATATTTTAAAATAAATATCTCATCAATTATACTTATAATCATCTCACATTTCAAATATCATCCATATATTTCAATTCTCCCATTCATTTCCATCCACTTCCATTCATACTCAACTCATATATCAAAATAACTGAAATTTTATTAGTTCACATAATTTACAATCCAATTACATAAATTCATGGGTTACATGATATACAGATTAATTACATATAGAGGAGCTAATTTTTAAATTTACATCACATACTTATTAAACACAATTCTTAATTTGTATTATAACATAAGGAATATTTGTAATATGCAAAATGCACTACATGACTCATATGGGCCCTATCTACATGCATTGCTGAGGAGGTGACAACCTTGAGCACTTCTAACACTTCTGCAGATCTGGACTCCAAAAATCCCAGTCAAATGTCCACTGGGTTTTAGCTTCAGTACCTGCGAGAAGGAAACAAATCAATCGTGCTAAGCATTACTGCTTTGTGGTGCAATAATAGAACAAGAAAATAATATATATAAATAAAAAAAGAATCAAGAATTCTAAATATTCAAGTATCAATTTGATTTAAAATGATATTTCTAGTATTACCTATCTTATATGCTAATTCGTTCCTCTTTGGAAGTACTAAGTTTATAGCCTTACAGTAATAATATTCAATATACATTTTATTCGAAGAGTATTGTACTTGAGGTGTAACACCCCTATGTTCTGTAGTGCGTTCTACTGTTCCGGTGACCAGTGTTGTCCAGACAGCTAGGATGCCTAGAACTACACTTCGATATGAGTGAGGAGACATAAAATAATGAAATACAAGAAAAGAAAATACAATAAAAACAAAGGAAAAATAATAGCAAAGAAATGTAACCAAGTTAAGCGAGCCGAGAACCCTAGCGATGGGTGACCACACCGGGAAGTCACGGCGTGGACCGTTGACTAGCCCTGGACCGCGGGGAACCCTAAAAAATATTTTTTGGACTCAAGTAAATATTTATTGAAGTATAAATATCATTAAAAATATCAAAGAAAAATTAAATAATTAGTACAAAGAAAAGTGAGAAATCGAAAAACGGACAAAACCCGGTGTTACCGAAAAATCAGGAATGCAACCCGAACAGAGGCATTGTGGTCATTTGACACCCCGAATTATTTTTTGACCTAAATGTCCATTAAAAATAAATAATATTACGCTTGGAAAATGTCATGAAAAATTAAATTGGTGGTACATAGTTTAAATAGCAAAATTTGGGAGTTAAATGTGGGAAAATGAAACCTTAAGATTAAATTAACATTATCCTTCCACTTAGTGGTCCACTAACACCTAAAGTTGACCATTAATCTGATTTTTGGACACCATAAAATCACTTTCTTCTACCTCTCAAATTCCAGCCGAGAACAACGAGGAAGAAAACCTCCATGGCCATTTGTTTCAAGCTTCATGCAAGCTTCATCCCTTCATCTCCAAGCCAATTTTCTTACCTTTTCCTTCACAAAAACTGTTCTACACCACTTGGGCAGTAGATAGGCAGCAAGAAGATCAAGTTTAGTCAAGGTTTTGAAGAGTTTCCAAAGTGGTAAGTTTGTATTTTTGGTTATTGCTTCATTAAAGTTTGTGAGGAGGTTATGGGTACTTGAATTGTGGAGAAATTTTTGAAGTTTGATGTTGAATGGGGAAGTGTACTTTTGGCAGCCATGGAAACTCCTTGAGGGCAGTTTATTCTTGCTTGTAAATGGTAGATTAAAGGGTTGATTATGTGTTTATATGTGTAGGAATAAATTGGGTGATGTATACTAAGTATATTGTGAATGTGTATTTGAATTTGGAAGCTTGGAAATTAATGGAGTGTGATGTATGAATTGGCAGCTTGCATTGTGAACCAAAAAAATGTTATTTCATTGGTTGGTTTATGAAATTACATGGTTGAATTATGGTGCTTGCTATGGCAGATTGTATATGTGTACAAGGGTTTGAGTTTAGGCATGTAAATGAGCTTGTTATGTAGTTAAATTATGTGTAAATTGAAGTTGGTAAATTCTGGATCATAATGTGCATATTGAATGTGATTGTAAGCTTCCAAAATAATCAACAATATGTGGTAAAATATGTTTAGGTTATGGTACAAACCAGATTGGGTAAGAATGTGTGAATTGGTAAATGCTAAAAGTGATATTTGATGAGTAATAAAGGAAGTGCAATAGGGCAGTGTGCATTTTGGCCTAGAACCTTAAGTGTGTGGCTCCAATTGGTATGAGACCAATTGGAGGTGAAACTAGGCACAAAATGTGCCAACTTTCATGAAGGAATCTTGCCAAAATTCTGCTTGCAAGGTAGCTTGAAAAATGACCAAATCCGGATTAAGTGCAAATAAGGCCTGAAAATTGACCATTTGGGCAGCAGTTAGTGTTTTGGCCATAACTCACTCAAAACAGGTCCAATTGACCTGAAATTTTGACCATGAATAGTTAAGACCCATATCTACAAGTCTTATGAAGACACAAAAGCCCAGAAATGATCATAAGCAAGTCAAACAGCTTGCACAAGTTCGGGTCCAAAAACTGGCCGAACCTAAAGTGACCTAAAGTGATTAATTTTGATGCATTTTGTCCAGCAATAGTAAAATGACCATAACTTGGTCTACATAACTCAGAATGACCTGAAATTTTGCCCCGCGTTCCACAAGACATAGATCTACAAGTTTGTAGTTTTGACCAGAACCCGAAAACCGAGGGAACTAGGTCGTCCGGCTAGGTCAAACTAGTATCCCGGAATCCAGCAAATTGCAAGAAAATGCAAGAAACATGGAAATGAACTTGGTAGTATGTACCAACCCTAAAAGACTATCGAATGTGACATATTGGTAACCTTAAAACCTAATTCACCTAGAATGCATCGAGGGTCGACATATTAGGTTGACTAAGCAAATAATAGAATTCAGTAAATTAATTATCAAGCATTATCGTTAGAGACAGTTTAATTAAGTACTGAAATACTTCAAATTGTGTTTCTCAGTTAGCAAAGACTCAGGGAAAGCGAAGGAAACACTGAGTCAAGGCCAGGAGACAGTTATCAGAGGTTTGTGCACAACGACTATTTCTTTTGAATTTTTCAATTGAAATGAATTATGACTATTATACATTATTATTTTAAATTGTGTTTGTGCACAACGACAATTTTTCAATTGAAATGAATTATGACTATTATACATTATTATTTTAAATTGTGTTTGTGCACAACGACTATTTCTTTTGAATTTTTCAATTGAAATGAATTATGACTATTATACATTATTAATTTAAATTATGTTTGTGCACAACGACTGTTTCTTTTGAATTTTTCAATTGAAATGAATTATGACTATTTGTATATTATTGTTTTCAATTATGGAAATATGTTTGAATGGATACTTATTGCTTGAAAAGCATTGTAAATGGTTTGAAATTGTAGAAAAATTGATTTAGTGTGATTTGTGAAAATTTGAAGTTAATTATGAATTGTGTTGCCATTTTGTGAATGAAATTATGACTTTAGAAATTTATTGGATTCTCACGAATCATTTGAATAAAATGTTTGGAATTGATTTTGTGTTCACACTTAGCATTACAGTACCATATCATTCCTTCTCCATTTATGGGGTTGTGATCATTTATTTTCCTTCTCCATTTATGGAGTCGTGATTGTTTATTTTTCTCCCTCTCTAGTTTACCAGTTGAGGTGATCGGATGAGTACTCATTATATAGCTAGCTCCCTTCCTCATTGATTTCGATTAGTGGGGTTGTGATTGCTTTGTCGTGGTGTACAGGCATTGATCGAAAATTTTGTGTCATGGCTTAAGTTGTGAATGAATTCGCAACACTGTGTTCGTAAATTATTTGACTAAATTGTGTTATTATGAGCTTTGATAATTTGTGAAATGGAGTTTAAATTCTTATTGACATTCACTGTCTTTTGAATTTAACCATGTTTTGATTATTGAGATTTATTGTGATATTGTGAAATGGAGTTTAAATCCTTATTGACATTCACTGTCTTATGAATTTAACTATGTTTTGATTTCTGAGATTTAATGTGATATTGTGTTAAATTCTTTATGACATTCATTATCTTGAATTTAACTATGGTTTTACGTATCCATCATTTATATGATTTATGAATTGTGATTTAAAGTTGTATTTGGTTAATGTTGTGCACCACTGAGACATTGTCTCAGCAATAGCTTTTCATTGCTGTCGCAGGTAGACAGATTGATAGGGCAGCAGACTAGGCTGCTAGTACATTCAGCGAGACATCATCGGGTATATTGAGTATACCACATTTTGCATTTTGTACTGTAATGTATGTTCACTGTATGTATATATTGTTCTTAGTTTTGAGCAGTTGTAAATTAAAATTGTACATTGAAGTTGTAAAATAAATTATGAGTTATTTTGGCTTGTAAAAATTGTACTGTAGTTCTTTTATCTCAGTTTTTGAAAAACTATTGTGGATTTGAGTTGAGAAATATATTGTGTTGTTTAATTGTTGGAGTTGAGACTGAGAAAAATATTGAAGTGCTTTTTACAGGTTTTCTGAAGAACTATTTTATCTAAAATACAGATGGCACTCTACCAAAATTTTTACAGAAATTCCAAATAATTCAAATGTGTTATTTCTATCACTTCAGTTCAAAAAAAAAAGGTTTTTAACACCTGTAAATAGTGCTCACCACTGTAAAAGAAGTAAGAAAAGTTTTTAAAATCCCTTGTAGTGTATTTAATGGGTTATCAGTAGATGGAGTTGGTAATTCATTAGGTATACTACGGGATCATGTTATGCCTTATAGAGGGGTAGGGTGTGACATGAGGTCTCTCTACAATTCTGCAAATTGTATTTTTATTATGTTTCTATTGCTAATCTTTTTTTTTTCTCATTTCATTCAATACTTTCTAATGTTTTTAATTACTAATATTTTTAAATAATTTCAATAATTTACATTGCCCAGGTAACCTATGACAGGCTAACTAAACTGAATAACGGATCATTGGCACTGGCACCACGGTGCCTCGGGCTATCATACCCATAGTGTGACACTCCTTACCCGTCTACAGTATAGTCGAGCAAGATATGCCACAGTGTACCGGAACACCATAATTTATCTCATTGATATTTATCAGTTCTTAATTTTTTATTATAGTTATTAAGTGAAATTTATGAAATTGATCTCATTTAAATCATTTATTGAAATTATAAATTAATTTGCAGGTCCAAAAATTTTATAGAAAATCCGGCAGAATGCTGGCTAAAAATGGAGAAAACAGTTCTTCGGAACCTGTGAAAAACACTTCCAATAATTTCCAATCATTCTCAAACTCCATTTGTATCACATCAATTTACAACAATTTCTTAAAAATTCCTCTATTTGTGTGACACCCCTTACCCGACTACAGTGTAGCCGAGCAAGTTATGCCACTCAGTGTGCCGAGCACTCTATTTTATCTTAATTCATTTTTATTCTTCCTTTTGAATATAACTTGTGAAATATAATTTATTTAAGCCATTTATCGAAATTATAATTTATTTGAGGTTCCGAGAATTTTATAGAAAATCCGGCAGAGTACCGGCTAAAAATAGAGAAAACAGTTCTTCGGAACCTGTGAAAAACACTTCCTATGATCATATTCAATCATCTCATCACTCTCAAACTTCAATATCAAAATCTCAACATTTTTCACCATTCATTTCTCAATCATTTATCTCATGTGATAATCATGTACAAGTCACAGTTATGTATTCACTTTTCCTTTCACAAACACAATTTTCTTAACAATTCCTCTATTTGTCATTCATTCATTTCACATCATCATTAGACTCAAATCATAAATAAATTCTCACATGTGATTTATAATCACAATTTACAAGTACTTACATTAATACAAAATTATATTACATTTGTTTCAAATACACATGATAAAATAAGAGTTTAATTATAAAATTTACAAAAACCTCAAAATACAAAATGGGACCTAGTGTCCTACCAATGCACTGTGGATGGTGAGGTGACACGGACACTATGCAGAACTGTGAACTGCCTTACCGAATCTGTGGTCTACTGGGCCCTCTGTCCAAATCTTCAGTACCTACGCGTTGCAAAAGCGACGCGCTAAGCATAAAGCTTAGTGGTGCCAATAATACAAGAAAATATAATATGCAAATAAAAATAATAATTTCCTTGCTATTGTGTTCATAAGAAATGAATAATTACTAACTTATTGTTTAGTCGAGGGCTAATCATGTTTTATGATATTAACTTCTTCATGCATTTCGTTAATTATTTTCTTCATGATCTTGAGTTTCTTTGTATTTTTGTAATCATTTCTGATACTTAATTTTCGTATTTTCTTTAATAATCAGTTCAATCACAGTCATACTTTTCCATGCCCAAGTAACCTATACTGAACGACTGGACTGGATAACGGGTCGTTGGCACTGGACACCGCGATTGCCTCGCCGTCATACCATGGGACGGTAACGCCAACCACGTATGCAGTCAGTATGGCTAAAAAGCCATGATATCACATAATCGGCATAAAAGCCATGAATACGGGCATAAAAGCCATGAATACAGGCATAAAGCCTTTCGCAGTACTGCTAAAACAATACCCTATTGGCATGCCAAACTATCCAAACCAATCACATTAGGCCTACTAGGGCATTTTGCATTTTTAAGTTTCACATTTTTGAATTTCAAGTTTTCATGTCACTATTCACTTCATTAGTCAACTAAAATGTTGACTTTTGCATAGACAATAGGTGCATTGGTTTTAACACTCCCAATGTGCCACATTTTGCATTTAAAACTTGTTGGTTTTGGTCACTTTCTCAAAGCTTAGGTCATTTTGGCAAAATTGCCAATTTGCGGTTTTAGTGCTCCGAAGTTGCACTGTTCCATTGGTCGATTTACTGTTGGAATTTGACAAAACTTCCTTCATAGAAAATGTTCCTTATTGTCTTAAGTGTATTCTCATTTTTGGATCACCTCAATCGGAGTTTTGTAGCTCAAGTTATGGCCAAAATAAGTTTACTATTTACGTGCACTGTTCATGCTGAGATTTTGGGTCTGGTAGATTTTTGGTCCAACTTTGGTCAGTAATTTGATCAAGTTAAGTTCATAATTTGGTCTAACTTTCTTCATATGAAATGTTCTACCATACCTTAGGTTTCCATCGGTTCAAGAATCGCCTAAATCCGAGTTTTCTAGAGAGAGTTATAGCCATCCAAATATTACTGATCAAGTGAAAATCTGCAGAGTTGCAGGTTTGATAACTTAACTTTGCCCAATAATTTGAATGGGTTAATGGCATAATTTGGGGTAATGTTCTTCATGAAAGTTGTTTGTCTATATCATATCTTGTTGCTGTAAACATTTCAGGTCAATTTGACTATTCTACAGTGAGTTATGGCCAAATGAACAGTTACTGTTCATTTGGTCATTCTGCAGGGGCTGTTTGCAGGGTATCCGGATTGGGGCTAATTTTTGATCCTCTTGCTTTGGTCTTCTGGGCATGGTTTCTTCAGCAAAAATGTGCCATTATAAGCCTAGTTTCATGTCCAATTTGCCAAACACCAATTGGACCAACACAGCCCAAGTTATGGCAGTCCAAGTGGACTGAATTTTCAGTCCCTCTGCTGCTGTCCTAGGGCAGCCTACATCTTCACTTTGCAATCCTATTTTTCAGTCCAATTTGTGCTCAACTTACCTAAAATAGTCACTAATTGACCACTAAAATGTTCTCTAACAATTTCATAAGCCAAATCAATTTTCACTCCCCAAAACCCTAGCTTCACATTATGTTTTCTACAAATGCCTTAGTTAGCATACCAACTTATTATTCTTATGTTTATAAACTTCCAACATGATTCTAGTTCACTTCAAGCTCATAAAAAACACTCCCTCCTATTCCATAGCTAGGGCAGCCGAAATTCATGTACATATACACATGAGTTTTTGTCCATTTAGATTACAATTTCTTAGTAAGTCCAAGTCCCAAATCATGGAATTAAAGAGTTTTTTGGGATATAGATGCACTAACCTTGAATAGGGCAGAATTTTCCCAAGTTAATCTTCACTTTCTTTCCCTTTCTAGGCTGCCAAACACTTCCCAAGAGGTAGAGACAAGTTTTTAGTGAAGGGACTTAGGGTTTTATAGTGCAAATTCATGGGAAAATGGAAGTAATTAAAGAAAACTTCCATGGAGGGTTATGGAGGAGAGGATCACGTTTTGAAGAAGAAGATGGCTGCTTATTTTTGGTCTTCCTTGGTCTTTATTTATCTCTTTTATTAATTAGTCAAATGGTTACTTAATTGTGATTGGTTATGGCTTCTAAATGACATCATCAAGATGTCATAAATTGCTTTTTATTTCATTTTCCTTTTCTTTTATCCACTACTCATTTCCAATTTCATTTTTAGTAATGTTTATTCATATTTTATGTCATATTAATTATTTACTTAACTAGACAAGTCGGCCAAAAATCACCTCTGAAGGCGAAATGACCAAAATGCCCTCCGTTTGGCTTAACGGGTCAAAATTGTCTGTACCGATTGAAAATTTTTTCTAAATATTTTCTTGGCATTCTAATGCCATAGGAATCTCAATGACCCTTCTTTGGAGTCCCAAAAATTATTTTATGAATTTTTCCCCGAGTCTAGGGCTCCTCGTTGCGAGAACCGCAACTTACCTCTGGTTACCCATCGCTTGGGCACCGGCTCATTTGACTTAGTTGTATTTTATTTCTAAAATTTTTACTAAATTTTTCTTATTAATATTTGAGTTAATTATGGTTCCTGACTTTAGTTTAAATATTTTTCCGGACGTTCTAGCTGTCTGGACCGACACCGGTCACCGGAACAGTAGAATGTACGGAGTTGCTACCGGAAGGGTGTTACAACTTGTCATTCATTCATTTCACGTCATCATCAGGCTCAAATCATAAATAAATTCTCACATGTTATTTATAAACACAAAGTTACAAATACTTATATTAATATAAAATTATATTACATAGGTTTCAAATATACATGAAAAAATAAAAGTTTAATTACAAAAACTTACAAAAATCACAAAATACTTAATGAGACCTAGTGTCCTACCAATGCACTGTAGCTTGTGAGGTGACACGGACACTATGCAGAATTGTGAACGGCCTTACCCAATCTGTGGTCTACTGGGCCCTCTATCCAAATCTTCAGTACCTACGCGTTGCAAAAGTAACACGCTAAGCATAAAGCTTAGTGGTGCCAATAATACAAGAAAATATAATATGCAAATAAAAGTAATAATTTCCTAGTTATTGTGTTCATAAGAAATGAATAATTACTAACTTATTATTTAGTCGAGTGCTAATTACATTTTATGATATTAACTTTGTCACACCCTACTCCCATGTAAGATGTAACATGATCCCGTAGTACACCTAATGAATTACCGTACTTTGCCTACCGATAATCCATTAAATATACTACAAGGGATTTTAAAACAATTTTCATGAAATTTAAATCATCGATTAAAATCTGGTGTTATAAAATTTTTTTCAAAATTTCGGCAAAGTGCCGGTTGTATTTTGAGAAAACAGTTCTTCAAAACCTGCAAAGAACACACTCCCAACATGTTTTCTCAAATACAACTTCAATAACTTCATTTGAACCCATAATTCAAATCTCAATAATCAAATCAATCTTCTCATAAAAGAAACATTTCATTGATTACAAGACTCAAAATTAATATTACAAAACTATTCAGATAAATGAAATCCCAAATTTACATTTACAATAATTTACATTTAATTACATATGAAAATATTTTACAAGAGTTTTTATACAACTGCTCAAATAATTTACATACATATTATTACATGCATACATCAAAACCTATGTACATGGGTATACCTATGATATACCTAGAGCTGATTGAATGTGTCTTCAAAGAAACTTACTCACTGCTCTATGCTCTTTTTACCTGCGACAGCATACAAAGCTATCGCTGAGTGGTGAACTCAGTAGTGCACAACTATAATTTAAAATATAGTACAATATACATCGACAAAATTTACAGCCAAATAATTTGAAAATCTGAATACTCATCAAATTCCAAAACTCAAAATATTCATTGCCAATAGTGTAAATCATTTGTATGAAATGACTTTGATCACGAAATTCAATTTATGAAATCATGACTAACCATTTAAGGTAGTTCCAATAAAATCAATTATACATAAATCATAATTGAAATCACAATTCTTTACTATTCAAAAACATTTTGTGTCTCAAAAACCATGTTGTATCTCAAAAACCACGCTGTATCTCAAAAATCATTCTTTATCTCAAAAATCATTCTTTATCTCACTAACTATGCAAGACTAATCCGAAAGGGCCATATTCAAAGTGATTCTAAATCCCTATGGTCGGGGAGGTCGAATCAGATTCTAACTCCCTATGATCGGGGAGGTTGAATCATCGTGCACAGTACACATCACAATAATGAATCTTTCGCAAGGGCCATAACGATAAAAAAACTTAGATCTAACCTCAAATTAGAGGAAAATCTAAGCCTGTGCACGTACCATGGTAATCAAAACACAACTAACTCCATTGTCTTCTCAACAAATGAGAGAGACGGGTAATAACCTAGTCAAGCATCTATAGTGAGATATAAAACAATATCACAATCCTTTAGTGAGCATAAATCACAATATAATTTGATTCAAATTCAATTCCAATATCCAATAATTTTTTATGCTCATCACAATTCAAATCATAAATTTGCATTTTTCCATGAAAATTACCATCACAATTCAAAACATGTTCTATCACAATTTTTCAAAACATAATTTATTCAATCCATAACAACGTTTAATACTTGTGGAAATACCATTTCACAAAGCTAAATTCATACATACTATAACAATTTCAATAATCATTGAATTAAATCCAATGCTTGTTAAGCATAATACATAAGAAAAATATGTCATTTAATCATATGAAATATTCAAAACAAAATCAGTTAAAAACTAGTTGTGCACAAACCTCTGATAACTGTCTCTTGGCTCTGATTCAGTGTTTCCTTCCCCTTCCCTGAGTCTTTGCTAACTGAGAAACACAATTTAAAGTGTTTCAGTACTCATTTAAACGGTCTTTAACGATAATGCTTAATAATTAATTCATTTAATTCTATTATTTCCTTAGTCAACCTAAAATGTTGACCCTTGATGCATTCTAGGTGATTTAGGTTTTAATGTTACCAATATATCATATTTGTAGCCTTTTAGTATTGGTACATATTACCAAATTCATTTCCATGTATATTGCATTTTATTGCAATTTGTCGGATTTCGGTATACTAATTTGACCTAGCCGGATGACCTAGTTCCCTCGGCTTTCGGGTTTCAGTCAAAACTACAAACTTGTAGATCTATGTCTTATTGCACGCGGGGAAAAATTTCAAGTCATTCTGAGTTTACTAGACCAAGTTATGGTCATTTTACTATCACTGGTCAGAATGTTGGTCACTTTAGGTCATTTTAGGTTCGGCCAGTGTTTGGACTCGAATTTGTGCAAGCTGTTTGACTTGCTTATGATCATTTCTGGGCTTTTGTATCTTCATAAGACTTGTAGATATATGTCTTAACTATTCATGGTCAAAATTTCAGGTCAATTGGACCTGTTTTGAGTGAGTTATGGCCAAAATACTAACTGCTGCCCAAATGGTCAATTTTCCGGCCTTAAATGCACTAATCCAGATTTGGTCACTTTTCAAGTTACCTTACAAGCAGAATTTTGATAAGCTTCCTTCATGAAAGTTGGCACATTTTGTGCCTAGTTTCACCTCCGATTGGTCTCATACCAATTGGAGACACACACTTAAAGTTCTAGGCCCATAATATAAACTGTCCTATTGCATTTGTTCATTACTCATCAAAGGATACTTTCAACACTTACCAAACTATATATTCATGCCAATTCTGGTTTGTACCCTAACCTAAATACATTTCACAACATATTTTTGGTCATTTTGGAAGCTTATAATCACACTCAACATGCACCATTTAGTACAGAATTTTTCAAGCTCAAATTACAACAATTCAATCACCTAACCTAGCTCATTTACATGCCTAACCTCACAACATCATACATACACCCAAGCTGCCATAACAACTATCACAATTCAACATTAATATTCCATAAACCAAACATGAAATAACATCTTTATGGTTCACCAAACCAAGCTGCCGATTCATACATTACAGTCCATTAATTTCGAAGCTTCCAAATTCAAGTACACATTCACATATACTAAGTATACATCACCCAACTTAATTCCTACACACATAAACACTTAATCAACCCTTTAATCTACCATTTACAAGCAAGAATAAACTGTCCTCAAGGAGTTTCCATGGCTGCCAAAAATAAACATCTCCCTTAGAACATCAAACTCCAAAATTCTTTTCACAATTCAAGTACCCATAACATTCTTACTAACTTTAATGAAGCACTAACCAAAAACACAAACTTACCACTTTGGAAACTCTTCAAAATCTCTCCAAAACTTGGTCTTCTTGCTTCCTATCTACTGCCCAAGTGGTGTAGAACAGTTTTTGTGAAGGAAGCTAGTGAAAAATATGGCTAAATCATGGTTGTATGGTGGTTGAAGTGAGGTTGGCCATGGTGTTTCCATGGGAGTTTTGGGAGAAAGTTCAATTCGGTTTGGAAGAAGAATGAAGAAGATGAAGCTTACTTAGTGGAGAAATCTGTCCACTAATGTTATATTTTAATGTCCATTTAGCTCACTTAGTGGACCACTAAGTTTAGTTAATGAATAATTAATCCAAAGTTTCCAAATTTGCAATTTTGTCACCACTTCTTTCACTATTGATATAATGTACCACAATTTAATTTTTATGACATTTTTAAAGTTTAACATCATTTATTTTTAATGGACATTGAGGTCAAAAGGCAACTCGGGGTGTTAAATGACCACAATGCCCCTGTTCGGGTTGCACTCCCGATTTTTCGGTAACACCGAGTTTTGTCCGTTTTTCGATTTCTCACTTTTCTTTGTACTAATTAATTAATTTTTCTTTGATATTTCTAATGGTATTTATGCTTCAATAGATGTCTATTTGAACCTTAAAAATATTTTCTAGGGTTCTCCGTGGTCTAGGGCTAGTCAACGGTCCACGCCGCAACTTCTCGGTGTGGTCACCCATCGCTAGGGCTCTCGGCTCGTTTAACTTGGTTACATTTCATTGCTATGATTTTTCCTTTGTTTTTCTTATATTTTCTTTTCTTGTATTTCATTATTTTATGTCTCCTCACTCATATTGAAGTGTAGTTCTAGGCATCCTAGCTGTCCGGACAACACTGGTCACTGGAACAGTAAAACCTACTACCGAACTTAGGGGTGTTACAAACTTCTTCATGCATTTTGTTAATTATTTTCTTGATGATTTTGAGCTTCTTTGTATTTTATTGTAATCATTCTTGATATTTAATTTCTGTATTTTCTTTAATAATCAGTTTAATTACAATTATAATTTTCCATGTCCAAGTAACCTATACAAGTTGACCGGACTAGATAAATGGGTAAACTAGCACTGGGTACCAGGTACCTCGGGCCGTTACACCATCGGTCACAATGTGTCTCCCGATGTGCAAACAGAATGGCTAATAAGCCATAAAAGCAATAAGGCATAAAGCCAAGTAAAATATCATAATCAGTATAGCCATAGGCTATCACATCACAGAATGGCAATGAAGCCATACATCATTCGCAGTACTGCTATAGAACCCTATTGGCATGCCAACCTATCCAAACTAATCACATTAGTCCTACTAGGGCATATTACAAAGTCATTTCTTGAATATTTGTACTTTATGTTAAGGTTACTATTCATTTCATTAGTCAACTTAAATGTTGACTTTTTCATAGATAATAGGTATATTGGTTCAAATATCATCAACATACTACATTTTGCATTCTAAAGTTGTTGGCATTAGTTGCCAATTCCATTTCAAAGCTTAGTGTTAGTTATTCACAATTTTCAGATTTCAAGCCTCATGTTTACTGTTCCATTGGTCATTTGTACAGTAGGAATTTTGAAAAATTGTCTTCATGAAAGTTGTTCCTTATTGTGTCTAGTTACATTTCTTTTTTGAATCACTCCATTTGGAGTTTTGTAACTCAAGTTATGGCCTAAACACCATAACTGGCCGGATCGATGTAATCCAAAATTACAGGCAAAGCGGTTCGCCAAATTTGGTAACCTAAGTTTGGTTGGTAATTTGACTAGGTTATGGTCAGAATTTGGATTTGTGTTCCTCATAAAAGTTGCAGATCCATGTCTCAGCTTTCTTCTGGTAAAATTTCAGGCCAACCTTTCTACACTGAGTTATGACCAAATGAATAAATACTGTTAATTTGATCATTTTGCCCAGGCAGAATGCAAGTCACCCGGATTAGGGCAATTTTTAGGTCAACTTGGTTTGGTTTTTAAGGCAGGGTTTCTTCACCAAAGTTGTGCCATTATGTGTCTAGTTTCATGTCCAATTGGCCTTGCACCAATTGAACCTCTACAACTCCATTTATAGCTACCCAAACATATTGGACTCACATCCAGACCTGCAGGGCACTCAAGGGCAGCATACCTAACTTCAATTCCCATGGCACAAATCACTTCATTTCCTAATCAAACATAGCCAAATGGTCACTAATTGACCATTACAAATTTAGTTGATGTCCTTTTTCATCCACCACTAAAATTAAATTTCAAAACCCTAACCCTAATTGACTAAGCCTCCAATTCATGCATCTTACCCCTAATTTGCTATATTAATCATATAATTTATACTAGGGGCAGCTAATATGTCACTTTAAATCAAAGAATTATCCTAACCCTAACTCATGTCAAGGCTGCCAAAATTTCATGGAACATAATCATGCCTCATTAATTCAATTTTTATCAAATTCTCAACTTAGCTTAAATTCGTGTTTAGAAAGATGTAAAAGCAAAGAATATGGCACTAACCTCTTTGGTGATTTTCTAAGATTATTCACACCTCACTTTCTTCCACTTTCTCCTCTTCTAATGGCTGCCCAAGTCTAGCTCTAGTGGTAGAGACAAATTTTTATGAAGGGAAGATGAGGTTTTGAGGTGGTTTTGGTAGAGGTTTGGAAGCTTGGGTGAAGCTTCAATGGTAGAAGAGAGGGAGCTGGTTCGTTTGTGGAGAAGAAGCAGATTGTTTCTTCAATTTTCTGCCCATTTGCTCATTTTAAGTGGTTTAAAGACATGTATCACAATGTGATTGGGTGAGAGTGCTTAGTGACATAAGCATGAGGTCAAAATTATAATTTTAATTCATTTTCTTTTCTTTTCTTTTCTTTGCTACTTATTTTCAATTCAATTTTTAACAATATTTATTCATATTTTAGATCATAACAATTATTTACTTAACTGGACAAGTTGGTCAAAAATCACCTCTGAAGGTAAAATGATCAAAATGCCCTCCGTTTGGCTTAACAGACCAAAATTGTCTGTATCAATTGAAAAATTTTTCTAAGCATTTTCTTGGTATTCTAATGCCATAAAAATCTCAACGACTCTTCTTTAGAGTCTCAAAAATTATTTTATGAATTTTCTCTCGGGTTTAGGGCTTCTAGCTGCGAAGACCGCAACTTCCCACGGGGTTACCCATCGCTAGGGCACCAGCTCATTTAACTTGGTTGTATTTTATTTCTAAAATTTTTCCTATATTTTTCTTATTAATATTTGAGTTAATTATGATTCCTCACTTTAGTTTAGATATTTTTTTCCAGATGTTTTAGCTGTCCAGACAGACACCGATCACCAGAATAGTAGAATGTACAGAATGGTTACAGTGAGGGTGTTACACATGGAACGTTAATCACGTATGCAGTCAGTATGGCTAAAAAGCCATGATAACATATCAATATGGCTAAAAGTCATGATAATATATAATCGGGCATAAAAGCCATGAATGCCGATATAAAGCCATGAATATAGGCATAAAGCCTTATGCAGTACTGCTAAAATAATACCCTATTGGAATGACAATCTATCCAATCTGATACACGTGTCTAGGCAATACATGGGCACATAAATACCATTAAGGGTTCATAAGTATCATTTTGTCATTATATATTCTAATTATAATTTATAATGTTTTAATTTTTATTACTAGTAGAAGCATAAATTTCTAAAATACCATTCTACATAAATTATGCATTCACTATAATTTATATATTCATTTGATCATTTATATGATCGCAATTCACATCAATTATCCTTCTATACCATTGTACTCAAAGTACTTTTCCTTTCTACAATAATGAGAACTAATGTATCATTCATACATTAACATGATTCATTTATTCATTCATTATGTCATTCATATTGATCACAATTTATAACAATTATTTCATTAATCACATTATCTATATTAACCATCCTAATAGTTTTTCTAATTTATTATGTCATTTCCTATATCATCGGGGTTACCATTCACATTACTATTTATTCAAAATGTTGACTTTTTCATATATAATAGGTATATTAATTCTAATTGCACTAAGATCCCACACTTTGGGTCCTAAATTTGTTGGCATTGATTGCCAATTGCAATTCAAAGCCTCCTAAAAGTATTTTCAAATTTTCAGTTTTTGTGTCCTATGTTTACTGTTCTATTGGTATAAGCTACAATGAAAATTTAGCTAACTTGTCTTCATCAAAGTTGTTCTTTAATGTGTTTTCTTTAATTTTCTTTTTGAATCACTCAATTTTGAGTTTTGTAGCTCAAGTTATGGTCAATTTACCATAACTAGCCGGATTGGACCTTACCCAGATTTTTTGGGCAAATTTGGTTCTGCCAGATTAGGTGTCCTAACTTGGACTAGTAATTTGAATTGGTTAGGTCTAGAATTTGAGTTTTTGTTCTTCATAAAAGTTGTTCTAAATTGTCTAAGATTTCTATTGATATAAAATTTAGGTCATTTGGACATTTCTACACTGAGTTATGGCCAAATGAACAGATGAACAGATACTGTTTATTTGGTCAATTTTCCAAGGCAGTATGTGTGTTACCAGGATTAGGTCAATTTTTAGGGCAACTTAGGTTGGTTTTCTGGGCATAGTTTCTTTACCAAAAATGTGGCTTAAGGTCTTAAATTTCATCTCCAATTGGCCTCAGACCAATTAAAGCTGTCTAGCTCTACTTATGTTCATTTAAACACACTGGACTCATACCAAGAATTCACTGCACAAGAACAACACTTCCAATACCACCTTCCCATACTACTACCATCCACAAATACATTCCATACACTTCAATTAGTCCATAATTGGTCTCAACATCAACAATTGATCAACATATCATTAAATTCCTAATTTTTTATATCAAACCCTAGCTCCAATTCAAGATTTACAGAACACATGTCACATTAAGCATACTAATCAATTTCTAATTGATTTCTACACATCCAACACCACTTCTAAACCATTCAAATCTATCAAAACAATCAAAACTACTTCCCCCATAAGGCTGCTAAAATTCATGGTATCCATACACATGGATTTTATTTCAATTCTTTGCAATTCCTAACTCAATTTATGCTCTTAATAATGAATCAAAATAGAGAAAAGGGATAACTAGCACTAACCTCACTTGTGTCCAACTTGCCCTTGCCTAAACTTCAATTTCCTTTTACTTCTTAGCTGCCACTATCTTCTTCAAGGTGTGGGATCAATTTTTATTGAAGTAATCTAGGGTTTTTATGGTGAGAAAAGGTGGGAATTCAAGCTTGGAAGCTTAAAAAATGGAAGAAGAACCCTTCCATGGTGGTTTGGCTGGTTGAGGAAGACAATGATCAGAATTGGTTTTCTTATTTTACTCATTTCTATCTCTTTTAATAGGGTTTTTAAGTATGTGTCACAATGTGATTGGGTGGAGAGTTTTTAATGACATCATAGTGATGTCATAAGTCTATTTTAATTCATTTTCTTTTCTTTTCTTTTCTACTTATTTTTAATTTAATTTTTAGCAATATTTATTTATATTTTATATCATATAAATTATTTACTTAATTGGATAAGTTGGCTAAAAATCACATCTGAAGACGAAATAATCAAAATGCCCTCCGTTTGGCTTAAGGAGCCAAAACTGTCTATACCGATCTTAAAAATTCTCCTAACCTTTTCTTGATATTGTAATGCTACCTAGGGCGCCTTAACTCTTCTCTAGCATCCCATAAATTATTTCTTAGGATTCCCCTCTGGTTTAGGGTTACTAGTTGTGAAGACAGCAACTTCCCGTTAAGGTTACCCATCGCCGAAGCATCGGCTCACCTAACTTCATTGTATTTTATTTCTAAAATTTTTCCTTAATTTTTCTTGCACTTATTTGAATTATTTACGACTCCTCACTCTAGTCTAATTATAGTTCTAGACATTCTGGCTCTCCAGACAGCTATTGGTTACCAAAACAGTCAAATGCATGGACTAGCTAAAGTGAGGGTGTTACAGCTTAAGCGAGCATAAAGATTAAGTTTAACATGCTTGAACAAGCATGCTGATTAGGAGCAACATGTTTGAACAAACATGGAGATTAGGATTAAGTTAAGGACAAGAAGAAGACAAAAATAGAAGAAGCTGGAAAGGGAGAGGACTCTTAAAGGTGGCATAAAAGAGAAAGAAAATGCTAGGATTTGCATTGCATGCATTTTTGCATATTAGCCATTAAAAATGCACTTCATTATCAAAGACATGTAAAACTACATTTTCATCCCTAAGGGAGAAGCAAATTATGAAATGATCCTTAGACAAATTGAAAATTAAAAAGAGGTCTAAATTTTGAGTTCAAATTTTACATCTATGGTTTCCAAAATGTTTTTAAAAGATAGAAAATTACATTTTAGTCCTTAGTAAGGTCACAAAATTATAACATGGTCCCTAAGTAGAGCAAATTTTTTTAGAAAAAGTCCAAAATCCCTAATAAAATTTCAAAAGTATTAGCATCACCTCTCTAGTGGAAACTTTTCTAATAACATGAGTACAATGAAATTGTTGCCCTTTGATCTAATGAAAACACAATCTTCTGCACACACAGTAGGTCTTGCATATCACAGAAGTCTTTAGGATGCAAAGTATGTCATGCACATCACACAATATTTAGGACATAAAGTATGTCCTAAACATCAATTTTAAAGCACATAGTACATCTTAGCAAAATATGTTCTACATCTCGCAAATAATTTATAAGATATAGAGTATATCTTATAAATCATGATGGTCTATGGCATATAAAATATGTCCTATAGAATTGATCTTATAGAATACAAAGTAAATTCTTCAAGGCTGCCTTATGGCTTGTTAGAGATAAAGTACCTCTTGCAAAGTTACATTTGTCGAACTACATCGAGTCTGATTCTCCTTTAAAAGGTGATACATAGGCAATCTAAGTGTTCACTTAGATGCAAATCCCAAAATCTCAAATCAAGTTGTATTTTTTCTGAACTACGAGAGGATTTGATTCACCCTCAAAAGGAGATATGTAAGAAGCTTGGAGGTTCTAGGTTCAAAGCCTCAAAATCTTTCAAAATTACTCAATTTTGCTACAGCCTATGTAACCATCAGTATCAAAAGGAGTAGGAAGTATAGTTAAAGTCCTGACTTAACTCAAGTAGCGAGCATATCGCAGAATGTGATATACTCAAACCTTACTTCTTTACATCATATAAGTCAATATACTTTAACGAATTTTGGAAGTACATTTCGCACTGTTCTCAAACTCTGCCAAATTGAGGGGTAAATTATGTTAATAGTATGCCCTAGAGCATAACATTTTGTATGTATCTTGTACTTATTTTATTAATAAAAGGTAATTTTACTTTTCTGTTTACATAATATATTTATGTGTAATAAAAAAGGTCCATTGATATTTTATTAGAAATTCTATTCTTAAGTTGTTAAGAATATGAGTAACAGTATTTCTAGCATAAAATATCATAAATTGGTTCACAATCGAGGATACTTCACAAAGGACATGACTTATCCAGAAAGATTGTAATCATGTTTGTTCCCAAGGTATTTATATGAGATATAAATAAGATGGAGTGGTGATTCTCATGCCACATAACAAATATGATAAGCACTTATACATGATAAGTAGGCCGAACCAGTGACGCTCATGACAAGCACATGGAGTTTACTCTTGTCAATGCATTGTCATATATCATATCAGTGCATATAATCTTTAAAACTGAGATAACAAAGTTATCTTGTATATAGATGGTTTGAGTTTGATCCTGCTTTCATACTTGTACTGTGTATGGGTATTAGGACATGTGTTGGCTCCTACTAGTTATATATGGAGATAGGTATTGATCAAGATGGAATCCGTTACCCTAAGTAAATAGGGATAAAATCCTATGTTCATTTAATTGTTCTTGATGTTTTAAGTTCCTGGCCAGGACAGACAGAATTAGTCAGAAAAGAGTTTCTGATAAGAAAATTTAATTAATCAAGAACTAAAATTAAAAGAGAGCATAATGTTCATAGAAAATGAGGTTTGACATTAACCATGACTCTGGCTCGAATTGGGATTTTGTAACGGAGAGATTCTAGTGCATGGTAACATATGATTAAAGGTTCATTTAAGGTATTCCTTATTACTGATTGGGTGGCCATGGCATACTATGCTAGGTGTCAACCATGGTCTATGAGATGCCTGAAATGATTTAGAGAAATCATTTATGGTAAGAAAGAGTTCTAATGATATTAAAAGTTAACATCATTTCTCATTGCCAATAAGTAATGAGCCTAGTAAGTCACACATCTAAACAAGCTAATCACCATTTAAAATGTGATTTAATTGATTAATTAAAGATTTTAATTAATTAATTAAAGAGGTTTAGTTTGTAATAAGATTGCAAAGTCCCTAGCATGACTTGAAACCAAATCTAAGTTATTGGATGTATAGTATAAATTAAATTTATATTTAATTTGATTAAATATGAATTTAATTATGAGAAATTAATTAATGGAGATTATGTAACATCCCTATTGCACGTGTTCTGTACATTCAATTGCTCCAGTAGTTAAATAACAGTCCAGGCAAGTCAGTATGTCTGGAACTACACTTCAGTGATAGTGAACAGACATATAATGATGAAATAAATAAAAAGAAAATACAAGAAAAATCAAACAAAAATGAAAGAGAGAAAATGATGCTAAGTTAAACGAGCCGGCACCACAGCGATGGGTGACCGCACCGGGAAGGCCATTGCCGACCCCAGGACCGCGGGGAACCCTCTGAATATAATTTTGAGACATAAATAAAGATTTATTGAAATGTAATTGACACTAGAAATATCAAAGAAAAATTAATAAATTAGTACAAAGAAAAATGAAAAATCGAGAAACAGACAAAAATCGGTGTTACCGAAAAATCAGGAATATAAACCGAAGTGGGGTATTTTGGTCATTTGACACATAGTGTTGCCTTTTGACCTCAATCTCCATTAAAAATAAATGATATTACACTTAGAAAATGTCATGAAAAAAATTAAATTGTGATACATTATAAGAATAGTGAAAGAAATGGGGGATAAAATCCAATTTATGAAACTTTGAATAATTAACATTAAAATCCAAGTTAGTGCTCCACTAACTTGGATATTGGGACCCTTATCACAGCCTTGGGATAGCAGATAGCACTCACCATCATCTTCTTCATCAGCCCATTTTACTTTGCCGTAATGAATTCCACCATGGAAATCACCATGGCCACCCCACATGCAATCTCCATGGGTGCATGATCAAGCCATCCTTTCCACTTCTTTCCTTCATTAAAGCTTGCCTATTCACCTTGGGGAAGATATTGGCAACAAGAAAAACCAGATTTGATGAAGTTTTGATAAGCATCAAAAGTTGCAAGTGTCCAAAATCCCTCCCTTGCTTTGGTAAAGCTTGTGTTTAGGTTGAGGTGAGTGTTTTGGTGAAGAGAAATAAAAGAAATAGTGAGAAATGAATCTGTCCATTTTTGACAGCCATGAACCCTTGTTGAGCTTGAGTTATTTTTACTTCTAATGAATGAAAATGAAGGTTGATTGATTCAAATGAAAGTTAGAGTAAGTTTGTGCATAAGTATGTACATGTAGTGTTTAGATTTAAGGTGTGAAATGGAACCTTGAAGCCTTGAGCAAACTGCCATGTTTGGCAGCCCCTAATAGCATGAATTTGTGTGTGAATATATGGTTATTAATGATATATGTTAATGTCAATTTTTGGGCAGCAAGTGTAAATGATATTGAAGTATGAATATGTTGAAGTATATGTGTAATATTAACATTGAAGTATGTTGAATTTGGGTGGATGTAAATATTGAAGTTTAATGGTGTATTGTGTGCCTTGTGGACTTGAGTATTCTACCCAGAATTTTTGCTGGAATTGTGTACAATATATGTATAGAAGTGTTGTTGATTGAATATTGTAGTAATGAGGAGGAGGAGGAACATTAAATTGGAAGTGTATGAGCTTTGTGCAGGTTGTGTATTGAAGGCAGCACCTAAATGAGGCCATAAGTGCCAAACTATGAACCCAATTGGTATGAGGCCAATATGGGGTGAAACTAGACACCAAATAGGCCAACTTTCATGTAGAAAGGTTGCCAAAATTCTGCCTAGAAACTGACCTTAAAAAGTGACCAAATCCGGATTAGTGCATTTGAGGCTTGAAAACTGACCATTTGGGCAGCAGTTAGTGTTTAGGCCATAACTCACTCAAAATAGGTCCAATTGACCTAAAATTTTGACCATGAATATTTAAGACCTATATCTACAAGTCTTATGAAGACACCAAATCCCAGAAATGACCAGAACCAAGTCAAATGGTTTGCACAAGTTCGGGCACAAAAACTGCCGAACCAAAAGTGACCTAAAAATTGACCAAATTGTGCACCAAAAGTGCAATCTGTCCAGCTTTAGCAAATTGACCATATCTTAGTCTACACAACTCGGAATGACCTGAAATTTTGCCCCGCGTGCAATAAGACATAGAGCTACAATTTTGCTTCTTTGACCCAAAGCTAAAAACCAAGGTAAATAGGACTTTAACCTAGACCAATCTAGCACACAAAAATAGAGAATGAGACATTTTGCATACAATGATGCTTGAAGCATTTTGGCAATGAATGCCAACTTGTAAAAATGGAAAATTGCACTATATTGGCAGCATATTGAGATTTAAATTGTGACATATTGATGCTAGAAACAACTTATCCATATTACCTAAAAAGGTCAACACATGCATTGACTTGTGAATTATATAATAGTTAGTAAACTCTAAAGATTGAAGAAGTAAACAATTAATTTATAATGTACCCTAGTTTGCCTAGTTGACTAGTATGGATAGGTTGGCATGCCAATAGGATTCTGACAGCTGTTCTATAAATGGCTTTATGCCATACTGTGTTTTTACGGCCTATTATACTGCACTGTGACTTTAATAGCCTACGGCTATACATATTGTGTATTTATTTTTGGCTTATCGCCAGATTGACTATATGGCTTTTTAGCCACGCTATTTGCACACCGGGAGACACTTTGTGACCGATGGTGTGACGGCCCGAGGTACTAGTTACCCAGTGCCAGTATATCCGTTTATCCAGTCTGGTCAGTATATAGGCTACACGGGCAGTAATTCAAGTACTATTAAATTCAAATACCTAAATCCAATCTACTGACATACAGCACCACCAAAAATTTGTAAACACTTTATTTACCTTATTTTAGTGTATATTTCTTTACATTTGGCACCACTAAGCAAAATTGCTTAGCGCGTTGCTTTTGTAACGCGTAGGTATTGGAGACACAGCTGGGGAGCCCAGCAGACCTACTACCGGGTGAGACATCAGATCTGCACAGGAGTTCAGAGTCATCTACACTGCATTGCATACATGGTAGGACTTAGGATATCTTGTATTTTGTACTTTTGTTGTATATTTGAAATTTGGCCTTGTATTTTGTAATATTATAAAAGCTTTAAAGTTTGTAATATTTTGTACATATTAAATAATATGGAGATTTTCTATATATATTTAAATTATTATGGACTGTATTATGGAACTGTTTAATGACTGTAAAAGTCTATTGACTTTACTGAGAAATAGGGACTGTGAAATATTTGAGATTTTGATATCATAATATTAAACTGTTTTCAACAGGTTTGGAATGACAGTTAGTCCTAAATATAAACGGCACCTTGCCAAATTTTTATTACCAGTCTTGAAACACTGATTTTAACAAAGTATGACAATAGTATCAACATGATATAAATATTTCATAAATGACTTCTTAAAATCAAATTGAGTTCAAGAAATGACATAATCACAGGCTAGGTGTTCCGGCACGCCGTGTAGCATGCCTCGCTCGGCTATACTGTAGACGGGTGAGGGGTGTTACAGATTAATTAATTAATTAATTTATATTTGATATAAATTGATTTAAAAAGGAGAAATTATAATTTTGGGTTGAGAACTCAAATTAAAGAGTAAGGGCAAATTGGTTTTTTCACATGGTGACATGTGGCACCATGAGATGGTGACACATGGCACCATATGATCTTGCCACTTGTCTTCCTATGATGGAAGACCACATGTTATGATTTAAATGGAGCTTGACACATGGCTTCATAGGATTAAATCAAACAATAAAAAGATGGGATCTTGTGGTGATATGTGGTAAGGAAGTTAGAGTTTGATCCAAATATATAAAGAAAGCTTATAAAGAAAAATCAGCCCACCTCTCTTTTCTCTCTTATGTTGACAGCAACATGCTATTCTCTTCTCCTCTTCAATTTCTCAATTGATTTAAAGGAAAAAACTTAGATTTTCTCTTGAATTAAATTATTAGAAAGTGTTTCTAACACCCAATACATTCACACAACCTTCACAAAGCATAAACCCCATCTCATAATTGGTTGACAAGGCTTGAGAGGCCAATCTAGGGGCTGCCATTGCTATCTTGGTGTGTGCTTGTAGTGGACAAACTAGAGGGACAACATTTGGGATTCTAAGAATATCCTAAGATTGCATCAATTGTGCATCAAGAGGTTAGTACCTAAAAATCTCTCTTTTAGTTAGGGTTTAATTGAATTAAATATTAATTCATAATCTTTAATGACAAATGAAATTTTAATGCATGCTAAAATATGTTTTGGTATGCAATTAGGCTTTGGAAATTGATTAGGTTCATAAGACACTTGGTATGGTGCATGTAACCTTAGAAATAATTTTGAAATTCAAGGTTCTAATGTCCAATAATCACACTTCCACTCCTTCCATTGGCATCAGAGCTACTATATTTGCCATTAAGATTGTTTATGAGGTTTAATTGTATGATTGGATCAAATTTGGATTGATCTAAAGCTGTTTGGATCTCACCATGGTGGCGGCATAAATGTGAAGAGCACCCCTAGGGAGTGTTTGTGTTATGCGCTTGGTTTATGGGCCAATCATGCAATTGTTGTATATCTTAAGGCCCATAATTAGGCTCATACCTAATTAAATTGTTTAATTAGGAATTTTAATCACACATTTAATTTTTGAAAAATGTTTTCAAGGTATTAAATTTGGAAAGGGTTTCTAAATTTAAATTTATTTGAATGGTATTCAAATCTAAATTTTGGTTGAATATGTGATATTCAATTTAATTTTATAGTATGTATATTTTATTTAATTGTTAAATTTTAATATGCATGATGGATGATCATGGATAATAAAAGACCAATGTAAGTTTATATTCTTGTAAATTTGCCTTGGTATGCCAAGGATTACAATGTAATTGGATTGTAAGAAGATCAAGGAGGTCAAGAGCACTGGTGGGACCAGTGGAAGTAAATCAAGATTAAGTATTGATTATGTACTTCTTCTGTAACACCCTCACCGTCGATAGTCCATACGTTCTACTGTTCTGATGACTAATGTTTATCTGGATAGTTAGGATGTCTAGAACTACACTTAAAGGATAGTGAGGAGACATAAAATAATGGAATACATGATAAGAAAATACAAGAAAAATTAAGAGAAAATAAAAGAGATGAAATGCAATTAGGTTAAATGAGCCAGAAATAGTAGCGATGGGTGACCGCATCGGAAAGTTACGGCGAGAACCGTTGACTAGCCCTGGACCACGGGGAACCCTAGGAATGTGACACCCCTTACCCGTGTACAGTATACCCGAGTAAGTAATGCCACACGGTGTACCGGTACACTCTGATATACCTTAATTAATTTATATCATGCTTTTGCATATAATTTATGAAATATACTTTATTTAAGCCATTTAGCAAAATTTTTATTTATTTGAGGTTCCGAAAATTTTATAGAAAATCCGGCGGAGTACCGGCTAAAAATGGAGAAAACAGTTCTTCGGAACCTGTTAAAAACACTTCCAATAAATAAATTCATTCATTCCCAACTCCAATATCATCACAAAACTCAATATCAAGATCTCAACAATTTTTCAATTTCAGGTCTCAACAACCTTTTCATTTCTCAAACATCCCTTTCTCAGGGTTCTCATATATATACAACAATTAAATACTCAAATTACTTCCATACATAACCATAAATCTTTATTATTTACATGAACCTCAAAATACATTACATAAATCCCAAATACATATGAGAAAATAAAAATTTAATTACAAAATGACAAAATAATATCTAGTGTCCTACCAATGCACTGCAGGTGACGAGGTGACACGGACACTGTGCAGAACTGCAGGATGGACTCACCCAGTCTGTGGTCTACTGGGCTCACGATCGGGATCTCCAGTACCTACGCGTGGCAAAAGCAACGCGCTAAGCAATAATGCTTAGTGGTGCAATAATATAATAACAAGAAATAACAGATATAAATATGTATTGCATATACATGTTTTGTTTGTCATGTATTTGTATATCCATTCATTTATTTCTTCTACAATGCTCATTTTCATTCATTTGGTTGCCCAAGTAACCTACACTAGACGACTGGACTGGATAACGGGTAAACTAGCACTGGGTGTCTAGTACCTCGGGCCGTCACACCATCGGTCGCATATGCATCACCCGGTGTGCAACAGAACACCTACCAAGCTGTAAATAATCTCAGGCACAAGGCCAAGTCTCAATGCAAAGTCAGAATGGCTAAAAGCCATGAAATCACAGAATGGCATTTTTGCCATGTGCAGTACTGCTAACTGAACCCTATTGGCATGCCAAACTATCCAAACCAATCATGTTAGGTATACTAGGGCATTTGAAACTTTTAAATTCTTCAATTTGTGAATTTCAAATTTTTAGTGTCACTATTCATCTTATTGGTCAACAAAAATGTTGACTTTTAGAATAAAAATATGTACATCGACTTTGGCACTCCCTACATACCACATTTGGCATTCCAAACTTGTTGGCATTAAGCATTTATACCATTTCAAAGTTTAAACCAACACAAGCAGAATTTTCAGTTTTGGTGAGTCAACTTCACTGTTCCATTGGACACTGTTACTGTGGAAATTTGAAGAAATGTAAAACATGAAAGTTGTTCCTTATTTTGTCTAGTTGAATTTCCTTTTTTGAATCACTCCATTTGGAGTTTTGTAGCTCCAGATATTGTCCAAAAACCACAGCTGGCCGGATGTGCATTCTGCAGAAATTACCATATCTACAGTAACATGAACAGTGACTGCCACTGCCATTTGGGTTAGGTTCTGGCCATAATTTGGGGTAGGTTCCTTCATGAAAGTTGTTTTTCTATGTCTTAACTTATTGCTGTAAACATTTCAGGTCAATTGACCAAATATACAGTGAGTTATGGCCAAATGAACAGTTACTGTTCATTTGGTCAATTCTGCAGAGGCAGTTGCAGGGTGTCCGGATTGGGGCCAAGTTTTGGTCCTCTTGCTTTGGTCTTTTGGGCATGGTTTCTTCAGCAAAAATGTGCCATTATAAGCCTAGTTTCATGTCCAATTGGCCAAACACCAATTGGACTAACACAGCCAAAGTTATGGCTGTGTAATTGGACTGAAATTTCAGTCCATTTGATGCTGTCCTAGGGCGGCTCACACCTTGACTTTGCCATACCATTTTTCAGTCCAAATTGTGGTCAACATACCTCAAATGGTCACTTATTGACCATTAGAGTGTTCTTTAACAGTTTGATAAGCCAAGTTAATTTTTCATTCCTCAAAACCCTAATGTCCAATGCAATTTACCCATAAACCTCAATTAGCACACTAGTTCAACATCTATGTAGATATATAGCTTAAACATAATCTCCAATTCATGCTAAGTCCATTAAAACCATCAAAACACTCCCTTATTGTTCCTTCCTTAGGGCTGCCAAAATTCAAGGCATGCATAAGCATAAATTTCATTCATTTAAGTGACAAATTCTTGCTCACTTTAAGGCTTTAACATGGAATAAAGGAGATTTAAGTATTTATGTGCACTAACCTTGAATAGGGCAGATTTTTTCCCACTTAAAACTTCACTTTCCTTCACTTTCTAGGTTTCCAAACACTTCCCCAAGAGGTGTTATTAAGTTTTAATGAAGGGGTTTAGGGTTTAGTGGTGGAAACAAAGGAGAAAGGGAGCTTGGGAAGTGAGGTTTAATGGAGGTTGAGAGAGAGAGAGATTTCGGCTGGAATTGGAGAGGAAGAAGGCAGCTGCAATTTAATTATTTTGGTCTTAATTTTGTCTCTTTTAAGTATTTAAGAAAGTTTATTAGCTTGTGATTGGTTGGTGAGTTTTAAATGACATCACAATGATGTCATAAATAAGCTTTTCTTTGATTTTTCTTTTCTTTTCATCACTACTCAATTTCAATTTAATTTCTAGTAATGTTTATTCATATTTTATGTCATATTAATTATTTACTCAACTGGACAAGTCAGCCAAAAATCACCTCTGAAGGCGAAATGACCAAAATGCCCTCCGTTTGGCTTAGCGGGTCAAAATTATGCATCTGATTAAAAATTTTTCTAGGCATTTTCTTGGCATTCTAATGCCATGGGAACCTCAATAACCCTTCTCTGGAGTCCCAAAAATTATTTTCTAATTTTTCCCTGTCTAGGGCTCCTCGTTGCAGAACCGCAACTTCCCTCAGTTTACCCCTCGCTAGAACATAGCTCGTTTAACTTGGTTGTATTTTATTTCTAAAATTTTTACTAAATTTTTCTTATTAATATTTGAGTTAATTATGATTCCCGAATTTAATTTAAATATTTTTACGGGCGTTCTAGTATGGGACCGACACCGTCAGGAGCAGTGAGAATGTACGAAGTTGTTACTGGGAGGGTGTTACAACTCTTCCTCTAATTTAAATTTCGTCCTCGAAATTTACTCGATGCAAACAGTTGAGGAACTGTTGCCTCATCGTTTCTTCACTTTCCCAAGTTGCCTCCTCGGTGTTGTGGTGCCTCCAAAGCACTTTCACCAGTGGAATCTGCTTGTTCCTCAACTCTTTTACTTCCCGAGCTAGGACTCGTAGAGGTTCTTCTTCATATGTCAAATTCGGTTGTATTTCAATTTCTTCTCTGGAGATGACATGTGAAGGGTCTGAGCGGTATCTTCTGAGCATGGACACGTGGAACACATTGTGGATCTTATCCAACTCTGTTGGTAAAGCTAGCCTATAGGCCACTGGACCCACACGTTCAATGACTTCATATGGGCCAATGAACCTAGGGCTCAACTTACCTTTTCTTCCAAACCTCAACACTTTCTTCCATGGTGACACCTTGAGGAACACTTTGTCGCCAACCACATATTCTATTTCTTTTCTCTTCAGGTCGGCATAAGATTTACATGCATGCGAGGCAACCTTCAGATTGGCTTTGATTAGTTTCACTTTCTCCTCAGTCTGTTTCACCAGGTCTGGCCCTACCAGTTTGTCTTCGCCCAATTCAGTCCAGCACACTAGAGTTCTACATTTTCTCCCATACAGTGCTTCATATGGGGCCATTTGGATACTAGCTTGGTAGCTATTGTTGTATGCAAATTCTGCCAGTGGGAGGTATCTATCCCAACTTCCCTCAAACTCAATGACACAACTCCTCAGCATATCCTCAAGGACCTGACATATATTTCATGCTATTATTATCATTTCAGTTCTATATTTGTATCAATTTCATGGGTTTCAATTGTTTACCTGGATTACTCTTTCGGATTGCCCATCCGTCTGAGGATGGAAAGCTGTGCTGAAATGGAGTTGTGTACCCAAGGATTCATGCAACTTCTTCCAAAATCTCGATGTAAACCTTGGGTCTCGATCAGATATGATGGAAAGTGGGATTCCATGCAGTCTAACTATCTCACTGATATACAATTCTGCTAATCTCTCTAGTGAGTAGTCAGTCCTAACTGGCAGAAAGTGTGCTGACTTCGTCAATCTATCAACTATCACCCATGCTGCATCATGTTTCTTCCGGGTGAGAGGTAGCCCACTTACAAAATCCATGGTGACCCGATCCCATTTCCATTCAGGTATGCGTATAGGCTGTAGCAAACCTAATGGAACTTGATGTTCTGCCTTGACTTGCTGACATGTCAAGCATTTAGTCACGTAGTCAGCTATGTCCTTCTTCATACCAGGCCACCAATATTGGAGCTTCAGATCATGATACATCTTTGTACTTCCTGGGTGCATAGCATATAATCTAGTGTGTGCCTCTTTTAGAATATTGACCTTCAATTCCCCATCATCTGGTACACACAGTCTTCCTTTGTAATACAGACACCCATTTACCTTCACCTCATAATCAGTTGCTTTTCCTTCTGGGATTTTGCTCACAATGGCCGTTAATTTTCCATCTGCCATTTGCCCATCCAAAATCTGCTGTAGCAGGTTTGGCCTCACTTGCAACTCAGCCAAAATAGCTCCATCTCGATTCAAAGTTAGACGGGCATTCAATGATCTCAAAGCTATGATGGACTTTCTGCTCAAAGCATCAGCAACTACATTTGCCTTCCTAGGATGGTAGTCAATTACACAATCATAATCCTTCAGGAACTCAATCCATCGCCTCTGTCTAAGGTTGAGCTCCTTCTGGGTTGGCAAGTATTTCAGGCTTTTGTGGTCTGTGTAAATGTAGCACTTTTCCCCATACAAGTAATGCCTCCATATCTTCAGTGTGAAGATAATTGCTGCAAGCTCTAGATCATGGGTAGGGTAGTTCTGTTCATGTGGCCTTAGGTATGCAGGAAGCATAGGCGATCACTTTCCCCTCTTGCATCAATACACACCTAACCCATTATGTGAGGCATCACTATAGACCACAAAGTCCTTTCCAGGACACTTGTATTGTGCTGCTGGTGCCTCTGTCAACATAGCCTTCAATTTCTCAAAACTGCGACACTTATCATTCCATCCAAATCGACATTCTTGTGTAATAACTTGGTCATTGGAGCGGCTATTAGGAAAATCCGTTCACAAATCGTCTGTAATACCCTTCTAGCCACAAGAAGATTCTGAGCTGAGTTTTATTCCTGGGAGGCTTCCATTCCATAACTGCTTCTATTTTTTTGGGATCCATCCTAATCCCATCCGCTGACACTATGTGTCCAAGGAATGCAATCTCATTCACCAAAAGTCACATTTGGACAACTTAGCATCTGACTTCTTTTCTTTCAAGGTTTGCGAACAATCCTCAAATGCTCATCATGTTCTTCCTGGTCTTGGAATACACCAAAATATCATCAATAAAGACCACTACGAACCGATCTAAGTATGGATGGAAGATACGGTTCATAAGGTCCATGAATCTGCTTTGGTGCATTTGTTAGGCCAAAGGGCATCACTAGGAACTCATAATGCCCATATCGGGTCTGAATGCGATCTTTGGCACATCTGCATCCTTCACCCTCAATCGATGATACCACGATGCGAGATCAATCTTAGAAAATACTCCTGCTCCCTTCAACTGATCAAACAGATCATCAATTCTAGGCAACGGATATTTGTTCTTCACAGTCACTTTATTCAACTGCCGGTAATCAATGCAAAGCCTCAAAGTCCCATCCTTCTTTTTCACAAACAGCACTGGAGCTCCCCATGGTGACACATTGGGGCGTATGAACCCCTTATCAAGCAACTCTTGCAACTGAGTCTTCAACTCCCTCAATTCAGTGGGTGCCATCCTATAAGGAGCAATGGAAATGGGTCTTTGTGCAGTTGTCTCAATAGCAAATTCAACTTCCCTTTACGGTGGCAAACTGTGCAACTCTTCTGAAATACCTGCAGGAAGTCTCTTACTGTGGGTATATCACTCAGGTTTGGCTTAGCCTGCCTAGTATCCACCACATGTGCTAGGTAGGCTTCACAGCCTTTTCTCATCATTCTTCTTGCAACTGTGGCTGAGATGACATTGGACAAGAAATCTGTCCTTTCCCCCACAACTGTGATCTCATTACCCTCTGAAGTTTTCAGAGAAATTCTCTTCAATTTGCAATCAACTATTGTCTGATGACGTGACAACCAGTCCATTCCCAATATCACGTCAAACTCATGGAAAGGCAACTCAATCAGGTCTGCCAAGAATTCATACCCCTGAATCCTTAACGGGCAACCCTTGTATACTTTGTTCACCACTACACTGTGGCCCAATGGATTAGTGACCAGAATGTCTTGGTCACTCTCCCCTATCAGTATCCCCCTTTCTACGGATAGGTTGATGCAGATGTATGAATGGGTGGATCCTGGATCCACCAATGCATGCACAGGTGTAGTGTAGAGGGAGAACGTACCCCTGATGACGTCCGGGGCATCTTGCTCCTCCTGAGCTCTCAGGGCATAATTTCTGACAGGTGGTCTGGTATCTGGCCTCTCTGCTGGCTCAGATGTAGGCCTCTGAGATGGTCCAACAGCCTCAGATTTACCAGATTTTCTACCTCTCTGTGGTGCAGGAGCAGGTCTGTCTACTTGTGTTGGAGCAGTTGTAGTGGTTCTGCGTGGACAATTTCTCAGTTGATGCTCTGTCGACCCACATCTCAAGCAGGCACCAGTTACTCTCCAACACTCCCCCTTGTGCCATTTAAGGCAGTGTGGACATGCAGAAGATGTTGGGGCTGGTCCCCTAAACCCCATCCCTGGAGAGCTGCCCATTGATGGTGTGGACTGACCTCTCCTAGGGGTGAACTATGGCACAGGCCCCGAGATCGACCACGACCACGTGGTGAGCTGAACTCTGTGCAGGAGGACCCTTGAACTTCTTCCCAAATGCAGGGGCTGAACTAGACTGACCCGGTCCCCTCTTCTGCTGTCTCTCTCTTCTAGTCTGCTCACTGATTCTTACTTTTTCCACCTTTATTGCAGCTTCCACTAATTTGGTAAATTCTATGATTCCCAAGGCAGTGAGCTGGATCTTGATGTTGTCATTTAGTCCCTCTTCAAATCTCTTGCACCTTTCAGCTTCATTAGGGACTATCTCCCTTCCGTAGCGGGGTAATCGAACAAATTCCTTCTCATATTCGACCCGTGACTATCTACGCCTCAAAGTTAATAAACTCTCTTCTTCTCTCTTCGGTATACAAGTACCCACATATTTCTTCTTGAATTGAGAGAAAGAAGTCCCAAATTCTGACTTACGCTGCACTTCACTGGACACAGTGTCCCACCACTCATATGCATCGTCTTACAGCAGGGATATAGCAGCCTCCAGGTTTTGCTCTGGGGTGCAGTGGAGTTGTTTTATAACTCTGCCCTTTCTGTTCAACCAATTCTCGGCTGCAACAGAGTCATCTTCTCTCTTGCCATAGAAGTCCACAGCTCCAAACTTCCTTAACCTTTCCAGGTGTGATTTCTGCTGTGGAGCTGGTGGTGGTGGTGGTGGTGCTGGCATTACCCCGGCCATTTGTCTAAAGAAGTCAGCCATTTGTTGGAACATGGCCTGTGGAGGCTGAGCAGGCTCTGCTTGAGCTGGTGGAGCAGATTCTCTCATGCCTCCAGTCTCAGCTGCTGCAGGTGGAGCATGACTCTCCACTTCTTCCTCAACGGCTCTCTGAGATGAAGGGTCCATATCCTATTCAAAATAAGAAGGATAAACAGATCTGCGTTAGTGTCACCTCGACTCTTACAAATGCAATGCATGGTATGGACTCAATCTAGGACCAGAAACGCCTAAACCGAGCTCTGATACCACTAAATGTGACACCCCTTACCCGTACAAGTATACGAGTAAGTAATGCCACACGGTGTACCGGCACACTCTAATATACCTTAATTAATTTATATCATGCTTTTGCATATAATTTATGAAATATACTTTATTTAAGCCATTTAGCAAAATTTTTATTTATTTGAGGTTCCGAAAATTTTATAGAAAATTCGGCGGAGTACCGGCTAAAAATGGAGAAAACAGTTCTTCGGAACCTAATAAAAACACTTCCAATAAACAAATTCATTCATTCCCAACTCCAATATCATCACAAAACTCAATATCAAGATCTCAACAATTTTTCAATTTCAGGTCTCAACAACCTTTTCATTTCTCAAACATCCCTTTCTCAGGGTTCTCATATATATACAACAATTAAATACTCAAATTACTTCCACACATAACCATAAATCTTTATTATTTACATGAACCTCAAAATACATTACATAAATCCCAAATACATATGAGAAAATAAAAATTTAATTACAAAATGACAAAATGATATCTAGTGTCCTACCAATGCACTGCAGGTGACGAGGTGACACGGACAACATCTTGAAGCTGCAGGGATGGACTCACCGATCACGTGGTCTCTGGGCTCACGATCGGGATCTCGGTACCTACGCGTGGCAAAAGCAACGCGCTAAGCAATAATGCTTAGTGGTGCAATAATATAATAACAAGAAATAACAGATATAAATATGTATTGCATATACATGTTTTGTTTGTCATGTATTTGTATATCCATTCATTTATTTCTTCTACAATGCTCATTTTCATTCATTTGGTTGCCCAAGTAACCTACACTAGACGACTGGACTGGATAACGGGTAAACTGGCACTAGGTGTCTAGTACCTCGGGCCGTCATACCATCGGTCGCATATGCATCACCCAGTGTGCAACAGAACAGCTACCAAGCTGTAAATAATCTCAGGCACAAGGCCAAGTCTCAATGCAAAGTCAGAATGGCTAAAAGCCATGAAATCACAGAATGGCATTTTTGCCATGTGCAGTACTGCTAACTGAACCCTATTGGCATGCCAAACTATCCAAACCAATCATGTTAGGTATACTAGGGCATTTGAAACTTTTAAATTCTTCAATTTGTGAATTTCAAATTTTTAGTGTCACTATTCATCTTATTGGTCAACAAAAATGTTGACTTTTAGAATAAAAATATGTACATCGACTTTGGCACTCCCTACATACCACATTTGGCATTCCAAACTTGTTGGCATTAAGCATTTATACCATTTCAAAGTTTAAACCAACACAAGCAGAATTTTCAGTTTTGGTGAGTCAACTTCACTGTTCCATTGGACACTGTTACTGTGGAAATTTGAAGAAATATAAAACATGAAAGTTGTTCCTTATTTTGTCTAGTTGAATTTCCTTTTTTGAATCACTCCATTTGGAGTTTTGTAGCTCCAGATATGGTCCAAAAACCACAGCTGGCCGGATGTGCATTCTGCAGAAATTACCATATCTACAGTAACATGAACAGTGACTGCCACTACCATTTGGGTTAGGTTCTGGCCATAATTTGGGGTAGGTTCCTTCATAAAAGTTGTTTTTCTATGTCTTAACTTGTTTCTATAAAAATTTCAGGTCAATTGACCAAATATACAGTGAGTTATGGCCAAATGAACAGTTACTGTTCATTTGGTCAATTCTGCAGAGGCAGTTGCAGGGTGTCCGGATTGGGGCCAAGTTTTGGTCCTCTTGCTTTGGTCTTTTGGGCATGGTTTCTTCAGAAAAAATGTGCCATTATAAGCCTAGTTTCATGTCCAATTGGCCAAACACCAATTGGACTAACACATCCAAAGTTATGGCTGTGTAATTGGACTGAAATTTCAGTCCATTTGCTGCTGTCCTAGGGCAGCTCACACCTTGACTTTGCCATACCATTTTTCAGTCCAAATTGTGGTCAACATACCTCAAATGGTCACTTATTGACCATTAGAGTGTTCTTTAATAGTTTGATAAGCCAAGTTAATTTTTCATTCCTCAAAACCCTAATGTCCAATGCAATTTACCCATAAACCTCAATTAGCACACTAGTTCAACATCTATGTAGATATATAGCTTAAACATAATCTCCAATTCATGCTAAGTCCATTAAAACCATCAAAACACTCCCTTATTGTTCCTTCCTTAGGGCTGCCAAAATTCAAGGCATGCATAAGCATAAATTTCATTCATTTAAGTGACAAATTCTTGCTCACTTTAAGGCTTTAACATGGAATAAAGGAGATTTAAGTATTTATGTGCACTAACCTTGAATAGGGCAGATTTTTCCCCACTTAAAACTTCACTTTCCTTCACTTTCTAGGCTGCCAAACACTTCCCCAAGAGGTGTGATTAAGTTTTAATGAAGGGGTTTAGGGTTTAGTGATGGAAACAAAGGAGAAAGGGAGCTTGGGAAGTGAGGTTTAATGGAGGTTGAAAGAGAGAGAGATTTCGGCTGGAATTGGAGAGGAAGAAGGCAGCTGCAATTTAATTATTTTGGTCTTAATTTTGTCTCTTTTAAGTATTTAAGAAAGTTTATTAGCTTGTGATTGGTTGGTGAGTTTTAAATGATATCACAATGATGTCATAAATAAGCTTTTCTTTGATTTTTCTTTTCTTTTCATCACTACTCAATTCAATTTAATTTCTAGTAATGTTTATTCATATTTTATGTCATATTAATTATTTACTCAACTGGACAAGTCGGCCAAAAATCACCTCTGAAGGGGAAATGACCAAAATGCCCTCCGTTTGGCTTAACGGGTCAAAATTGTCTGTACCGATTGAAAATTTTTTCTAGGCATTTTCTTGGCATTCTAATGCCATGGGAACCTCAATAACCCTTCTCTGGAGTCCCAAAAATTATTTTCTAATTTTTCCCCTGGGGCTAGGGCTCCTCGTTGCGAGAACCGCAACTTCCCTCTGGTTTACCCCTCGCTAGGGCACCGGCTCGTTTAACTTGGTTGTATTTTATTTCTAAAATTTTTACTAAATTTTTCTTATTAATATTTGAGTTAATTATGATTCCCGACTTTAATTTAAATATTTTTCTGGACGTTCTAGCTGTCCGGATCGACACCGGTCACCGGAACAGTAGAATGTATGGAGTTGTTACCGGGAGGGTGTTACAAGGAAATATTTTCGGGACCTAATTAAAAGTCTAATGAGGTATAATTGACATTGAAAATGTCAAAGAAAATTTAGTAAGTCAGTATAAAGAAAAAATGAAAATTAAAGAAATCAACGGGTCAAGGATTAAATTGGGGTTACCAAAAAAAATCAGAAATACAATCCGAAGAGGGGCATTTTGGTCATTTGACACCTCGAGCTGACTTTTGACTTAAATGTCCATGAAAAATTAGTAGTATTAAATTTTGAAAATACCATGAAAATGAGAAATTTAACATATGATGGAAATAGTGAGAAATTAGGGTGTTAATTATAATTAGAGAAACTTAGGATTATTTTAATGTTAATTAAGAATAAGTGGAGCACTAAGTGGAGTATAAAAAGGCACGTGAAGACAATAACATGCCATTCACCATCTTCTTCCTCAAACACATCAAATTGCTGAATCCAATTCTCCAAAGAAAACTCCATTGCCGTCCCACATTTGAGCTTCCATTTCTCATGATCAAGCCATGATCCTTCAATACTCCTTTCACTAAAGTTGTTCTCCACACCATGGGAAGCATGTAGAAAGCAAGAAAGAGGAGTTTTAGTGAAGTTTGATCAAGCCCAAGTTGAGGTTAGTGCTTAATCTTCCCATATTTCTTCACTAATCCTTGTGTTGAGCTTTGGGTGAGTTGATTTGCTAAGTAAAATTGAGAAAATTGATAAGTATTGAAGAGTCAAGAATTCAGCAGCCATGGGAGCTAGGGAATTTTGATTGATTTTTACATGTAATTGAGGGTTAATGAGGTTAATTAAGTAGTTACAAGTAATAGGATTTAATGGTATGTATAATTATGATGTTGACAAGTTTGAATTAGGGTTTTAATTTTGATTTGAAGACTTTGTATGTAATTGTTGAATTTTAGGCAGCCTTGATCTCCATGAGAATTTAGTTAATTCATGTACATAATTGATGATTAGGCATGTGATTAAGGTAACTAGGTGTATTAGTGCTTAATGGCATTTGCATGGTTGAAGTTGACACTTTGAATTAGGGCTATGAACAAATATGAGGGTCTTATGTAATTGTCTAAAAATTGGTAGCCTTGAGGATATGAGATATTGTCAATTTCATGAATTTGAATGGTGATTTGTGTTGTTGATGAATAAGTAATGTAAGCCATGTATAGATTGATGGAAATAATTGTGCCAAAATTTGATGGAATGTGTATTATGTTAACATTGACCAATTAATTTAAGGTATTGTATTGACTATTGAGGATTTGTGTATACTACTGGAAAGTGACCAAATTGAGATTTATTTAATGACAATTAGAAGGGCTTGTATGTAATTGGATGTTTGAAAATTAGAGGAATTTTTTTAGAAGTTAAATTGTTTGTGTAATTGAGAATTGGTTGAGGGCAGTGTGCATTTTGAGCCCTAACCTAATTTGTGTGATCTCAATTGGTATGAGGCCAATTGGAGGTAAAACTAAACATAGAATAGGCTAATTTTTATGTAGAAATGTTGCCAAAATTCTGTCCATAAAATTGACCTAATCCGGAATAGATAACTTGGCAAATCCAGAAATTTACTACCATTCACTTGGCCATAACTCACTCAAAACAAGACCAAATGACCTGAAATTTATATCGATGGAAATCTTAGACATAGGACTACAACTTTAGTGAAGATCACAGAACCCATAAATGCTATTTACTAAGTCAAATTGCTTGCACAAGTTGAGGTATCAAAACTGTCCAGAACCATTGCAACCCAGAATTTGACCATATGAACAGTAGTCACTCATTTGACCATAACTCACTCAAAGCAGGTCCAAATAACCTGAAATTTATGTCAATGGAAAGATTAGATATAGAGATATAACTCTTATGAAGACACCAAAGCCCAAAAATGACCAGAACCAAGTCAATTTACTTGCCCAAGTTAGGGTACTAAATTCGCCAGAATTGAATTTGACCTAAAAATGACCTAAATTTGCATTGAAAATACAATATGTCCAGCTTTAGTAAATTGACCATATCTTGGCCTATACAACTCAGAATGACCTGAAATCAGTGCCAAAAGTTCAATAAGACATAGAGCTATAAATTTTCTTCTTTGATCAGAATCTAAAAACCAAGGGAAAAAGAACATTTAGCTAGATCAATCTAGCATACCAAAACTAAAAAATTAATAATAATATACAATAAAGCCTAAAAATAAATTGGCAATAAATGCCAACTTGTGAGAAATGTACAATGTACTATATTGGCATCATATTGAAATGCAAATTGTGACATGTTGATACTAGAATCAACTTATCCATGATGTATAAAAAGGTCAACATGTTCATTGACCAGTGAAAGGTATAATGACGTATAAACCTTAAAAATAAAGAATTAAATATGTAATCTTGTAATATGCCCTAGTATGCCTAGTTGACTAGTTTGGATAGGTTGGCATGCCAATAGGGTTCTGACAGCTGTATTGTAAATGGCTTCATGCCATACTATGTTTCATGGCTTATTATGCCACACTATAATTTTAATAGCCTATGGCTATACGGATAATATTATTATACTCAGCTTATTGCCTAATTGATTATATGGCTTCTTAGCCCCATTGTTTGCACACTGGGAGATACTTTGTGACCGATGGTGTGACAGCCTGAGGTACTAGGTACCCAGTGCTATTTTATCTACTGTTTGCACACCGGGAGATACTTTGTGACCGATGGTGTGATAGCCCAAGGTACTAGGTACCCAGTGCTATTTTATCTACTGTTTGCACATGGAGAGATACTTTGTAACCGATGGTGTGATGGCCAGAGGTACTAGGTACCCAATGTTATTTTATCCGTTTATCCAGTCTGGTCGGTATATAAGCTACACGGCCAGTTAATTTAAGCATCATTAAATTCAGACAGCTAAATTAAGTGTTGTGACATACAATATAACCGAATTAAGTAAAAATGAAAAGATCAAATGAAATAAGTAAATATTAGTAATAGAAAAATAACTGAATTAAATATTACAAATGCCATTTTTAGGACCGTAGAAATCTAACATGCACTACTCTTAGAATAATTCGTCTATTAAACATTATTACTACAAAGTTATAAACTCATTGCACCCAAGAGGAACTAAATTAGAATATAAGACAGTCAATACTAGAAATATCATATATAATTAAATTGATTCCTGAGTATTCGAATTATGATTTATTTCTTTCTTTATTTGTATATATCATTTCTTTGTTGTATTATTGCACCACTAAGCAGAAATGCTTAGCGCGACTGCTTAGCGCGGTAGAATTGTTTCCTCGTGCAGGTATTGAAGGTAAAACCAGTAGACAGTTGACTGAGATATTTGAAGTTCAGATCTGTAGAAGTGTTAGAAGAGTTAAAGGTTGTCACCTCCTCAGCAATGCATGTAGATAGGGCTCACATTAAGCATATAATGTATTTTGTATATTTTAATCATTTCTTATGTTGTAATTCAAATTAAGAATTTGTATAAGTCTGTGATTTAATTAAACTATATAATATGTAGACTGTGATTTTATGCAATTAGTTGCAAATTATGTACATTAATGAAATTGAGAAATTTGAAATAAGAGCTGAGTGTGATTATGAATGAGACTGTGATTATAATTATTAAAACCATATGGTATTTACCACATTAGTCATACTTTAATAAACAACGTTAATGCCTAAACCTTAGATAAAGATTTGAATAAATAAATCAAGAACTGAAACGAAATAAGATAAGATCAGGTGCTCCGGTACTCCATGTGACATGCTTTGCTTGGCTACACTGTAGACGGGTAAGGGGTATTACATCTTCAGCAACTCTTGTAACTACACTGTAGACGGGTGAGGGGTGTTACATCTTCAGCAACTCTTGTAAAATGAATGAATGAAATACACCTAGGATTGCCCTGATTCAATTCTTGGTGGCTCAGAATTGAATTCCTTAGAAAGTCCATGATCATACCATATTATTTGTTTATCCATGTATGCATGAAATATATGTGAATGTATGCAAGTATATGATATATGCATGCCAATTGGATAATGTGCAAAATGAGACCATAATAGTAATTAAGTTGACTATAAAATCTTTCAAACAAATGATTATGGGGAAATGGTATAATTAAAGTAATTATATCATGGCCCTCCATTGAGGGAATTATTTTAAGAAATTTTAAATATTTGCATGTGATGCATTTATTTAACAGATTTTCTTAAGAATAATTGTTAAGCATAAGATGTTGTAAATATGTAAATAGTTGGTAGCCAATAATGGATGTGGCTGAGGACACTAAAATTATTTGCATGTTTACTGGCTCAATGGGATCAACTTAACTAATGCAAGATAAATCAATAATGGATGTGCCTGAGATTTTGAGCATTAGGGGCTAGATAAATGATTGAACCTTATATGAAATCTGATGGGCAAGGAGTTACTCACTTATAGTTTATTGTAATTCCAATAATGGATGTGCCTGAGGATGATCAATAAGGCTGTGACACCCCTTACCCGTCTATAGTGTAGCCGAGCAAGTTATGCCACTCAATGTGTCGGAACACCAATTCATATTTCAATTTCAATTAATCCATTTTAATTCATTTATTTATAATTTCTGATAAAACTAAATTTTTCCACAAATTTTATAGAAAATCCGGCAGAGTACAGGCTATAAATTGGAAAAATAGTTCTTCTGAACCTGTTAAAAACACTCCCAATAATATCATCACATTATTCTTAATCAACCTCCAATAGATACTTAACAATTTCTCAATTCACTTCAGTATCTCAAAATTCAATTCAATTCAAAACACAGTCAACTCAATGAAAAATGCTCAATTTATTACTGAACATATTTCATAGATACTTACATCAAAAGCTTGATTACATGAATTTACAATATACATTACAGAAGGTTACAAAGTACAAAATATCAAAATATCAAAATATCAAAAGTGGCCTAATGTCCTACCAAATGCACTGCAATGTGAGGTGACTCTGAACTCTAAGTGCAGATATGAAGGCTCACCCTGTATGAGGCCTGCTGGACTCTCCAGCTATGTCTCCAGTACCTGCGCATGGCAAAAGCGACGTGCTAAGAAATTCTGCTTAGTGGTGACAATATAAAATAAAATAAAATAAAAACATGTGTACAGAATGTATGTTTACATTTTTGGGTGATCTAAGTCTCAAATGTTTATTGCAATATTATTCAATTGAAGTTTGGTAAGATTTATTAATACTGCCCAAGTAACCTATACTAGTTGACTGGACTAGATAAACGGGTAAACTAGTACTGGGTACTAAGTGCCTCGGACCATCACACCATCGGTCACATTGTGTCTCCTGTGTAATGAGCGACTAATAAGCTGTGATAATTATCGGGGATTAAACTCGAGTATAACAACTCAATATCATAGCCAAAGGCTATTATGTCACAGAATGGCATGGGAAGCCATGAAATATAGAATGGCATGAAGCCATATGCAGTACTGCTAATAGAACCCTATTGGCATGCCAACCTATCCAAACCAATCACAATAGGCCTACTAGGGCATTTAATACTTTTTATTTATGTAATTCTTTGAAATTGAATTTTTATGATTACTATTCATTTAATTGGTCAACCAAAATGTCAACTTTTGCATTGGAAATAGGTAAATTAGTTTAAATATCATCAACATACCACATTTTGCATTTTAAACTTGTTAGTATTGGTTGCCAATACCATCTCTAAGCTTCATGTGAATTGGACAGAATTTTCAGTTTTCAAGCTTTGGCTTTACTGTTCCATTAGTTACTATTTCAGTGGGAATTTGGAAAAACGATCAACATGAAAGTTGTTCCTTATTTTGTCTAGTTGAATTTCCTTTGTTGAATCACTCCATTTTGAGTTTTGTAGCTCAAGTTATGTTCCAAAAACCACAACTGGCCGGATTGAAAATTTTCAGGGCTGACCATATCTACAGTGCAGTGAATAGTGATTACAACTCAATTGTTGGATAGGTTCTGGTCATAATTTAGGGTAGGTTTCTTCATGAAAGTTGTTGGTCTATATCTCAGCTTATTGCTGGTAAAATTTCAGGTCAATTGGACTTTGCTAGATTGAGTTATGACCAAATGACCAAATACTGTTCATTTGGTCATTTTGCCCAGGCAGATTGCAGGTCACCCGGATTAGGGCAAACTTTTGGTCAAGTTGATTTGGTTTTTTGGGCATGGTTTCTTCACCAAAGTTGTGCCATTATGTGTCTAGTTTCATTTCCAATTGGCCTTGCACCAATTGGACCTCTATATTTCAAGTTATGGCTGCCCAAACCTGCTGGACTCATGTCCAATTCTGCAGGTCACCTTCGGCAGCCTCACTAATCTCAATTCCCACAACCCAATTCACTTCATTTTTTATTCAAAACAAACCAAATGGTCACTAATTGACCATTAAAGCCTACTTCCATCATCACATGATCAAAGTCTCATTCCTCAACCCAAACCCTAACTCAACATTTCAAAACCATGCATTATCATTGCATTTATCAATTCCCTCATGAGATACTCATTAAGGGCAGCCATACTAGCATGTTAACTCCCCAAAAATCATCACCATATTACCCTAACCATGGCTGCCAAAATTTAGGGTTAGCATACCAATGGTGTTTCATCAAATTTCTTTGTCATTTACACATATTTATAGTTCTTAAACATGAAATTAAAGTGAAATTCAAGGTTTAGGTCACTAACCTCTTTTAGCTCAAATCCAAGCCAACCAAAACTTTAATTTTTCTTCAAAATTTTGCTGCCCAAAGCTTCCTCAAGGTGTGGGGTAAATTTTTTGTGAAGACAACTAGGGTTTTTATGGTGTGGAAGCTAGGGAAAATCAAGCTTGAAAAAGCTTGTCCATGGAGGTTAGGGAAGAATGGTTTACGGCAAGGAAGAAGAAGAAATGGAAATCTGGTTTTTTTCTCTCATTTTTCAGCCCATTTGTCTCTTTTAAATATAGTTATGCCATGTGTCAAGATTGGGTTGGGTGAAGGCACACTAATGACATCATGTGATGTCATAAATTCCCATTTAATTCATTTTTTTTCTTTTCTTTTCTACTCATTTTCAATTCAATTTTTAGTAATATTTATTCACATTTTATTTAAAAATAATTATTTACTTAACTGGACAAGTAAGGCAAAAATCACCTCTGAAGGCGAAATGACCAAAATGCCCTCCGTTTGGCTTAATGGGCCAAAATTGTCTGTACCGATTGAAAAAATTTTCTAAGTATTTTCTTGGAATTCTAATGCCATAAGAACCTCAATAACCCTTCTCTGGAGTCCCAAAAATTATTTTATAATTTTTCCCCCGGGTCTAGGGCTCCTAGTTGCGAGAACCGCAACTTCTCACTAGGTTACCCATCGTTAGGGCACCGGCTCATTTAACTTGGTTGTATTTTATTTCTAAATTTTTTCCTAAATTTTTCTTATTAATATTTGAGTTAATTATAGTTCCTTACTTTAGTTTAAATATTTTTCTAGACATTCTAGCTGTTCGGACCGACACCGATCCTTGAAATAGTAGAATGTACGAAATTGCTACAAGGAGGGTGTTACAACTCTTCCCCTCTAATTTAAATTTCGTCCTCGAAATTTACCTGATGCAAACAGTTGAGGGAACTGTTGCCTCATTGTCTTTTCACTTTCCCAAGTTACCTCCTCGGTGTTGTGGTGCCTCCAAAGCACTTTCACCAGTGGGATCTGCTTATTTCTCAACTCTTTCACTTCCCGAGCCAGGATCCGTATGGGTTCTTCTTCATATGTCAAATCCTGTTGTACTTCAATTTCTTCCATGGAGATGACATGTGAAGGATCTGAGCGACATCTTCTGAGCATGGACACATGGAACACATTGTGGATCTTGTCCAGTTCTGGTGGTAAAGCTAGCCTGTAGGCTACTGGTCCCACACGTTCAATGACTTCATATGGGCCAATAAATCTAGGGCTCAACTTACCTTTTCTTCTGAACCTTAATATTTTCTTCCATGGTGAGACTTTGAGAAACACTTTATCACCAACTGCATACTCTATCTCTTTTCTCTTCAGGTCGGCATAAGACTTCTGTCTATCGGAGGCAATCTTCAGGTTAGCTTTGATTATTTTCACTTTTTCCTCAGTCTGTTTCACTAGGTCTGGTCCTACCAGCTTATCTTCGCCCAATTCAGTCCAACACACTGGGGTTCTACATTTCCTCCCATACAGTACTTCATACGGAGCCATTTGAATGCTAGCTTGGTAGCTATTGTTGTATGCGAATTCTGCCAGTGGGAGGTATCTATCCCAACTTCCCTCAAACTCAATGACACAACTCCTCAGCATATCCTCAAGGACCTGACATATATTTCATGTTATTATTATCATTTCAGTTCAATATTTGCATCAGTTCAATTGGTTTTAGTTGTTTTCCTGGATTACTCTTTCTGATTGCCCATCCGTCTGAGGATGAAAAGCTGTGCTGAAATGGAGTTGTGTACCCAAGGATTCATGCAACTTCTTCAAGAATCTTGATGTAAACCTTGGGTCTCAGTTAGATATGATAGAAAGTGGGATTCCATGCAGCCTAACTATCTCACTGATATACAATTCTGCTAGCTTCTCCAGTGAGTAATCAGTCCTAACTGGCAGAAAATGTCTTGACCGTCAATCATCCACTATCACCCATCTCGCATCATGCTTCCTTTGGGTGAGGGTAGACCACTAACAAAATCCATAGTGACCGGTCCCATTTCCATTCGATTATGTTTATAGTTGTAACAAACCCGATGGAACTTGATGTTCTGCCTTAACTTGCTGACATGTCAAGCATTTAGTCACATAGTCAGCTATATCCCTCTTCATACCAGGCCACCAATAATGAGGCTTCAAATCATTATACATTTTTGTGCTCCCCGGGTGCATAGCATAAACACTCGTGTGTGCTTTTTTCAGAATACTAGTCTTCAGTTCCCCATCATCTGATACACACACTCTTCCTCTGTAGTATAGACACCCATCTGCTTTCACCTCATATTCAGTTTCCTTCCCCTTAGGAATTTTAGCCATAATTGCCATTAGTTTTTCATCTGCCTTCTGCCTATCTTGTATTTGCTATAGTAGGGTTGGCCTCACTTGCAACTCAGCTAAAATAGCTCCATCTTGAGCTAAGGACAGACAGGTATTGAGTGATCTTAAAGCTGTGATGGACTTTCTGCTTAAAGCATCAGCAACTACATTTGCCTTCCCAGGATGATAATCTATCACACAATCATAGTCCTTTAGGAACTCAATCCATCGCCTTTGTCTAAGATTGAGCTCTTTCTGGGTTGGCAAATATTTTAGACTCTTGTGGTCGGTATAGATGTAGCATTTTTCACCATATAAATAATGCCTCCATATCTTCAGTGCGAAGATAATCGCTGCTAACTCCTGATCATGAGTAGGGCAGTTCTGTTCATGTGGCCTTAACTGCCTGGAAGCATAAGCGACCACTTTCCCCTCTTGCATCAATACACACCCTAGCCCATTATGTGAGGCATCACTGTAGACCACAAAGTCCTTTCCCGACACTGTCTGTGTTAACACTTGTGCCTCTATCAACATAGCCTTTAATCTCTCAAAACTAGCCTGACATTTGTCATTCCAGTTAAATCTGACATTCTTGTGTAACAACTTGGTCATTGGAGCAGCTATTAAGGAAAATCCCTTCACAAATCTTCTGTAATACCCAGCTAGCCCCAAGAAACTTCTGACCTCAGTTGTATTTCTGGGAGGCTTCCATTCCATCACTGCTTCTATCTTTTTGGGATCCACTCTAATCCCCTCTGCTGATACTATGTGTCCAAGGAAAGAGATTTCACTCATCCAGAAGTCACACTTGGACAACTTAGCATACAGCTTCTTTTCTCGCAGAGTTTGCAGAACAATCCTCAAATGTTCATCATGTTCTTCCCTAGTCTTGGAATATACCAGAATATCATCAATAAAGACCACTACAAACTGATCTAAGTATGGATGGAAGATACGGTTCATAAGGTCCATAAATGCTGCTGGTGCATTTGTTAACCCAAACGGCATCACTAGAAATTCATAATGCCCATACCGGGTTCTGAATGCAGTTTTTGACACATCTGCATCCTTTACCCTTAACTGATGATACCCTGATCTGAGATCAATTTTTGAAAATACACCAGCCCCCTTCAACTGATCAAACAGATCGTCAATTCTGGGTAATGGATATTTATTCTTCACAGTTACTTTATTCAACTGCCGGTAATCAATACACAATCTCAAAGTTCCATCCTTTTTCTTCACAAACAGCATCGGAGCTCCCCATGGTGACACACTGGAGCGTATGAACCCCTTACCAAGCAACTCTTGCAACTGAGTTTTCAACTCCCTCAATTCAGTGGGTGCCATCCTATAAGAAGCAATGGAAATGGGTGCTGTACCCGGCATTACCTCAATAGCAAACTCGACTTCCCTTTCTGGTGGTAAACCAGGCAACTCTTCAGGAAATACATCTGGGAAGTCTCTTACTGTGGGTATATCATTCAGGTTTGGCTTAGCTTGCCTAGTGTCAACCACGTGTGCTAGGTAAGCTTCACAGCCTTTTCTCATCATTCTTCTTGCAACTGTAGCTGAGATAACATTGGACAGGAAATCTGTCCTTTCACCCACAACAGTGATCTCATTTTTAGAGAAATTCTCTTCAATTTACAATCAACTATTGCCTGATGACGTGACAACCAGTCCATTCCCAAAATCATGTCAAACTCGTGGAAGGGCAATTCAATTAGGTCTGCCGAGAATTCATACCCCTGAATCCTCAACGGGCAACCTTTATACACCTTATTCACTATCACACTATGGCCTAGTGGATTTGTGACCAGAATGTCTTGATCACTCTCCTCTACTGGAACTCCCCTCTGTATGGGTAGTTTGATGCAAATGTAGGAATGAGTGGATCCTGGATCCACCAATGCATGTACAGAAGTGTTGTAGAGGGAAAACGTACCCCTGGTGACATCCGGGGCATCTTGCTCCTCTTGAGCTCTGATGGCATAAGCCCTGGCTGGTATTCTAGTGTCTGGCCTCTCAGTTTGCTCGGATGTAGGCCTCAGTGATGGACCAGCTACCTCAGGTTTACCAGGCTTTCTACCTCTTTGTGGTGTAGGAGTAGGTCTGTCAGTTTGTGTTGGAGCAACAGTAGTAGTCCTTTTTGGACAATTCTTGATCTGGTGTTCTGTCGATCCACACTGCAAGCATGCACCGGTCACTCGCCAACATTCCCCCTTGTGCCACTTCTGACAGTACTGACAGGCAGAAGATGCAGGGGCTGGTCCCCTAAACACCGTCCCTGGAGAGCTGCCCATTGATGGTGTGGGCTGGCCTCTCCTAGGTGTGAACTGCGGTCTAGGCCCTCAAATCGACCACGACTGTGGTGGTCATGAACTCTGAGCAGGAGGACCCTTACTCTTCTTACTGGGAGCAGAAAATGCACTGGACTGACCCGGACCCCTCTTCTGCTGTCTTTCCCTTCTATTTTGTTCATTGATTCTGACCCTTTCCACTTTTGATGCAGCATCCACCAGTTTAGAAAAATCCGTGATCTCCAGTGCTGTGATCATGACTTTGATGTTGTCATTGAGCCCTTCCTCAAACCGTGTGCACCTCTCTACCTCGGTAGGGACTATCTCCCTCCCATACCGGCTCAGTCTAACAAAAACACGCTCATACTCAGCCACTGGCAACTGTCTCTGTCTCAAACTGATGAATTCCCTTCTTCGCTCTTCTAAATACACTTTACTAATATATTTCTTCCTGAACTCTGTGAGGAAGAATTCCCAGGTGATCCGTTCAGGTTGCACCTCACTGGTTACTGTGTCCCACCACTGATATGCATCATCCTGAAGTAGGGACACAGCACCCACCAGGTTCTGCTCGGGGGTGCAGTTTATCTATTTCAGTGCTCTGATGGTTCTGTCCAACCAATTTTCTGCAGCCATGGGATCATCCTCCCTCTTCCCAAAGAAGTCTACAGCCCCATGTTTCGCAATTTCTCCAAATGGGACTTCTGTGGTGCTGGTGGAGGTTGTGGTGGTGGAATTGCCCCCATCATTTGCCAGTAGAACTCGGTCATTTGCTGGAATAGAGCAAACTGAGGTTGAGCAGGTGCCTCAGCTGCTAGTGGAGTGGGTTCTCCCCTGCCCCCAGACTCAGCCCTTGGTGGAGCATGACTCTCCACCTCTTCATCAACTGCTCTTTGCGAAGCAGGATCAATAACCTATTCAAAATACGAAAACAAAAAAATTTGCATCAGTGTCACCTCAACACTTATAAATGCAATGCAATGGTATGTACTCTATCTAGACCCAGAAACGCCTAAACCGATGCTCTGATGCCACTAAATGTGACACCCCTTACCCGTCTACAGTGTAGCCGAGCAATTTATGCCACTCAGTGTGTCGGAACACCAATTTATGTTTCAATTTCAATTAATCCCTTTTAATTCATTTATTTATAATTTCTGATAAAACTAAAATTTTCCACAAATTTTATAGAAAATCCAGCATAGTGCCGGCTATAAATTGGAAAAACAGTTCTTCTAAACCTGTTAAAAACACTCCCAATAATATCATCACATTATTCTCAATCAACCTCCAATATATACTTAACAATTTCTCAATTCACTTCAGTATCTCAAAATTCAATTCAATTCAAAACACAGTCAACTCAATGAAAAATGCTCAATTTATTACTGAACATATTTCATAGATACTTACATCAAAAGCTTGATTACATGAATTTATAATATACATTACAGAAGGTTACAAAATACAAAATATCAAAATATCAAAATATCAAAAGTGGCCTAATGTCCTACCAAATGCACTGCAATGTGAGGTGACTCTGAACTCTGAGTGCAGATATGAAGGCTCATCCTGTATGAGGCCTGCTGGACTCCCCAGCTATGTCTCCAGTACCTGCGAGTGGCAAAAGCGACGCGCTAAGCAATTCTGCATAGTGGTGACAATATAAAATAAAATAAAATAAAATAAAATAAAATAAAAACATGTGTACAGAATGTATGTTTACATTTTTGGGTGAACTAAGTCTCAAATGTTTATTGCAATATTATTCAATTGAAGTTTGGTAAGATTTATTAATACTGCCCGAGTAACCTATATTAGTTGACTGGACTGGATAAACGAGTAAACTGGTACTGGGTACTAAGTACCTCGGACCATCACACCATCAGTCACATTGTGTCTGCCGGTGTGCAACAGAACAGCTAATAAGCTGTGATAATTATCGGGGATTAAACTCGAGTATAACAACTCAATATCATAGCTAAAGGCTATTATGTCACAGAATGGCATGGGAAGCCATGAAATACAGAATGGCATGAAGCCATATGCAGTACTGCTAACAAAACCCTATTGGCATGCCAACCTATCCAAACCAATCACATTAGGCCTACTAGGGCATTTAACACTTTTTATTTATGTAATTCTTTGAAATTGAATTTTTATGATTACTATTCATTTAATTGATCAACCAAAATGTTGACTTTTGCATTGGCAATAGGTAAATTAGTTTAAATATCATCAACATACCACATTTTGCATTTTAAACTTGTTGGTATTGGTTGCCAATACCATCTCTAAGCTTAATGTGAATTGGATAGAATTTTCAGTTTTTAAGCTTTGGTTTTACTGTTCCATTAGTTACTGTTGCAGTGGGAATTTGGAAAAATGATCAACATGAAAGTTGTTCCTTATTTTGTCTATTTGAATTTCCTTTTTTGAATCACTCTATTTTGAGTTTTGTAGCTCAAGTTATGGTCCAAAAACCACAACTGGCCGGATTGAAAATTTTCAGGGCTGACCATATCTACAGTGCAGTGAACAGTGACTTCAACTCAACTGTTGGATAGGTTCTGGTCATAATTTGGGGTAGGTTTCTTCATGAAAGTTGTTGGTCTATATCTCAGCTTATTGCTGGTAAAATTTCAGGTCAATTGGACCTTGCTAGATTGAGTTATGGCTAAATGACCAAATACTATTCATTTGGTCATTTTGCCCAGGCAGATTGCAGGTCACCCAGATTAGGGCAAATTTTTGGTCAAGTTGGTTTGATTTTCTGGGCATGGTTTCTTCACCAAAGTTGTGCCATTATGTATCTAGTTTTAGGTCCAATTGGTGCAAATTGGCCTTGCACCAATTGGACCTCTATATTTCAAGTTATGGCTGCCCAAACCTGCTGGACTCATGTCCAATTCTGTAGGTCACCTAGGGCAGCCACACTAATCTCAATTCCCACAACCCAATTCACTTCATTTTTTATTCAAAACAAACCAAATGGTCACTAATTGACCATTAAAGCCTACTTCCATCATCACATGATCAAAGTATCATTCCTCAACCCAAACCCTAACTCAACATTTCAAAACCATGCATTATCATTGCATTTATCAATTCCCTCATGAGATACTCATTAAGGGCAGCCATACTAGCATGTTAACTCCCCAAAAATCATCACCATATTACCCTAACCATGGTTTCCAAAATTTAGGGTTAGCATACCAATGGTGTTTCATCAAATTTCTTTGTCATTTACACATATTTATAGTTCTTAAACATGAAATTAAAGTGAAATTCAAGGTTTAGGTCACTAACCTCTTTTAGCTCAAATCCAAGCCAACCAAAACTTTAATTTTTCTTCAAAATTTTGCTGCCCAAAGCTTCCTCAAGGTGTGGGGTGAATTTTTTGTGAAGACAACTAGGGCTTTTATGGTGTGGAAGCTAGGGAAAATCAAGCTTGAAAAAGCTTGTCCATGGATGTTGGGGAAGAATGGTTTACGGCAAGGAAGAAGAAGAAATGGAAATCTGGTTTTTTTCTCTCATTTTTCAGCCCATTTGTCTCTTTTAAATATAGTTATGCCATGTGTCAAGATTGGGTTGTGTGAAGGCACACTAATGATATCATGTGATGTCATAAATTCCCATTTAATTCATTTTTTTTTCTTTTCTTTTCTACTCATTTTCAATTCAATTTTTAGTAATATTTATTCACATTTTATGTCATAATAATTATTTACTTAACTGGACAAATCGGCCAAAAATCACCTCTGAAGGAGAAATGACCAAAATGCCCTCCGTTTGGCTTAACGGGCCAAAATTGTCTATACCGATTGAAAAATTTTTCTAAGTATTTTCTTGGCATTCTAATGCCATAAGAACCTCAATAACCCTTCTCTGGAGTCCCAAAAATTATTTTATAATTTTTCCCCCGGGTCTAGGGCTTCTAGTTGCGAGAACCGCAACTTCTCACTAGGTTACCCATCGCTAGGGCACCGGCTCATTTAACTTGGTTGTATTTTATTTCTAAATTTTTTCCTAAATTTTTCTTATTAATATTTGAGTTAATTATAGTTCCTCACTTTAGTTTAAATATTTTTCCAGACATTCTAGCTGTCCGGACCGACACCAATCACCGGAACAGTAGAATGTACGAAATTGCTACAGGTAGGGTGTTATAAAGACTATAAGAATCAATCACCCATTAGGAATCCATCCAACTAGGATTTCCGTTTCCTACTTTGGAAGTGTAGGATTTGCCAAGTTAGTGGGAGGACCAATTTGATTAAAAGACTATAATCATTTTAGTTAATTACTTGATACATTTACTAATTAATCTAGTTATTTTCTGTAGTTAATTTTTCCAATAATAATGAGCACACAACAACCACCACCATCCAATATCCTTGTGAGCATACTTGATCACAATAGGTTGATGGGACCTAATCTTTCTGATTAGCTCAGAAATTTAAAACTTGTCCTGAACCTAGAACATATTGGATATGTTTTAGACTCAAAGATTCCTAGTCTTTTACCTCCAGAGGCCACTCAAGAGGAACTAGACACTTTAGACAAGTGGAAGGAGCATGATATGAGAGCCAAATGTAACACGCTTGCTTCTATGACTAATGAGTTACAGAAGCATCATGAAAATATGCAAAGTGCAAGTGAGATCCTCCTTCACCTACAAGAGTTGTATGGTAAGCACAGCAGAAATGCTAGGTATGAGATATCTAGACAGTTATTCCACATGAGGATGTATGAGGGGCAGAATGTAAGATATCATGTCCACAAGATGATTTGGCTTATTGAGTAGCTGGAACATCTTAACTTTCACATGGATTTCCAACTACAGATGAATTTGATCCTTTAGTCCCTGCCTGAGTTATTTGGGAATTTTGTGACAAATTTCCATATGACAAAGCAAGAGTGTACTTTGGCTGGGTTGCTTAACATGCTGGTTATTGACCAAAAGACTATGACGGGCAATAAAGAAAAAGAGATAGCTTTGATTGTATCTTCTTCTTCTACTGGAAAGTCCAAAAAGAAGAAGGGCAATAAGAATAAGAAACCTCAAATTCCTGGACCTTCCAAGACGATAGACAAACAGAAGGGCAAGACCGAAGCTAACAAAGACAAGGGCAAGTGTTTCCACTACCAGAAGGATGGACACTGGAAAAGGAAGTGCCCAGAGTATCTTGCTTCTCTGAAGGACAAGCAGGATAAACCTTCAGAAGGTATGTCTGTGTCTTATTATTTAGATTCTGATGATACTCCTAATTCATCTACAGCTTGGGTTTTAGATACTGGTGCTAGTTCTCACATTACTTTTGATATACAGGAACTAGCAAGTAGTAGTAGCTTGCAGTCACGAGATATTAGACTCCGGGTTAGCAATGGCTCAACTGTTGAAGCTTTAGCCATAAGATCTAAATCTTTATACATATATGGACATGTTTTGTATTTAAATAATATTTTTCATGTACCTGATGCTTTTAAGAACATCATTTCTATATCTAGTTTGACTAGAAATGGCTATGAATTTCAGTTCACAAATGATGTTTACAACATTTATTTTGGAAATAAATATGTTGGCTCAGGCTATATGCACGATGGACTTTATTATTTAGATAATAATGTTAAATACAAATCTAAGCAATCTAAATGAATGTAATGCCATGATGAAAATCAACTCAAGTTCAAAATATATTTGGCACTTAAGATTAGGTCATATTGCAGAAGATAGGATTGCAAAGCGGGAGAAAATGGAGATTTTATCCTCATTGGGTTCTGAACCTACTGCAACTTGTGAATCCTGCCTTCAAGGCAAAATGACTAGATCACCTTTTATTGGACAAGGGTTAAGAGCTGAAAATATTTTGAAATTGATACATAGTGATGTATGTGGTCCATTTAAGAAAATAGCTAGAGGCAGTTTTCATTACTTTATTACCTTTACTGATGATAAATCAAGGTTTGGGTATTTGTATTTGATGAAATACAAACATGAATACTTTGAAAAGTTCAAAGATTTTAAATGTGAAGTAGAAAATCAAACAGGAAAAAGTATTAAAACTCTTCGATCAGATCGTGGAGGTGAATACTTAAGTACTGAATTTGATGAATACTTGAAAAAGCATGGCATTGTCTCCCAACTGACTCCTCCAGGAATGCCACAACTGAATGGTGTATCTGAAAGGAGAAATCATACCCTATTAGATATGGTACGCAGTATGATGAGCTATACTAATATGCCAGTCTCCTTTGGGGGATTTGCATTAGAATTAGGTTTGCATATTCTGAATAGGATTCCATCAAAATCAGTTTCTTCCACACCTTATGAGATATGGCATGGAAGAAAACTAAGTCTTAAGCGTGTTAAGATTTGGGGTTGTCCAGCTTACATTAAAAAGCTAAACACTGATAAATTAGAAACCAGATCAGAAAAAAGTTGATTTATTGGATATCCAAAAGAAAGTTTTGGATATTATTTTTATTTGCCTACATCACAAAAGGTTGTGGTAAGTAGAGATGTCATATTTCTTAAACAATAGTTTATTCAAGAAGGTGGCAAAGGAAGGCAAATAGAGTTAGAATTAGAGAATTCTAACCAACTAACAGATCAAATGGATATATATCCATCTAGTCAACCTACACCTATTGATGAAACATCTACAGTAATTCCTCGCAGATCGACTAGGGTATCTCACTCACCAGTGAGATATGGTTTTCTTCATGGAGATGATCTTCTTACCTATGAAGAAGCTATATCAGATATAGACTCTTCAAAATGGATTGAAGCTATGAAATCCAAAATTGATTCCATGCATAATAATTAAGTTTGGGACCTTGTTAACCCACCCGAATGTATTGTACCTATAGGGAATAAATAGATTTTCAAGAAGAAGATTGGTTCTGATGGAAAGGTAGAGACCTATAAAGCAAGGTTAGTAGCGAAAGGGTTTTGCCAAAGGCAAGGAATCAACTATGAGGAGACTTTCTCGCTTGTTGCCATGCTTAAATCAATTAGAATTCCATTAGTAATAGCTGCATACTATGATTATGAGATTTAGCAGATAGATGTTAAAACAATTTTTCTCAATGGATACATTGATGAAAACATTTTTATGGAACAACCTAGGGGTTTTGAATCCCAAGATGGTTCCAAGGTATGCAAGCTAAAGCGATCCATTTATGGGTTAAAATAAGCTTCGAGGAGTTAGAGCATCCATTTTTATGAAGCCATTAAGGGAGTGCTTGATTCACCTGTTGGATACAGCTGATAACTGATAGACACCCAAACAAGTGAATTATAGTATCTGGCAAGCTTCAAAAAACAAAACTAATAGCTGATGGGCAACTGATATGATACCTATCAGCTGCAGTTTGTATCAACTCTATTTTTAGAGCTATTTCTCATCAGCTGATAGCTGATTTGGTTTTATTTTTTATTTTGACCATATTATCCTTTTTTTATTTAACTTGAAAATTAATATTATTAATATTTTTATATTTTTTATTTATAATTTTAGCATTTTAATTAACGTATTTCAACTTTGTGAAAATATTTTTTATTAACAACATAAAATATAAAATATTTATTTATATCTAAAAACTTAAAATTAATTATAAGTTTTTCTATTAACAATAATAATTACTTTATTATCTTATTTATATTTTTAAAGTTATTTAATTATTTTTTGATTTCAATAATAAAATAAATAATATAATATAATAGATTAATAATTATATATTTATTTAAATAATATAACAAATGATATAATATAATGTAATAAATTTATAATTTTATATTTATTTAAATAATAAAATAAATTATATGATATATACATTTATTAGTCATTTCACATATAACAGCAATAGCTAAATATAATTTTACCAAACACTTAACATAAAACAGCTATCATCAGCTATCAGCTATTAGCTAATAGTAACAGCTATCAGTTAACAGTTATCAGCTGTATTCAACAGTTAAACCAAACAGGCCCTAAGTCTTTTAGTTTTATTAAAAATGTGGATGAACCATGTGTATATAAGAAGGTTAATGATAGTGCTGTCACTTTCCTTGTCATGTATGTGGATGACATTCTGTTGATAGGTAATGACATAGGTATGTTGACAACTGTCAAGGTATGGTTGTCAAATACATTCTCCATGAAAGACTTAGGGGAGGTAACCTATATTCTTGGAATTCGCATCTATAGAGATAGAGCAAAAAGAATAATTGGTTTATCCCAGAGTCTATACTTAGAAAAGGTGTTAAAGAGGTTTAACATTCTTGGTTCCAAGAGAGAATTGTTACCAGTAAGACATGGTATCCACCTTTCTAAAGAGATGTCTCTAAAGAGACCTGAAGAAAGTGATAAAATGACCAGAATTCCATATGTTTCGGCTATTGGAAGTTTGATGTATGCAATGATGTGTACTAGGCCAGATATTGAATTTGTTGTTAGTTTGACTAGCAGTTTTCAATCCAATCCAGGTTTGGAACACTGGATAGCTATCAAAAATATCCTTAAGTACTTGAGAAGAACTAAGGATTTATTCTTGATTTATGGAAGTGGTGGCTTGCAATTGGATGGTTATACTGATTCTAATTTTCAATCAGATATCGATGATAGAAAGTCTATCTCTGGGTTTGTGTTCATTTGTAATAGAGGTGCAATCAGTTGGAAGAGTTCTAAACAGAGTACGACTACTGATTCCATTACAGAGGCTGAGTATATTACTGCATCAGATGCTGCAAAAGAGGCTATTTGGATAAAGAAGTTTGTGATAGAACTTGCAGTAGTTCCTTCTATTGACTCAGCAGTTCCTCTCTACTGTGACAACAATGGAGCGATCATACAGGCTAAGGAACCCCGGTCTCACCAGAAATCAAAAAACACATAGAAAGGTGCTACCACATTATTAGAGAGATAGTTGGGCTAGGCAATGTAGCCATACAGAAAATAGCATCAGCTGAAAATCCAACTGATCCATTCACAAAACCTATGTCACAAACTCAGTTAGACCGACATCTTGAGAAGATGGGTCTAAGATATTGTAATGAATGGCTCTAGTGCTAGTGGGAGATTGTTATTAGTATGCCCTAGAGCATATCATTTTGTATGTATCTTGTACATATTTTATTAATAAAAGGCAATTTCACTTTTCTTTTACAAAATATATTTATGTGTAATAGAAAAAGTCAATTGATATTTTGTTAGAAATTCTATTCTTAAATTATTAAGAATATGAGTAACAGTATTTCTAGCATAAAATATTATAAATTGGTTCACAATCGAGGATACTTCACAAAGGACATGACTTATCCAGAAAGATTGTAATCATATTTGTTCCCAAGGTATTTATATGAGATATAAATAAGATGGAGTGGTGAGTCTCATGCCACATAACAAACATGATAGGTACTTATACATGATAAGTAGGCCGAACCAGTGACGCTTATGACAAGCACATGGAGTTTACTCTTGTCAATGCATTATCGTATATCATATCAGTGCATATAATCTTTAGACTTGTATATAGGTGATTTGAGTTTAATACTGCTTTCATACTTGTACTATGTATGGGTATATGGGCATGTGTTGGCTCCTACTAGTTATATATGGAGATAGGTGTTGATCAAGTTGGAATCCGTTACCCTAAGTAAATAGGGATAAAATCCTATGTTCATTTAATTATTCTTGATGTTTCAAGTTTCTGACCAGAACAGATAGATTTAGTCAGAAAAGAGTTTTTGATAAGAAAATCTTATTAATCAAGAACTGGAATTAAAAGAGAATATAATATTCATAGCAAATGGGGTTTGACATTAACCATGACTCCAGCTCGAATTGGGATTTTGTAATGGAAAGATTCTTGGTCATGGTAACATATGATTAAAGGTTCATTTAAGGTATTCCTTATTACTGATTGGGTGGCCATGGCATACTATGCTAGGTATCAACCATGATCTATGAGATGCCTGAAATGATTTAGAGAAATCATTTATGATAAGAAAGAGTTCTAATGATATTAAGAGTTAATATCATTTCTCATTGCCAATAAGTAACGAGCCTAGTAAGTCACACATCTACACAAGCTAATCACCATTTAAAATGTGATTTAATTGATTAATTAACGAGTTTAATTAATTAATTAAAGAAGTTTGGTGTAACACCCCTCACCCGGCTATAGTGTAGCCGAGCGAGGCATGTCACACTCGATGCCGAAGTACCCTATCTTATCTTACTTTATTCCTTTAATAATTTGATCTCATTATATTTTAATATCAATTATTTTTCGACGAAGAAACTAATGGAGTTTCCCCCATTTTATTATCTTTTGGCGTATTTCAATATTTACCTGTTTAAAAATCTCATCAATATTTTCAATACAATAATTTATCCATACTCATATCATCATTTTAAAAATCATTATATAATTCAAATCCATACTCATTTGTACAAATTCATTCATGCTTATTACATATATCAAAATTCTCAATTTCATTAGTTTACATAATTTGCAAACTAATTGCATAAATTCATAATTTACATCAGGTACATATTACATACAATTTCCTAATTTTCATTACAACATAATAAAAAATTATAATGCACAAATTACATAATATGACTAATGTGAGCCCTATCTACATGCATTGCTGAGAAGGTGATAACCTTGAATACTTCAGACACTTCCGCAAATCAGAACTCCAAAATCTCTGTTAATTATTTGTTGGGCTTTACCTTCAGTACCTGCGCGAGGAAACAAATCCATCGCGCTAGGCATTGCTGCTTAGTGGTGTAATAATATAACAAGAAAATAATATACAAAGTACAAATGGAAATAAAACCTAATTTGTGTAATCAAGAATTATTTTCATTTCATCTGGAATTCCTAATATTAATTTTCTTTTGTCATATTATATTGTTCTTTGGAATCACTTGTTTTCTAAATTTACTATAGTAATATACAAAATACGAAATATATTAGTATATTACATTTCTATTCATGTTATTTCTGAAGATGCAGTTGTAATTATTTATTTAAATGATATCTATTTTGCTAATCTTTTTATCCTTTCACTCAATATTTCCTAGGTGTTTGCGTCATTTCATAGTAAATAAAATTTTAAAACTAATCTAGTTTCTTTCTTATTTATTCATTTAATTCACATTATCCTTAACAAATTTCATTGCCCAAATAAACTATGACAAGCTGACTAAACTAGATAACGGGTCATTGGCACTAGAAACTGTGGTGCCTCAGGCCGTCATACCATGGGACGCAAAATGTCAATCACGTATGCAATCAGAATGGCTAAAAAGCCATGATAACACATAATCGGGCATAAAAGCCATGAATATGGGCATAAAGCCATAAGTGCGGGTATAAAGCCATGAGTACAGACATAAAGCCATAAGTGCAGGCATAAAACCTTTCGTAGTACTGCTAATATAATACCCTATTGGCATGCCAATCTATCCAATCTAACACACGTGTCTAGGCAATACATGGGCACATAGTACCATTAAATGTTCATAAATTTCATTATTTCATTATAGGTTCTAATTATAATTTCTAGCATTTTAATCTTTTTCATAATAGAAACATAAATCTCTAAGTTTAATATTTACATAATTTATGCATTCATTATAATTTATACATTCATTTGATCATTTATATGATCACAATTCATATCGATTATCCTTCTATACTATTGTACTTAAAGTACTTTTCCTTTCTATAATAATGAGAACTAATGTCTCATTCATACATTAACATGATCCATTTATTCATTATACTATTTATATAACTTATCATTTGCACTTTAAATTTTGATCCTTTGCATCAATATTATTGAGGTTACTATTCACTTGACCATTTTCCTTCAAAGGCTAACTTTTTAATTCATAATAGATTTGTTAAGTCTAAGTTCACCAAGATACCACATTTTGCATTTTATTTTTGTTGGCATTGATTGCCAAAATCAATTTCTAGCCTCCTAGGTTTTATTTCAAATTTTCAGAATTTGAGGTCCAAATTCACTATTCCGTTAGGCCATTCTATAGTAAGAATTTGGCCAAGTGTTCTTGATCAAAGTTGTTTTTTATTGTGTCTAGTTATATTTCACTTTTTGAATCACCCCATTTGGAGTTTTCTAGCTCAAGTTATGGTCAAATAACCATAATTGGTTCATTTCCTAATTCTATCTCTTTAATTAGGCAGATTTTGGCATTACCTTTTTCCAATTTAATTGGATATGTTGTAGTTACTTTTAGGCTTAGCGTTCTTCATATAATTTGTTGTCCTATGTTTTATGGTCACTCAAAAATTTTAATTACAATTTTCCAAGTTTTGTAGAATTAATTATACTAATTTAATTAGCCTAGACTCCAGTACCCTGTGTCTTCAGGGTCCAGGTTTAGGTCAGTAAATTTGACCTCTATTTTAGTGTTCTTATGTTCATAATTTGAAGACAATGTCTAAAACAAAGTTGGAGCCCTATTTCTTAGGGTTCCAGATCAGTATGGCTCAACCTAATTAAAGTTTCCTAGCAGGAGATATGCTATAAACACTATTCTGGGGTCAATTATGATTTAGTCAAACTCCAAGTTTTAATGTGTTAATTTCTTCTAACCATTTGACCTAGTTCCTTTGGGTTCTGGGTTTTGGTCAAAAGATCAATATTGTAAACCTATGTCTTATAAAACTTTTTCCATTGGTTTCATTGCATTTAAAATTTTATAGATCAAGTTATGGCCATTTTGCCAAAACTGGTCGGGTAGTCTATGTCCAAAAAATTCTGGGCAGAATGATTCAGGTCATTTTGGTATCCTAATTTAAGTCAACAATTTCATTAGGTTAGAGGCATTTCTAGGCTTGGTGTTCTCAATAAAAGTTGTAGTACTATGTCTAAGCTTTCCAATGGTATAAAATTCAGGTCATTTGGACCTATATAAAGAGAGTTATGGCCATTTTTCTGGGTTCAGTGTTTGGATATCCGGATTGGACCAGCAAATTGGTCAACTTATGGATAGAATTTGGGCAGGATTTCTTCATGAAAAATGGGGTATTTTGAGTCTAGTTTCACTTCCAATTGGCCTCATACCAATTAGAGTCACACAACTTCAGTTATAGGTCAAACAAGACCATGGACTCATAGGTCTGAATTTCCTACACATGAAACATCACTTCCAATATTCCATCCTCCTTACTCCCAACTATAATTTATCACTCATAACACTTCAAATGATCAACAAACAGCCTCAACAAGATCAATCTCAAGCCATATCACCAAGGTAACAAAATTAACTCAAACCCTAACTCAAGGTCTCAATTTATGCACACCACATGTAAATCAACATGTTAATCACATTTACTTATTAATCAACACTTATAACCATAAGTATAACCTTCATGTCATCAAAATCCTATCAATTCTCATAGCTGCCAAAACTTTAATTCTACACAAAGTTATCATTTTCTTTTTATTTCAAGTAATTTCAACTCTTCTTAAGTATAAATCAAACTTTAAACAAAAGAGAAAATGATATTAGGCACTGACCTTTAGTTACTAATTTTTCTTCTCACTAAATCTTCAATCTCCTTGCTCCCTTTTGCTTCTAATCTCTCAAACTAGGTCAAAAATCAAGTTTTTATGTTTGATGATTGAGAAAATATGAATGATTATGATGGGAAATTGGAGCTTCAAAAAGCATCCATGGAGGAAAGCTCAAGAGGTGGTTTGGCTAACATGAACCAAATGAAGAAGATGAGCTAATTTGTTTCTAATTAATCTCTTTTTAATTGGGTTTTAGTGGCTTGTTGCAAGGTGATTGGGTGGGGGCATTATAATGACATTATGTGATGTCATAATTCCCAATTTCTTTCATTTTTCTTTCTTTTTCTTTTCTACTCATTTTCAAATCAATTTTTAGCAATATTTATTCATATTTTATGTCATAATAATTATTTACTTAACTGGACAAGTCGGTCAAAAATCATCTCTAAAGACGAAATGAACAAAATGCCCTCCGTTTGGCTTATTGAGCCAAAATCGTCTATACCAATTGAAAAAATTTTCTAAGCCTTTTCTTGGCATTCTAATGTTATAGAAACCTCAATGACTCTTTTCTGGAGTCCCAAAAATTATTTCATAAATTTTCTCTCGGGTTTAGGGCTTCTAGCTGTGAAGACCGCAACTTCCCACTGGGTTACCCATCGCTAGGGCACCGGCTCATTTAACTTTGTTGTATTTTATTTCTAAAATTTTTCTTAATTTTTTCTTACTATTATTTGAGTTATTTATGTGACACTCCGTACCCGTGTACAGTCTACCCGAGTAAGTAATGCCACACGGTGTACCGGCACACTCTAATATACCTTAATTAATTTTCATCATAACTTTGAATATAACTTGTAAAATATAACTCATTTAAGTTATTTATTGAAATCATAATTTATTTGAGGTTCCGAAAATTTTAAAGAAATCCGGCAGAGTACCGGCTAAAAATGGAGAAAACAGTTCTTCGGAACCTGTGAAAAACACTTCCAATAAACAAATTCATTCATTCTCAACTCCAATATCATCACAAAACTCAATATCAAGATCTCAACATTTTAATTTCAATTCTCATTCATCCATCACATGTGATGATCACATATAAATCACAAATAAACATTTACTTTTCCATTCACAAATACAATTTTCATAATTTACATAAACATCAATATACATTACACAAGTTTAATTTCATATGAGAAAATCAAAATTAATTACAGAATGCCAAAATGACACCTAGTGTCCTACCAATGCACTACAGAAGTTGAGGTGACACGAACACTGTGCAGAACTGCAGGATAGACTCACCCAGTCTGCGATCTAATGGGCTCACGATCTGTATCTCCAGTACCTATGCGTGGCCAAAAGCAACGCGCTAAGCAATAATGCTTAGTGGTGCAATAATAAAATAAAAGAAAATAGCAAGAAAACAAATATGTAGTGAATGTGTATGATTCATTTGTTTAGTATGGGTATATACATTAATTCATTAACTTTGTTCACTTTCATTCATTTGGTTGCCCAAGTAACCTACACTAGACGACTGGACTGGATAAACGGGTAAACTGGCACTGGGTACCTAGTACCTCGGGCCGTCACACCATCGGTCACATATGCATCTCCCGGTGTGTAACAGAACAGCTAACAAGCTGTAAATACATCAGGCACAATCCCAAATCTCAATACAAGGTTAGAATGGCTAAAAGCCATAGAATCACGAAATGGCATGTTGCCATGTGCAGTACTGCTAACTGAACCCTATTGGCATGCCAAACTATCCAAACCATCCAAACCAATCTTGTTAGGTATACTAGGGCATTTGAAACTTTTAAATTCTTTAATCTTTGAATTTCAAATTTTGGTGTCACTATTCACCTCTTTGGTCAACTAATATGTTGACTTTTAGGTAGAAATTAGGTACATTGGTTTTGGCACTCCCAACATACCACATTTTGCCTTTAAAACTTGTTGGAATTGGTCACCATTACCATTTCTAACATAAAACCAAGAGGGCAGAAAATTTCAGTTTTTGAAGCATATGTTTACTGTTCCATTAAACACTGTTGCAGTGGGAATTTGAAGAAATGACAAACATGAAAGTTGTTCCTTATTTTTTCTAGTTGAATTTCCTTTTTTGAATCACTCCATTTGGAGTTTTGTAGCTCCAGATATGGCTCAAAAACCACAGCTGGCCGGATTGCCAATCTGCAGAATTGACCATATTTACAGTAACATGAATAGTAACTGTGATTGCATTTTTGAATTGGTTATGGCCATAATTTGGGGTAGATTTCTTCATGAAAGTTGTTTGTCTATGTCTTAACTTGTTGCTGTAAAAATTTCAGGTCAATTGACCAAATCTACAATGAGTTATGGCCAAATGAACAGTTTGGTCATTCTGCAGAATCAGTTGCAGGGTATCCGGATTGGGGCCAAGTTTTGGTCCTCTTGCTTTGGTCTTTCGGGCATGGTTTCTTCAGCAAAAATGTGCCATTATAAGCCTAGTTTTATGTCCAATTGGCCAAACACCAATTGGACCAACACAGCCAAAGTTATGGCTGTGTAATTGGACTGAAATCTCAATCACCATTACTGCTGTCCCTAGGCAGCATAGTCATTCTCTTTGCCAAGCTATTTTTCAGTCCATATTATGGTCAACATACCTCAAATGGTCACTAATTGACCATTAGAGTGTTCTTTAACAGTTTCATAAGCCAAGTAAATTTTTACTTCTTAAAACCCTAATGTCCAATTCAATTTACCCATAAACCTCAATTAGCACACTAGTTCAATATCCATGCATATTCATACCTTAAACATCATTTCTAACCACTCTAAATTCATTAAAACAATCAAACTCATCCTTCCTTAGGGCTTCCGAAAATTGAAGATACCCTAACATATATGATTTACTTCAAATTCTTATAATTTCTTAACTTAAAGTGATGCTCTAACAAGGATTAAAAGAGTGAGAGTGAAAGTATAGCACTAACCTTTAAGTGGCAGAATTTTCAGCCACCCAAACTCCTTTCTTTCTTCCTCTTTTGGCTGCCTAAAGCTTCCTTAGGGTGTGTAGATAAATTTTAGTGAAGATGACTTAGGGTTTTGGGGTGAGGTTTGAGAGGTTTTTCAAGCTTGAAAATGAAGAAAATGGAGGTTTAGGGCAATCAAGGTTTCGGCTGGCTTTTTGGGGAGGGAGATGGCTGCTGCAATTTTTGTTATTTTAGTCTTCTTTTAGTCTCTTTTATTTGTTAGTCAAATAGTTACTTAATTGTGATTGGTTGGTAATTTTAAATGACATCACTATGATGTCACAAATTGCTTTATTTGGATTTTTCTTTTCTTTTCATCACTACTCAATTTCAATTAAATTTTTAGTAATGTTTCTTCATATTTTATGTCATATTAATTATTTACTTAGCTGGACAAGTCGGCCAAAAATCACCTCTGAAGGCGAAATGGCCAAAATGCCCTCCGTTTGGCTCAACGGGCCAAAATTGTCTGTACCGATTGAAAAATTTTTCTAGGTATTTTCTTGGCATTCTAATGCCATAGGAACCTCAGTAATCCTTCTCTGGAGTCCCAAAAATTATTTTATAATTTTCCCTCGGGTCTAGGGCTCCTCGTTACGAGAACCGCAACTTCCCTCTGGTTACCCATCGCTTGGGCACCGGCTCGTTTAACTCGGTTGTATTTTATTTCTGAAATTTTTACCAAATTTTTCTTATTAATATTTGAGTTAATTATGGTTCCTGCCTTTAGTTTAAATATTTTTCCGGACGTTCTAGCTGTCCGGACCGACACCGGTCACCGGAACAGTAGAATGTACGGAGTTGCTACCGGGAGGGTGTTACAACTCTTCCCCTCTAATTTAAATTCCGTCCTCGAAATTTACCTGATGCAAACAGTTGAGGGAACTGTTGCCTCATCGTTTCTTCACTTTCCCAAGTTGCTTCCTCGGTGTTGTTGTGCCTCCAAAGCACTTTCACCAGTGGAATCTGCTTATTCCTCAATTCTTTCACTTCCCGAGCCAGGATCCATAGAGGTTCTTCTTCATATGTCAAATCCGGTTGCATTTCAATTTCTTCCATGGAGATGACATGTGAAGGATCTGAGCGGTATCTCCTGAGCATGGACACGTGGAATACATTGTGGATCTTGTCTAGCTCTGATGGTAAAGCTAGCCTATAGGCCACTGGACCCACACGTTCAATGACTTCATATGGGCCAATGAACCTAGGGCTTAACTTACCTTTCCTTCCAAACCTCAATACCTTCTTCCATGGTGACACCTTGAGGAACACTTTGTCGCCAACCACATATTCTATTTCCTTTCTCTTCAGGTCGGCATAAGATTTCGGTCTGTCTGAGGCAACCTTCAGATAGGCTTTGATTAGTTTCACTTCTCCTCAGTCTGTTTCACTGTGTCAGCCCCACCGCTTGTCTTCGCCAATTCAGTCCAAAGACACCGAGTTCTACATTTTCTCCCATACAAGGCTTCATATGGGGCCATTTGGATGCTAGCTTGGTAGCTATTGTTGTATGCAAATTCGCGATGGGAGGTATCTATCCCAACTTCCTCAAATTCAATGACACAACTCTCAAAGATATCCTCAAGGACTCGACATATATTTCATGTTATTGTTATAATTTCAGTTCAATATTTGTATTAATTCAATTGGTTCAATTGTTTACAGATTACTCTTTACGATTGCCCATCCGTCTCGAGGATGGAAAGTCATCTTTGAAGTGGAGTTGTGTACCCAAGGACTCATGCAACTTCTTCCAAAATCTCGATGTGAACCTTGGGTCTCGATCGATATGATGGAAAGTGGAATTCCATGCGATCTAATTATCTCAGCGATATACAATTCGCTAACTTCTCCAAAGGAGTAGTCACCCTAATGATGTGAAAGTGTCCGACTTGGTCAATCTATTCACTATTACCCATGCTGCATCATGTTTCTCCGGGTGAGAGGTAGACCACTTACAAAATCCATGGTGACCCGATCCCATTTCCATTCAGGTATGCGTATAGGCTGTAGTAATCCTGATGGAACTTGATGTTCTGCCTTGACTTGCTGACATGTCAAGCATTTAGTCACATAGTCAGCTATGTCTTTCTTCATACCAGGCCACCAATACTGAAGCTTCAGATCATGATACATCTTTGTACTTCCTGGGTGCATAGCATATACACTGGTGTGTGCCTCTTTTAGAATACTGGCCTTCAATTCCCCATCATCTGGTACACACAGTCTTCCTTTGTAATACAGACACCCATTGGCTTTCACCTCATAGTCAGTTGCTTTTCCCTCTGAGATTTTACTCATAATAGCCATTAGCTTCTCATCTACCTTATGCCCATCTAAAATCTACTGTAACAGGTTTGGCCTCACTTGCAACTCGGCCAAAATAGCTCCATCTTGAATCAAAGTTAGACGGGCATTCAATGATCTCAAAGTTGTCATGGATTTTCTGCTCAAAGCATCAGCAACTACATTTGCCTTCCCAGGATGGTAGTCAATTACACAGTCATAGTCCTTTAGGAACTCAATCCATCGCCTCTGTCTAAGGTTGAGCTCCTTCTGGGTTGGCAAGTATTTTAGGCTTTTGTGGTCCGTGTAAATGTAACACTTTTCACCATACAAGTAATGCCTCCATATCTTCAGTGCGAAGATAATTGCTGCAAGCTCTAGATCATGGGTAGGGTAATTTTGTTCATGTGGCCTTAGCTGCCTGGATGCATAGGCGACCACCTTCCCCTCTTGCATCAATACACACCCTAACCCATTATGTGAGGCATCACTATAGACCACAAAGTCCTTTCCTGACACTGGCTGTGTTAACACTAGTGCCTCTGTCAACATAGCCTTCAACTTCTCAAAACTGGTCTGACACTTGTCATTCCAGTCAAATCTGACATTCTTGTGTAACAACTTGGTCATTGGAGCAGCTATTAAAGAAAATCCCTTCACAAATCTTCTGTAATACCCAGCAAGCCCCAAGAAGCTTCTGACCTCAGTTGTGTTTCTGGGAGGCTTCCATTCCATCACTGCTTCTATCTTCTTGGGATCCACCCTAATCCCATCAGCTGACACTATGTGTCCAAGGAATGCAATTTCATTCAGCCAAAAGTCACACTTGGACAACTTAGCATACAGCTTCTTTTCTCTCAAGGTTTGTAGAACAATCCTCAAATGCTCATCATGTTCTTCCCTGGTCTTGGAATACACCAAAATATCATCAATAAAGACCACTACGAACCGATCTAGGTATGGATGAAAGATACGGTTCATAAGGTCCATAAATACCGCTGGTGCATTTGTTAGGCCAAAGGGCATCACTAGAAACTCATAATGCCCATATCGGGTCCTGAATGCAGTCTTTGGCACATCTGCATCCTTTACCCTCAACTGATGATACCCTGATCTGAGATCAATCTTAGAAAATACTCCTGCTCCCTTCAGCTGATCAAACAGATCATCAATTCTAGGCAACGGATATTTGTTCTTCACAGTCAATTTATTCAACTGCCGGTAATCAATACAAAGCCTCAAAGTCCCATCCTTCTTTTTCACAAACAGCACTGGAGCTCCCCATGGTGACACACTGGGGTGTATGAACCCCTTATCAAGCAACTCTTGCAACTGAGTTTTCAACTCCCTCAATTCAGTGGGTGCCATCTTATAAGGGGCAATGGAAATGGGTGCTGTTCCCGGCAGTGTCTCAATAGCAAACTCAACTTCCCTTTCTGGTGGCAAACCAGGCAACTCTTCAGGAAATACCTCTGGGAAGTCTCTCACTGTGGGTATACCACTCAGGTTTGGCTTAGCCTGCCTAGTATCCACCACATGTGCTAGGTAGGCTTCACAGCCTTTTCTCATCATTCTTCTTGCAACTGTGGCTGAGATGACATTGGACAAGAAATCTGTCCTTTCCCCTACAACAGTGATCTCATTAACCTCAGAAGTTTTCAAAGAAATTCTCTTCAATTTGCAATCAACTATTGCCTGATGACGTGACAACCAGTCCATTCCCAAAATCACGTCAAACTCGTGGAAGGGCAACTCAATCAGGTCTGCCAAGAATTCATACCCCTGAATCCTTAACGGGCAGCCCTTGTACACTTTGTTCACTACCACATCAGGCCCAATGGATTAGTGACCGTAATGTCTTGGTCACTCTCCTATTAGTATCCCCTTTCTACGGGTAAGTTGATGCACATGTAGGAAAGAGTGGATCCCGGATCCACCAATGCATGCACAGGAGTATTGTAGAGGAGAACGCACTCGATGACGTCCGGGGCATCTTGCTCCTCCTGAGCTCTCAGGGCATAATTTCTGGCAGGTGGTCTGTTATCTGGCCTCTCTGCTGGCTCAGATGCAGGCCTCTGTGATGGTCCTACAGCCTCAGACTTGCCAGATTTTCTACCCCTCTGTGGTTCAGGAGCAGGTCTGTCTGCTTGTGTTGGAGCAGCTGTAGTAGTTCTGCGTGGGCAGTTCCTCAGCTGATGTTCTGTCGACCCACATCTCAAGAAGGCACCAGTTACTCTCCAACACTCCCCCTTGTGCCACTTCAGGCAGTGTGGACATGCAGAAGATGCTGGGGCTGGTCCCCTGAACCCCATCCCTGGAGAGCTGCCCACTGATGGTGTGGACTGACCTCTCCTAGGGGTGAACTGTGGCCTGGGCCCCTGAGACTGACCCTGACCTTGTGGCTGACCCGAACTCTGTGCAGGTGGACCTCTGAACTTCTTCCCAGGTGCGGAAGATGAGCTAGACTGAACCGGGCCCCTCTTCTGCTGTCTATCCCTTCTGGTCTGCTCACTGATTCTCACTTTTTCAACCCTTATTGCAGCTTCCACTAACTTGCTAAATTCTGTGATTCCCAAGGCAGTGAGCTGGATCTTAATGTTATCATTTAGTCCCTCTTCAAATCTCTTCCACCTTTCAACTTCATTAGGGACTATCTCCCTTCCATAGCGGCTTAATCGGACAAATTTCTTCTCATACTCGGCCACTGATAGCTGTCTCTACCTCAGGTTAATGAACTCTCTTCTTCTCTCTTCCAGGTATACAGTACCCACATATTTCTTCTTGAACTCGGAGAGAAAGAAGTCCCAAGTTACAACTTCTGGCTGCACTTCACTGGACAAAGTGTCCCACCATTCTTAGGCATCGTCTTGCAACAAGGATACTGCAGCTTCTAGATTTTGCTCTGAGGTGCAGTGGAGTTGTTTTAAGACTCTGCCCGTTCTGTTTAACCAATTCTCGGCAGCAACAGAGTTATCTTCTCTCTTACCGAAGAAATCCACCGCCCCAAACTTTCTTAGCCTTTCCAGGTGTGATTTCTGCTGTGGAGCTGGTGGTGGTGGTGGTGGTGCTGGCATTACTCTGGCCATTTGTCTAAAGAAGTCGGCCATTTGTTGGAACATGGCCTGTGGAGGCTGAGCAGGCTCTACTCGAGCTGGTGGAGTAGGTTCTCCCTACCCCCAGTCTCAGCTGCTGCAGGTGGAGCATGACTCTCCACTTCCTCCTCGACTGCTCTATGTGATGAAGGGTCCATATCCTATTTAAAATAAGAAAGATAAACAGATCTGTATTAGTGTCACCTCGACTCTTACAAATGCAATGCATGGTATGGACTCAATCTAGGACCAGAAACGCCTAAACCGTGCTCTGATACCACTAAATATGACACCCCGTACCCGTGTACAGTCTACCTGAGTAAGTAATGCCACATGGTGTACCGGCACACTCTAATATACCTTAATTATTTTTCATCATAACTTTGAATATAACTTGTAAAATATAACTCATTTAAGTTATTTATTGAAATCATAATTTATTTGAGGTTCCGAAAATTTTAAAGAAAATCCGGCAGAGTACCGGCTAAAAATGGAGAAAACAGTTCTTCGGAACCTGTGAAAAACACTTCCAATAAACAAATTCATTCATTCTCAACTCCAATATCATCACAAAACTCAATATCAAGATCTCAACATTTCAATTTCAATTCTCATTCATCCATCACATGTGATGATCACATATAAATCACAAATAAACATTTACTTTTCCATTCACAAATACAATTTTCATAATTTACATAAACATCAATATACATTACACAAGTTTAATTTCATATGAGAAAATCAAAATTAATTACAGAATGCCAAAATGACACCGAGTGTCCTACCAATGCACTGCAGAAGTTGAGGTGACACGGATACTGTGCAGAACTGCAGGATAGACTCACCCAGTCTACAGTCTACTGGGCTCACGATCTGTATCTCCAGTACCTACGCGTGGCCAAAAGCAACGCGCTAAGCAATAATGCTTAGTGGTGCAATAATAAAATAAAAGAAAATAGCAAGAAAACAAATATGTAGTGAATGTGTATGATTCATTTGTTTAGTATGGGTATATACATTAATTCATTAACTTTGTTCACTTTCATTCATTTGGTTGCCCAAGTAACCTACACTAGACGACTGGACTGGATAAACGGGTAAACTGGCACTGGGTACCTAGTACCTCGGGCCGTCACACCATCGGTCACATATGCATCTCCCGGTGTGTAACAGAACAGCTAACAAACTGTAAATACATCAGGCACAATGCCAAATCTCAATACAAGGTCAGAATGGCTAAAAGCCATAGAATCACGGAATGGCATGTTGCCATGTGCGATCGCTAATCGAACCCTATTGGCATGCCAAACTATCCAAACCAATCTTGTTAGGTATACTAGGGCATTTGAAACTTTTAAATTCTTCAATCTTTGAATTTCAAATTTCGGTGTCACTATTCACCTCTTTGGTCAACTAATATGTTGACTTTTAGGTAGAAATTAGGTAAATTGGTTTTGGCACTCCCAACATACCACATTTTGCCTTTAAAACTTGCTGGAATTGGTCACCATTACCATTTCTAACTTAAAACCAAGAGGGCAGAAAATTTCAGTTTTTGAAGCATATGTTTACTATTCCATTAAACACTGTTGCAGTGGGAATTTGAAGAAATGACAAACATAAAAGTTGTTCCTTATTTTGTCTAGTTGAATTTCCTTTTTTGAATCACTCCATTTGGAGTTTTGTAGCTCCAGATATGGCTCAAAAACCACAGCTGGCCGGATTGCCAATCTGCAGAATTGACCATATTTACAGTAACATGAACAGTGATTCTGATTGCATTTTTGAATTGGTTCTGGCCATAATTTGGGGTAGGTTTCTTCATGAAAGTTGTTTGTCTATGTCTTAACTTGTTGCTGTAAAAATTTCAGGTCAATTGACCAAATCTACAGTGAGTTATGGCCAAATGAACAGTTTGGTCATTCTGCAGAATCAGTTGCAGGGTATCCGGATTGGGGCCAAGTTTTGGTCCTCTTGCTTTGGTCTTTTGGGCATGGTTTCTTCAGAAAAAATGTGCCATTATAAGCCTAGTTTCATGTCCTATTGGCCAAACACCAATTGGACCAACACAGCCAAAGTTATGGCTGTGTAATTGGACTGAAATCTCAGTCACCATTACTGCTGTCCCTAGGCAGCATAGTCATTCTCTTTGCCAAGCTATTTTTCAGTCCATATTATGGTCAACATACCTCAAATGGTCACTAATTGACCATTAGAGTGTTCTTTAACAGTTTCATAAGCCAAGTAAATTTTTACTTCTCAAAACCCTAATGTCCAATTCAATTTACCCATAAACCTCAATTAGCACACTAGTTCAACATCCATGCATATTCATAACTTAAACATCATTTCTAGCCACTCTAAATTCATTAAAACAATCAAACTCATCCTTCCTTAGGGCTGCCGAAAATTGAAGATACCCTAACATATATGATTTACTTCAAATTCTTACAATTTCTTAACTTAAAGTGATGTTCTAACAAGGATTAAAAGAGTGAGAGTGAAAGTATAGCACTAACCTTTAAGTGGCAGAATTTTCAGCCACCCAAACTCCTTTCTTTCTTCCTCTTTTGGCTGCCTAAAGCTTCCTTAGGGTGTGTAGATAAATTTTAGTGAAGATGACTTAGGGTTTTGGGGTGAGGTTTGAGAGGTTTTTCAAGCTTGAAAATAAAGAAAATGGAGGTTTAGGGCAATCAAGGTTTCGACTGGCTTTTTGGGGAGGGAGATGGCTGCTGCAATTTTTGTTATTTTAGTCTTCTTTTAGTCTCTTTTATTTGTTAGTCAAATAGTTACTTAATTGTGATTGGTTGGTAATTTTAAATGACATCACTATGATGTCACAAATTGCTTTATTTTGATTTTTCTTTTCTCTTCATCACTACTCAATTTCAATTAAATTTTTAGTAATGTTTCTTCATATTTTATGTCATATTAATTATTTACTTAGCTGGACAAGTCGGCCAAAAATCACTCTGAAGGCGAAATGACCAAAATGCCCTCCGTTTGGCTCAACGGGCCAAAATTGTCTGTACCGATTGAAAATTTTTTCTAGGTATTTTCTTGGCATTCTAATGCCATAGGAACCTCAGTAATCCTTCTCTGGAGTCCCAAAAATTATTTTATAATTTTTCCCCCGGGTCTAGGGCTCCTCGTTGCGAGAACCGCAACTTCCCTCTAGTTACCCATCGCTTGGGCACCGGCTCGTTTAACTCGGTTGTATTTTATTTCTAAAATTTTTACCAAATTTTTCTTATTAATATTTAAGTTAATTATGGTTCCTGACTTTAGTTTAAATATTTTTCCGAACGTTCTAGCTGTCCGGACCGACACCGGTCACCGAAACAGTAGAATGTACGGAGTTGCTACCGGGAGGGTGTTACAATTTATGACTCCTCATTCTAATCTAAATATTTTTCTAGATGTTCTAGTTGTTCGGACCAACACCGGTCACCGAAACAGTAGAATATACGAAATTGCTACAGTGAGGGTGTTACATTTGGTTTGCAATAAGATTGCAAAGTTCCTAGCATGACTTGAAACCAAATCTAGGTTATTGGATGTATAGTATAAATTAAATTTATATTTAATTTGATTAAATATAAATTTAATTATGAGAAATTAATTAATGGAGATTAATTAATTAATTAATATTTGATATAAATTGATTTAAAGAGGAGCAATTATAATTTTGGGTTGAGAACTCAAATTAAAGAGTAAGGGCAAATTGGTCTTTTCACATGGTGACATGTGGCACCATGAGATGGTGACATATCGCACCATATGATCTTGCCACTTGTCTTCCTATGATGGAAGACCACATGTTATGATTTAAATGGAGCTTGACACATGGTTTCATAGGATTAAATCAAATAATAAGAAGATGAGATCTTGTGGTGACATGTGGCAAGGAAGTTAGGGTTTGACCTAAGTATATAAAGAAAGCTTATAAAGAAAAATCAGCCCACCTCTCTTTTCTCTCTTATGTTAGATGGCAACATGCTCTTCTATTCTTCTCTTTAATTTCTCAATTGATTCAAAGGAAAAAAACTTAGATTTCCTCTTGAATTAAATTATTAAAAAGTGTTTCTAACACCCAATACATTCATACAACCTTCACAAAGCATAAATCACATCTTATAATTGGTTGACAATGCTTGAGAAGCCAATCTAGGGGCTGCCATTGCTATCTTGGTGTGTGCTTGTGGTGGACAAACTAGAGAGATAACATTTGGGGTCCTAAGAACATCCTAAGATTGCATCAATTGTGCATCAAGAGGTTAGTACCTAAAAATCACTCTTTTAGTTAAGGTTTAATTGAATTAAATGTTAATTTATAATCTTTAATGGCAAATGAAATTTTAGTGCATGCTAAAATATGTTTTGGTATGCAATTGGGCATTGAAAATTGATTAGGTTCATAAGACATTAGTATGGTACATGTAACCTTAGAAATAATTTTGAAATTCAAGGTTCTAATGTCTAATAATCTTGCTTCCACTCCTTCAAATTATACACCTATTGTTACACCTTGAATGCATGATTTGTAAAGCCAGTGAGGAGCCTTATGATGAAAATACCACTAGATGGTAAAAACCCTAAAGCATTTTGGAGACTACAGAATGACTAGAAAATTAATAAATGTTTTTGGTATTTTGGAAAATTAATTATATTATTTTAAAAATAAAAGGTTTTAAGGGTCATAAGCCTATATTATTTAAATAGGCTTAATATAATTTTTTCAATGTTTTAAATGGACCTAGGAAATATTTAATTTAGCTAAATTAAAAAATGAAGCCCATTAAACTTTTTTACTTCAGCTATAAATGAATGTGGATTTAAATATATTGGACTTTATTAAAAGATCTTTTGGTTAATTAATAAAATAAAAAATAAAAAGTAAAAAAAAGTTTGCGTGGTTGAAAATTCATCTTTTTAACTTTTATTATTATTATTGTTATTATTATTATTATTATTATTATTATTATTATTATTATTATTATTATTATTATTATTAGATAAAATAGAAAAAATGAAATAAGAAAGAGGAAAAGATAAATGCTCCTTTTGCTGAGATTAGAGAGAAGAGTTTCAGTTTTTGTTTTATTATTTTTTTTATCCTTTTTATATTCTAAAACCTAATTAGATTAGGTTAACTTATCTTCTCACCTTCCTTATTATAAACTCAGCATTTTGTTTCGGACTTCTGGGGGATTAAGGTGGCTGAAATTAAAATTAATCTTGGTTATTTTCTATTCTTTTTGGGAGTGAAGGAGATCTTCTTTCTAGAAGTTTTCTTCTTCCCCTAATATTGCATGCATATTTTCACCTACACCATCACACAATTGCATTTAGGTTAATCTAGTTTAGGCTAATTAATTTATCAATCAAATAATTTTATTTTATTAAGTTTCTAGTGATCTGTAGTCTTCAAAGGAGCCAAGAGAGACTTTCAATTCTAAAGAAATCCATTCCAAGTAAAGGTATGTCTGATTGGGTACTCATAACTCCAAATATTGTATTTTTGTTTATTTTATTTTTTACATTTTCATCTTGTAAATGTTAGATTTTAGGCTTGTTAATAATTTTAATGGATTTATAAAGCATTTTCTATATTGAATAGCCTTTTAAATCACAGAAAAACCTTTTTCCTTGCTTTAGATTTTTTTTTTAATTTGATAATTGATTAGGAATGTTTTCTATGTTACCGAAATTTGTAAATTTTATTCAAGGGTCTATAATTGTTTGTTTTCTTTTATTCTTTTCTCTGGTGGTACCTTAATATGTAATTTAAATTCTCGTCTTTTAGTTTCTTAAAATTTGTTATAGAAAATTAGAAACATTTTTTGCAAGTTTGAGTGTTAAACCTATCTAGAATGCATAAATGGTGGCTTGCATCTTAATTGCATACTGATTTATTTGAGATTTGTGTGATTTGTTTTTCCCATGTTTTAATTTGGCATCTTGGCTATCATTTGGTAAAATTTCATAATTGTCTATGAAGTTTTGCTATTTTTCCTTAATTTTACAATTTTTCTGTGCAAATTTGCATTTTCTATATATTGGTAATTAGATTTAGCGATTTTTGGCATGTCCCAATGCTGCACGATTTTTGAGTTTTTTTCTATATTTGAGTTCATTATCTTAGGAGGCTAGATTAATTTTTGTATTAGTTTTAGGCTTGTTTAATTGGGTGAACCGAATTTTACATATTTTGGATGTAAAACTGCTAATTTTTGTATAATTATGATGTTTTACTTCTAATTGGACTTTAATTTGTTTTAATAATCTTATACTAACTCTTTTTTGTGTTTTTTTTGTGAGTTGGGAGACCTAAGTAGACATGGGATAGGATGGAAAATAGCATTTAGATGGGAAAGTAACTCCTAGCCAAAATATGAGAGGAGATGAAAGCAAAATCCAAGTCCCACTTGGATTCTTATTTCAATTAGGACTTTTAATTTTATTTGGATGTTTATCTATAGCTAATGTAATTTATTTTTTTATTTTATTGTGTTGTAATTTTGGCCTTATTGGACATTTTTAATTATTAATTTAATTATTTTTTAGTAGTTTAGTTAATTAACACCAAAGTAAGCCCATTTAACCCAAATAGTCAATCGATGCACATCTAAGAAGCAAGATGGACCCATTGGTGAATCAAGCCCAATTTGAAACTTAAGAAGGAACTTCAAGGCCTCTTGCATGAGGTTAAAGGTTGTAATAGCTGTAGAATTTTATTTGGGGTGTGAAAGGCTATTTTTAAAGTTTTAACTTATATTCTTCTCTCTCTTTCTTTAGTTTAAGGTTTTAATTTACTTTGACTATTTTGAATATTTTCAAAATGGACCTTTGGAATGTAATTGAGCTTAATAAAGATGCATATAAGGGAACATGGTAGTAATGGCCTTAAGTACATAATGTAGAAACTTTAACATGTTTAGGACCATCCTCTATCTTTTTTTATGCATGTATTTTATATTGAAATGCTTAGAACTCTTTTCTTCTATATGCTATGCATGACATGCAAAATGATTTAATATGTTAAAATTATACCTGGAGGGTAAGATGGTAAATAAGGTAATTCTTTTGACTTAGAAACATCATATGATAGGACTTTCTATACACATGTACTTGCTAGTTATTTTGAATGGTTGAATTTAAATATGTGTATAACCTTAGCTTGCATAAATATATGATTATGGAATTTAATAAAAAAGACAACAAGATAGGCTTTAGGAATCAATAATTGAGGCTGGCCCTTATTCTAAGGTAAGTCCAAGCGGAAAGGGTGCTTAACACATTTCCCTTTTTGTATCTACTATCCTGAACTTAGGCCATTAGGCTCATGGTAAAAGAAGGGTATTGAACTGGATGAAGGCCATTAGGCCACAAATATAAGAGATTTTTTTTTTGTCTTGTTCTTCAAAAAATTAAAATAAAAAGAATTTTCCATTTTCTCAAATTCTTTTCTTTTTTGTGGAAAATAGAGGGAGAAAAATAAAACAAAACTAATGAAAATACATCATCCCATTCCTATCATGGAGAGAGTCCTGATAAAGAAGAACTAAGCATTGGGTGCCAAATTCCTTTCTTTAATAAAGGGGGAGTGTTTTTGTTGCTATTTGGTATCAATTTTATTATTTTTGGTTTGTGTTCTTTAATTTCAAATTTTAATTTTTAGAAAATTAGTTGATAAAACTAGCAAAACCACTTGTTTTATGGTTTGCATATGTTAACGCCGCATTTTCTTATTTTCAAGCACTAAAAACTAAATATAATTTATTTATATAAATTTCTTTGGGGACAATTTACTATTTTATCCATTTATTTTATCATTATTAACACTTCAGACTCTCTATTTTAAAAAATTACTACTTAATCCTTAATTTTTTGCTTTTCTCTCACACTTAGGCCATTCCGTCCATTTTAGACATTAACATTTAAGATAAATTACTATTTAATCTATAAATATTGTAATTCTTTATAGTTTCATTCCTCAGTTTTATAATTATTTACAATTTTTTCCATCTCTTTCTCTCTCCTCCATTTTTGTTACCTCTCTGCTAGTGGTTGCCCTAGAGTAATACAATAGTGATGTGTATTGTAAACTTGATTCCTAATCAGTGGCATTACTGTTCAATATAACTTAAATTGTTTATGGTTAATCGAATGACCCATTAGTTTCTTATTAGGAAGTTCCATTCTTAAATAATTGAGAATATGAGTGATGAAACTATTTAGTGCAAGTGCTATAAATAATCATTCACTATTGAGGATATTTTGTTGGACATGATCTGTTCAGCTAGATTGTCACTTCTATTTGTTTCCATGGATTAGTATTAGATATTGATAAAAATAAAATGGTGAATCTCATACTGTCCGATATCATGATGTTGGGCCAAATACAATTGCACTTATGTGATAAATAGGCTAAACCAGTGGTGCATATATTATCATCTAGATCATAATATTGTATATAGTCCCTTGACCTAAGATAACATGGTTATTTCATATATAGGTGGTTTGAGTTTGATACTACTTATATACTTGTACAATGTATGGATATATGGGTGAGTGTTGGCTCTAACTAGTTGTATGTAGAGATATGTGCTCAGTCAAGATAGGATCCAATATCCTAAGTAAATACAGATAAAGTCCTATGCTATATAAATCGCTCTTGATAAATAAAGGTATTAGCCAGAACAAATACACTTAGATAAAAAAGAGTTTATGATAGAAAGTCATATTAATCAAGAATTAGAATTTAGATGAGGACATATGATCTAAAGCAATTAGGGTTTGACATGTACCATGACCCCAGCTAAGATCGGGACTTTGTAATGAAAAGACTTTAGTGCATGGTATGTATGATCAAGGTTCTAAGTAAGGGATGAATTTAATTCATTGCTAGTTGGATAGTCATGACACTCTATGCTAAGTGTCAATCATAATTTATGAGAACTAAGAGTGGATTGAGGAATTGCACTCTCGGTATGGAAGGAGTTCCATTGATATTAAAGAGTAATTTCATTCTCATTCCCATTTAGTTATGAACCTAAGAAGTCACACGCAATAAGGACTAAGTGATCAAGAGTTGAATAATTTAATTGATTGATTAAATAGTTTAATTAATTAATTAATTAAATTAATAAATTTAGTTTTGTAATAAGATTGTAGAAGTCCCTAGCATGACTTGAAACTAGATCTAAAAAATTGGGTTAAGAGAAAGAAAAGACAAACTGGCCAAAAGTTGCATAAGATGCAATATGGGGCATGTTGCTGCCCAATAAAAGTGTTACATGGGGCATGCAATGTCAACATGGGGCATGCTGCGCCAAGGCAAAAGTTACAGGGGTATACAATGTTAGCATGGGGCATGCCAAACCAAGGCAAAAGTTACATGGGACATGTCATTAAGAGAAAGAAGGAGTTTAATGGGTTTTAATATCTCTTGACATGTCTTAACACGAGATAACATGAGATGACTTAAGATAATGCGAGCAGGTTTTAATATCTTTTAACATGTTTTAATAAGACATGAGGTTACTTAAAATAATGAGAATGAGAGACAACTTTATGTCTTGTAAGATAGGTGTCATTCATATCCCCAAAAAGTAGAAGATTCCTTCCCCACTCACCATTTTAGGGATTAGAAATCTCTAAAAGTCATAGATTTCTATCCACTTTAGGGATTTTCATATCCCTATAGTGTAAAAAGGTCCTAACCAATATCCAAAAGGTATCTTTTTAGAGATTTCTTCATCTTCTTCCTTAAGTTTTCTCTTAATCTCCATTGTCAAAGTTTCAAGCTTTCTTCCATATCTTTTTAAGGGACATTAGAAGCTGTCACTCTTGAATAAGCAAATTGAGGAAACTGTTTTTTCAACTACCCAAGGTAACATAAAGAGAACCAAGAACCCCTTTTTTATGCATTTGGTTTGACATAAGAGAGATTATGCCTAAGGGGATTGTGGTTTAAATTGTTGGATCATCTTGATCATTGAGTTTGTGTGGACAGATTAAAGTGTCAAAATTTAGAGGCTCACTAACCAGATAAGGTGGAAAGTTGTAATTTTTTGTGTATCCAGTAAAGTCCTTAAACACTAGTTTATGAGCTTTTATTTAAGTTTCCTAAATTGTAAAATGGGTTTAAAGACCTCTTATGGTTAAAGAGTTGTAACCTTGATGTTTTAATTAAAGTAGCTTAAAACAGTTTATGTAACTCTGCCTAAGTAGTTTGTGCTTAGCCAATTCCAAGCATGGATAGAGGAGGAGTGTTGCGGTAGGTGACAACCAGCGTAAAAATTTCGTCACATCCTATGATATGGATTCAAATGATATAAATGTTGGGGCATCCTCTACTTATGACGCGCTACATCGGAGCTCAGGTGTAGTGAGAAATATGCAAGGGTGTAGGGCATTCACCGAAAGTGACGTGCCATGTCGGCGCCCGGGTTTGGTATTAAATGAGCAAGGGTTCCCACATCATAGACTAGTGTGTTTAAAGAAGTTAGTCCATAGGACAGATAGTAGAATAGATAGTGGAACAGAACACAAGATAGTTATAGAGAACAATAGAAAATATCATAGAAGGAGATCAATTAGGAATGAACAGGATAGGAGGAGAATCAAGGTTGGTACTTGGAATGTTGGATCACTTACAGAAATATTAATGGAGCTTGTAGATACCTTGGAAAGAAGAAGGGTGAACATTGCTTGCATTCAGGAGACTAAATAGGTAGGAGAGAAAAGCAAGGAAGTGGGTAATTCAGGGTACAAACTGTGGTTTACTGAAAAGGAGATGAATAAGAATGGAGTGGGCATAATCATAGACAGGACATTAAAAGATACTGTAATGGCTATGAAAATAGTAGGAGATAGAATTATACTAGTAAAGCTAGTACTAGAAGGAGAAACAATAAATGTAGTTAGTGCTTATGTCCCACAAATAGGACTAGATAGTGAGAGTAAATAAAGGTTTTTGGAAGATATAAATGATCTAATACAAAGCATACTGAATGAAGAGAATGTTTTCATCAGTAGAGATTTGAATGGACATGTAGGAAGTGATAGGCAAGGTTATGAGGATGTTCATAGAGGTTTTGGTTTTGGCAGTCGAAATGAGAAGGGAAAAAGCATCCTAGATTTTGCTATAGCATACGACTTAATACTAGCAAATACCTACTTTATAAAAAGAGAGTCACATTTAGTGACTTTTAAAAGTGGGCAACATAGAAGCCAAATTGACTTCCTCTTAACCAAGAAGACAAATAGAGCTCTATGCAAAGATTGCAAGGTCATTCCAGGAGAGGCTTTAACAAGTCAACATCAATTAGTGGTCTTTGATGTCAAGTTTAGAAACAATTCAAATAAGGTTAGAAGAAATAGTGTAGCTCAAACAAACTAGTGGGAGTTAAAAGGAGTAAAGCGAGTGAAGTTAAAAAATGAGCTTCTCGAGTCCAAAGCATGGAAGCTGGATGTGGAGGCCAGTGATATGTGGATACAGATGGCATCAAAGATTAGAGAAGTAGCTAGAAAAGTAATTGAAGAGTCTAGAGGACATAGACCACCCTCAAAAGAGAGATGATGGTGGAATGAGGAAGTATAAAAGGCAGTGAAGAGAAAGAGGGAATAGTATAAGAAATTACCTAAGCGTGATAATAATGAGGCATATGAATAATACAAGATAGTAAAGAAAGAGGCAAAAAAGGAAGTTAGTCAAACAAGAGTGCAGGCCTTTGAAAAGTTATATGAGAAACTTAGAACTAAAGAAGGGGAGAAAGATATTTATAGATTAGCAAGGAGGAGAGAAAGGAAATATCAAGATCTCATTCAAGTTAGGTGCATTAAGGATAAAGAAGGAAAAGTGTTGGTGAAAGATGAGGACATTAAAGAAAGATAGAGAAATTATTTTGATGATATCTTTAACAATAGTCAAATTGGTAATAGTGTGAATATAGACTACAGAGCAATAAAAAGAATGTAAATTATACTAGAAGGATTAGATCTTTAGAAGTAAAGGAAGCACTTAAGAGAATGAAAGTGGATAAAGCCTATGGACCCGATGGAATACCAATTAAAGTGTGGAAGTGTTTGGGAGATATGGGAGTGGCATGGTTAACTATATTGTTTAATAAGATTCTAAACTCAAAGAAAATGCCTAATAAATGGAGGAGGAGTATTTTAGTACCTATTTTTGAAAATAATAGAGATATACAGAGTTGCTCAAACTACAAGGGAATTAAACTCATAAGCCATACTATGAAGTTGTGGGAGAGAGTTGTGGAACATCGACTACGTCATGACACTTCTATCTCTCCCAATCAATTTGGCTTCATGCCCGATTGTTTAACTATGGAAGTGATCTTTCTCATTAGAAGCTTGATGGAGAAATATAGAGATGTGAAGAAAGATCTACACATGGTTATTATCGATTTGGAGAAGGCTTATGATAGCATTCCAAAAGATGTCTTATGGAGAGTGTTAGAATAAAAGAGGGTATCTATTAGGTACATACAAGTATTGAAAGATATGTATGAAGGAGCAACTACTATTGTACGCATAGTGGAAGGGGACACAAGAGATTTTCCTATCTCAATTGGATTACACCAAGGTTCAGCTGTAAGCCCTTATCTTTTTACATTAGTTTTAGATGAATTGACGAAACATATACAAGAGAGTATCCCTTGGTGCATGATATTTGCAGATGATATAGTTCTGATAGATGAGAAGCGAGAAGGAGTCAATAGAAAGTTGAAGCTTTAGAGAAGTACTCTAGAGCCAAAGGGTTTTAAGTTAAGTAGAACGAAAACATAATACATGCATTGCAAGTTCAGTGAAGGCCGAACTGGTGATAGGGAAGGAGTTAGTTTGGATGTAGTGGTATTTCCCCAAAGTAATCACTTTAAATATCTCGGCTCAATCTTTCAAGTAGATGGGGGATGTGATGAGGATATTAGTCATAAGATTAAAGCCAGATGGTTGAAGTGGAGAAGTGCCATGAGAGTTTTATGTGATCGCAAAATTACTAATAAATTGAAAGGAAAATTTTACTGTACAGCCATACGACCAGCCATGTTATATGGTAGTGAGTGTTGGGTACTAAAGGAGTCGTGTGTGTCTAAGATAAGAGTTGCAGAGATGAGAATATTAAATAGATGAGTGGTCATACTAGACTAGATAAAGTTCGTAATGAGAGTATTAGAGAAAAGGTAGGAGTAGTGCCAATTGAGAATAAGTTGAGAGAAGGAAGATTGAGGTGGTTTGGCCATGTGAAGCGTAGACATACGAAGGCTCCAATTAGACAAGTAGAGCACATTAGGTTAGAAGATAGAAAGAAAAGAAGGGGTAGACCTAAACTGATTTGGAGAAGAGTAGTACAACATGACCTAGAAGCATTACACATTTTCGAGGATTTAACCCAAAATCATTTAGAATGGAAAAAGAGAATCCATATAGCCGACCCCATATTCTTGGGATAAAGGCTTAGTTGAGTTGAGCTTAAAATAGTTTATGTATGAGATGCATGCAATCTAGGCAAAATAAAAAATTTTAAAATTTTCACTGCGCAAGTCTTGCCTTTACTCTCTTAATCTCTCTCCATGTATCTCTCCTTCTCTTTCTCACATTTTTGTTCTCTTCTTGATTCTCTTTCATTTCTGTCTCTTTCCACTATTTCTCTCTCCATACCCTCCTATCTCCCTTATTTATCTCTCTCCCTTAATTTTTATATGTTTCTTTCCCTTGATTTTTTTTTTCTCTCCCTTATTTCTCTCTCTTCCTTTTTATCCCTATTTCTTTCTGTCCCTCTCCCAATCTTTATCTCTCTTTATAGAGAAATAAGAGGAAGAGGAGAAAGAGAAATGGAAGAGAGATGGAGAGAGAGTTAAATGGGATAGAGAGATAAAGAGAGAGAGAAATGGGGGAGAGAGGGAGAGAGACAGAGATGGATAAAAACTATAAATAATTGCAAAAATGAGAAATAAAATTATAAGTAATTATAATATTTAAGGATTAAATAGTAATATATCTTAAATATACTAACATCCAAAATGGATGGAAAGACCTATTTGTATGATAGAAGCAAAATTAAGGGATTAAGCAATCTATTTTTCATAATATATGGATTAAAGTATTAATAATGAAAAATATATTGACTAAGTAGTAAATTACCTTTATTTGATAACTAGACAATACTCAACTCAACTAAGCCTTTATCCCAAAAATTTTGGGGTCGGCTATATGGATTCGCTTTTTCCACTCTTAACAATTTTGGGTTAAATCCTCAGAAATGTGTAATACTTCTAAGTCATATTGTACTACTCTCCTCCAAGTCAATTTAGGTCTACCTCTTTTTTTCTTTCTATCCTCTAACCTAATGTGCTCTACTTGTCTAACTGAAGCCTCCGTATGTCTACGCTTCACATGACCAAATAGGCCTCTAAATAAAAATTTCCTCTCTTTAGTGTGGTTTATGAACTAATTTTTTATGGCTAGTTTAAATTGAAGGAAAGAAAGGCAACTTTGTCCTTCCAATAGTGTTTGTAGGAACTAGGACACCTATCCACCAATCATATCACACACAAAACTTTTTTTTATCTCTATTCATATCATTGGCTACATGTTTGCTGGTTTATAACCCTTCAAGTGCATGAATCATTAACAAGTAATAAAATAGTAAGTAGAGTATTATTCCCATGAAGACCATGTTGAGTACCAAACTATAGTGTTATCTATATGATTGAATTGTATAGAAATAGTAATTAAATCTAAATTAAAAGAAATAAAATCTAAAACAATTAACTAAACTTGAATATTAATTAATAAAAACATTCTAGAGCTAGGGGTTCACACTTCAATCAATTATAGAATCAATATAATTCATTCAATAAATTGTAGATTATTACGTTGAAGGAAATTAATCCTATGTTATCTTAAGTCCTCTCTCAAGGCACTCAAGGTGTATTTTAATTAACCTAAACTCTACTTAAATTAATTAAAACTCATTATGTTCTTTGATTAATTGTTAGATCTGCATAGAATTCCAACCCATCTCTAGATCAAGAATCTTAAGTTCAAAATCTTAATTTTCTAATATTAATCTTCAACTTTCAGTCCTTGAATTAATATCTAGAATCAATACTAAGTGGGTACCAACACATAATATGTATTAAGAACACAAAAGATTGAATCAAAGAACAAAATACCCAATATATTAAATAAAATCAAAGAAGATCCACAATTAAATTGAGAGTGCTATATCCCTAACCATAGAATAAAGAAACTACTCACACATGGTGAGTTTTACAATCAAGTTTATAAAATAAAGAAAATATATGACAAGATATAGAATGAAAGAATCCAAATGGAGAATTGCAACCTTGGACTTTTGAAATATTAAGGTAATTCCAACAAAATCAATTATACATAAATCACAATTGAAATCACAATTCTTTACTATTTAAAAACATTCTGTATCTCCAAAATTATTCTGTATCTCAAAAACCATTCTATATCTCACTAACTATACAAGACTAATCCGGAAGGGCCATCTTCGGGGTGATTCAAACTCCCAATGGTCAGGGAGGTCGAATCATCGTGCACAGTACACATCACAATAATGAATCTTTCGAAAGGGCCATAACATAAAAAACTTAGATCTAACCTCTAATAAGAGGAGAAAATCTAAGCCTGCGCATGTACCATGATAATCAAAACACAACTAACTCCATTGTCTTCTCAATAAATGAGAGAAATGGGTAGTAACCTAGTCAAGCATCTATAGTGAAATATAAAACAATATCACAATCCTTTTAGTGAGCATAAATCACAATACAATTCGATTCAAAGTTAATTCCAATATCCAATAATTTTTATGCTCATCACAATTCAAATCATAAATTTGCATTTTTCCATGCAAATTGCCCATCACAATTCAAAACATGTTCTATCACAATTTTCCAAAAACATAATTTATTCAATTCACAACAATGCTTAATACTTGTGGAAATACCATTTCACAAAGCTAAATTCATACATACTATAACAATTTCAATAATCATTGAATTAAATCCAATGCTTGTTAAACATAATACACAAGAAAAATATGTCATTTAATCATATGAAATATTCAGAATAAAATTAGTTAAAAACTAGTTGTGCACCAACCTCTGATATCTGTCTCTTGGCTCTAACTCAGTGTTTCCTTCCCCTTTCCTGAGTCTTTGCTAACTGAAACACACAATTTGAAGTGTTTCAGTACTCATTTAAACTGTCTCTAACGATAATGCTTAATAATTAATTTATTGAATACTATTATTTCCTTAGTCAACCTAAGATGTTGACCGTCAATGCATTCTAGGTGAATTAGGTTTTAATGTTACCCATATGTCACATTTGCAGCCATTTAGTATTGGTACATGTTACCAAATTCATTTCCATGTATATTGCATTTTATTGCAATTTGTCGGATTCCAGTATACCAATTTGACCTAGCTGGATGACCTAGTTTCCTCGGTTTTCGGGTTTCGATCAAAACTACAAACTTGTAGGTCTATGTCTTATTTCATGCGAGGCAAAATTTCAGGTCATTCTGAGTTATGTAGACCAAGTTATGGTCAATTTACCAATGCTGATCAGAATGCATCAAAATGGTCACCTTATGTCATTTTTAGGTCACTTTTGGTTAGGCCAATTTTTGGACTCGAATTTATGCAAGCTATTTGACTTGCTTATGGTCATTTCTGGGTGTTGGTGTCTTCATGAGAGTTGTAGATATATGTCTTAACTATTCATGGTAAATATTTCAAGTCAATTGGACCTATTTTGAGTGAGTTATGGCCAAAACACTAACTACTGTCTAAATGGTCAATTTTCAGGCTTTCAATGCACTAATCCGGATTTAGTCATTTTTCAATTCATCTTCCAAGTAGAATTTTGGTAAGCTTCCTTCATGAAAGTTGGCACTTTTTGAGCCTAGTTTCACCTCCAATTGGTCTCACACCAATTGGAGCCACACTCTTAAGGTTCTAAGCCAAAACATACACTGCCCTGAAACATACTTTTCATCACATACCAAAGGACACATTCAACACTTATCAAGTCGCTTCCTTCATGCCATTTCTGTTTTGTACCATAACATAAACACATTTAGCAACTCATTTTTGGTCATTTTGGTAGCTTATAACCACACTCAATATGCATATTATAGTCTAGAATTTTCTAAGTACAATTTACAAACAATTTAACCACATGACAATCTCATTTACATGTCCAAACTCAAACCTTACTACACATATACATGCTGCCATAACAAGCACCATAATTCAACAATATAATTCCATAAACCAAACTATGAAACAACATATTTTGATCTACACTTCAAGTTACCACTTTGTACATTTCCTTCTATTAGTTTCCAAGCTTCCAAAATCAAGTGTACTATCACATACATCTAGTATACATTATCCAATTTATTCCTACACACATAAATACTTACATCAACACTTTAATCAATCATTTACATGCAAAGATAAAATGCTCTTATTGAAGTTCCATGGCTGCCAAAAATATACCTCTCCCTTAACTCATCAAACTTCAAAAATCCTTTCGCAATTCAACTACCCATAACATTCCTTCAAAGTTTAATGAAACAATAATACAAAACACATACTTACCACTTTTGAAACTCTTCAAAACCTCACCAAAACTTGATCTTCTTGTTGTAGAACAACTTTAGTGAAGGAAGTATTAAAGGATCATGGCTTGATCATGAGAAATGGAAGCTCAATGTGCGATGGCAATGGAGGTTTTCCTTTCTTAGTTTCGGCTGGTTTTTGGGAGGTTGAAGAAGATGAGTTTCTGTCCACAATATGCTGATTACATGTCCACTTAAGTGGAGTTAGTGGACCACTAAGTGAAGATTTAATGTTTGTTTATTCTTAAATTTCCAAATTCCACATTTAACTCTTATCTTTTGCTATTTAAACTATGTACCACCAATTTAATTTTTCATGACATTTTCCAAGTATAATATCATTTATTTGTAATGGACATTTAGGTCAAAAGACAACTCGGGGTGTTAAATAACCACAATGCCCCTGTTCGGGTTGCATTCTCGATTTTTCGGTAACACTTAGTTTTATCATTTTCTCGATTTCTCGTTTTTCTTTGTACTAATTAATTAATTTTTCTTTGATATTTCTAATGATATTTATGCTTTAATAGGTCTTTAATTATGCCTTAAAAATATTTTCCAGGGTTCCCAACGGTGCAGGGCTAGTCAACGGTCCACGCCGTAACTTCCCAATGCGGTCACCCATCGCTATGGTTCTCGGCTTGTTTAACTTGGTTAAATTTCATTATTATTATTTTCGTTTGTTTTTCTTGTATTTTCTTTTCTTGTATTTCATTATTTTATGTCTCCTCACCCATTTCTAAGTGTAGTTCTAGGCATCCTAGCTGTCTGGATAGACACTGTCACCGGAATAGTAGAACGCACTACCGAACATAGGGGTGTTACAATTCTCCCCCCCTTAAAATAAATTTCATCTCAAAATTTTACCTGACATCAATTTCCGAGCAGCTATGGGTGCTGTCTCCTCATGTCCTCTTCACATTCCCCAAGTAGCTTCCTGGCCTGAATGATGGTTCCACAGCACTTTAACTAGGTGTATCTGTTTGTTCCTCAGCTGCTTCACCTCATATGCTAGAATTTCTATGGGTTCTTCCTCATATGAAAGGTCTGGATTTACCTCAATCTCTTCAACTGATAGTACATGAGATGGTTCAGATCTGTACCTCCTTAACGTGGACACATGGAAGACACTGTGTATCCTTTTTAGCTCTAGAGGTAATGCCAACCGATATGCCAAAGGACCGACTCTCTCCAGAACCTCATATGGTCCGATGAAACGAGGACTCAGTTTTCCCTGTCTGCCAAATCTCATAATCCTATTCCAAGGAGAAACTTTGAGGAATACCTAATCACCCACTACATATTCAATATCCCTTCTCTTCAGACCAACATAGGACTTTTGACGGTCTGATGCAGCCTTGAGTCTATCTCTGTTCAATCTGATCTTTTCCTCTGCTTGCTGAAAAATTTCTAGCCCAATCATCTTCCTTTCACCTACTTCATCCCAACATAGGGGAGTTCTGCACTTCCTGCCATACAAAGCTTCATATGGAGGCATCCCAATGCTTGATTGGTAGCTGTTGTTATAAGCAAACTTAATCAAAGGCAAGTGTATATCCGAACTACCTTCAAACTCAGTCACACAAGCTTGTAGCATATCATCTAATATTTGAATTACCCTCTCAGACTGGCCATCCATCTGTGGGTGGAATGCCGTGCTGAAGTTCAATCTAGTTCCTAGGGCTCTCTGAAGATAACCCTAGAATCTAGAAGTGAACCTAAGATCTCTGTCTGATACAATCAATACAGGCACTCCATGCAGTTTTACAATCTCATTTATGTACAATCTGGCCAATCTCTCCAACTATAGTCCATCTGGACTGGCAAAAAGTGAGCAGACTTGGTTAGTCTATCAACTATAACCCATACTGCATCATAACTGTTCTGTATCTTCAGAAGTCTCATCATAAAATCCATAGTTATCCGTTCCCTTACAGTGTTTCATAGGGTGCCATTTGTATGCTAGCTTGACACTTATTATTGTATACAAATTCTGTTAGTGGAAGGTATCTGTCCCATATTCCCTCGGATTCAAGGACACAAGTTCTCAGTATATTCTTGAGGGCTTATTACATTTTACAGGTTATTATTATCATTTCATTTCATTATTTATAGAAACTCAATGAGTTTCAAAATTTACCTGAATCACTTGTTTTGACTATTCATCCGTCTGAGGATGATAAGTCGTACTGATATCTCTAAGCTTGTAGGAATTACTATGGTATAGGTAGTTCACATTAATGTAACCGAGTCACTGACTCTAGCTACCTTACAAGTGTAGTCGTTTGATAGGCTAGTTCTGAAGTTTTAAATTTCTTACTAGAATTTTCACATACGTACTCTATTCGGGTGCAACTGTATCAAATTATAGATTACTTACAAATATTCTTAATTTATTGTACCACGAGGAAGCACGTAGCTCTATATAACAATCTCATGTCAGTACTGTAATCTGCAGCTTATAATACAAACATCGAGAACATTACATAGTCATTACGTTATAACCTCATGGACTAGGTTTTCTAACATCTTATCTTTCTCGAATCCACTAATATCCTAAATTGATTCTGATTACAATATCCTTTCACAATTACTAATAGTAACATCTTTGCCCTCATCTAGAGCAATTCTATTACTGTAACTTACTTTTAGTTCCTCTTGCCTTACATTAAGTAGCTCACCAATTAGCTTTATAATTTATTGTGTTTTAGAAAAAACTTTTATCTGAAAATTCTTCCAAAATTAATGTCAATCATACTTGTTATTATAGTTTTTATCCTAAAAGACTAGTCACTAATGCATCAAAATTCATTCCCATGTAAAGGAATAGCACCATAATGTTAGTAGTATGCCCTAGAGCATATCATTTAGTATGTATCTTGTACATATTTTTAATAATAAAAGGCATTTCCACTTTTCCGTTTACATAATATATTTATGTGTAATAGAAAAGGTCCATTGATATTTTGTTAGAAATATTATTCTTAAGTTGTTAAGAATATGAGTGACAATATTTCTAGCATAAAGTATCATAAATAGGTTCACAATCGAGGATACTTCATAATAAGGACATGACTTATCCAGAAAGATTGTATTCATGTTTGTTCCCAAGTTGTTTATATGAGATATAAATAAGATGGAATGGTGAGTCTCATGCCATATAACAAACATGATAGGCACTTATAAATGATAAGTAGGCCGAACCAGTGACACTTATGACAAGCACATGGAGTTTACTCTTGTCAATGTTTTGTCATAAATCATATCGTGCATATAATCTTTAGACTGAGATAGCACAGTTATCTTGTATATAGGTAGTTTGAGTTTGATCGCTTTCATACTTGTACTATGTATGGGTATATGGGCATGTGTTGGCTCCTGCTAGTTATATATGGAGGTAGGTGTTGATCAAGATGGAATCTGTTCCTCTAAGTAAATAGAGATAAAATCCTATGTTCATTTAATTGTTCTTGATGTTTCAAGTTCTGGCCAGACAGATAGATTTATTCGTAAAAGAGTTTCGATGAGAAAATCTTTTAATCAAGAACTGGAATTAAAAGAGAACATAATATTCATAGCAAATGGAGTTTGACATAAACCATGACTCGGCTTGAGTTGGGATTTTGTAACAGAGAGATTCTAGTGCATGGTAACATATGATTATAGGTTCATTTAAGGTAAATCTTATTACTAATTGGGTGGCCATGGCATGCTATGCTAGGTGTTAACCATGGTCTATGAGGTTCATAAAATGATTTAGAGAAATCATTTATGGTAAGAAAGAGTTCGATGATATTAAGAGTTGATATCATGTCTCATTGCCAATTAGTGATGAGCCTAGTAAGTCACACACATACACAAGTTATCACCTATTTAAATATGATTTAATTAATTAATTAAAGAGTTTAATTGATTAATTAAATAGATTTGGTTTGCAATTAAATTGCAAAGTCCCTAGCATGACTTGAAACCAAATCTAGATTATTGGATGTAGTATAAATTAAATTTATATTTAAAGTGTTTAAATATGAATTTAATTGATGAGAAATTAATTAATAGAGATTAATTAATTAATTTATATTTGATATAAATTAATTAGAAGAAGAAAATAATTATTTTGGGTTAAGAACTCAAAATTAAGACACAGGCATTTTGGTCATTTCACAATATGACACGTGGCACCATGAGATGGTGACACATGGCAAAACACATAAGCTTGCCAAATGTTTTTTTAATCATGTAAGATGATTAAAATCAAGATTAAATATAGGTTTGACACTTGGCACAATGTGATTGGGTCACTTAAACCTAGAGCTAATCAAAAGGTGACATGTGGCTAGGGTTTAATGTGTTAAGCTAGCTATTTAAGTGTGGTTATGAAAAGAAAACATAACCAGCAGCCTCTCCTCTCAATTGTCACGCCACTTTGAGCCTCTCCAGCTATTTCTCTTCATCTCTCATCAATTCAAAGAGATTAGCCATCAATCTCTTGAATTAAGAACACTAGAAATTGTTTCTAGTGTCCTGTTTACATCTCTAATCTCTTCAAAGGCAGAACTTGAATTTCTAATTAATAGAAAAGGCTTTAGAAGCTGTTCAAGGGCTGCCATAGGTGTTCTTGGTGTGGACAAGCTAGAGGGACAACATCTGGTGTCCTGAAGACGAATCTCAAAGGCGCAGACACACAGCACGGCATCAAGAGGTTAGTGTAATCGTTCTTGATTTAATCTAGGGTTCTAAAATTAATCTGATTAATTTTAAAATCTTAAATGGCAAATACAGATCCAAAAACATATTAAAAGAGTTTTAATATGTTGTTTATCATTGAAATCAAATAGATAAAAATAAATCTTGCATGATGCATGTGACCCTAGGTGAAAAATTTTGAATTTCAATGGTATAAACTTGTGTTTTTCACGCTTCCGTTCCTTCAATTGGTATCAGAGCCACTATATTTGCCATTTAGATTGTTGATTATATAATTTAATTGTGTGTTTGATCATGAGATCAAGAGATTCATTGCTGGTTGGATCATGAGGTGTGGCGGCACACATGGTGGAGCCACCATTGGTGGCGGCAACAATGGTTCCATGGGTGGTTCAAGGTTTGGCTTTTAATTCTGCAATTGTTGTATGATCTAAGGCCTATTCTTTGACTAATTAAAGTGTTTAATTAGTTGTTTTAATCACACAATTAAATTATGATTCAAATCAGAATTTTAAAAAATTGTTTGAATGTGATTCAAATCTGAATTTTAAAAGTTGTTTGAATGTGATTCAAATCTGAATTTTTAAAGTTGTTTGAATCATATTTAAATCTGATTTTTTAAAATTGAATCAATAAAATTCAGATCTGATTTTTTAAAAAATATTTGAATGTGATTCAAATCTGATTTTTTAAGAAATGTTTGAATGTGATTCAAATCTGAATTTTTGAAGTTGTTTGAATGTGATTCAAATCTGAATTTTTAAATTTGTTTGAATGAGATTCAAATCTGAGTTTTTAAATTTATTTGAATCATATTCAAATCTGGATTTTTAAGTTGAATATGAGATATTCAATTTAATTTAAGTATGTATGTTTTATTTAATTGTTAAATAGTGATATGCATGATGGATGATCATGGACTATAAAAGACCAATGTGATTGGATTTATTTCTTTTATGTTTCTTTGGGATTTAAAATTAATTAATTTATTTTAATTTATTTTGGGCATGTATTATTAAGTTTGTAATATTTTTGGGTTGTAATTTCATTTATTTAAGTTCTTGTAAATTCGCCTTGGTATGCCAAGGATTACTATGTAATATTGGATTGCAAGAAGTTCAAGGAGGTCAAGAGCATTGGTGGGACCAGTGGGAGGAATTCAAGATCAAGTGTTGATTATGTACTCCTTCAGCAACTCTTGTAAAATGAATGAATGAAATGCACCTAGGAATGCCCTGATTCAATTCTTGGTGGCTCAGAATTGAATCCCTTAGAAAGTCCATGATCATACCATATTTACTACTTATCCATGAATGCATGAGATGTATGAGAATGTATGCAATTATATGATATATGCATGCTAAATGGATAATGTGCAAAGTGAGACCTTAATAGTAATTAGGATGGCTATAAAATCTTCCAAACAAATGATTAAGTTGGAAATGGTATAATTAAAGTAATTATAACATAAGCCCTCCATTGGGGCAATTATTTTAAGAAATTTTAAATAGTTGCATGAGATGCAATTAATTTAAGAGATTTTCTTAAGAATAATTGTTAAGCATGAGATGTTGTAAATATGTAAATGGTTTGGTGGCCAATATTGGATGTACCTGAGGACATTAAAATTATTTGCATAATTCTCGCTCAATGGGATCAACTTAACTAATGCAAGATAAGTCAATAATGGATGTACTGAGATTTTGAGCATTAGGGGCTAGGTAAAGGATTGAACCTCACATGAGATGTGATGGGCAAGGAGTTGCTCACTTATAGTTTATTGTAATTCCAATAATGGATGTACCTGAGGATGATCAATAGAATTATAAGAATTCAATCACCCACTAGAAATCCATCCAACTAGGATTTCCGTTTTCTACTTTGGAAGTGTATGATTCGCTAAGTTAGTGGGAGGACCAATTTGATTAAAAGACCATAATCATTTTGGTTAATTACATGATACATTTACTAATTAATGGTTATTTTCTGCAGTTAATTTTACGATAAAAATGAGCACAAAACAACAACCAACATCCAATAACCTTGCAAGCATACTTGATCACAACAGGTTGACAGGACCTAATCGGTCTGAATGGCTAAGAAATTTGAAACTTGTCTTGAACCTTGAACAAATATGATATGTTCTAGATTCAAATGTTCCTGGTCCCTTACCTCCAGAGGCCACTTAAGAGGAACATGAAACTTTGGACAAGTGGAAGGAGCATGATATGAGAGCTAAGTGTTAAATGTTTGCTTCCATGAGTAATGAGTTACAGAAGCAACATGAAAACTTGCAGAGTGCAAGTGAGATCCTCCTTCACCTACAAGAGTTGTATGGTGAGCACAGCAGGAATGCTAGGTATGAGATATCTAGACAGCTATTCCGTATGAGGATGTCTGAGGGACAGAATGTTGGGGATCATGTCCACAAGATGATTCGGCTGATTGAGCAGTTGGAACATCTTGACTTCAACATGGGTTTCCAACTACAAACGGATTTAATCCTTGATCCTTCCTGAGTCTTTTGGGAATTTTGTAACAAATTTCCATATGACTAAACAGGAATGCACTTTAGCTGAATTACTCAACATGCTGGTTATTGCCCAAAAGAATATGCCAGGCAATAAAGGAAAAGAGGTAGCTTTGGTTGCATCTTCTTCTGCTGGAAAGTCCAACAAGAAGAAGGGCAATAAGAAAAAGAAACTTCAGATTCCTGGTCCTTCCAAGAAAATAGCTAAACAGAAAAGGAAGACTAAAGCTGAAAAAGGCAAAGGAAAGTGTTTCCATTGCTAACCGAAAAGTGTTTCCATTGCCAATAGGAAAGTGTTTCCATTCCCAGTAAGAAAGTGTTTCCACTGGCCAGAGTATAGCAATCTAAAAGAATACAATGCCATGGTGAAAACCAACTCAAGTTCAAAATATATTTGGCACTTAAGGTTATGTCATGTTGCAGAAGATAGGATTGCAAAATTGGAGAAAATGGGGATTCTATCCTCATTGGGCTCTGAGCCTACTCCAACTTGTGAATCTTGCCTTCAAGGCAAAATGACTAGATCACCCTTTGTTGGACAAGGGCTAAGAGCTGAAAATATTTTGGAACTAATACATAGTGATGTATGTGGTCCGTTTAAAGAAATGGCTAGAGGGGGCTTTCATTATTTTATTACCTTTACTGATGATAAATCAAGGTTTGGGTATTTGTATTTGATGAAATACAAACATGAATCCTTTGAAAAGTTTAAGGAATTTAAATCTGAAGTAGAAAATCAAACAGGAAAAAGTATTAAAGCTCTTCGATCAGATCGTGGAGGTGAATATTTGAGTACTGAATTTGATGAATACTTGAGAGAGCATGGCATTGTTTCTCACCGACCTCCAGAATGCCACGGTGAATGGTGTATCCGAAGGAGAAATCGTACTTATTGGATATGGTACGTAGTATGATGAGCTATCTTGATATGCCAATCTCCTTTTGGGGATTTGCATTAGAATCAGCTTTGTATATTCTGAATAGGATTCCATCAAAATCAGTTTCTTCCACACCTTATGAGATATGGCATGGAAGAAAACCAAGTCTTAAGCATGTTAAGATTTGGGGTTATCCAGCTTATATCAAAAAGCTAAACACTGATAAATTGGAGACCAGATCAGAAAGAGGTCGATTTGTTGGATATCCAAAAGATAGTTTTGGATATTATTTTTATTTGCCTACTTCACAAAAGGTTGTGATAAGTAGAGATGCCACATTTCTTGAACAACAGTTTGTTCAAGAAGGAGGCAAAGGAAGGCAAATAGAGTTAGAATTGGAGAATTCGACCAGCCAATGCATCGAGATGGATATAGATCCATCTAGTCAACCAATACCCGTTGATGAAACATCTACAGCTGTTCCTCGTAGAACAACCAGGGTATCTCACCCACCAGTGAGATATGGTTTTCTTCATGAAGAAGAACAAGAGTTGTCTACACATGAAGAAGTAGATCATGGAGATGATCCACTTACCTATGAAGAAGCTATATCAGATATAGACTCTTCAAAATGGATTGATGCTATGAAATCCGAGATTGATTCCATGTATAAGAATCAAGTTTGGGATCTTGTTGACCCACCTGAAGGTATTATACCTATAGGGAACAAATGGGTTTTCAAGAAGAAAATTGGTTCTGATGGAAAGGTAGAGACCTATAAAGCAAGGCTAGTAGCGAAAGGGTTTCGCCAAAGGCAAGGAATCGACTATGAGGAGACTTTCTCGCCTGTTGCCATTCTTAAATCAATAAGGATTTTATTAGCAATAGCTGCATACTATGATTATGAGATTTGGCAGATGGATGTCAAAACAGCTTTTCTCAATGGATACATTGAAGAAAACATTTTCATGGAACAACCTAGGGGATTTGAATCCCAAGATGGTTCCAAGGTATGCAAGCTAAAGCGATCCATTTGTGGGTTGAAACAAGCTTCGAGGAGTTGGAACATCCGTTTTGATGAAGCCATTAAATCTTTTGGTTTTATCAAAAATGAGGATGAGCCATGTGTATATAAGAAGGTTAGTGACAGTGCTATCACTTTCCTTGTCTTATATGTGGATGACATACTGTTGATGGGTAATGATACAGGTATGTTGACGACTATAAAGGTATGGTTGTCAAATACATTCTCCATGAAAGACTTAGTGGAGGCAACCTATATTATTGGGATTCTCATCTATAGATATAGATCGAATAGAATAATTGGTTTATCCCAAAGTCTATACATGTAAAAGGTGTTAAAGAGGTTTAACTTGCTTGATTCATAGAGAGGATTGTTACCAGTGAGACATGGTATCAACATTTCTAAAGAGATGTCTCAAAAGACACCGAAGAAAGAGATAAGATGGCGAGATTCCATATGCTTGGCTATTGGAAGTTTAATGTATGCAATGTTGTGTACTAGGCGGATATCACATATCTCGTTAGTTTGACTAGCGGTATCAATCCAATCGGTTTGGAACATTTGGATAGTCCAAGAATATCCTTAAGTACTTAAGAAGAACTAAGGATTTATTCTTGATTTATGGAGGTGGAGACTTGCAATTGGATGGTTATCTGATTCGATTTCCAATCGGATATCGATGATAGAAAGTCTACCTCTGGATATGTGTTCATTCGTAATAGAGGTGCGATCGTTGGAAGAGTTCCAAGCGAGCACATCGCAGATTCCACTACAGAGGTGAGTATATTCTCGCATCGATGTCGCAAAGGAAGTCGCTTTGGATAAAGAAGTTCGTGACAGAACTTACAGTAGTTCCTTCCATTGAGTCAGCAGTTCCATTACACTGTGACAATAATGGAGCAGTCATACAGGCTAAGGAACTAAGGTCTCACCCAAAATCCAAACACATAGAAAGGCACTACCACATTATCAGACATATAGTTGGGCAAAGGCGATATAGCCATGCAGAAAAATAACATCAGCTGAAAAAATTCAGCTGATCCATGCACTAAGCCTTTGTCACATGCTCAGTTAGACTGACATCTTGAGAAGATGGGTCTAAGGTATTGTAATGAATGGCTCTAGTGCTAGTGGGAGATTGTTAGTAGTATGCCCTAGAGCATATCATTTAGTATGTATCTTGTACATATTTTTAATAATAAAAGGCATTTCCACTTTTCCGTTTACATAATAAATTTATGTGTAATAGAAAAGGTCCATTGATATTTTGTTAGAAATATTATTCTTAAGTTGTTAAGAATATGAGTGACAATATTTCTAGCATAAAGTATCATAAATAGGTTCACAATCGAGGATACTTCATAATAAGGACATGACTTATCCAGAAAGATTGTATTCATGTTTGTTCCCAAGTTATTTATATGAGATATAAATAAGATGGAATGGTGAGTCTCATGCCATATAACAAACATGATAGGCACTTATAAATGATAAGTAGGCCGAACCAGTGACACTTATGACAAGCACATGGAGTTTACTCTTGTCAATGTTTTGTCATAAATCATATCGATGCATATAATCTTTAGACTGAGATAGCACAGTTATCTTGTATATAGGTAGTTTGAGTTTGATCTGCTTTCATACTTGTACTATGTATGGTATATGGGCATGTGTTGGCTCTGCTAGTTATATATGGAGGTAGGTGTTGATCAAGATGGAATCTGTTCCTCTAAGTAAATAGAGATAAAATCCTATGTTCATTTAATTGTTCTTGATGTTTCAAGTTCTGGCCAGACAGATAGATTTATTGAGAAAAAGAGTCTCGATGAGAAGATCTTTTAATCAAGAACTGGAATTAAAAGAGAACATAATATTCATAGCAAATGGAGTTTGACATAAACCATGACTCCAGCTGTAGTTGGGATTTTGTAACAGAGAGATTCTAGTGCATGGTAACATATGATTATAGGTTCATTTAAGGTAAATCTTATTACTAATTGGGTGGCCATGGCATGCTATGCTAGGTGTTAACCATGGTCTATGAGGTTCATAAAATGATTTAGAGAAATCATTTATGGTAAGAAAGAGTTCTGATGATATTAAGAGTTGATATCATGTCTCATTGCCAATTAGTGATGAGCCTAGTAAGTCACACACATACACAAGTTATCACCTATTTAAATATGATTTAATTAATTAATTAAAGAGTTTAATTGATTAATTAAATAGATTTGGTTTGCAATTTAAATTGCAAAGTCCCTAGCATGACTTGAAACCAAATCTAGATTATTGGATGTGTAGTATAAATTAAATTTATATTTAAAGTGTTTAAATATGAATTTAATTGATGAGAAATTAATTAATAGAGATTAATTAATTAATTTATATTTGATATAAATTAATTAGAAGAAGAAAATAATTATTTTGGGTTAAGAACTCAAAATTAAGACACGAGGGCATTTTGGTCATTTCACGATGTGACACGTGGCACCATGAGATGGTGACACATGGCATAACACATAAGCTTGCCAAATGATTTTTTTTAATCATGTAAGATGATTAAAATCAAGATTAAATATAGGTTTGACACTTGGCACAATGTGATTGGGTCACTTAAACCTAGAGCTAATCAAAAGGTGACATGTGGCTAGGGTTTAATGTGTTAACCTAGCTATTTAAGTGTGGTTATGAAAAGAAAACATAACCAGCAGCCTCTCCTCTCAATTGTCACGCCACTTTGAGCCTCTCCAGCTATTTCTCTTCATCTCTCATCAATTCAAAGAGATTAGCCATCAATCTCTTGAATTAAGAACACTAGAAATTGTTTCTAGTGTCCTGTTTACATCTCTAATCTCTTAAAAGGCAGAACTTGAATTTCTAATTAATAGAAAAGGCTTTAGAAGCTGTTCAAGGGCTGCCATAGGTGTTCTTGGTGTGGACAAGCTAGAGGGACAACATCTGGTGTCTTGAAGACGAATCTCAAAGGCGCAGACACGCTGCAGCACATCAAGAGGTTAGTGTAATCGTTCTTGATTTAATCTAGGGTTCTAAAATTAATCTGATTAATTTTAAAATCTTAAATGGCAAATACAGATCCAAAAACATATTAAAAGAGTTTTAATATGTTGTTTATCATTGAAATCAAATAGATAAAAATAAATCTTGCATGATGCATGTGACCCTAGGTGAAAAATTTTGAATTTCAATGGTATAAACTTGTGTTTTTCACGCTTCCGTTCCTTCACATAACATATAGTTCTAACAGTAACATACAACTAAGTAGTGCTAGGATCAAATAATAACTAATTGGTTCTTTCAAAAATTAAGAACTTACCAGCAGCTGCATCTAAAGTTTATGTTCTTTCTCCTTGGAGCATAGTGGACGCTCTGACTAGTGCACTACTATATTTGGGTTGATTCACTATGTTATAGTGGTGAGGAGTACCAACTCTATTTCTATCTCGACTCTGACTGACGGTCTGTGAACTCCGGAGTGCAGATCAAGGTGCTCTAGTACAATCTCTAACAAAGTGTCCAAGCTTTCCATAATTGTAGCAGGCTTCAGAGGCCTTACGACAAATACCTCCATGTAGCTTACCACAAATATGGCAGAAATGGGTAGAATAGGAACTTTTGATTGCTCGACGACTAGATCTTGGTGTTCTCTGCCCTGATGATCCGCCTCTGTCATATCTCTAAGCTCGGGGTTCCTCAAATTCTTTTCTCTTCCCCAAATTACTGTTCTTGCTCTGACCCATATGTTTCTCCCTCTTCTCCATTTCATGTTGCCCTTGTGGGGGTTGGGTTTGTGCTTGAGCTTGAGCTGACAGATTATCAATCATTTGTTGAAAGAAAGTGGCCATTTGCTGGGCCATTTGTGCAGTATTTTGTACCAGTAAAACTGGTACAGTCGGGCCTGAAAGAACGGAAGCGTGAAAAACACAAGTTTATACCATTGAATTCAAAAATTTTCACCTAGGGTCACATGCATCATGCAAGATTTATTTTTATCTATTTGATTTCAATGATAAACAACATATTAAAACTCTTTTAATATGTTTTTGGATCTGTATTTGCCATTTAAGATTTTAAAATTAATGAAATTAATTTTAGAACCCTAGATTAAATCAAGAACGATTACACTAACCTCTTGATGTGCTGCAGTGTGTCTGCGCCTTTGAGATTCGTCTTTAGGACACCAGATGTTGTCCCTCTAGCTTGTCCACACCAAGAACACCTATGGCAGCCCTTGAATAGCTTCTAAAGCCTTTTCTATCAATTAGAAATTCAAGTTCTGCCTTTTAAGAGATTAGAGATGTAAACAGGACACTAGAAACAATTTCTAGTGTTCTTAATTCAAGAGATTGATGGCTAATCTCTTTGAATTGATGAGAGATGAAGAGAAATAGCTGGAGAGGCTCAAAGTGGCATGACATATGAGAGGAGAGGCTGCTGGTTATGTTTTCTTTTCATAACCACACTTAAATAGCTAGGTTAACACATTAAACCCTAGCTACATGTCACCTTTTGATTAGCTCTAGGTTTAAGTGACCCAATCACATTGTGCCAAGTGTCAAACCTATATTTAATCTTGATTTTAATCATCTTACATGATTAAAAAACATTTGGCAAGCTTATGTGTTATGCCATGTGTCACCATCTCATGGTGCCACGTGTCACAATCGTGAAATGACCAAAATGCCTCGTGTCTTAATTTTGAGTTCTTAACCCAAAATAATTATTTTCTTCTTCTAATTAATTTATATCAAATATAAATTAATTAAGTAATCTCTATTAATTAATTTCTCATCAATTAAATTCATATTTAAACACTTTAAATATAAATTTAATTTATACTACACATCCAATAATCTAGATTTGGTTTCAAGTCATGCTAGGGACTTTGCAATTTGATTGCAAATCAAATCTATTTAATTAATCAATTAAACTCTTTAATTAATTAATTAAATCATATTTAAATAGGTGATAACTTGTGTATGTGTGTGACTTACTAGGCTCATCACTAATTGGCAATGAGACATGATATCAACTCTTAATATCATCAGAACTCTTTCTTACCATAAATGATTTCTCTAAATCATTTTATGAACCTCATAGACCATGGTTAACACCTAGCATAGCATGCCATGGCCACCCAATTAGTAATAAGATTTACCTTAAATGAACCTATAATCATATGTTACCATGCACTAGAATCTCTCTCTACATAAAATCCCAACTCAAGCCGGAGTCATGGTTTATGTCAAACTCCATTTGCTATGAATATTATGTTCTCTTTAATTCCATTCTTGATTAAAAGATTTTTCTCATCGTAAACTCTTTCTCAATAAATCTATCCGTCCCGGCCAGAACTTGAAACATGAAGAACAATTAAATGAACATAGGATTTTAACTCTATTTACTTAGAGGAATAGATTCCATCTTGATCAACACCTACCTCCATATATAACTAGCAGGAGCCAACACATGCCCATATACCCATACATAGTACAAGTATGAAAGCGAAGATCAAACTCAAACTACCTATATACAAGATAACTGTGCTATCTCAGTCTAAAGATTATATGCATCGATATGATTTATGACAAAACATTGACAAGAGTAAACTCCATGTGCTTGTCATAAGTGTCACCGGTTCGGCCTACTTATCATTTATAAGTGCCTATCATGTTTGTTATATGGCATGAGACTCACCATTCCATCTTATTTATATCTCATATAAATAACTTGGGAACAAACATGAATACAATCTTTCCGATAAGTCATGTCCTTATTATGAAGTATCCTCGATTGTGAACCTATTTATGATACTTTGTGCTAGAAATATTGTCACTCATATTCTTAACAACTTAAGAATAATATTTCTAACAAAATATCAATGGACCTTTTCTATTACACATAAATATATTATGTAAACGGAAAAGTGGAAATGCCTTTATGAATAAAAATATATACCAGATACATACTAAATGATATGCTCTAGGCATACTACTAACAATCTCCCACTAGCACTAGAGCCATTCATTACAATACCTTAGACCTATCTTCTCAAGATGTCGGTCTAATCGAACTTGTGACAAAAGCTTAGTGAATGGATCACCTGAATTTTTAGTCGATGTTATTTTTCTGCATGGCTATATCGCTTGCCCAACTATATCTCCGATAATGTGGTAGTGCCTTTCTATGTGTTTGGATTTTGGGTGAGACCTTAGTTCCTTAGCTCAGATGACTACTCCATTGTTGTCACAAAGGTAATGGAACTGCGACTCAATGGAAAGAACTACTGTAAGTTCTCACACGAACTTCTTTATCCAAACGACTTTCTTTGCAAAGATCTCGATGCAAAGAATATACTCACCTCGATGAGTGGAATCGCAATGCGTGCTCGCTTGGAACTCTTCCAACCGATCGCACTCTATTACAAATGAACACATATCCAGAGGTAGACTTTTTATCATCGATATCTGATTGGAAATCAGAATCAGTATAACCATCCAATTGCAAGTCTCCACCTCCATAAATCAAGAATAAATCCTTAGTTCTTCTCAAGTACTTAAGGATATTCTGACGACTATCCATGTTCCAAACTCGATTGGATTGATACCGCTAGTCAAACTAATAAAGATATGCGATATCCGGCCTAGTACACAACATTGCATACATTAAACTTCCAATAGCCGAAGCATATGGAATCCTGGCCATCTTATCTCTTTCTTCAAGTGTCTTTGGAGACATCTCTTTAGAAAGGTGGATACCAAGTCTCACTGGTAACAATCCTCTCTTGGAATCAAGCATGTTAAACCTCTTTAACACCTTTTCCAAGTATAGACTTTGGGATAAACCAATTATTCTTTTCGCTCTATCTCTATAGATGCGAATCCCAAGAATACAGGTTGCCTCCCCTAAGTCTTTCATGGAGAATGTATTTGACAACCATACCTTTATAGTCGTCAACATACCTGTGTCATTACCTATCAACAGTATGTCATCCACATATAAGACAAGGAAAGTGATAGCACTGTCACTAACCTTCTTATATACACATGGCTCATCCTCATTTTTGATAAAACCAAAAGATTTAATGGCTTCATCAAAACGGATGTTCCAACTCCTCGAAGCTTGTTTCAACCCATAAATGGATCGCTTTAGCTTGCATACCTTGGAACCATCTTGGGATTCAAATCCCTTAGGTTGTTCCATGAAAATGTTTTCTTCAATGTATCCATTGAGAAAAGCCGCTTTGACATCCATCCGCCAAATCTCATAATCATAGTATGCAGCTATTGCTAATAAAATCCTAATTGATTTAAGCATGGCAACAAAGCAGAAAGTCTCCTCATAGTCGATTCCTGCCTTTGGCGAAACCCTTTCGCTACTAGCCTTGCCTTATAGGTCTCTACCTTTCCATCAGAACCAAGTTTCTTATTGAAAACCCATTTGTTCCCTATAGGTATAATACCTTAAGGTGGGTCAACAAGATCCCAAACTTGATTATTATACATGGAATCAATCTGTGATTTCATAGCATCAATCCAGTTTGATGATTCTATATCTTATATTGATTCTTCATAGGTAAGTGGATCATCTCCATGCTCTACTTCTTCATGATTAGTCTACTCTTGTTCTTCTTCTTTAAGAAAACCATATCTCACCGATGGGTGAGATACCCCGGTTGTTCTACGAGGAACAAACAGTAGATGTTTCATCAATGGGTATAGGTTGACTAGATGGATCTTTATCCATCCGACCGCTGGTTGGTCGTAATTCTCCAATTCTAACTCTATTTGCCTTCCTTTGCCTCCTTCTTGAACAAACCGTTGTTCAAGAAATGTGGCATCTCTACTTATCACAACCTTTGTGAAGTAGGCAATAAAAATAATATCCAAAACTATCTTTGGATATCCAACAAATCGACCTCTTCTCGATCCGGTCTCCAATTTATCGTTGTTCACTTTTGATATAAGTCGACAACCCCAAATCTTAACATGCTTAAGACTTGGTTTTCTTCCATGCCATATCTCATAAGGTGTGGAAGAAAGCGATTTTGATGGAATCCTATTCAATATATAAAGTCGATTCTAATGCAAATCCCCAAAAGGAGATTGGCATATCAAGATAGCTCATCATACTACGTACCATATCCAATAGGGTACGATTTCTCCTTTCAGATACACCATTCGCTGTATGCTTCTGGAGGAGTCACCGAGGAACAATGCCATGCTCTCTCAAGTATTCATCAAATTTAGTACTCAAATATTCACCTCTACGATCTGATCGAAGAGCTTTAATATTCTTTCCTGTTTGATTTTCTACTTCAGATTTAAATTCTTTGAACTTTTCAAAAGATTCATGTTTGTATTTCATCAAATACAAATACCCAAACCTTGATTTATCATCAGTAAAGGTAATAAAATAATGAAAGCCCCCTCTAGCCATTTCTTTAAACGGACCACATACATCACTATGTATTAGTTCCAAAATATTTTCATCTCTTAGCCCTTATCCAACAAAGGGTGATCTAGTCATTTTGCCTTGAAGGCAAGATTCACAAGTTGGAGTAGGCTTAGAGCCCAATGAGGATAGAATCCCCATTTTCTCCAATTTTGCAATCCTATCTTCTGCAACATGACATAATCTTAAGTGCCAAATATATTTTGAACTTGAGTTGGTTTTCACCATGGCATTGCATTCATTTAGATTGCTATACTCTGTCCAATGGAAACACTTTCCTATTGTCAATGGATACTCTTTCCTATTGGCAGTGGAAATACTTTCCTTTGCCTTTGTCAGCGTTGGTCTTCCTTTTCTGTTTAGCTATTTTATTGGAAGGACCAGGAATCTGAGGTTTCTTTTTCTTATTGCCCTTCTTCTTGTTGGACTTTCCAGCAGAAGAAGATGCAACCAAAGCTACCTCTTTCCCTTTATTGCCTGGCATATTCTTTTGGGCAATAACCAGCATGTTGAGTAAACTAGCTAAGGTGCATTCCTATTTAGTCATATTGAAATTTGTCACAAAATTCCCAAAAGACTCAGGAAGGGATTGAAGGATCAAATCCGTTTGTAGTTGGAAATCCATGTTGAAGTCAAGATGTTCCAACTGCTCAATCAGCCGAATCATCTTCTGGACATGATCCCCAACATTCTCGCCCTCGACATCCTCATACGGAATAACTGCTCAGATATCTCATACCTAGCATTCCCGCTGTGCTCACCATACAACTCTTGTAGGTGAAGGAGGATCTCACTGCAACTGCATGTTCTCATGTTGCTTCTGTAACTCATTACTCATGGAAGCAAACATGTAACACTTAGCGCTCATATCATGCTCCTTCCACTTGTCCAAAGTTTCATGTTCCTCTTAAGTGGCCTCTGGAGGTAAGGGACCAGGAACATTTGAATCTAGAACATATCCTATATGTTCAAGGTTCAGGACAAGTTTCAAATTTCTTGGCCAATCGCATGATTAGGTCCCGTCAACCTATTGTGATCAAGTATGCTTGCAAGGATATTGGATGGTGGTGGTTGTTTTGTGCTCATTTTTATCAGAAAATTAACTGCAGAAAATAACCAGATTAATTAGTAAATGTATCATGTAATTAACCAAAATGATTATGGTCTTTTAATCAAATTAGTCCTCCCACTAACTTAGCGAATCCTACACTTCCAAAGTAGAAAACGGAAATCCTAGTTGGATGGATTTCTAGTGGGTGATTGAATTCTTATAATTCTATTGATCATCCTCAGGTACATCCATTATTGGAATTACAATAAACGATAAGTGAGCAACTCCTTGCCCATCACATCTCATGTGAGGTTCAACCTTTACCTAGCCCCTAATGCTCAAAATCTCAGGTACATCCATTATTGACTTATCTTGCATTAGTTAAGTTGATCCCATTGAGCCAAGAATTATGCAAATAATTTTAATGTCCTCAGGTACATCCAATATTGGCCACTAAACCATTTACATATTTACAACATCTCATGCTTAACAATTATTCTTAAGAAAATCTCTTAAATAAATTGCATCTTATGCAACTATTTAAAATTTCTTAAAATAATTGCCCCAATGGAGGGCCTATGTTATAATTACTTTAATTATAGCATTTCCAACTTAATCATTTGTTTGGAAGATTTTATGGTCATTCTATTTACTATTAAGGTCTCACTTTGCACATTATCCATTTAGCATGCATATATCATATAATTGCATATATTCCCATACATCTCATGCATTCATGGATAAGCAGTAAATATGGTATGATCATGGACTTTCTAAGGGATTCAATTCTGAGCCACCAAGAATTGAATCAGGGCATTCCTAGGTGCATTTCATTCATTCATTCATTTTACAAGAGTTGTTGAAGGAGTACATAATCAACACTTGATCTTGAATTCCTCTCACTGGTCCCACCAATGCTCTTGACCTCCTTGAACTTCTTGCAATCCAATATTACATAGTAATCCTTGGCATACCAAGGTGAATTTACAAGAACTTAAATAAATGAAATTACAACCCAAAAATTATTACAAACTTAATAATACATCCCCAAAATAAATTAAAATAAATTAATTAATTTACAATCCCAAAGAAACATAAAAGAAATAAATCCAATCACATTGGTTTTTTATAGTCCATGATCATCCATCATGCATATCACTATTTAACAATTAAATAAAACATACATACTTAAATTAAATTGAATATCTCATATTCAACTTAAAAATCCAGATTTGAATATGATTCAAATAAATTTAAAAATTCAGATTTGAATCTCATTCAAACAAATTTAAAAATTCAAATTTGAATCACATTCAAACAACTTCAAAAATTCAGATTTGAATCACATTCAAACATTTTTTAAAAAATCAGATTTGAATCACATTCAAATATTTTTTAAAAAATCAGATCTGAATTTTATTGAATCAATTTTAAAAAATCAGATTTAAATATGATTCAAACAACTTTAAAAATTCAGATTTGAATCACATTCAAACAACTTTTAAAATTCAGATTTGAATCACATTCAAACAATTTTTAAAATTCTGATTTGAATCATAATTTAATTGTGTGATTAAAACAACTAATTAAACACTTTAATTAGTCAAAGAATAGGCCTTAGATCATACAACAATTGCAGAATTAAAAGCCAAACCTTGAATCACCCATGGAACCATTGTTGCCGCCACCAATGGTGGCTTCACCATGTGTGACGCCACACCTCTTGATCCAACCAGCAATGAATCTCTTGATCTCATGATCAAACACACAATTAAATTATATAATCAACAATCTAAATGGCAAATATAGTGGCTCTGATAGCAATTGAAAGAACGGAAGCGTGAAAAACACAAGTTTATACCATTGAATTCAAAAATTTTCACCTAGGGTCACATGCATCATGCAAGATTTATTTTTATCTATTTGATTTCAATGATAAACAACATATTAAAACTCTTTTAATATGTTTTTGGATCTGTATTTGCCATTTAAGATTTTAAAATTAATCAAATTAATTTTAGAACCCTAGATTAAATCAAGAACGATTACACTAACCTCTTGATGTGCTGCAGTGTGTCTGCGCCTTTGAGATTCGTCTTTAGGACACCAGATGTTGTCCCTCTAGCTTGTCCACACCAAGAACACCTATGGCAGCCCTTGAATAGCTTCTAAAGCCTTTTCTATCAATTAGAAATTCAAGTTCTGCCTTTTAAGAGATTAGAGATGTAAACAGGACACTAGAAACAATTTCTAGTGTTCTTAATTCAAGGGATTGATGGCTAATCTCTTTGAATTGATGAGAGATGAAGAGAAATAGCTGGAGAGGCTCAAAGTGGTGTGACATATGAGAGGAGAGGCTGCTGGTTATGCTTTCTTTTCATAACCACACTTAAATAGCTAGGTTAACACATTAAACCCTAGCCACATGTCACCTTTTGATTAGCTCTAGGTTTAAGTGACCCAATCACATTGTGCCAAGTGTCAAACCTATATTTAATCTTGATTTTAATCATCTTACATGATTAAAAACATTTGGCAAGCTTATGTGTTATGCCATGTGTCACCATCTCATGGTGCCACGTGTCACACTGTGAAATGACCAAAATGCCCCTGTGTCTTAATTTTGAGTTCTTAACCCAAAATAATTATTTTCTTCTTCTAATTAATTTATATCAAATATAAATTAATTAAGTAATCTCTATTAATTAATTTCTCATCAATTAAATTCATATTTAAACACTTTAAATATAAATTTAATTTATACTACACATCCAATAATCTAGATTTGGTTTCAAGTCATGCTAGGGACTTTGCAATTTGATTGCAAATCAAATCTATTTAATTAATCAATTAAACTCTTTAATTAATTAATTAAATCATATTTAAATAGGTGATAACTTGTGTATGTGTGTGACTTACTAGGCTCATCACTAATTGGCAATGAGACATGATATCAACTCTTAATATCATCGTAACTCTTTTCTTACCATAAATGATTTCTCTAAATCATTTTATGAACCTCATAGACCATGGTTAACACCTAGCATAGCATGCCATGGCCACCCAATTAGTAATAAGATTTACCTTAAATGAACCTATAATCATATGTTACCATGCACTAGAATCTCTCTCATAAAAATCCCAACTCAAGCTGGAGTCATGGTTTATGTCAAACTCCATTTGCTATGAATATTATGTTCTCTTTTAATTCCAGTTCTTGATTAAAAGATTTTTCTCATCAGAAACTCTTTTCTGAATAAATCTATCTGTCCTGGCCAGGAACTTGAAACATGAAGAACAATTAAATGAACATAGGATTTTAACTCTATTTACTTAGAGGAATAGATTCCATCTTGATCAACACCTACCTCCATATATAACTAGCAGGAGCCAACACATGCCCATATACCCATACATAGTACAAGTATGAAAGCAAGATCAAACTCAAACTACCTATATACAAGATAAGCTGCTATCTCAGTCTAAAGATTATATGCACTGATATGATTTATGACAAAACATTGACAAGAGTAAACTCCATGTGCTTGTCATAAGTGTCACTGGTTCGGCCTACTTATCATTTATAAGTGCCTATCATGTTTGTTATATGGCATGAGACTCACCATTCCATCTTATTTATATCTCATATAAATAACTTGGGAACAAACATGAATACAATCTTTCTGGATAAGTCATGTCCTTATTATGAAGTATCCTCGATTGTGAACCTATTTATGATACTTTGTGCTAGAAATATTGTCACTCATATTCTTAACAACTTAAGAATAATATTTCTAACAAAATATCAATGGACCTTTTCTATTACACATAAATATATTATGTAAACGGAAAAGTGGAAATGCCTTTTATTAATAAAAATATATACAAGATACATACTAAATGATATGCTCTAGGGCATACTACTAACAGGGCCTTCGACACTCTGAGGAGCTGGGGCCTTAACTTGTACTTCTACCATCACGGACTGTTCTATTATCTCATTCTTCTCTTCCATATCTTTTCACAAGATTTTCTATTCCTGTATAACCAACACAAGAAGATTTCTCTCCATTAGTTCATATTTATGATGTAAATGTACTATATGTATCAAACATTTGAGCAGTTGTAATTACTGAATTCACAGTTCAAAATTTACTTTAAAACCATTGCTCTGATACCACAAAACATGTCACACCCTACTCCCCCGTAAGATGTAACATGATCCTGTAGTACACCTAATGAATTACCGTACTTCGCCTACCGATAACCCATTAGATATACTACAAGGGATTTAAAAACAATTTTTGTGAAATTTAAATCATCGATTAAAATCTGGTGTTATAAAATTTTTTCAAATTTTTGGCAAAGTGCTGGCTTTATTTTGAGAAAATAGTTCTTCAATCCTGCAAAAGAAAATGCTCCCAATATGTTTTCTCAAATACAACTCCAATAACTTCATTTCAATTTACAATTCAAATCTCAATAAACAATTAATTCATTTTCAAACTAACCTCATCATAAAGAAACATTTCATTGATTACAATACTCAAAATTTATATTACAAAACTATTCAAGTAAATGAAATCTCAAATTTACATTTACAATAATTTACATTTAATTACATACCAAAATATTTTACAAGAGTTTTTATACAACTGCTTAAATAATTTACATACATATTATTACATGCATACATCAAAACCTGTGTACATGGGTATACCAAGAGCTGATCTGAATGTCTCTTTAAAGAAGTTTACTCAATTGCTCTATGCTCTTTTCACCTGCGACAGCATACAAAGCTATCGCTGAGTGGTGAAGTCAGTGGTGCACAACTATAATTTAAAACATAGTACAATATACCTTAGCAAAAATTACAGCAAATAATTTGGAAATCTGGATATTCATCAAATTCCAAAACTCAAAATATTCATTGCCAATAATATGAATCATTTGTATAAAATGACATTGATCACGAAGTTCAATTTATCAAATCATAACTAACCATTTAGGGTAATTCCAACAAAATCAATTATACATAAATCATAATTGAAATCACAATTCTTTACTATTCAAAAACATTCTGTATCTCAAAAACCATTATGTATCTCAAAAACCATTATGTATCTCAAAAACCATTATGTATCTCACTAACTATGCAAGACTAATCTGAAAGGGCCATCTTCAGGGTGATTCTAACTCCCTATGGTCGGGGAGGTCGAATCATCGTGCACAGTGCACATCACAATAATGAATCTTTTGAAAGGGCCATAATATAAAAAAACTTATATATAACCTCTAATAAGAGGAGAATCTAAGCCTGTGCTCGTATCATGGTAATCAAAACACAACTAACCCCATTGTCTTCTCAACAAATGAGAGAGACGGGTAATAACCTAGTCAAGCATCTATAGTGAGATATAAAACAATATCACAATCCTTTTAGTGAGCATAAATCACAATACAATTCGATTCAAAGTCAATTCCAATATCCAATAATTTTTATGCTCATCACAATTCAAATCATAAATTTGTATTTTTCCATGCAAATTGCCCATCACAATTCAAAACAAGTTCTATCACAATTTTCCAAAAACATAATTTATTCAATTTACAACAATGCTTAATACTTGTGGAAATACCATTTCACAAAGCTAAATTCATTCATACTATAACAATTTCAATAATCATTGAATTAAATCCAATGCTTGTTAAACATAATACATAAAAAAAAATATGTCATTTAATCATATGAAATATTCAGAACAAAATTAGTTAAAAACTAGTTGTGCACCAACCTCTGATAACTGTCTCTTGGCTCTGACTCAGTGTTTCATTCCCCTTCCCTGAGTCTTTGCTAACTGAAACACACAATTTGAGGTGTTTCAGTACTCATTTAAACTGTCTCTAACAATAATGCTTAATAATTAATTTATTGAATACTATTATTTCCTTAGTCAACCTAAGATGTTGACCCTCGATGTATTCTAGGTGAATTAGATTTTAATGTTACCAATATGTCACATTTGCAGCCTTTTAGTATTAGTACATGTTACCAAATTTATTTCCATGTATATTGCATTTTATTGCAATTTGTCAGATTCCGGTACACCAATTTGACCTAGTCGGATGACCTAGTTTCCTCGGTTTTCTGGTTTCGGTCAAAACTACAAACTTTGTAGGTCCATATCTTATTCCATGCGGGGCAAAATTTCAGGTCATTCTGAGTTATCTAGACCAAGTTATGGTCAATTTACCAATGCTGGTCAGAATGCATCAAAATGGTCACTTTAGGTCACTTTTGGTTCGGCCAGTTTTTGGACCCGAATTTGTGTAAGCTATTTGACTTACTTATGATCATTTCTGTGTATTGGTGTCTTCATAAGAGTTGTAGATATATGTCTTAGCTATTCATGGTAAAAAGTTCAGGTCAATTGAACCTATTTTGAGTGAGTTATGTCCAAAACACTAACTATTGCCCAAATGGTCAATTTTCAGGCTTTCAATGCACTAATTCGGATTTGGTCATTTTTCAAGTCATCTTCCAAGCAGAATTTTGGTAAGCTTACTTCATGAAAGTTGGCACTTTTTGTGCCTAGTTTCACATCCAATTGGTCTCATACCAATTGGAGCCACACTCTTAAGGTTCTAAGCCAAAACATACACTGCCCTGCAATATACTTTTCATCACATACCAAAGGACACATTCAACACTTACCAAGTCACTTCCTTCATGCTATTTCTATTTTGTACCATAACATAAACACATTTAGCAACTCATTTTTGGTCATTTTGGCAGCTTATAACCACACTCAATATGCACATTATAGTCCAGAATTTTCTAAGTCCAATTTACAAACAATTTAACCACATGACAAGCTCATTTACATGTCCAAACTCAAACCTTAATACATATATACATGCTGCCATAACAAGCACCATAATTTAACAATATAATTCCGTAAACCAAACTATGAAACCACATATTTTGATCTACACTTCAAGTTGCCGCTTTGTACATTTCTTTACATTAGTTTCCAAGCTTCCAAAATTAAGTGTACTATCACATACATCTAGTATACATTATCCAATTTATTCCTACACACATAAATACTTACATCAACACTTTAATCTACCATTTACATGCAAAGATAAACTGCTCTTATTGAAGTTCCATGGCTGCCAAAAATATACCTCTCCCTTAACTCATCAAACTTCAAAAATCCTTCCACAATTCAACTACCCATAACATCCCTTCAAAGTTTAATGAAACAATAATAAAAAACACATGCTTACCACTTTTGAAACTCTTCAAAACCTCACCAAAACTTGATCTTCTTGCTGTAGAACAACTTTAGTGAAGGAAGTATTGAAGGATCAGGGCTTGATCATGAGAAATGGAAGCTCAATGTGGGACGGCAATGGAGGTTTTCCTTTCTTGGTTTCGGCTGGTTTTTGGGAGGTTGAAGAAGATGAGTTTCTGTTCACAATATGCTGATTACATGTCTACTTAAGTGGAGTTAGTGGACCACTAAGTGAAAATTTAGTGTTTGATTATTGTTAAATTTCCAAATTCCACATTTAACTTGTATATTTTGCTATTTAAACTATGTACCACCAATTTAATTTTTCATGACATTTTCCAAGTGTAATATCATTTATTTTTAATGGAAATTTCGGTCAAAAGACAACTCGGGGTGTCAAATGACCACAATGCCCCTGTTCGAGTCGTATTCTCGATTTTTCGGTAACACCTACTTTTGTCGTTTTCTCGATTTCTCGTTTTTCTTTATACTAATTAATTATTTTTTCTTTGATATTTCTAATGATATTTATGCTTCAATAGGTCTTTAATTATTTCTTAAAAAAATTTTCCAGGGTTTCCCGCGGTCCAGGGCTAGTCAATGGTCCACGCCGCAACTTTCAAGTGCGGTCACCCATCGCTATGGTTCTCCGCTCGTTTAACTTGGTTAAATTTCATTACTATTATTTTTCCTTTATTTTTATTGTATTTCATTATTTTATGTCTCCTCACCCATATCTAAGTGTAATTCTAGGCATCCTAGCTATTTGGACAGACACTGTCACCGAAACAATAGAGCGCATTACCGAATATAGGGGTGTTATAAAATCCCTTGCAGTATATCTAATAGGTTATCGGTAGGCGAAGTACGATCATGTTACATCTTACGGGGGAGTAGAGTGTGACATGTCCTGTGGTATCAGAGCAATGGTTTTAAAGTAAATTTTGAACTGTGAATTTGAAATCTTTTTGTCGGTAACTACAACTGCTCAAATGTTTGATACATATAGCGAAGAGGAATCTCCTTGTGTTAGTTGTATAGGAAATAGAAAATCCTTTGAAAAGAATGGAAGAGAAGAATGAGACAATACAATAGTCTGACGGCGAAATTACAAGGTGAGGCCCCAGCCCCCCGAGAGTTGGAAGTCTGACTTTATCAGCCCCACCTGTACAAATTACTGTACAAATGCCCACTTTCTTTCAACAAATGATTGATAATCTGTCAGCCCAAGCCCAAGTGCAAAACCCAACCCCACAAGGGCAATGTGAAATAGAGAAGAGGGAGAAACCGATGAGTCAGAGCTCAAATAGTCATATGGAAAATAAAAGGAAGACATAAAAAAAACAATTTCTTTTTAGGAAATGGGGCCAAACAGTGGCCACAAACTGTCCAAAGTGATATGCAAAGTTAAAATCTCGAAATTGAACCTAAAGAAAGGTTCTTGAAAAACATTATTGGCTTATCCCTACTAAGTCACTATATACTAAATTACTTGAAATAGGTATGTGGGACCCACTTTCCCACTGTACATTGACATGGAAATTTCGTTATCACTACATACTAAATCACACGAAATAGTGATGTGGGACCCACCTTTTCCACAACACATGGACATGAAGATTTTGTTAGACAATTGATAATACTTAATTGCTCAAAGTAAACCTAGGCTTATGTATATTGTATGGATCGATTGGTATACCAATTAGGGATTACAGATAGCAGTACTGCCTACATGGAAAGTCATGAATTAACAATATATGGTTGATATGATTTTAAAAGACAATAAATATTGATATCAAGGAGCTTGCAGCGATGGCGATACGTAACTCTTGCAAAGTGCTCTGATAGGTACCACCCAAGGGCTTACAGGGATGGCGATACGTAATGCCTGTAAGTGCTTTGATAGGTACCCTTAATTGCCACCAAAGACAGAGAAGAGGCTTGCGGGGACGGCAATACGTAACGCCTGCAAGTGCTTTGATAGGTTACTTGGGCATAAATATAAGTAATGAGTTTTAGATTTAAATAATTACATGAAGAGACCACTAATATGACTTTAAAAGACAGAAAAGGAAATAAGTGTACAGATAAGATGTTAGAAAACCTAGTCCATGAGGTTATAACGTAGTGACTATATAATGTTCTCGATGTTTGTATTGTAAGCTGCAGATTACAGTACTAACACGGGATTATTGTATAGAGCTACGTGCTTTCTCATAGTATAATAAAATAAGAATATTTGTAAGTAATCTATAAATTGATACAGTTACGCCTGAATAGAGTACTATTACGGGAAATAAATGTAAAAATTTTAGTAAAAAATTTAAAACTTCATAACTAGTTTGTCAAAAGACTACAATTGTAAGGTAGCTAGAGTCAGTAACTCGGTTATAATAATGTGAACTACCTATACCACAGTAATTGCTATAAGTTTAGAGATATCAGTACGACTTATCATCCTGAGACGAATAGACAGTCAAAACATGTAATTCAGGTAAATTCTGGAACTCATTGAGTTTTTGTAAATAATGAAATGAAATGATAATAATAACCTGTAAAATTTAATAAGCCCTCGAGAATATACTGAGAACTTGTGTCCTTGAATCTGAGGGGAGATGGGACAAATACCTCCCACTAACAGAATTTGTATACAATAATAAGTGTTAAGCTAGCATACAAACGACACCTTATGAAACGTTGTAAGGGAACGAATAACTATGAATTTTGTGATGAGACTTCTGAGGACACAGAAAAGTCATGATGCAATATGGGTCATAGTTGATAGACTAACCAAGTCTGCTCACTTTTTGCCAGTCCGAATGGACTATAGTTGGAGAGATTGGCCAGATTGTACATAAATGAGATTGTAAAACTGCATGGAGTGCCAGTATCGATTGTATCATGCAGAGATCCTAGGTTCACTTCTAGATTCTGGGGTTGTCTTCAGAGAGCCCTAGGAACTAGATTGAACTTCAGCACGGCATTCCACCCATAGACAGATGGCCAGTCTGAGAGGGTAATTCAGATTTTGGAGGATATGCTATGGGCTTATGTGATTGAGTTTGAAGGTAGTTGGGATATACACTTGCCTTTGATTGAGTTTGCTTATAACAACAGCTACCAATCAAGCATTGGGATGCCTCCATATGAAGCTTTATATGGCAGAAAGTGTAGAATTCCCCTATGTTAGGATGAAGTAGGTGAAAGGAAGATGATTGGGCTAGAAATTGTTCAGCAGATAGAGGAAAAGATCATATTGATCAGAGATCGACTCAAGGCTTTATCAGACCGTCAGAAGTCCTATGTTGATTTGAAGAGAAGAGATATTGAATATGCAGTGGGTAATAAAGTATTCCTTAAAGTTTCTCCTTGGAAGAGGACATGAGGAGATAGCACCCACAGCTGTTCAGAAACTGATGCCAGGTAAAATTTCAAGACGAAATTTATTTTAAGGGGGGAAGAATTGTAACACCCCTATGTTCGGTAGTGCATTCTACTGTTCTAGTGACCAGTGTTGTCCGGACAGCTAGGATGTAACACCCCCACCCGGCTACAGTGTAGCCGAGCAAGGCATGCTACAATGGTGCCGGAGCACCCTAACTTATCTTACCTTATTTTTCTTAAATAATTTTGAATTCATTTAATTTGATACGGAGAAACCAGTGGAGTTTCCCCTATTTTATTATCGTTTGGCGTATTTCAATATTCACCTGTTTGAAATTCAACAATATTTCTAAAATAAAATCTTATCCATACATTTCAATTTCATAATCATTTCCACACTCATATCATCATTTGAAAAATCATTATGTAATTCAAATCTATACTCATTTGTACAAATTCATTCATGCTCCATTCTTATAGCAAAATTCTCAAATTTGTATTAATTTACATCATATGCAATAATTAAATAGATCATTAATTTACATGATATACAAATTAATTACAATTTGCTAATTTACATTACAATATAAGAAATAAATAACATACACAAAATACATGATATGCTTAATGTGAGCCCTATCTACATGCATTGCTGAGGAGGTGACAACCTTGAATACTCTGCAGATCGAATCTCCAAAATCTCTGTTTAGTATTTGCTAGGCTTTAACTTGATGCACACTGCGAGAAACAATTCCATCGCGCTAAGCATTGCTGCTTAGTGGTGCAATAATATAACAAGGAAATAATATACAAATAAAGATAGAAATAAAACATAATTTAAATAATTAAGATTTATTTATACTTCACATGCGGTTTCTAAAATTTGATATGTTTTATCTTAATTTAGTCTTCTTTGAAAGTGTTTATTTCGCCAATGTACAGAAATAATGTACAAAGAAAAATGATTTAAAAATAATAAATATATGCTTATATTATCATATAAGTCACATTTGCAATATTTATTTATGTTATAATTTTCTTTGCTAATCTTTTAGCATTTCCTCTATACTTGCTAGGTTGTCTCAGATTGTTTCATAATAAGTAATTTTTGATATCGGTACAGTTCATTTCGATTCTTTCTAATAAATAACTATTCTAATTTATTTTCAGACATCTTACTCATTTATTTTATTTATTTTCTAATATTTTTAATTGCTAATATTCTTAACTTATCTCAATAAATTTCACTCCCCAAGTAACCTATGACAGGCTGACTAAACTGGATAACGGGTCGTTGGCACTGGACACCGCGGTGCCTCGGGCCGTCATACCATGGGATGCAGAACGTCAACCACGTATGCAGTCAGTATGGCTAAAAGGGCCATGATAACACAATCGGGCATAAAAGCCATAAATGTTGGCATAAAGCCATGAATACGGGCATAAAGCTATGAATATAGGCATAAAGCCTTTCGCAGTACTGCTAAAACAATACCCTATTGGCATGCTAAACTATCCAATCTGACACACATGTCTAGGCAATACACGGGCACATAATATCATTAAATATTAATATATTGTGTTTTATGACTTCATTATTTTATGATAAATTTCAATTATAATTCATATATTCATTTGATCATTTATATTATCACAATTCACATCAATTATCCTTTTATACCATTGTACTTAAAATACTTCTCCTCTCTACAATAATGAGAACTAATATCTCATTCATACATTAATATGGTTCATTTATTCATTCATTATGTTATTCATATTAATCACAATTCTAAACAATGGTTCACATGTACCATTGTATTCAAAACATTTTCCCTTTTCTCATTTATACATTCAAGAATCTACTTATGTAATTACAAATTTTATATTTCAAGTTGAGTTACTAATATTTCATGAATTCCATTTGTGATAGGCATATAAGCCCTAACTATCTATTCACATCAATTAGGTGACATATTTTTCATGTTTCAAGTAATCCATGAATATTTCATGGATTTCAAATTTATGGCCTTAATTTCTTTTTTTTTTAACAATTTTGACTAGGATGCATAGTCCACATTTGTCATACAATTCTAAGCATTTAAGCTTAGAATTGGTTCTAGGTCTTCATATTAGTTTGCTAATTATTTTGATTACTATTCACCTTACTAGTCAACCAAAATGTTGACTTTTTAATACATAATAAATTTATTGAACCTAAGTTCTCCAAGATACCACATTTTGAGTTTTACATTTGCTAGTATTAATTGCCAATTGCAATTTAAAGTCCCCTAGATGCATTTCTAATTTCAAATTTTGAATTTCAAGTTTTGGTGTCACTATTCACCTCATTGGTCAACAAAAATATTGACTTTTGGATAGAAAATAGGTACATTGATTTTAGCACCCCCAATGTACCACATTTTACATTTAAAACTTGTTGGAATTAACCACCAAATCCATTTCTAAACCTAAAACCAAGAGAACAGAATTTTCAGTTTTTGTGACCCAACTTTACTGTTCCATTGGGTCCTGTTTCAGTGGGAATTTGAGGAAATGGTAAACATGAAAGTTGTTCCTTATTTTGTCTAGTTGAATTTCATTTTTTGAATCACTCCATTTGGAGTTTTGTAGCTCCAGATATGGTCCAAACACCACAGCTGGCCGGATTTCAATTCTGCAGAAATTACCAAATCTACAGTACCATGAACAGTGACTGCCACTGCCTTGTTGGATAGATTCTGGCTATAATTTGGGGTAGGTTTCTTCATGAAAGTTGTTTTTCTATGTCTTATCTTGTTGCTGTAAAAATTTCAGGTCAATTGACCATTTCTACAATGAGTTATGGCCAAATGAACAGTTACTGTTCATTTGGTCATTTCTGCAGGTGCTGTTGCAGGGTATCCGGATTGGGGCCAACTTTTGGTCCACTTGCTTTGGTATTTTGGGCATGGTTTCTTCAGAAAAATTGTGCCATTATAAGTCTAGTTTCATGTCCAATTTTCCAAACACCAATTGGACGAACACAACCAAAGATATGGCAGTCCAAATAGGCTAGACTCACTGCCTCCCTGCTGCTGTCACTAGCCAGCCTGCCCATTTCACTTTTCCATGCAATAGTTCACTCCTAATTATGGTCAACTTACCTCAAATGGTCACTAATTGACCATTAGAATTTTCTTTAACAATTTCATAAGCAAAGTCAAATTTTCACTCCCAAACCCTAGCTCAAATTTATGGTTTTGTACAAACTACCCTAGTTAACTAACTAAATCAATATCCTTATGTTTATATACTTTAAACATGATTTCTAGTTCACTCCAAGTCCATCAAAAACACTCAATCCTATTCCTTCCTTAGGGCAGCTGAAATCCATGGGGTACATACACTTAACTTTTATTCATTTAATTTACAAATTCTCACTTATTTCAAGTCTCTAACATGGAATAAAAGAAGTATATTGTATAAATAGGCACTAACCTCTTTGCTCAACTTATTGAACTTGTGAAAACTCTAAAATTTCTCCTCTTTGTGGCTGCCTAGAGCTTCCTTAGGGTGTGTGGATAAGTTTTAGTGAAGGTGACTAAGGGTTTTGGGGTGAGGAAAGCATGGAAATTGAAGCTTTAGAAAGTTTGTTAATGGAGGAGTGAGGGAGGAGGTGTAAAACGTTTTGAAGAAGAAGGAAAAGGGCTGCTGTTTTTTTCACTTCAATTTTCTGCCCATTTGACTCATTTTAATTGGTTTATGGACATGTGTCGCAAGGTGATTTGGTGAGAGTGCTTAGTGACATAAGCATGAGGTCAAAATTGCAATTTTAATTCATTTTCTTTTCTTTTCTTTGCTACTCATTTTCAATTCAATTTTTAGAAATATTTATTCACATTTTATGTCATAATAATTATTTACTCAACTGGACAAGTCGGCCAAAAATCGTCTCTGAAGGCGAAATGACCAAAATGCCCTCCGTTTGGCTTAACGAGTCAAAATTGTCTGTATCGATTGAAAAATTTTTCTAAATATTTTCTTGACATTCTAATGCCATAGGAACCTCAATGACCCTTCTCTGGAGTCCAAAAATTATTTTATAATTTTTTCCCCGGGTCTAGGGCTCCTAGTTGCGAGAATCGCAACTTCCCACTGGTTACCCATCACTTGGGCACCGGCTCGTTTAACTTGGTTGTATTTTATTTCTAAAATTTTTACTAAATTTTTCTTATTAATATTTGAGTTATTTATGGTTCCTCACTTTAGTTTAAATATTTTTCCGAATGTTGTAGCTGTCCAGACCGACACCGGTCACCGGAACAGTAGAATGTACGTAATTGCTACAATGAGGGTGTTACAATTCTTCCCCTCTAATTTAAATTTCGTCCTTGAAATTTACTGGGTTTAGGTATCTATGATAATTCTTTTACCTTCCTATTGCTCCCTCTGTCTACTTCTTTTATATATATGGTACTTTTTAGTCTTTTCGAATCTATCATTATACATTTAGGCATATCAGAAGGGAAATACTTTACCTCAAATTCACATCTGGGGCTTCTTGTTCCTCTCCGACTTGGGTAACATTTGGAAGTGGTGTTACTGTTGTACTTGCTCCTTCCATGACCTCTGTCTGGGTCCATGGTAAATTCTTCTTAGGACAATCTTTCAGACGATGGTCTATGGCCCCACATCTATAACAGGCTCCAGTCAATCTCCTACATTCACCTTTATGCCACTTGTTACAATGGCCACATTTTCTTGCTAATCCTAGCGCACTCACTACTTGTGTTTCTGGTTGATCTCTTCTGGGTCTAGATCTCCTACTTTGATCAGATGTCTGACTTAACTGTTCTCTCGGCCTCTTGTTGCTAGATTGTCCAAATTTCCTTTTTTGCTGATCACCACTCCTCTTTTGTTCCTCTTTATGAACACAGCTAATATATTTCTTTCTGAACTCTATCAGAAAGAATTCCCAAGTTACGTTGGCTGGTGGCACTACCTTGATTACAACATCCCACCATCGATATGCAGCTTCTTGTAACAATGAAACTGCACACTCCAAACTCTGTTCTGGTGTGCAATGGAGCTGCTGCAGGACTCTTTCAGTCCTTTCTAACCAATACTCAGCCGCTGAAGAATCATCTTCCTTTCTACCATTGAAATTTACAGCTCCATATTTCCTAAATTTTCCTAGAGGTGATTTCCGCTGAAGTGGTGGTGGAATAACCCCAGTCATCTGTCCGAAGAATTCAGTCATCTGCTCAAACAAGGCTTGTTGGGGTTGTACAGGCACCTCTTGCACTGGTGGAGCAGGATCTCCCTAATTTCCAATATCACTCCCAGTCGGGATACGACTTACTACTTCTTCTTCTACTGCCCTCTGCGATTCTGAGTCCATACCTTAACCTAAAATAACCAAGAAAATAGATCTGCATTAGTGTCACTTCAACTCATATGAATGCAATGCATGTCATGCACACAATCTTATTCTATCTGTCTATGCCTAGGAATGCCTAAACCGCGCTCTAATACCAAAAAATGTAACACCCCCACCCGGCAACAGTGTAGCCGAGCAAGGCATGCTACAATCGGTGCCGGAGCACCCTAACTTATCTTACCTTATTTTTCTTAAATAATTTTGAATTCATTTAATTTAATATCAATTATTTTTCAACGGAAAAACCAGTGGAGTTTCCCCTATTTTATTATCGTTTGGCGTATTTCAATATTCACCTGTTTGAAATTCAACAATATTTCTAAAATAAAATCTTATCCATACATTTCAATTTCATAATCATTTCCACACTCATATCATCATTTGAAAAATCATTATGTAATTGAAATCTATACTCATTTGTACAAATTCATTCATGCTCCATTCTTATAGCAAAATTCTCAAATTTGCATTAATTTACATCATATGCAATAATTAAATAGATCATTAATTTACATGATATACAAATTAATTACAATTTGCTAATTTACATTACAATATAAGAAATAAATAACATACACAAAATACATGATATGCTTAATGTGAGCCCTATCTACATGCATTGCTGAGGAGGTGACAACCTTGAATACTCTACAGATCGAATCTCCAAAATCTCTGTTTAGTATTTGCTAGGCTTTAACTTCAGTACCTGCGTGAGGAAACAATTCCATCGCGCTAAGCATTGCTGCTTAGTGGTGCAATAATATAATAAGGAAATAATATACAAATAAAGATAGAAATAAAACATAATTTAAATAATTAAGATTTATTTATACTTCACATGCGGTTTCTAAAATTTGATATGTTTTATCTTAATTTAGTCTTCTTTGAAAGTGTTTATTTCGCCAATGTACAGAAATAATGTACAAAAAAAAAATGATTTAAAAATAATAAATATATGCTTATATTATCATATAAGTCACATTTGCAATATTTATTTATGTTATAATTTTCTTTGCTAATCTTTTAGCATTTCCTCTATACTTGCTAGGTTGTCTCAGATTGTTTCATAATAAGTAAATTTTGATATCGGTCCAGTTCATTTCGATTCTTTCTAATAAATAACTATTCTAATTTATTTTAAGACATCTTACTCATTTATTTATTTATTTTCTAATATTTTTAATTGCTAATATTCTTAACTTATCTCAATAAATTTCACTGCCCAAGTAACCTATGACAGCTGACTAAACTGGATAACGGGTCGTTGGCACTGGACACCGCGGTGCCTCGAGCTGTCATACCATGGGACGCAGAACATCAACCACGTATGCAGTCAGTATGGCTAAAAGGGCTATGATAACACAATCGGGCATAAAAGCCATAAATGTTGGCATAAAGCCATGAATACGGGCATAAAGCCATGAATATAGGCATAAAGCCTTTCGCAGTACTGCTAAAACAATACTCTATTGGCATGCCAAACTATCCAATCTGACACACATGTCTAGGCAATACACGGGCACATAATATCATTAAATATTAATATATTGTGTTTTATGACTTCATTATTTCATGATAAATTTCAATTATAATTCATACATTCATTTGATCATTTATATGATCACAATTCACATCAATTATCCTTTTATATTATTGTACTTAAAATACTTCTCCTCTCTACAATAATGAGAACTAATGTCTTGTCACACCCTACCCCTCTGTAAGGCATAACATGATCCCGTAGTATACCTAATGAATTACCAACTCCGTCTACTGATAACCCATTAAATACACTACAAGGGATTTTAAAAACTTTTCTTACTTCTTTTACAGTGGTGAGCACTATTTACAGGTATTAAAAACTTTGGTGGACTGAAGTGAAACCACTAACTCATTTGGTTTATTTGGAATTTCTGTAAAAATTTTGGCAGAGTGCCATCTGTATTTTGGACAAAACAGTTCTTGTAAAACTCAGAAAAGCACTTCAATAATTTTCCCAAATCTCAACTCCAATACATTTCTCAACACAACAATTTATCAACTCAATTCCATAGAAACTTTTCAAAGTCTGAGATAAGGAAATATAATACAACTTTTACAATCCAAAACACTCATAATTAATTTACAACTTCAAGGTACAATTTAATTTACAACTGCTCAAAACCAAAAAGAAAATATACATACAAAGGTCATACATTACAAGATAAAAAGCAAAAGCGGTATACTCAATATACTGTAATCCTCATTGGATGTATATGCAGCCTAGTCTGCGCCTGCCTATCTCTCTACTGCGATAAAGAATAAAGCTATCGCTGAGAAAATGTCTCAGTTGTGCACAACATTAACCAAATCCAATTTAAATCACAATTCATAAGTCATGTAAATAGTGGATACTTAAAATCATAATTAAATTCAAGGCAATAATTGTCAACAAGAATTTAAACTCCATTTCTCAATATCACAATAATTTTCCATAAGTCAGATCAGGTTTGAATTCAAAAAACACTATATGACAACGAGACTTTAAATCCAATACACAATCTCACAATACACAACACTAAATCACACACACCTTAATCATGATCCATAATTCAATACATCCCAAAACCCGATGGCTAATGAGGTATACAATTCATCCCAAAAGTCGATGACTAATGAGGAATAACATGGCTAGCTAGCAAAAATATGAGTACTCATTCTATTCGTCCCTCAACAGCACACACCTCAACACTTCAGCCAGAGAGGGAATTCAATTCATCCCACTAGACAATCTAGAGAGGAATACAATCAATATACATGATAGCTGTGGTTTCAAACCAATTCTAATGCTTTTTAATCAATAAGTATCCATCAATGTCATTCAAACCATTTTTCACAGTTTCAAACTATTCACAATATTTTTCAATCAATAAATATTCCTCAAACACATTTCCACAATTTAAAATAATGATATACAAATAATCAATATTTATTTCCATTGAAAATAATTCAAAAGAAACAGTTGTTGTGCACAAACCTCTGATATTTGTCTCCTGGTCTTGACTCAGTATTTCTTTCCCTTTTGCTGAGTCCTTGTTAACTGAGAAACACAATTTGAAGTGTTTCAGTACCAAATTAAACTGTCTCTATCGATGGGGTTTGGTAAATAATGCACTGAACTCAATTATTCACTAAGTCACCTAATATACCGACCCTCATTGCGTTTTAGGTAAATTAGGTTTTAGTGTCGTTAATATGTCACATTCGATAAGGTTTTAGATTTGGTATGTTTTACCAAAGTCATTTCCTTGCTTAGTGCATTTTAATGCAAATTGCTGGATTCCGGAACACTGGTTTGACCTAACCGACGATCTAGTTCCTCGGTTTTCGGGTCTCGGTCGAAACTACAAACTTGTAGATCTAGGTCTTATTGCACGCGGTGCAAAATTTCAGGTCAATCCGAGTTAAGTAGACCAAGTTATGGTCATTACACTATTGCTGGTCAAGTGGTACCATTTTAGGTCAATTTTAGGTCAAATTGGTCAATTCTGGTTCGGCCAGTTTTTGGACCCGAACTTGTGCAAGTTGTTTGACTTGCTTATGGTCATTTCTGGGCTTTGGTGTCTTCATAAGACTTGTAGGTATGGGTCTTAACTATTCTTGGTCAAAATTTCAGGTCAATTGGATCTGGTTTGAGTGAGTTATGGCCTAAACAATCACTGCTGCCCAATTGGTCATTTTTCAGGTCCTAATTGCACCTAATCCGAATTGGTCATTTTTTTAGGTCACCTTGCAAGCAGAATTTTGGCATGGTTTCTCAATGAAAGTTGGCACATTTTGTGCCTAGTTTCACCTCAAATTGGTCTCATACCAATTGAGGTTACACATTCAAGGTTATAGGCTAAAATATACACTGCCCTCAATATGCAATTCACATCCCAACTTCAAACACACACTTACCTTTGCAAGGTTTACTTCCATACCCTACCAAACTGTTTTGGCACATTACCAACAACATTTTCTACATAACATTAGCATTATTTTGGGCAGATTCCAATCACCCTCAACACACCAAATATCATTCACAATTACAATTTCTAAGTACCATTACAAACACACCTAAACATTACAAACTTTACATACACTTTACAATGTAAATTGACATACATATCATCAATCCTTCTAGGTCAATATGCTGCCCACACTCCCTTCAATATACACCATTATTCAAGTGTCCACAAGCTGCCACAATTCATTCATCAACATCACATTGCCGTACCATATGCCAATTCCCATCAAAGTGCATCATTCACCATGTATACATGCATTAAATCACTAGGTTACTAAATCACCATGATTAACATTATTTCTCATCAATTATATACACAAATACCTCATCATAAACGTGACCCATGGCTGTCCAAAATGAAAATAACAATAACCTTTCAAACTTAAAATTTTCCTTCACCAAACTAATACCCATAACATGCACAAAAACTTTAACAAAGGATTTCTCAAAAATGCAAACTTACCTTTATTTGTAACTTGCTAAACCTTCACCAAACTTCTCAAATTGGGTGTCAATATCTTCCTTGTGATGTGTAGACAAAGTTTAATGAAGGAACTCAAGTGTTTGGAGTTGAAATGGAAGGAGGGATCAAGCTTGCATGAAAATGTCCATGGAGTTTTCTCTCCCTTCATTCACGGCTTGGATGGTAAATGAAGAAGATGAAGTGGCTGCTGGACATAGTGGACTTACATCAGCCCCATAATGTGTTTATTTTATTCCCTTAGTGGTCCACTTACTCTAATTAATTCATATTATAAGTTACTTTCACTTAATCCCACATTAAACCCTTAATTCTCACTATTTACTTTAGGTACCACCAATTTAATTTTTCATTTCATTTTCTAAGTGTAATATTATTTATTTTTAATGGAAATTTAGGTCAAAAGACACTTCGGGATGTCAAATGACCATAATGCCCTGTTCGGTTACGTTCGATTTTTCGGTAAAACCGTATTTTGTCTGTTTTTTTCGATTTCTCACTTTTCTTTGTACTAATTATTTAATTTTTCTTTAATCTTTCTAATGAGATTTATACTTCAATAAGGTTCTATTTGAGTCCTAAAAATATTTTCCAGGGTTCCCCGCAGTCCAGGGCTAGTCAACGGTCCACGCCGTGACTTCCCGGTGCGGTCACCCAACGCTAGGTTTCTCGGCTCACTTACTCGGTTACATTTCTTTGCTATGATTTTTCCTTTGTTTTTCTTTTATTGTATTTCATTATTTTATGTCTCCTCACTCATATTGAGGTACGGTTCTAGGCATCCTAGCTGTCCGGACAACACTGGTCACCGGAGCAGCAGAACGCACTACCGAACTTTGGGGTGTTACAATTCTCCCCCCCTTAAATAAATTTCGTCTCGAAATTTTACCTGGCATTAGTCTCTGAATAGCTGTGGGTGTTGTCTCCTCATATCCTCTTCACGTTCCCAAGTAGCTTCCTGGCCTGAATGATGGTTCCACAAAGACTTTAACTGTGTATCTATTTGTTCCTCAGCTGCTTCACCTCATATGCCAGAATTTTTATGGGTTCTTCCTCATATGAAAGGTCTGGATTTACTTCAATCTCTACAACTGTTAGTACATGAGATGGGTCCGACTGCACCTCCTTAACATGGACACATGGAAGACACTGTGTATCCTTCCTAGCTCTGGAGGTAATGCCAACCGGTATGCTAAAGGACCCACTCTTTCCGTAACTTCATATGGTCCGATGAAACGAGGACTTAGTTTCCTTTCTCGCCAAATCTCATAATCCTCTTCCAAGGAGAAACTTTGAGGAATACCTTATCACCCATCGCATACTCAATATCTCTTCTCTTGAGATCAACATAGGACTTCAAGGTCTGATGCACCTTGAGTCTATCTCTCGATCAACTGATCTTTTCCTCTGTCACTGGACAATTTCTGGTCCAATCATCTTCCTTTCACCTACTTCATCCCAACATAAGGGAGTTCTACACTTTCGCCATACAAAGCTTCATATGGAGGCATCCCTATGCTTGATTGGTAGTCGTTGTTATAAGCAAACTCAATCAAAGGCAAGTGTGTATCCCAACTACCTTCAAATTCAATCACACAAGCCCGTAGCATATCCTCCAATATCTGAATAACCCTCTCGATCGCCATCTGTCTGTGGGTGGAATCTTTGTCTTGAAGTTCAATCTAGTTCCTAGGGCTCTCTCAAGACTACCCTAATCTAGAAGTGAACCTAGGATCTCTCGACACAATTGCTACCGCACTCCATGCGCTTTACAATCTCATATATGTACAACTGCCAATCTTTCTGTGCTATAGTCCATCCGAATCGGCAAAAAGTGAGCAGACTTGGTCAATCACAACTATAACCCATACCGCATCATGACTACTCGTGTCCTTGGAAGTCCTGTAACAAAATCCATAGTTATCCGCTCCCATTTCCACTGCATCGACAAAGGATGTAACAAACCACTGAACTTGATGTTCGCCTTTACTTGCGACAAGTTAGGCATTTGGAAACGAATTCAGCTATATCTCTTTTCATGCCCATCCACCAAGAATGCTCTTTCACCCTCTCAGACATTTTAGTTCCACCAGGGTGCATAGCAAATGGAGACTCATGTGCTTCCTTCAAAATGGTTTGTCTCAATTCCACATCACTAGGAACGCACATTCTACCCTGATGTAGCAATAAACCATCATCTCTCACAGAGAATTCAGGTTTCTTGCCCTGTTGGACTTCTTTCAGTAGCTTCTGATATTTTTCATCACTCTGTGCAGCCATTCTGATCTGATCAATCAACACTGGCTGTACATGCCATGCAACTATTGTCTGTCCCACTTCATCAACCTCTAAACTGGCATGTTGTGCTTTCAATTCATATACCATGGACAAAGGAGAAACTCTGAGACTTGCCATAGTCTTGCGACTTAAGGCGTCAGCCACCACATTTGCTTTCCCTGGCTGATAGTCTATTAAGCAATCATAATCTTTAATGAGTTCTAACCGTCTCCTCTGCCTCAAATTCAATTCCTTCTGGGTGCCTAAGTACTTCAAGCTCTTGTGATCTGTGAAGATGTAGCATTTCTCTCCATACAAATAGTGTCTCCAGATCTTTAGAGCAAAAACAATAGCTGCTAACTCCAGATCATGTGTTGGGTAGTTCCTCTCATGCGGTTTCAGCTGGCGTGATGCATAAGCAATGACATTCCGATCTTGCATCAGTACACAGCCTAACCCATTGTGAGAAGCATCACTATAAACTGTGTATTCTTTACCCGGAGTAGGTAAAGTGAGAACTGGAGCTTGCTTAAGCACCTCTTCAACTCATTAAAACTCACTGACATTTATCACCCATCAAATTTTACATCTTTCCGGCGGCTTGGTCGGTGGAGAAGATAACATAGAAAACCCTTCACAAACCGACGGTAATATCCAATAAACCTAAAGCTGCGAATTTCGTGATGTTCTGGCGGCTTCCAATTAAGGATAGCTTCTACCTTGCCGAATCTACCTTGATCCCTTCACCGACACAACATGTCCCAAAAAGGAGATTTCCTTCAGCCAAAATTCACATTTCGACAATTTGGCGTACAGTTCTTTCTCCCTTAAAATCTGCAGTACAATCCGCAGATGTCTATCATGCTCCTCTGCACTCCTCGAGTATATCAAAATGTCATCAATAAACACCACCACAAATTGATCAAGATATGGTCTGAAGATAGTGTTCATCAGATCCATAAAAGAAGCTGGAGCATTTGTTAACCAGAATGGCATTACTATAAACTCATAGTGGCCATACCGAAGTTCAAAGCGCTTTTGGGATACTCGCTCTTGCACCTTCAATCGATGATAACCAGATCGCAAATCAATTTTGGAGAATCTCGCCGCACCCTTCAATCGATCGACAGATCATCAATGCGAGGCAATGGATATCTGTTCTTTATTGTCACCCTATTCAACTGCCTGTAGTCAATGCATAAGCGGAGAGTACCATCCTTCTTCTTAACAAACAACACTGGTGCTCCCCAAGGTGACACACTAGGGCGGATGAAGCCCTTTTCAAGTATTTCTTGTAATCAGATCTTCACTCCTTCAACTCACTGGTGCCATTCTCGTATGGCGTTATGGAGATTGGATCCACACCAGGTAACATTAATTTCAAATCGCACTTCTTTCCGAGGTAATCACGCAATTCATCAGAAACACATCCGAAAGTCATGTAATCGTAGGGATGTCCTTCAATGCCGACTCCCACTTGGGTGTCTACCACATGTGCCAAGTATGCTTCACACCCTTTTCTCGATCATTTTTCCGCTAGTGCAGTAAATGATGTTGGATGGCAATAGTCGCCTCTCCCCATGTATCACCACATCACTGCATCGAGGAGACCAAAAGTGACTGCTTGATCTACCAATCAATCATGGCATGATGCCTAGCTAACCAATCCATGCCCAAGATGATATCATAATCTCTGAAGGGCATTTCAATGAGATCAGACAGAAAGTGTGTCCTTGGATCACCAAAGGGCAATCTCTATACATCCTATTAACTCGACCTCTGTCCTAGCGGACTTGTTACTAGCACCTCAAAGTCCATTTTTGTACATGGAACAAAGAATGCAATCAATGATGCTAGCACTCACATAAGAATGGGTAGAACCCGATCAAATAGCACAAATACATTCTCGTTAAAAGTTGAGAAGGTACACCACAACATCGATGTCTCTCGCTCTTCTCTGTCTCATGGCATAGACTCGATCGAGCAATCGCCTTGTTCTCGACTGCTTTATCGTGCCTTGGCTGCTCTGGGTTACCTCTACCCCGCTCTACCTCTGCTAGGTGGTTGTGAGTCGTGACATGTGGCTCGAATCGACCCTTCTGCAGAGTAGGAGGTGGTCCAACTCGCGACCATCGGTGCAGTCCTTGGCAAAGTGTCAGGTGCCTCCACAGCTTATAACAGCTCCAATAGCCTTGTAACAGATTCCACCATGATTCTTTCCACAAGTTTCACATTGGCGGGAGGGTAGGAACTTCTGTACTCACGGCCGATAGGGGAGGTCTCTGTCCCGAATATCTTCCCTACTGCATTTCTTGCCACCTCCGCCATGTCCCCATAGTTCTTCCTCTTCCAAGATGACCACCGGAACTCGATCTCTTGATTTTCCTCTTTCTCTGCTTCTCCGACTTCTTCTTCTCAGAGCAGTCTCAAACTCAACTCTTTCCAACTCTAGGGCTTGAGAAACAAGTTCAGAGAAGTTAGTGTGTTTGAAGCCGAGTACTTGTACTCTAATACTGGGCTTCAAGCCAGTTTCAAACCTCTTGCATCTCTCCCAGCTGGTAGAGAGTAGACTCACCGCATAATGGCTAAGGCGGAAAATTCTCTTTCATACTCACCACCGACCGCCTCTATTTCAAACTTAAGAATTCTTGTAGCTTCGGTCTACATAAGCATCGTGGATGTATTTGCATCAATTCCCGAGGAAGTCATTCCAGTGTCAAGATCGCAGTTCTACTGCATCGTGGGGAATGGTTTTCCACTACCATAAGCATCCCCTTGTAGTAAGGATACCGAGTATTCAAGTCCGAGCTCCTCAGTACAATGAAGTTTCTTGAACACCCTATCCATCCTCTCTAACCACTGCTCACCTTCTATAGGATCTACTGTCCTTAAACTCAGAGCCCCATACTTCATCAATTTATCATATCGCCTTGTAGGAGATCGTGGTTGTACCACGGTGTCCGAATTGGGACTTGAGTAGGCACATTACCACCATTTGTTGGAATATTGCAGCCATCCACGAGCGAATCGAGCAAGAAATCATGCAGGGCCGGTGTCTTCTTGAACCACTAACATTTTGTAGGCCTGGGGCATCCCCTTGCACCTCAGCCTCAATAGACTGATCGACTGAACGATCAACCTCTTCCATAGTCAATGCGAGGATCTTAGCTTTCCTGAATAATAACACAAAAATATTCACTCTCGTTAGTGCATGTTTATACTGTAATGTACTGTATGTATCAGACAATGATATTGAGCAGTTGTACTATGCAAAAAGAACATTCAAATAACAGGTGAAAACGAAATTTAAAAACTTTGCTCTGATACCACCAAAACATGTCACACCCTACCCCTCTGTAAGGCATAACATGATCCCGTAGTATACCTAATGAATTACCAACTCCGTCCACTGATAACCCATTAAATACACTACAAGGGATTTTAAAAACTTTTCTTACTTCTTTTACAGTGGTGAGCACTATTTACAGGTATTAAAAACTTTGGTGGACTGAAGTGAAACCACTAACTCATTTGGTTTATTTGGAATTTCAGAAAATTTTGGCAGAGTGCCATCCGTATTTTGGACAAAACAGCTTCTTGTAAAACCTGTAAAAGCACTTCAATAATTTTCCCAAATCTCAACTCCAATACATTTCTCAACACAACAATTTATCAACTCAATTCCATAGAAACTTTTCAAAGTCTGAGATAAGGAAATATAATACAACTTTTACAATCCAAAACACTCATAATTAATTTACAACTTCAAGGTACAATTTAATTTACAATCGCTCAAAACCAAAAAGAAAATATACATACAAAGGTCATACATTACAAGACAAAAGCAAAAGCGGTATACTCAATATACTGTAATCCCTATTTGGATGTATATGCGGCCTAGTCTGCCGCTCTGCCTATCTCTCTACCGCGATAAAGATAAAGCTATCACTGAGACAATGTCTCGATGGTGCACAACATTAACCAAATCCAATTTAAATCACAATTCATAAGTCATGTAAATAGTGGATACTTAAAATCATAATTAAATTCAAGACAATAATTGTCAACAAGAATTTAAACTCCATTTCTCAATATCACAATAATTTTCCATAAGTCAGATCAGGTTTGAATTCAAAAGACAGACAAACTCAATGAGAGTTTAAATCCATTTCACAATCTCACAATACACATCAATAAATCACACACAGCTTAATCATGATCCATAATTCAATTCATCCCAAAAGCCGATGGCTAATGAGGTATTCAATTCATCCCAAAAGTCGATGACTAATGAGGAATAACATGGCTAGCTAGCAAAAATATGAGTACTCATTCTATTCGTCCTCAACAGCACACACCTCAACACTTCAGCCAGAGAGGGAATTCAATTCATCCCACTAGACAAGCTAGAGAGGAATACAATCAATATACATGATAGTTGTGGTTTCAAACCATTTCTAATGCTTTTTAATCAATAAGTATCCATCAATGTCATTCAAACCATTTTTCACAGTTTCAAAATATTCACAATATTTTTCAATCAATAAATATTCCTCAAACACATTTCCACAATTTAAAATAATGATATACAAATAATCAATATTTATTTCCATTGAAAATAATTCAAAAGAAACAGTTGTTGTGCACAAACCTCTGATATTTGTCTCCTGGTCTTGACTCAGTATTTCTTTCCCTTTTGCTGAGTCCTTGTTAACTGAGAAACACAATTTGAAGTGTTTCAGCATCAAATTAAACTGTCTCTATCGATGGGGTTTGGTAAATAATGCATCAACTCAATTATTCACTAAGTCACCTAATATACCGACCCTCATTGCGTTTTAGGTAAATTAGGTTTTAGTGTCGTTAATATGTCACATTCGATAAGGTTTTAGATTTGGTATGTTTTACCAAAGTCATTTCCTTGCTTAGTGCATTTTAATGCAAATTGCTGGATTCCGGAACACTGGTTTGACCTAACCGGACGATCTAGTTCCCTTGGTTTTCGGGTCTCGGTCGAAACTACAAACTTGTAGATCTAGGTCTTATTGCACGCGGTGCAAAATTTCAGGTCAATCCGAGTTAAGTAGACCAAGTTATGGTCATTACACTATTGCTGGTCAAGTGGTACCATTTTAGGTCAATTTTAGGTCAAATTGGTCAATTCTGGTTCGGCCAGTTTTTGGACCCGAACTTGTGCAAGTTGTTTGACTTGCTTATGGTCATTTCTGGGCTTTGGTGTCTTCATAAGACTTGTAGGTATGGGTCTTAACTATTCTTGGTCAAAATTTCAGGTCAATTGGATCTGGTTTGAGTGAGTTATGGCCTAAACACTCACTGCTGCCCAATTGGTCATTTTTCAGGTCCTAATTGCACCTAATCCGAATTGGTCATTTTTTTAGGTCACCTTGCAAGCAGAATTTTGGCATGGTTTCTCAATGAAAGTTGGCACATTTTGTGCCTAGTTTCACCTCAAATTGGTCTCATACCAATTGAGTTTACACATTCAAGGTTATAGGCTAAAATATACACTGCCCTCAATATGCAATTCACATCCCAACTTCAAACACACACTTACCTTTGCAAGGTTTACTTCCATACCCTACCAAACTGTTTTGGCACATTACCAACAACATTTTCTACATAACATTAGCATTATTTTGGGCAGATTCCAATCACCCTCAACACACCAAATATCATTCACAATTACAATTTCTAAGTACCATTACAAACACACCTAAACATTACAAACTTTACATACACTTTACAATGTAAATTGACATACATATCATCAATCCTTCTAGGTCAATATGCTGCCCACTCCCTTCAATATACACCATTATTCAAGTGTCCACAAGCTGCCACAATTCATTCATCAACATCACATTGCCGTACCATATGCCAATTCTCATCAAAGTGCATCATTCACCATGTATACATGCATTAAATCACTAGGTTACTAAATCACCATGATTAACATTATTTCTCATCAATTATATACACAAATACCTCATCATAAACGTGACCCATGGCTGTCCAAAATGAAAATAACAATAACCTTTCAAACTTAAAATTTTCCTTCACCAAACTAATACCCATAACATGCACAAAAACTTTAACAAAGGATTTCTCAAAAATGCAAACTTACCTTTATTTGTAACTTGCTAAACCTTCACCAAACTTCTCAAATTGGGTGTCAATATCTTCCTTGTGATGTGTAGACAAAGTTTAATGAAGGAACTCAAGTGTTTGGAGTTGAAATGGAAGGAGGGATCAAGCTTGCATGAAAATGTCCATGGAGTTTTCTCTCCCTTCATTCACGGCTTGGATGGTAAATGAAGAAGATGAAGTGGCTGCTGGACATAGTGGACTTACATCAGCCCCATAATGTGTTTATTTTATTCCCTTAGTGGTCCACTTACTCTAATTAATTCATATTATAAGTTACTTTCACTTAATCCCACATTAAACCCTTAATTCTCACTATTTACTTTAGGTACCACTAATTTAATTTTTCATTTCATTTTCTAAGTGTAATATTATTTATTTTTAATGGAAATTTAGGTCAAAAGACACTTCGGGATGTCAAATGACCATAATGCCACTGTTAGATTCGTTCGATTTTTGAGAAACCGTATTTTGTCTGTTTTTCGATTTCTCACTTTTCTTTGTACTAATTATTTAATTTTTCTTTAATCTTTCTAATGAGATTTATACTTCAATAAGGTTCTATTTGAGTCCTAAAAATATTTTCGGGGTTCCCATGATCCGAGAGCTAGTCAACGGTCCACGTAGTGACTTCCAGTCTGATCACCCAACGCTAGGTTTCTCGGCTCACTTACTCGGTTACATTTCTTTGCTATGATTTTTCCTTTGTTTTTCTTTTATTGTATTTCATTATTTTATGTCTCCTCACTCATATTGAGGTACGGTTCTAGGCATCCTAGCTGTCCGGACAACACTGGTCACCGGAGCAGCAGAACGCACTACCGAACTTTGGGGTGTTACATGTCTCATTCATACATTAATATGGTTCATTTATTCATTCATTATGTTATTCATATTAATCACAATTCTAAACAATGGTTCACATGTACCATTGTATTCAAAACATTTTCCCTTTTCTCATTTATACTAGAATCTACTTATGTAATTACAAATTTTATATTTCAAGTTGAGTTACTAATATTTCATGAATTCCATTTGTGATGGGCATATAAGCCCTAACTATCTATTCACATCAATTAGGTGACTTATTTTTCATGTTTCAAGTAATCCATGAATATTTCATGGATTTCAAATTTATGGCCTTAATTTCTTTTTTCTTAACAATTTTGACTAGGATGCATAGTCCACATTTGTCATACAATTCTAAGCATTTAAGCTTAGAATTGGTTCTAGGTTTTCATATTAGTTTGCTAATTATTTTGATTACTATTCACCTTACTAGTCAACCAAAATGTTGACTTTTTAATACATAATAAATTTATTGAACCTAAGTTCTCCAAGATACCACATTTTGAGTTTTACATTTGCTAGTCTTAATTGCCAATTGCAATTTAAAGTCCCCTAGATGCATTTCTAATTTCAAATTTTGAATTTCAAGTTTTGGTGTCACTATTTACCTCATTGGTCAACAAAAATGTTGACTTTTGGATAGAAAATAGGTACATTGGTTTTAGCACCCCCAATGTACCACATTTTACATTTAAAACTTGTTGGAATTAACCACCAAATCCATTTCCAAACCTAAAACCAAGAGAACAGAATTTTCAGTTTTTGTGACCCAACTTTATTGTTCCATTGGGTCCTGTTGCAGTGGGAATTTGAGGAAATGGTAAACATGAAAGTTGTTCCTTATTTTGTCTAGTTGAATTTCCTTTTTTGAATCACTCCATTTGGAGTTTTGTAGCTCCAGATATGGTCCAAAAACCACAGCTGGCCGGATTTCAATTCTGCAGAATTTACCAAATCTACAGTACCATGAACAGTGAGTGCCACTGCCTTGTTGGATAGGTTCTGGCCATAATTTGGGGTATGTTACTTCATGAAAGTTGTTTGTCTATGTCTTATCTTGTTACTGTAAAAATTTCAGGTCAATTGACCATTTCTACAGTGAGTTATAGCCAAATGAACACTGTTCATTTGGTCATTTCTGCAGGTGCTGTTGCAGGGTATCCGGATTGGGGCCAACTTTTGGTCCACTTGCTTTGGTATTTTGGGCATGGTTTCTTCAGAAAAATTGTGCCATTATAAGTCTAGTTTCATGTCCAGTTGGCCAAACAACAATTGGACCAACACAGCAAAAGATATGGCAGTCCAAACAGGCTGGACTTACTACCTCCCTGCTGCTGTCACTAGGCAGCCTGCCATTTCACTTTGCTATGCAATAGTTCACTCCTAATTATGGTCAACTTACCTCAAATGGCCACTAATTGACCATTAGAATGTTCTTTAACAATTTCATAAGCAAAGTCAAATTTTCACTCCCAAACCCTAGCTCAAATTCATGGTTTTGTACAAACTACCCTAGTTAACTAACTAAATCAATATCCTTATGTTTATATACTTTAAACATGATTTCTAGTTCACTCTAAGTCCATCAAAAACACTCAATCCTATTCCTTCCTTAGGGCAGCCGAAATCCATGGGGTACATACACTTAACTTTTATTCATTTAATTTACAAATTCTCACTTATTTCAAGTCTCTAACATGGAATAAAAGAAGTATATTGTATAAATAGGCACTAACCTCTTAGCTCAACTTATTGAACTTGTGAAAACTCTAAAATTTCTCCTCTTTGTGGCTGCCTAGAGCTTTCTTAGGGTGTGTGGATAAGTTTTAGTGAAGGTGACTTAGGGTTTTGGGGTGAGGAAAGCATGGAAATTGAAGCTTTAGAAAGTTTGTTAATGGAGGAGTGAGGGAGGAGGTGTAAAACGTTTTGAAGAAGAAGGAAAAGGGTTGCTGTTTTTTTCACTTCAATTTTCTGCCCATTTGACTCATTTTAATTGGTTTATGGACATGTGTCACAAGGTGATTTGGTGAGAGTGCTTAGTGACATAAGCATGAGGTCAAAATTGCAATTTTAATTCATTTTCTTTTCTTTTCTTTGCTACTCATTTTCAATTCAATTTTTAGCAATATTTATTCACATTTTATGTCATAATAATTATTTACTCAACTGGACAAGTCGGCCAAAAATCGTCTCTGAAGGCGAAATGACCAAAATGCCCTCCGTTTGGCTTAACGGGTCAAAATTGTCTGTACCGATTGAGAAATTTTTCTAAATATTTTCTTGGCATTCTAATGCCATAGGAACCTCAATGACCCTTCTCTGGAGTCCCAAAAATTATTTTATAATTTTTCCCCCTAGTCTAGGGCTCCTAGTTGCGAGAATCGCAACTTCCCACTGGTTACCCATCGCTTGGGCACCGGCTCGTTGAACTTGGTTGTATTTTATTTCTAAAATTTTTACTAAATTTTTCTTATTAATATTTGAGTTATTTGTGGTTCCTCACTTTAGTTTAAATATTTTTCCGAACGTTCTAGCTGTCCGGACCGACACCGGTCACCGGAACAGTAGAATGTACGTAATTGCTACAATGAGGGTGTTACATAGGATGCCCAGAACTACACTTAGATATGGGTGAAGAGACATAAAATAAGAAATACAAGAAAAGAAAATACAAGAAAAATAAAGGAAAAATAACAGTAATGAAATGTAACCAAGTTAAACGAGCCGAGAACCATAGCGATGGGTGACCGCACTAGAAAGTTGCGGCATGGACCATTGACTAGCCCTGGACCGCGGGGAGCCCTGGAAAATATTTTTAAGACTTAAATAAATATCTATTGAAGTATAAATATCATTAGAAATATCACAAAAAAATTAATTAATTAGTACAAAGAAAGACGAGAAATCGAGAAAATGACAAAACTCGGTGTTACCGAAAAATTGAGAATGCAACCCGAATAGGGGTATTGTGGTCATTCAACACCCCGAGTTGCTTTTTGACCTAAATTTCTATTAAAAATAAATGATATTAAACTTTGAAAATACCATGAAAAATTAAAATGAGATACATTATGTAAATAGTGAAAGTGTGGTGACCAAATTGCAAAAATTGGAAAGTTTAAGATTAAAATAGATTTTTAATCAATTAGTGCTCCACTAACATCACTTAAGTGGACAGCCAACTCCACTAACTACATCTTCTTCTTCTTCTACATTCTTCTCCAAGCCAAACCAAATTCTCTCAAAAATTCTTCCATGGTCGTACCATACGACAAGCTCCATCTACCATGATTAAGCTATGGTTTCTTGCAAATTTCATCATTAAAAGTGGTGTATACCTCTTGGACAGATTATTGGGAGCAAGAAAATTAAGTTTTGGTGAGGTTTTGAAGAACTTCAAAAGTGGTAAGTGAGTGTTTTCAATTCTTGTTTCATTAAAAGTGTAACCAAGGTTGTGGGTAATTGATTTATGGAAGAATTTTTGAAGTTTGATATTTTAATGGAGATGTACATTTTGGCAGCCATGGAAATTCTATATATGTAGCTTGTTTTTACTTATTTATGGTTGTCTAAGATGTTGTTATTGATGGCAGCATGGATATGTGTATAATGGTTTGAATTTGGACATGGAAATGAGGTATGTCATGTGGTTAATTATTGTAATTGGACTTGGAAAAATTTTGAGTTATAATGTGTTTGTTGAGAATTGTTACAAGTTGCCAAAATGACAAAACATGTGAAGTAATGTGTGTTAATGTTATGGTACAAATCAGAATTGGCATGGAAGAATTAATTTGGTAAGTATTGGATGTGTAATTGGTAAGGATAAACAATGTGTAACAGGGCAGTGTATATTTTAGCTTAGAACCTTAAGTGTGTGACTCCAATTGGTATGAAACCAATTGGAGGTGAAACTACGCACAAAATGTGCCAACTTTCATGAAGGAAGCTTACCAAAATTCTGCCTAGAAGGTGACTTGAAAAATGACCAAATCCGGATTAGTGACTTAAAAGCCTGAAAATTGACCATTTAGGCAGTCGTTAGTCTTTTGACCATAACTCACTCAAAACAAGTACAAATGAACTGAAATTTTTACCATGAATAGTTTAGACATATATCTACAATTCTTATGAAGACACCAAAGCCCAGAAATGGCCAAAACCAAGCCAAATAGCTTGCATAAGTTCAGGTACCAAAATTGGCCGAACCAAAAGTGACCTAAAAATGACCTAAAGTTACCATTTTGGTGCATTCTGTCCAGCATTGGTAAATTGACCATAACATGGTCTACACAACTCAGAATGACCTGAAATTTTACCCCACATGCAATAAGACATAAGCCTACAAGATTGTAGTTTGGACCAAAACCCGAAAACTGAGGGAACTAGGTCGTCCAGCTAGGTCAAAATAGTACACCGAAATCCGGCAAATTGCAATAAAATGCAATATACTTGAAAGTGAATTTGGTAACATGTACCAACACTAAAAGGCTATAAAATGTGACATATTGGTAACATTAAACTTAATTCATCTAGAGTGCATCGAGGGTCAACATTTTAGGTTGACTAAGGAAAATAATAGAATTCAATAATTAATTATTAAGCCTTATTGTTAGTGACAGTTTAAATGAGTACTGAAACACTTCAAATTGTGTGTTTCAGTTAGGAAAGACTCAGGGGAGGGGAAGGAAACACTGAGTCAGGACCAAGAGACATTTATCAGAGGTTTGTGCACAACTAGTTTTTAACTGATTTTGTTATGAATATTTCATATGATTAAATGACATATTTTTCTTATGTATTATGTTTAACAAGCATTGGATTTAATTCAATGATTATTGAAATTGTTATAGTATGTATGAATTTAGCTTTGTGAAATGGTATCTCCACAAGTATTAAGCATTGTTGTGAATTGAATAAATTATGTTTTGAAAAATTGTGATAGATCATGTTTTGAATTGTGATGGGCAATTTGCATGGAAAAATGCAAATTTATGATTTGAATTATGATGAGCATAAAAATTATTGGATATTGAAATTGACTTCGAATCAAATTGTATTGTGATTTATGCTCACTGAAAGGATTGTGATATTGTTTTATATTTCACTATAGATGCTTGACTAGGTTATTACCCGTCTCACTCATTTGTTGAGAAGACAATGGAGTTAGTTGTGTTTTGATTACCATGGTACGTGCACAGGCTTAGATTCTCCTCTTATTAGAGGTTAGATCTAAGTTCTTATTTGTTATGGCCCTTTCAGAAGATTCATTATTGTAATTTTACTGTGCACGATGATTCGACCTCCTCGACCATAGGGAGTTAGAATCACCTCGAAGATGGCCCTTTCGGATTAGTCTTGCATAGTTAGTGAGATAAAGAATGGTTTTTGAGATAAAAAATGGTTTTTGAGATAAAGAATGGTTTTTGAGATAAAGAATGGCTTTTGAGATAAAGAATGACTTTTGAGATAAAAAATGGCTTTTGAGATAAAGAATGGTTTTCGAGATAAAGAATGTTTTTGAATAGTAAAGAATTGTGATTTCAATTATGATTTATGTATAATTGATTTTGTTGGAATTACCTTAAATGGTTAGTTATGATTTGATAAATTGAATTTCGTGATCAAAGTCATTTTATACAAATGATTTATATTATTGGCAATGAATATTTTGAGTTTTGGAATTTGATGAGCATCCACATTTCCAAATTAATTGCTGTAATTTTTATTAAGGTATATTGTACTATGTTTTAAATTATAGTTGTACACCACTGAGTTTGCCACTCAGCGATAGCTTTGTATGCTGTCGCAGGTGAAAAGAGCATAGAGCAATTGTGTAAGCTTCTTTAAAGAGACAATCAGATCAGCTCCAGGTGTATCATAGGTATACCCATATACATAGGTTTTGATGTATGCATGTAATAATATGTATGTAAATTATTTGAGCAGTTGTATAAAAACTCTTGTAAAATATTTTGGTATGTAATTAAATGTAAATTATTGTAAATGTAAATTTGAGATTTCATTTACTTGAATAGTTTTGTAATATAAATTTTGAGTCTTGTAATCAACGAAATTTTCTTTATGATGAGATTGGTTTGAAAGTGAATTGATTGTTTATTGAGATTTGAATTCTAAATTGAAATAAAGTTATTGGAGTTGTATTTGAGAAAACATATTGGGAGTATTTTCTTTTGCAGGATTGAAGAACTGTTTTCTCAAAATACAACCGGCACTTTGCCGAAATTTTGAAAAAATTTTATAACACCAGATTTTAATCGATGATTTAAATTTCACGAAAATTGTTTTAAAATCTCTTGTAGTATATCTAATCGGTTATCGGTAGGCGAAGTATGGTAATTCATTAGGTGTACTACGGGATCATGTTACATCTTATGGGGGAGTAGGGTGTGACACACCTCAATACTTCAGCCAGAGAAGGAATCAAAATTTGAAACTAATTTCTCCCACTAGTCATGCTAGTGAGGCATTCAAATATATGGTCATGACACTGTGGTTTCAAAACTATCTTAACAATTTATGAAACATTTATTTCCATTTCAAACACATAAAAGTAAACTTTCAACAATTTAAGTGAAAAGCATAATAAACATTTCAATATAATTAAGTCACAATTTAATTTCACAATTCAATCAAAATAATTTGCAGAAGAAAATTTACAGAAATTCTATGTTGTGCACAAACCTTAAGCGAGTCGCCTCTTGGCCTTGACTCAATGCCTTGGGTTCTTTCCCGTTATTCTTTTCAACTGAAACACACAATTTCACAGTGTTTCAGAATCATAATTTATCATAAATCCAAAAATGAATTCAAATTTACTTATACTAAGCTTAAATATGCTAAACTTGACGTTCTTTAAAATTTGTATTTCGGGGTTACTATTCATGATACTATTCAAATTAATTTGTTACTTTCTAATGCTTAATAGGTATGGGAATTCTAATTTCACCCATATACCACATTTTGGTTACCTAATTTGTTGGTTTTGGTTGTTTTCTCAAATCTTAAGTCTTTAAGGTACAAATTTTAAATTTTTAGTTTTGGCGTCCTATTTTTTACTGTTCCATTAGTCATGTTGCTGTTAAAATTTCACTAAGTTTTCTTCATAGAAGTTGTTCCTTATTGTCTTAACTTTATTTCCCTTTTTGAATCACTCCATTTGGAGTTTTGTAGCCCAAGTTATAGCTATTTGAACATGGCTAGCCCGATTTGGTTTTACCCAAAATTTTGGGTAAATTCTAGGTTTCGGGAATTTTTATGGTTGAATGCAGGTGGATTTTCAAATAGGTTATGATCAAAATATGGGTTTCTTTTCTTTATTAAAGTTGTAGGGCTATATCTCAGCTTTCTACTGGTAAAATTTTAGGTCATTTGGATGTTCCTAGGCTAAGTTATGGTCATTTGCGTAACTATTATTCATTTGGTCATTTTTGTATAGGTCAGTTTGCCTAATCCAAATTTGGGCTATTTGTTCACTAAGTTATGGTCACTTTCTGGGCATGATTCCTAAATGAAAAATGTGTCATTTTGTGTCTAGTTTCATTCCAAATTGGCCTCACACCAATTGGGTTAGTAAATTTTCAGTTTTGGTCCTTGAAGTGGACCTAGGTCATGCTGCCTGCAGAATGACCATAACCAATCCGAATTTAAACTTAATTCCAACACTTTATAAACACCTCAAATGGTCACACTTGACCATTCCTCAAGTCAAATAAGGTTAACTACATCATTTGGCTAATTCTCAAATTTTTCTCCCCAAACCCTATGTGCCAAGAACCCTAATTCATAAAATTCAAATCTAATGCATTCTAAACATCTATCCATAGTTTACATACATAATTCAACCTAAGCAACCATTCAAATGCATAAAATTCACTCATTTCAAACCCTAACTAAGGCTAGCTGAAATTCATGTTTGGTCCCTCAACCATGTTTTCTTTTGATTTTAAGTTAAACTCTAAGTTACTTGAGCTAAACACACAAATAAGAAACCAAAATTTCAAAGTAAATTGCTTACCTCCACTTTAATGTCCAATTCTTTAATTCTCTTCTTTTTTTTCTTTTATTTTTTGTTTCTTCAATCTTCTTTTCTAGTTGAGATAGCAAGCTTTTATGGAAATTTTTGGGGAAATTTAGGGTTATGTGTATGGAAAATCAAGCTTGAATCAAGCTTCCATGGCGAATGGGAGGGGTGGCCAAAACTTAAGGGAAGGGGAGAAGTGATTTTTCTTTTTAATTTTTAGGTATTTTAAATGAAATTTTATGTATTATCCTTGGTAAAAAAATTTGAGAAAATAAAATTAATTTTTAGACATCACAATGATGTCATTCACATGATGCCATATACCTTTTTCTTTTCTTTTTCAATTTTCCTTAATTTTTCACTAGTTTCTTTAATTTAATTCTTGATTCTGAAATTTTCTTTTCTCTAATTTTATTGGATAGTTAGGTCAGGAGTCAGCTCTAAGGGTGAATTGACCAAATTGCCCCTCGCCGGTTTGATCCGGTTTGCAAGTAATTCAATATTTGTTCTGGATCCCTGACCTAATTATTTGACCTGCTTAACAATTCTTTTCTATGATTTTCTCTTTTCCATTGTGTTCACAATGGTCCTAAGGACTGTAGCGTCACATTTTACGGCTCAAAATTTGAGTTTAGATTGACCTCGCAGTCATTCCTAAGAAGGTCACCCAATGCTGTGACTCCCAGCTCATTTAACTTCTTGTGTTCTATTTTTCTTATTTATACTTAACTATTTGACAATTACTAATTATTTGTTTTCAGGGCTTATCTAGTTGTCTTAGATGTGGTTCTAATCCCCTTAATTATCCAGACTGACATCGATCACCGGAATAGTGAAATATACCAGGCTATGCAAATAGGGGTGTTACAATTCTCCCCCCCCCTTAAAGTAAATTTTGTCTCCAAATTTTACTTGGTATCAATCTCTAAACAGTTGTGGGTGTTGTCTCCTCATGTCCTCCTCTCATTCCCAAGTAGCTTATTGGCCTGAATGATGGTTCCACAACACTTTCACTAATGGTATCTGCTTATTCCGTTGCTGCTTTAACTCATAAGCCATAATCTCTATGGGTTCTTCCTCATATGTGAGGTCTGGATTCACTTTAATTTCTTCCACTGGTAGTACATGAGATAGGTCTAATCTATACCTCCTCAACCTAGACACATGGAAGACATTATGTATCTTCTCCAACTCTAGAGGTAATGCCAAACGATATGCCAAAGGACCCACTCTCTCCAGAACCTCATATGGCCCAATGAAACGAGGACTCAGTTTCTGTAACACCCTCTTTGCAGCAACTCCGTACATTCTACTGTTCCGATCACTAGTGTCAGTCCGGATAGCTAGAACGTTCGGAAAAATATTTAAACTAACGTGAAGAACAAAAATTAACTCAAATATTAATAAGAAAAATTTTAGAAATAAAATACAGCCAAGTTAAATGAGCCGGTGCCCTAGCGATGGGTAACCCAGTGGAAAGTTGCGGTCCTCACAACTAAGAGTCCTAGACCAGGGCGAAAATTCATAAAATAATTTTTGGGACTCCAAAGAAGGGTCATTGAGGTTCCTATGGCATTAGAATGCTAAGAAAATACTTAGAAAAATTTTTCAATCGGTACAGACAATTTTAGTCTGTTAAGCCAAACAGAGGGCATTTTGGTCATTTTTCCTTTAGAGATATTTTTGGCCTACTTGTCCAGTTAAGTAAATAATTATTATAACATAAAATGTGAATAAATATTGCTAAAAATTAAATTGAAAATGAGTAGAAAAGAAAAGGAAAGAAAATGAGATGAAATGACAATTTTGACATCAAATGATGTCATCAACCCTTTCCCCACTAATCACAATTAAGCTAACCTATTAAAAAGGGATAATTGGGAAAAAAATAAACAAAAGCAATCAGATTCATCTCCTTCACTCAAACTAGCTGAAACACTTTTCACACCCAAACCACCATTGAAAGCTTATCAAAGCTTCAATTCCCACCTTAAACCACCTCAAAACCTTAACTTGCCTTCATTAAAAATTATCCCTATCACTAGAGCAAGCCTTGGGCAGTAATTTAAAATGAAGAAAGTGAAGTTTTTAAGTCTTGGAAAGTGACTAAGTGAAGGTTAGTGCCACTTTTATTTATTTATTTTTTTCTTATATTCTTTGTTACAACATCAATCTAAGCTAGAAAATATGAAAATGGAACAAATTGAAATTATGGAGTTAGGGTTTGGGAGAAACCTAGTGTTTGCTCATGTGTTGGTGAATGAAAGTTTAAATGGTTAATTAGTGACCATTTGGCTGTGTATGATGAAGAAATAAAGTGAGTTGTGGATTGGTATTTGAATTTGGGTGAGTTGTAGAGGTTTAATTGGTACAAGGCCAATTGGACATGAAACTAGACACATAATGGCACCACTTTGGTGAAGAAACCTTGCCCAGAAAACCAAACTAAGTTGGCCTAAAAATTGCCCTAATCCGGGTGACTTGCATTCTGCCTGGGCAAACTATTCATTTGGTCATAACTCAGTGTAGAAAGGTCCAATTGACCTAAAATTTTACCAAGAGAAAGCTGAGACATAGACCTACAACTTTTGTGTGAACACAAATCCAAATTCTAACTATAACCTAATTAAATTGAAAACCAAACTTAGGTTACCAAATCTGGCAGAACTAGTTTAGCCCAAAATTTTGGATTTTGTCTAATCAGGCCAATTATGTCGTTTAGGCCATAACTTGAGCTACAAAACTCCAAATGGAGGGATTCAAAAAAGGAAATGTAACTAGACACAATAAAGAACAACTTTCATGAAGACAATTTTGCCAAATTCCTACTGTACAAATGACCATTGGAAGAGTAAACAAGAAGCTCAAAATCTAAAAATTTTGAATAACTAACACTAAGTTTAGAAATGGTATTGGCAACCAATACCAACAATTTTAGAATGCAAAATGTGGTATGTTGGGAGAGTATTAGAACCAATGTACCTATTGTCTATGCAAAAGTCAACATTTTAGTTGACTAAGGAAATGAATAGTAACATGTCCTAATACACCTAGCAAGATTGGTTTGGATAGGGTAGCATGCCAATAGGGTTCAGTTAGTAGTACTTCACATGGCACTATGCCATTTTGTGATTTCATGGCTTTAAATCATTCTGACATTGTGTTGAGACTTGGCCTTAATGTTATTACAGCTTATTAGCGGTTCTGTTCCACACCGGGAGACACATATGTGACTGATGGTGTGATGGCCTGAGGTACTTGATACCTAGTGCCAGTTTACCCGTTTATCCAGTCCAGTCGTCTAGTATAGGTTACTTAGGCAACCAAAAATGAAAGTGGATAAATTTAATGAAATTATGAATATAACAAGTATATAATAAATAAGATTACCAATAATGATCGAAAAATTGTCTACATAAGATATCAGAACTTACACTGCATATTTATTTTTTGTTATTTCTTTTTATTCTATTATTGGCACCACTAAGCATTATTGTTTAACGCGTTGCTTTTTGCCATGTGTAGGTTCTGGAGAGACCGGTAGAGAGCCTAGTAGACTACAAATTGGGTGAGACCTTCTGGAGCTCTGCATAGTGTCCGTGTCACCTCACCGTCATCAGTGCATTGGTAGGACACTAGATTTTATTTTGGTATTTTGTAATTAACTTTTATTTTTGTATGTGCAATTGAGACTTATGTAACGTATATTGATATTGATGTAAATAATGGAAATTGTGTTTATAAATGAAAAAGTGAATATTTATTTATGACTTTTATATGAATATCATATGAAATGAATGAATGAGAAATGGGAGTATATTTGAGAAATATTGAGATTTTGTTAATGAAATGGAGTTTGGAATTGATAGAAAATTTAGGAAGTGTTTTTCACAGGTTCCGAAGAACTGTTTTATCCATTTTTAGCCAGCCCTTTACCGGATTTTCTATAAAATTTGCGGAACCTCAAATAAATTATAATTTCAATAAATGACTTAAATGAAATATATTGTACTTCATAACAATGATAAAAATAAATTAAGGAAGAATAAAAATGATTGAGATAAAATAGGTCTAGATAAAGTCCATACCATGCATTGCATTTGTAAGATTCGAGGTGACACTAATGCAGATATGTTTTTCTTTGTTAAATAGGATATGGATCCTACATCTCAGAGGCCAGTTGAGGAGGAAGTAGAGTGTCATGCTCTACCTACAGTAGTTGAGACTAGGGGTAGGGGAGAACCTGCTCCGCCAACTCCAGCAGAGCCTGCTCAGCCTCCACAGGCCATGTTTCAACAAACGGCCAAGTTCTTCAGACAAATGGCTGGAGTAATGCCACCACCACCACCACCACCTCCACAGCAGAAATCACATCTGGAAAGATTGAGAAAGTTTGGAGCAGTGGATTTCTTTGGCAAGAGAGAAGATGATTCTGTTGTAGCTGAAAACTGGTTGAACAGTACAGGCAGAGTTTTAAAATAACTCCACTGTACTCCTGAGTAAAATCTAGAAGCTGCTGTATCTCTATTCCAAGATGATGCCTACCAATGGTGGGATACAGTGTGTAGTGAAGTGCAGCTAGAACTAATAACTTGGGACTTCTTGCTCTCAAAATTCAAGAAGAAATATGTGAGTAGTGTATATCTAGAGGAGAGAAGAAGAGAGTTCATTAACCTGAGGCAGAGACAGCTATCAGTAGTGGAGTATGAGAAGGAGTTTGTCAGATTGAGCCACTATGGAAGGGAGATAGTCCCTAATGAGGCCGAAAGGTACAAGAGATTTGAAGAGGGATTAAATGACAACATAAAGATCATGATCATTGCCTTGGGAATCACAGACTTCACCAAGTTAGTGGAAGCTGCATTAAAAGTTGAGAAGGTTAGAATAGGTGAGCAGACTAGAAGGGAGAGACAGCAAAACAGGGGCTCGGGTCAGTCTAGCTCATCTCTTACACCTAGAAAGAAGTTCAAAGGTCCACCTGCACAGAGTTTAGGTCAACCACAAGGTCAGGGTCAGTCCTAGGGGCCCAGGCCACAATTTACCCCTAGGAGAGGCTAGTCCACACCATCAGTGGGCAGCTCTCCAGGGACGGTGTTCTGGGGACTAGCCTCAGAATCTTCTACATGTCTGCATTGCCTGAAGTGGCATAAAGGGGAGCGTTGGAGAGTAACAGATGCCTACTTAAGGTGTGGGTCAACAGAGCATCAGTTAAGGAACTGTCCACGCAGAACTGCTATAGCTGCTCCAACACAAGCAGGCAGACCTGCTCCTGTATCACAAAAGGGTAGGAAATCTGCAAAATCTGAGGCAGTGGGACCATCACATAGGCCTGCATCTGAGCCAGTAGAGAGGCCTGAGGGTAGAGCACCTACTAGAGCCTATGCCATAAGAGCTTAAGAGGAGCAAGATGCCCCAGACATCATCAGGGGTATGTTCTCCCTCTACAATACATCTGTGCATGCATTGGTGGTTCCAGGATCCACTCATTCATATATCTGCATCAACCTACCCGAAGAAAGGGGGATATTAGTAGGGGAGAGTGACAAAGACATTCTGGTCACTAATCCATTGGGCCACAGTGTAGTGGTGAACAAAATATACAAGGGTTGCCTATTAAGGATTTAGGGGTATGAATTCTTGGCAGACCTGATTGAGTTGCCTTTCCATGACTTTGACGTGATTTTGGGAATGGACTAGTTGTCACGTCATCAGGCAATGGTTGATTGTAAATTAAAGAGAATTTTCGTAAAAACTCCTAAGGGTAATGAGATCACAGTTATGGGGGAAAGAACAGATTTCTTGTCCAATGTCATCTCAGCCATAGTTGCAAAAAAACTAATAAGAAAAAGCTATGAAGCCTACCTAGCACATGTGGTAGATACTAGGCAGGCTAAGCCAAATTTGTGTGACATACCCATAGTAAGAGACTTCCCAGATGTGTTCCTTTAAGAATTGCCTGGCTTACCACCAGAAAGGGAAGTTCAATTTGCTATTGAGATACTGCCAGGTACAGCACCAATTTCTATTGCTCCTTATAGGATGGCACCCACAGAATTGAACGAATTGAAAATCCAGTTACAGGAGTTACGGGATAAGGGGTTCATACGCCCTAGTATGTCCCCATGGGGAGCTCCAGTGCTGTTTGTAAAGAAGAAGGATGGGACTTTGAGGTTATGCATTGATTACCAGCAGTTGAATAAAGTGACAGTGAAGAACAAATATCCGTTGCCTAGAATTGATTATATGTTTGATCAATTGAAAGAAGTAGGAGTATTTTCCAAAATTGATCTCAAATCAGGATATCATCAGTTGAGGGTGAAGGATGCAGATGTGCCAAAGACTGCATTCAAGACCCAGTATGGACATTATGAGTTCCTGGTATTGCCCTTTGGCCTAACAAATGCACCAGTAGCATTCATGGACCTTATGAACCGTATCTTTCATCTATACCTAGATCAGTTCATAGTGGTCTTTATTGAAGATATTTTGGTGTATTCCAATACCAGGGAAGAACACGATGACATTTGAGGATTATTCTGTAAACCCTGAGAGAAAAGAAGATGTATGCTAAGCTGTCCAAGTGTGACTTCTGGTTGAATGAGATTGCATTCCTTGGACACATAGTGTCAGCTGATGGGATTAGGGTGGATCCCAAGAAAATAGAAGCAGTGATGGAATGGAAGCCTCCCAGAAATACAACTGATGTCAGAAGTTTCTTGGGGCTAGCTGGGTATTACAGAAGATTTATGAAGGGATTTTCCTTAATAGTTACTCCAATGACCAAGTTGTTACACAAGAATGTCAGATTTGATTGGAATGACAAGTGTCAGACTAGTTTTGAGAAGTTGAAGGCTATGTTGACAGAGGGACTAGTGTTAACACAGCCAGAATCAGGAAAGGACTTTATAGTCTATAGTGATGCCTCTCATAATGGGTTAGGGTGTGTATTGATGCAAGAGGGGAAGGTGGTCGCTTATGCTTCCAGGTAGCTAAGGCACATGAACAGAATTACCCTACCCATAATCTAGAGCTTGTAGCAATTATCTTTGCACTGAAGATATGGAGGCATTACTTGTATGGTGAAAAGTGCTACATTTACACAGACCACAAAAAGTCTGAAATACTTGCCAACCCAGAAGGAGCTCAACCTCAGACATAGGCGATGGATTGAGTTCCTAAAGGACTATGATTGTGTAATTGACTATCATCATGGGAAGGCAAATTTAGTTGTTGATACTTTAAGCAAAAAATCCATCATAACTTTGAGATCATTGAATGCCCGTCTATCCTTGGCTTAAGATGGAGCTATTTTGGCTGCGTTAGAAGTGAGGCCAAACCTGCTACAATAAATTTTAGATGGGTAAAAGGTAGATGAGAAATTAATGACTACTGTGAGTAAAATCTCAAAAGGGAAAGCAACTAATTATGAGGTGAAAGCAGATGGGTGTCTGTACTACAAAGGAAAAGTATATGTACTAGATGATGGGGAATTAAAAGCTAATATCCTAAAAGAGGCACACACCAGTGTTTATGTTATGCACCCAGGAAGTACAAAAATGTATTATGATCTGAAGCTTCATTATTGGTGGCCTGGTATGAAGAAGGACATAGCTGACTATGTGACTAAATACTTGACATGCCAGCAAGTCGAGGCAGAACATCAAGTTCCATCGAGTTTGCTACAACCTATATGCCTACCTGAATGGAAATGGGATCGGGTCACCATGGATTTTGTAAGTTTTCTACCTCTCACCCAGAAGAAACATGATGCAGTATGAGTGATAGTAGATAGATTGACGATGTCAGCACACTTTCTGCCAGTTAGGATTGAATACTCACTGGAGAAGTTAGCAGAATTGTATATCAGTTAGATAGTTAGACTGCATGGAATTCCACTTTCTATCATATCTGATCGAGACCCAAGGTTTACATCGAGATTTTTGAAAAAGTTGCATGAATCCTTGGGTACACAACTCCATTTCAGCACAGCTTTCCATCCTCAGACGGATGGGCAATCAGAAAGAGTAATCCAGGTAAACAATTGAAACCAATTGAACTAATACAAATATTAAACTAAAATGATAATAATAAAATGAAATATATGTCAGGTCCTTGAGGATATGCTGAGGAGTTGTGTCATTGAATTTGAGGGAAGTTGGGATAGATACCTCCCACTGGCAGAATTTGTCACACCTTACCCCTCCGTAAGGCATAACATGATCCCGTAGTATACCTAATGAATTACCAATGTGACACCCCTTACCCGACTACAGTGTAGCCGAGCAAGTTATGCCACTCAGTGTGCCGGAGCACTCTATTTTATCTGATTTCATTACAGTCCTTGATTTATTTATTCAAAAACTTCATTGAAGATTTAGGCTATTTTTACTTTTATCAAAATCTAACTAAGTTGGAAACTTCAAAAATTTTAACGATAATCCGACAAAGTGTCGGCTGTAATTTGGACTAACAGTTCTTCTGAACCTGCCAAAGACAATTTCAATATATATTCAATTTCTCAAACTTAATAGTCTCAAAAATTTTCAAACATAATGTATCTCAATGCAGAATCCAGATTTCTCAGAAATCTCATTAGATTTTCAATATCTCAATATTCACAAGTATAATCTCATTATAACTCAAATTCAATTCACATACTAAAATACTTACTTTGAATAGCTTCCATAATTCATAGGTTAATTACATGAGTTTATTTTGTACAAGATATACAAATAATTTACAATGTGCTAGGAATGAACAATATACATAACATGTATAAAATGAGCCCTATCTACATGCATTCTTTGAGGAGGTGACAATCTTGAACTCTTCCGACACTTCGCAGATCTGGACTCCAAAAATCTCGATCGATAGTCTCTGGTTTTACCTTGATGCACTGCCGAGGAAGCAATTCCATCGCGCTAAGCATTTCTGCTTAGTGGTGCAATAATATAACCAGAAATAATATATACAAGTAAAGAAAGAAATAAATGATAATTCAGATACTCAAGAATCAATTTTAATTTGGTATGGTATTTCAAGTCTGTACGGTTCTGCAATTTATATTTTTGTTATGTTTCTTTTGCTAATCTCTTTTGCTTATTCATTCAATACTTAATTTAATTGTACTGGATTTTCATTATACTTAACTTAACTTAACTGCCTGAATTGAATAATACTTTAATTGACTGCCCAAGTAACCTATCTTTGGACGAATTTGGATCGATAACGTCGTTGGCACCGGACACCACGTGCCTCGGGCGTCATACCATGGGACGTGAGCGCCAACCACGTATCACGATCGGTATGGCTAAAGAGCCATGATATCACATAATCGGCATAAAAGCCATGAATACGGGCATAAAAGCCATGGATACGGGCATAAAGCCATGAATACAGGTATAAAGCCTTTCCTTTCGCAGTACTGCTAAAACAATACCCTATTGGCATGCCAAACTATCCAAACCAATCACATTAGGCCTACTAGGGCATTTTGCATTTTTAAGTTTCACAATTTTTGAATTTCAAGTTTTCATGTCACTATTCATTTCATTAGTCAACTAAAATGTTGACTTTTGCATAAACAATAGGTACATTGGTTTTAGTACTCCCAACATACCACATTTTGTATTCAAAACTTGTTGGTTTTGGTCACTTTCTCAAAGCTTAGGTCATTTTGGCAAAATTACCAATTTTTGGTTTTGGTGTCACTATTCACCTCATTGGTCAACAAAAATGTTGACTTTTGGATAGAAAATAGGTGTATTGGTCTTAACACCTCAAACATACCACATTTTGTATTTCAAACTTGTTGATATTGGTTGCCAATACCATTTTTAAGCTTAATGCTAATTGAGCAAAATTTTCGGTTTTCATGCTTCATCTTTACTGTTCCATTTGTTATTTTTACAATGGGAATTTGAGGAAATGGTAAACATGAAAGTTGTTCCTTATTTTGTCTAGTTGAATTTCCTTTTTTGAATCACTCCATTTGGAGTTTTGTAGCTCAAGTTATGGCCAAAATAAGTTTACTGTTCACGTGCACTGTTCATGCTGAGATTTTGGGTCTGGCAGATTTTTGGTCGAACTTTGGTCAGTAATTTGATCAAGTTAAGTTCATAATTTGGTCTAATTTTCTTCATATGAAATGTTCTACTATGCCTTAGGTTTCCATCGGTTCAAGAATCGCCTAAATCCGAGTTTTCTAGAGAGAGTTATAGCCATCCAAACATTACTGCTCAAATGAAAATCTGCAGAGTTGCAGGTTTAAACAGTAACTGTGACTGCCATTTGGGTTAGGTTCTGGTCATAATTTGGGGTAGGTTTCTTCATGAAAGTTGTTTTTCTATGTCTTAACTTGTTGTTGTAAAAATTTCATGTCAATTGACCAAATCTACAGTGAGTTATGGCCAAATGAACAGTTACTGTTCATTTGGTCATTTCTGCAGGGGCTGTTGCAGGGTGTCCGGATTGGGGCCAAGTTTTGGTCCACTTGCTTTGGTCTTTTGGGCATGGTTTCTTCAGAAAAAATGTGTCATTATAAGCCTAGTTTCATGTCCAATTGGCCAAACACCAATTGGACTAACACAGCCCAAGTTATGGTAGTGCAAAGGGACTGAATTTTCAGTCCTATCTTTCTTGTCTAGGGCGACTGCAACCTCACTTTGCAATCTCATTTTTCAGTCCATTTGTTGGTCAATTTACCTAAAATGGTCACTAATTGACCATTAAAATGTTCTCTAACCATTTCTTAAGCCAAGTCACATTTTCACCTTTCCAAACCCTAATTCAAATTCATGGTTTATGCCATGTATCTTAGTAACTACCAATGCATTGCTTATATGTTTATAACTTCAACATGGTTTCTATTTCACTCTAAGCTCATCAAATACACTTCCCCCTTTTCCATAGCTAGGGCAGCCAAAATTTAAGATGTTATACACATAAGTTTTTGTTAATTTAAATCACAATCCTTACTAGTTTCAAGTCCCAAACCATGAAAATAATGAGTTTTTAAGATATAAATGCACTAACCTCAAGTGGCAGAATTTTCCAAGCCCTTAAACCTCACTTTCTTTCTCCTTCTTGGCTGCCAAAAGCTTTAGCAAGGTGCTAGGGTAAATTTTAGTGAAGGGTTTCTAGGGTTTTAAGGTGAATTGAAGAGGAAATTGAAGGTTTGGAGTGAACATCAATGGAGGTCTCTCTTTCTTTCTCTCTCTCTTTCTTTTGGTGTGGCTGTTATGGAAGAAGAGGCTGCTCACGTTTTTTTTTGGTCTTCCTTGGTCTTTATTTACCTCTTTTATTAGTTAGATAAATGATAATTTAAATGTAATTGGTGGCCAATTTTAAATGACATCACATTGATGTCATAATTTGCATATATTGTATTTTTCTTTTCTTTTCATCACTACTAACTTTCAATTCATTTTTCATCAATATTAATTCATATTTTATTTCATAATAATTATTTACTTAACTGGACAAGTCGGTCAAAAATCACCTCCGAAGGCGAAATGACCAAAATGCCCTCCGTTTGGCTTAACGGGTCAAAATTGGTATCTGGAGATTGAAAAATTTTTCTAGGTATTTTCTTGGCATTCTAATGCCATGGGAACCTCAATAACCCTTTTCTGGAGTCCCAAAAATTATTTTATAATTTTTCCCGGGTCTAGGGCTCCTCGTTGCGAGAACCGCAACTTCCCTCTAGTTACCCTTTGCTTGGGCACCGGCTCATTTGACTTGGTTGTATTTTATTTCTAAAATTTTTACTAAATTTTTCTTATTAATATTTGAGTAAATTTTGGTTCCTCACTTTAGTTTAAATATTTTTCCAGAAGTTCTAGCTGTCCGGACCGACACCGGTCACCGGAACAGTAGACTGTGCGGAATTGCTATCGGGAGGATGTTACAACCAACTTCGTCTACTGATAACCCATTAAATACACTACAAGAAATTTTAAAACTTTTCTTATTTCTTTTTATAGTGGTGAGCACTTTTGACAGGTGTTAATTTTTTTTTTTTTTTGTACTGAAGGGAAACCAAATAACACATTTGAAGTATTAATAACTTTTGTAAAAATTTTGGCAGAGTGCCATCTGTATTTTGAATAAAACAGTTCTTCAAAAACCTGTAAAAAGCACTTCAATTATATAATTCCTCAATCTCAAACTCCAATAATTTGTTCAACACAATAAATTTCTCAACATTATCAACTCAGTTCAACAATCAATTTTCTAGTATTTCCAAAAGCTGAGATAAGATAAATTTATCACGATACTTTTACAAGCCAAAATAATTTACAATTTTAGTTTACAACTGCTAAAGACCAAGTACAATATATACATACAGTGCACATACATTACAATAAAAACTACACAATATGGTATACTCGATATACCCAGCGAAATCTCAAAATGTGGTACAAGCATCCTACTCTGCTGCTCTATCCGTCTGTCTACCTGCGACAGTAATGAAAAATCTATAGCTGAGTAAAATTTACTCAGTGGTGCGCAATAACAATTTAAAATGTGGTATGTAAAACTTTTGTTGACAATTTATAATCTAAACAATTCACAAATTTTCAAAGCTCATATAATACTAATTTGATCAAACAATTGAATAATACAGTATTGCTAATCGATAACACAATGTAGGTAATGACACAAACTTTTCCGAACATGCCATGTGTACATCATGACAAGACACACTAACCCCACTAATTGAAATCAATGAGGGAGGAAGCTAGCTAGATAATGAGAACTCATCCACACTCACCTTAGACTGACAAGTCAAAGAGGGAGGAATATAATTACACTCACCCTATAAATGGAGGAGGAACATAGTAACATTGTCATGCCAAGTGTGAATCAAAATAATTCCAAATTACAATATTTCATACAAACCACAAATCACATTTTATCTCAAAATTTCCACTTGCAAAGTAGGCAACACAATAATTTCCAATTAAGATTCCCAAAGCCAAAACAATAAAAAATTATTCATAACTCATTTCTCCAAATAAATTTTCTGGTAAAAGCAGTGAATATAAAAAGTATTGTGCACAGACCTAGTTTGAGTCGCCTCTAGGCCTTGACTCATTGTCCCTTATGCTCCTCAATATCCTTTTCAACTGAAACACACAATTTAAAGTGTTTCAGTACTCAATGAATTTGTTTCTAACAATAAAATCCAATATTTAAATTTTCTTGGAACTATTCCCTTCAATTCATTTCATTAGTCAACCTATAATGTTGACCCTTGATGCACTCTAAGTGAGTCAATTCTAATGTTACCAATATGTCACATTTTATAGCCCTTTCGTGTTGGTATATGTTACCAATTTTTTTTCCGAGTGTATTGCATTTTATTGCAATTTACCGGATTTCGATGTACTATTTTGACCTAGTCGGACGACCTAGTTTCCTCAGTTTTCGGGTTTCAGTCCAAAATACAAACTTGTAGGTCTATGTCTTATTACACGCGGGGCAAAATTTCAGGTCATTTTGATTTGTGTAGACCAAGATATGGTCAATTTACCAATGCTGGACAGAATGCACTAAAATGGTAGGCTTAGGTTATTTTTAGGTCACTTTTGGTTCGGCCAGTTTTGGTACCTGAACTTGTGCAAGGTATTTGGCTTGGTTCTGGCCATTTCTTGGCTTTGGTGTCTTCATAAGAATTTTATATCTATGTATAAGCTATTCATGGTAAAAATTTCAGGTCATTTGGACCTTTTTTTGAGTAAGTTATGGTCAAAACACTAACTGCTGCCCAAATGGTCAATTTTCAGGCTTTCAAGTCACTAATCCGGATTTGGTCATTTTTCAAGTTACTTTCTAGATAGAATTTAGGCAGGCTTTCTTCATGAAAGTTGGCACATTTTGTACCTAGTTTCACCTCCAATTAGCCTTATACCAATTGGAGTCACACACTTAGGGTTATAGGTCTATTTGCACACTGCCTTCTACATGCTTTCCAAACACCAAACCAACACACATTCACAAACTACCTCCTCACTTCTCCATACCATTCTGCATTTGGCACTAACCAAAACCATTCAATTCTCTACATTATAGGTCAACTTGGACATAATATAACCACTTCCAAAGTACACCAAATGTAGTCACAATTCACAAGTTCAATCCCAATAATATATACACATAAATACTTCTAATTATCACACAAACTTCTATCATCAAATTACATACCTATCACTACTATTCCACACACATATATGCTGCCATTCTTTTCTACAATATTTCAACAACATTTCATGAATTTGAATCTTACCAATTTCCAATATGAGGCTACCCAAATATTACACATACACATTAACTTCCATTTTTACTTTTCAAGCTTACAAATTAAACTTTATACATGAAAAACAACTCCAATACATTTAAACACTTAATTTAACATCTCAACAACCATTTACATGCAAAGACAAGCTGTACATGATGAAGTTCCATGGCTGCAAAAATTCTCCATCACCAACAATTCATCAAACCTAAAAAATTCTTCCATAATTCAACTACCCACAACCTTAGTTACACTTTTAATGAAACAAGAATTGAATATAACCACTTACCTCTTTTGGACTTCTTCAAAACTCCACCAAAACTTATCTTTCTTGCTCCCTTATTGCTGCCCAAGGTGTGTAGGTAAATATTAATGAAGGAAGTTAAAGAATTTAGCTTGAAATAAAGGTGATCTTAAGCTTCCATGGGTGGTTTCCATAGAGGAAAGTTGGGACACCATTTTCGACCATGGGAGAGCTTGGTGAGGATGATGAAGTGAGTGGAAGATTCTGCCCTCATTTTAAGTATTAATATATCCACTTAATGCTCCACTAAACCAAGATTAATGATATTATAATCTAAGGTTTCAAAAATTGCAATTTTAACTTTAATTTCTCTTAATTTACATTTTATCTTTAATTCCATTTTTCATTTGATTTTCCCAAATGGAATACCATTTATTTTTCATTGACATTTAGGCCAAAAGCCAACTCTAGGTGTCAAATGACCACAATGCCCCTATTCGGGTTGTATTCCTGATTTTTCAGTAACACCGAGTTTTGTCAATTTCTCGATTTCTCGTTTTTTTTTTGTACTAATTAATTAAATTTTCTTTGATATTTCTAACGACATTTAAACTTCAATAAGTCTTTAATTATGCGTCGAAACTAAATTTCAAGGGTTTCCTGCAATCCTGGGGTTGGCTATTGCCTGGGCCGTAACTTCCCTGTGCGGTCACCCATCGCTGCGATGCTGGCTCATTTAACTTAGTTTCATTTCATTGCTATTATTTTTCCTTTGTTTTTCTTGTATTTTCCTCTATTGTATTTCACTACCTTATATCTCCACACTAATATTTAAATATAATTCCAAGCATCCTAGCTGTCCGAATAGACAATGTCACCAGAACAGTAGAAGGCACTACCGAACATAGGGGTGTTACAATTCTCCCCCCCTTAAAATAAATTTCTTCCTCAAAATTTTACCCAATGGCCGTCTTACAATATTCACACGTTTATTTTCTCCTTTCTATATGATCGTATAATCTTCTTTCCTCTGAATTTGTGTAAAACTTTTAACAATCTAATATAACATTTACTTTGTTTATATCTGAATCAACTGTTCAAATTTTTACTTCCACAACTCTTTTTATCTATTAATATTCTATAACTTACTTCCTTTTGTACCAAACTATAACCTTTCAATAATCTAATTTTTGAGTTTTAACTCCCTAAGTAGGATTTCCAAACTCATTTCCAACAATAAAATCCTGTCCTGGCATAACTATACCAATACAGATGCCGTTGGCAACTATTCTCATCTTGGTGTACTGTCAGTAGTACGTAGCTCTACACAATAATCTCAAGTCAGTACTGTAATCTGCAGCTTACAGTATAAACATCAAGAACATTGCATAGTTACTACGATACATTCCAATAGATCAAATTTTTTTATATTTTATCCTTTTTGAATTCACTAATATCTGAAACTTATTCTGATTACAATATCCACTGACAATTACTAACTATAACATCTTTGTCCTCATCTAGAGTAAGTCTATTATCATAACTTACTTTTACGTCCTCTTGCCTTACATTAAGTAGGCTTGCAGTTTAGCTTTATAATTTAAGGTGTTTTAGAAAATACTTTTCGCTGATAAACTCTTCCAAAACTAATTTCACTTATTATCACATTCCATATCTTAAAGGACTAATCACTAATGCATTAAAATTTATTCCCCTGATGATCCACCTCTGTCATATTCCTGAGCTCTGGGCTCCTCAAATTCTTTTCTCTTCCCCAAATTACTACTCGAGCTCTGACCCATAGGTTTCTCCCACTTCTCTATTTCATGTTGCCCTTGTGGGGGTTGGGTTTGTACTTGAGCTTGGACTGATAGAGTATCAGCCATTTGTTGAAAGAAAGTGGCCATTTGCTGGGCCATTTGTGCAGTAATTTGTACAGGTAAAACTGGTACAGTCGGGCCTTTGACACTTTGTGGAGCTGGGGCCTCAACTTGTACTTCTGCTATCACAGATTGTTCTATTATCTCATTTTTCTCTTCCATATCTTTTCACAGGATTTTCTATTTCCTATACAACCAACACAAAGAGATTTCCTCCTATTAGTGCATATTTATAATGTAATGTACTGTATATATCAAATAATGACATTGAGCAGTTGTACTGTGAAGAAAGAATATTCAAATTACAGGTCAAAACAGAATTTATAAACTTGCTCTGATACCACTAAAACATGCCACACCCTACCCCTCCGTAAGGCATAACATGATCCTGTAGTATACCTAATGAATTACCAACTTCGTCTACTGATAACCCATTAAATATACTACAAGGGATTTTAAAATTTTTCTTACTTCTTTTTACAGTGGTGAGCACTTTTGACAGGTGTTAAAATTTTTTTTATACTGAAGTGAAATCAAATAACACATTTAAAGTATTAATAATTTCTGTAAAAATTTTGGCAGAGTGCCATCTGTATTTTGAATAAAAAAGTTCTTCAAAAACCTATAAAAAGCACTTCAATTATATAATTCCTCAATCCCAAACTCCAATAATTTGTTCAACACAATAAATTTCTCAACATTATCAACTCAGTTCAACAATCAAATTTTCAGTGTTTCCAAAAGCTGAGATAAGATAAATTTATCACGATACTTTTACAAGCCAAAATAATTTACAATTTTAGTTTACAACTGCTCAAGACCAAGTACAATATATACATACAGTGCACATACATTACAACAAAAACTACACAATATGGTATATTCGATATACCCAACGAAATCTCAAAATGTGGTACAAGTAGCCTACTCTGCTACTCTGTCCTTCTGTCTACCTGCGACAGCAATGAAAAAGCTATCGCTGAGTAAAATTTACTAAGTGGCGCACAATAACAATTTAAAATGCGTTATGTAAAACTTTTGTTAACAATTTACAATCCAAACAATTCACAATTTTTCAAAGCTCATATAACACAAATTTGATCAAACAATTGAATAACACAGTGTTGCTAATCGATAATACAATTTAGTTCATGACACAAACTTTTCTGAACATGCCGTGTGTACATCACGACAAGGCACACTCACCCCACTAATCGAAATCAATGAAGGAGGAAGCTAGCTAGATAATGAGAACTCATCCACACTCATCTCAGACTGACAAGTCAAAGAGGGAGGAATATAATCACACTCACCCCATAAATGGAGAAGGAACATAGTAACATTGTCATACCAAGTGTGAATCAAAATAATTTCAAATCACAATATTTTATACAAACCACAAATCACATTTTATCACAAAATTTCTATTTGCAAAGTAGGCAATACAATAATTTCCAATTAAGATTCCCAAAGCCAAAACAATAAAAAATTATTCATAACTCATTTCTCTAAATAAATTTTCTGATAAAAGCAGTGAATATAAAAAGTATTGTGCACAGACCTGGTTTGAATCGCCTCTAGTAGTATGCCCTAGACATATTGTGACACCTCTTACCAGTCTACAGTGTAGCCGAGCAAGATATGCCACACAGTGTACCGGAACACCCTATTTTAATTCAATCATTTTTATTCTTCCTAATTTATTTATATATTTTTTTTTCATAGTTATGGAGTACAATTTGTGAAATATAATTCATTTCAGTCATTGATTGAAATCATAATTTTATTGAGGATCCGCAAATTTTATAGAAAATCCGGCAGAGTACCGGCTAAAAATGGAGAAAACAGTTCTTCGAAACCTGTGAAAAACACTCACAATATTTTCAATCAATCCCAAACTCCATTTCATCAACAAAATTCCAATATTTTTTTCAACAACATTTCCATTCCTCAATGTCACACCTTACCCCTCTGTAAGGCAAAACATGATCCCGTAGAATACTTAATGAACTATCGAACTTCACCTACCGATAACTCATTCAGTACCCTACAAGGGATTTTAAAACAATTTTCTTACATTTTGGAAGTGGTGAGCATTTTGGTAGGAATTAAAAACCATTTATTCAAAGTTTAAATACTAGTAAAAATTTTTGTCCATTTAAATTTTGTCGCAAATTTTATAAAAATTTTGACAGAGTTCCGTTTGTATTTGGATAAAACAGTTCTTCAAATACCTGAAAAAAAACACTTCCAATAATTTTCTCAACTCCCAACCTCCAATAAATCTCAAATCAATTCAATTCAATTCACTTCAAAATAATTTCACAATCCAAATCAAAATTTATCATCTTAAAATATTTAATAACTTCATTTACAAGGCATAAAGTATGAAATTCACAAGTACAAATATTAATTTACAAAAGAAAATCGAAAAATAATATTATTACAATTTATTTTACAACTGCTCAACTTTACATTGATACATACAATATTTCTATATTTACATCAAATTAACTATGAGGGTATAAAATAATACCCGTACAAAAAGACCGGTGTAGTCCTCAATTCAATAGCAGCTCACTTTGCTGCTTTTTCCTTACTCTTATCTGCGACAGCAAAATAAGCTATGCTTGAGTATAAAAATACTCAGTGGTGCACAATAAAAATTTGAAATATAGTGCATAAATCATTCATTATCAAAACACAGTTTAAATATTTCTCAATCACATTTTATAAATTATCAAAGCTCATAATAACACAATTTAGTCAAATAATTTAATAAACACAGTGTTGCCAAAATCACACATAACTTAAGCCATGACACAAAATTTTCGATCAATGCCGTGTTGTATACCACGACAAAGCAATCTACAACCTCACTAATCGAAATCAATGAGGGAGGTGGCTAGCTAGCTAATGAGTACTCATCCGATCTCAACCTCAACTGGCAAGCCAGAGAGGGAGGAAAATAAACGATCTCAACCCCATAAATGGAGGAGGAATAATGTGATACTGTCATGCTAAGTGTGAACGCAAAATCAATTCAAAACAATTTATTCAAATAATTTATGAGAAATCTGGTCAATTTTCAAAGTCATATTCACAATCATAAATGGCAACACAATTCATAATTAACTCAAAAAAAATCAAATTCTCAAGAATCATATATTTAAACAAAAATTACTATGCACAGACCTGACGTGAGTCGCCTCTAGGCCTTGACTCAGTCTCTCAGAGCTTCCAAGTCTTTTTCAGCTGAAACACACAGTTTCACAGTGTTTCAGTACCATAACTTAACATAAATCCAAAAATAAATTTAACTTCACTTTTACCTAGCTCTAACGTGCTAAATTCGACGTTCTCAAAGTTTTTGTGTTTTGGGTTACTGTTCACTACACTATTTCAGTCAAATTATTGACTTTCTAAGGCTTAATAGGTATGGGAACTCCAACTTCACCCACAAACCACATTTTGGTCATTAAATTTGTTGGTTTTGGTCATTTTCTCAAAGCTTAAGTCCTTCAGGCAAAATTGTTAAATTTTCAGTTTTGGTGTCCCGAGTTGCACTGTTCCATTGGTAATTTTACTGTTGGAATTTGGCAAAAATTCCTTCATAGAAAATGTTCCTTATTGTCTTAAGTTTATTCTCATTTTTGAATCACCCCAATTGGAGTTGTGTAACTCAAGTTATGGCTATTTGAACCATGGTTGCCGGATTGGAAACAACCCAGATTTTCTGGGCAATTTTGGTGCTTGCAGTTTTGGGTCACCAACTTGGGGTGGCCAAATGACTTGGTTGCTAGCAGAATTTGGGTTTATATTCTTCATAAAAGTTTTAGGTCTATATCTCATCTAACCACTGGTAAAATTTCAGGTCATTTGGACCTGCCTAGGTCGAGTTATGACCAAATGAACTGTTCATTTGGTCAGTTTGTACTGGGCAGCCTGCACTTTTCCAACTTTGATCAATTTGTTCACTAGGTTTTGGTCACTTTTTGGGCATGGTTCCTAAATAAAAATTGTGTCATTTAGTGTCTATTTTCATCCCCAATTAGTCCCATACCAATTGGGCTTGTAAAATTTCATTTTTGGTCCTTCAAAGTTGACTTGGTCATGCTTCCAGTCGCATGATCACACTCCCTCCGAATTTAGCTTTAATTTCAATCATTCCAACACAACTCATTTGGTCATAAATGACCATTTTTCACTTCACAATAGGTCAAAGACATCATTTACTCATTTCTCACATTTTTTGTCCATAAACCCTAAGTCCCAAAACCCTAACTTACTACATTGTTGCATTTAGCTAATTTCAAAGCTCTCAACTATAATCATTCAACTAATGGAGGTCCATAAACTCATTAAAATCCATCAAACCATGCAAATCATACTCCCCTTCAAGCTAGCTAAAATTTCAATTTGGTCCTCCCCACATATTTTTATTTCATTTCTTTAGTTTCTAAGCTCATTTCAATAACTAAATATGCATTTAAAGTAGAAAGTTGAAAGTTAGCATACTAACCTTTCTTAAAACTTCAAATCTCTATCTTTTGTTCTTCTTTCTTCTTTCAATCTTCTTCTTAAGTTGAGATAATAAGCTCTAGTACGGTTTTTATGGGAGTTATTAAGATTAAGTGAAGAAATTAAAGCTTGAGTGCAAGCTTTAATGGAGGATTAGAAATGGAGAAATGAGGGAGAGAGTGAGGCGGCACTTAGGGAAAAAAGAGAGCTTTTTGTTTTTTTTTTTTCTTTTCTTTTCTTTTATCTATTTTAGCTTATGGAAGACCCTAAAAAATCAATTTAATTAATTTATTAATTATAACATTTATGGCATCATGCATGATGTCATTTCCCTACACCTTTTTCATTTTCTTTCTTTTTTTTTTCTATTAGTTATTTAATTTAATTCCCGACTCTGAAATTTTCTTTTCTCCGATTTTATTTAACAGTTAGCTCAGGAGTCAGCTCTCGGGATCAATTAACCAAATTGCCCCCCGCCGGTTCATCCTGGTTTGCAAATAATTCAATATTTCTTCTGGCTCCGTGACCTAATTATTTGACTGACTTAACAGTTCTTTTTCGTGATTTTCTCTTTTCCACTATATTTGTAAGGGTCCTAAGGACCTCGACGTCACATTTTACGGTTCGAAATTTGAGTTTAAATGACTTCGCAGTCATTCTCGAGAAGGTCACCCATCGCTGTGACTCTCGGCTCGTTTAACTTCTTATGTTCTATTTTTCTTATTTATACTTAACTAATTGAACATTACTAATTATTTGTGTTTATGGTTTATCTAGTTGTCTTAAGTACGGTTCTAATCTCCTTAATTGTTCAGACTGACTCCGGTCACCGGAACAGTGAAATATACCAGGCTATACAAATAAGGGTGTTACACTCAATCATTCATCTCATATGATAATCATGTAAAAGACATAAATAAATATTCACTTTTTCATTCATAAACACAATTTCTACTATTTAAATTAATACCAAAATATATTACATAGGTTTCAATTACATATGAGAAAATAAAAGTTAATTATAAAATACCCAAAATGAAACCTAGTGTCCTACCAATGCACTGACGTCGGTGAGGTGACACAGACACTATGCAGAGCTGTAGGAGGTCTCACCCAGTCTGTGGTCTACTGGGCTCTCGGTCAGTATCTCCAGAACCTACGCGTGGCAAAAGCAATGCGCTAAACAATAATGCTTAGTGGTGCCAATAATAAAATAAAAAGAAATAACATAAAATAAATATGCAGTGAATGTATTGATGTCTCATTGCAAATAAATTTTCGATGAGTATTTGTAGTCATACTTATTTTGTACTGGTTATATTCATTATTTCATTAAATTTATTCACTTTCATTTTTGGTTGCCCAAGTAACCTATCTTTGGATAGGATGGATAAACGGGTAAGCGCCTTTGGGTATCAAGTACCTCGGGCCGTCACACCATCGGTCACATATGTGTCTCCCAGTGTGCAACAGAACAGCTAATAAGCTGTAATAACATTAGGCACAAGGCCAAGTATCAACATAATGTCAGAATGGCTAAAAGCCATAAAATCATAGAATAGCATAATGCCATGTGCAGTACTGCTAACTGAACCCTATTGGCATGCCAAGCTATCCAAACCAATCTTGTTAGGTATACTAGGGCATTTTCCACTTTTGAGTTTTACAATTTTTGAATTTCAAGTTTTGGTGTTACTATTCACTTCATTAGTCAACCAAAATGTTAAGTTTTGCATAGACAATAGGTACATTGGTTTTAATACTTCCAACATACCACATTTTTCATTCAAATTTTGTTGGTATTGGTTGCCAATACCATTTCTAAGGTTAAAGTTAATTGAGCAGAATTTTCAGTTTTGATACCTTATCTTTACTGTTCTATTAGTCATTTTTTCAGTGGGAATTTGGCAAAATAATCAACATGAAAGTTGTTCCTTATTTTATTTAATTGAATTTCCTTTTTTGAATCACTCCATTTGGAGTTTTGTAACTCAAGTTATGGTCCAAAAACCACAACTGGACGGATTGAAATTTTTCTGGACTGACCATATCTATAGTACAGTGAACAGTGACTGCAACTCACTTGTTGGATAGGTTCTGGTCATAATTTGGGTTAGATTTCTTCATGAAAGTTGTTGGTCTATATCTCAACTTGTTTCTGGTAAAATATCAGGTCAATTGGACCATTCTACACTGAGTTATGGCCAAATGAACAATCACTGTTCATTTGGTCATTCTGTAGAAACAGACTGCAAGTCATCCAGATTGGGGCAAGCTTTTGGTCCACTTGGTTTGGTTTAATGGGCATGGTTTCTTCACCAAAGTTGTGCCATTATGTGTCTCGTTTCATGTCCAATTGGCCTTGCACCAATTGAACTTCTACAGTTCAAGTTATGGCTGCCCAAACCTGCTGGACTCATGTCCAATTCTGCAGGTCACCTAGGGCAGCCAAACTAAACCTAAATCCCATCACTAAACACACTTTATTTCTTGTTTACCAATAACCAAATGGTCACTAATTGACCATTAAAACTTACTTTCATCATTACATAATCAAAGTCTCAATTTCATGCTCAAACCCTAACTCCAATTTCCAATTCATGGCATACACACACCAAACTCATACCAAATCACTTTATCCATCATCTATACTCATCAATAACATAATTAAGCCACTTAATTTCATTAAAAACCAACAATCCTTAAACTTTCTCATGGCTACCAAATTTAGAGATTTCATTTACTCAAGTTTTTCCTTTAATTTCACACAATTTCTACTTGATTTAGCATGCTTACAAGATTAAAGAAAGAAAAAAAAAATTGTTTAGGGCACTAACCTTGAATGGAGCAGAATTTCAAGCTACCGAACTTCTTTTTTTCTTCCTCTTTTGCCTGCCTAGAGGATGTTCAAGTTGCTAGGTTAATTTTTTGTGAAGCAAGTTTGTGGTTTCAAGGTGAAATAAGGTGAGGTTTGGGAGCTTTAGTGAGCTTTCATGGTGGAATGGCTTTGGGAGAGAAAGTAACGCTGGTTTGGGTGAGGAAGAGCAGATGGCTTTTGTTTCTTTTTTTTTGTCTCAATTATCCTCTTTAATAAGTTAATTTAAGTGGTACTTAATTGTGATTGGTGGATACATTTTTAATGACATCATATGATGTCATAATTAAATATTTTCTTTCATTTTCTTTTATTCTCTTCTCTACTCATTTTCAATTTAATTTTTAGCAATATTTATTCACATTTTATGTTATAATAATTATTCACTTAACTGGACAAGTCAGGCAAAAATCACCTTTGAAGGCGAAATGACCAAAATGCCCTCCGTTTGGCTTAACAGACCAAAATTATCTGTACCGAATGAAAAATTTTTCTAAGTATTTTCTTGGCATTCTAATACCATAGAAACCTCAATGACCCTTCTTTGGTGTCCCAAAAATTATTTTATGAATTTTTCCCCGGGTCTAGGGCTCCTAGTTGTGAGAACCGCAACTTCTCACTGGGGTACCCATCGCTAGGGCACCGGCTCATTTAACTTGGTTGTATTTTATTTCTAAAATTTTTCCTAAATTTTTCTTATTAATATTTGAGTTAATTATGGTTCCTCACTTTAGTTTAAATATTTTTCCGCACGTTCTAGCTGTCCGGACCGACATTGGTCACCGGAACAGCAGAATGTACGGAGTTGCTACAGGGAGGGTGTTACACATATCATTTAGTATGTATCTTGTACCTGTTTTTATTAATAAAAGGCATTTCCACTTTTTTGTTTACATAAGATATTTATGTGTAATAGAAAAGGTCCATTGATATTTTGTTAGAAATTCTATTCTTAAGTTGTTAAGAATATGAGTGATACTATTTCTAGTACAAAGTATCATAAATAGGTTCACAATCGAGGATACTTCATAATAAGGACATGACTTATCCAGAAAGATTGTATTCATGTTTGTTTCCAAGTTATTTATATGAGATATAAATAAGATGGAATGGTGAGTCTCATGCCATATGACAAACATGATAGGCACTTATAAATAATAAGTAGGCCAAACTAGTGACACTTATGACAAGCACATGGAGTTTACTCTTGTCAATGTATTGTCATAAATCATATCAGTGCATATAATATTTAGACCTGAGATAGCACAGTTATTTTGTATATAGGTAGTTTGAGTTTGATACTGCTTTCATACTTGTACTGTGTATGGGTATATGGGCATGTGTTGGCTTCTACTAGTTATATATGGAGATAGGTGTTGATCAAGGTGGAATCTGTTGCTTTAAGTAAATAGAGATAAAATCCTATGTTCATTTAATTGTTCTTGATGTTTCAAGTTCCTGGCCAGGACAGATAGATTTAATCAGAAAAGAGTTTCTGATGAGAAAATCTTTTTAATTAAGAACTGGAATTAAAAGAGAACATAATATTCACAGCAAATATAGTTTGACATAAACCATGACTCTAGCTTGAGTTGGGATTTTGTAACAGAGAGATTCCAGTGCATGGTAACATATGATTATAGGTTCATTTAAGGTAAACCTTATTACTAATTGGGTGGTCATGGCATGCTATGCTAGGTGTTAAACATGGTCTATGAGGTGCATAAAATGATTTAGAGAAATCATTTATGGTAAGAAACAGTTCTGATGATATTAATAGTTGATATCATATGTCATTATCAATTAGTGATGAGCCTAGTAAGTCACACACATACAGAAGTTATCACCTAATTAAATATAATTTAATTAATTAATTAAAGAGTTTAATTCATTAGTTAAATAGGTTTGGTTTGGAATTAGATTGCAAAGTCCCTAGCATGACTTGAAATCAAATCTAGATTATTAGATGTATAGTATAAGTTAAATTTATATTTAAAGTGTTTAAATATGAATTTAATTAATGAGAAATTAATTAATAAAGATTAATTAATTAATTTATGCTTGATATAAAATGATTAGAAGAAGAAAAATAATTATTTTGGGTTAAGAACTCAAAATTAAGACACAGGGGCATTTTGGTCATTTCACAGGGTGACATGTGGCACCATGAGATGGTGATACATGGCATTACACATAAGCTTGCCAGATGTCTTTTAATAATGTAAGATGATTAAAATTAAGATTAAATATATGTTTGACACTTGGCATAATGTGATTAGGTCAATTAAACTTAGAACCAATCAGAGGGTGACATGTGGCAAGAGTTAATGTGTTGACCTAGCTATATAAGTGTTGTTATAAAAAAAAAAAAATAACACAACCAGCAGCTCCTCATCCTTGGTGCCACCACACAAGAGTCTCCCTTCTCTTTCTCTTCGTCGTTCATCTATTCCAAGAGATTAGCAAACAATCTCTTGAATTAAAAATACTAGAAATTGTTTCTAGTGTCCTGTTCACATCTTTAATCTATTAAAAGGCAAAACTTGATTTTCTAAATAATAAAAAAAGCTTTAGAAGCTATTCAAGAGCTGCCATAGGTGTTCTTGGTGTGGACAAGCTAGAGGGACAACATCTGGTGTCCTGAAGACGCATCTGAAAGGCACAAATACACTGCAGTGTATCAAGAGGTTAGTGTATTTGTTCTTGATTTAATCTAGGGTTTTATGTGACACCCCTTACCCGTCTACAGTGTAGCCGAGCAAGTTATGCCACTCAGTGTGTCGGAACACCAATTCGTGTTTCAATTTCAATTAATCTCTTTTAATTCATTTATTTATAATTTTTGATAAATCTAAATTTTTTCGTAAATTTTATAAAAAATTCGGCAGAGTGCCGGCTATAAATTGGAAAAACAGTTCTTCTGAACCTGTTTAAAAACACTTCCAATATAATTATTATCTCAATCTCAGTCAACCACCAACATTTTTTTAATAATTTCTCAAATCAATTCAGTATCTCAAAATTCACATACATCTCATATCACACCCAATTCAATGAGAACTACTCATATTTATTTCTGAACACAGCTCATAGGTAATTATAGCAAAAATATGATTACATGAGTTTATAATATACATAACAAAAGTTTACAAATACAAAAGACTTAGGTAGCCCAATGTCCTACCAATGCACTGCAATTTGTGAGGTGACTTTGAACTCTGAGTGCAGATCTGAAAACTCACCCTGTATGAGGTCTGCTAGACTCCCCAGCTATGTCTCCAGTATTTGCGCGTGGCAAAAGCGACGCACTAAGCAATTCTGCTTAGTGGTGACAATTTAAAATAAAATAAATAAAATAATAACATGTATGCAGAATGTATGTTTACATTTTTTAGTATACTTAATTTTAAATATTTATTATAATATCATTCGATTAAGTTTGGTAAGATTTATTAATATTGCCCAAGTAACCTATACTAGTTGACTGGACTGAATAAACGGGTAAACTGGCACTGGATATTAAGTACCCCAGGCCGTCACACCATCGGTCACATATGTATCTCCCGGTGTGCAATAGAACAGCTAATAAGCTGCAATAATTATCGGGGATTAAACCCGAGCATAACAAGTCAATATCATAGCCAAAGGCTATTATGTCACAGAATGGCATGGAAAGCCATGAAATACAGAATGGCATGAAGCCATATGCAGTACTACTAACAGAACCCTATTGGCATGCCAACCTATCCAAACCAATCACATTAGGCCTACTAGGGCATTTAACACTTTTAATTTGTGTAATTCTTTGAAATTAAAATTTTTATGACTACTATTCATTTCATTAGTCAACCAAAATGTTGACTTTTGCATTGACAATAGGTAAATTAGTTTAAATATCATCAACATACCACATTTTGCATTTTAAACTTGTTGGTATTGGTTGCCAATACCATCTCTAAGCTTAATGTGAATTGGACAGAATTTTCAGTTTTCAAGCTTTGGGTTTACTGTTCCATTAATTACTTTTGCAGTGGGAATTTGAAAAAATGCTCAACATGAAAGTTGTTCCTCATTTTTTCTAGTTGAATTTCCTCTTTTGAATCACTCCATTTGGAGTTTTGTAGCTCAAGTTATGGCCTAAAAACCATAACTGGCCGGATTGGGCAGAACCCAAAATTCTGGGTAAAATTGTTTTTGCCAGATTTGGTAATTCAAGTTTGGTTGGCAATTTGACTAGGTTATGGTCATAATTTGGGTTAGGTTTCTTCATGAAAGCTGTTGGTCTATATCTCAGCTTGTTGTTGGTAAAATTTCAAGTCAATTGGACCTTTCTACATTGAGTTATGGCAAAATGACCAAACACTGTTCATTTGGTCATTTTGCCGAGGCAGATTGCAGGTCACCCAGATTGGGGAAAACTTTTGATCAACTTGGTTTGGTTTTCTAGACAGGGTTTCTTCACCAAAGTTGTGCAATTATGTGTCTAGTTTCATGTCCAATTGTCCTTGCACCAATTGGACCTCTATAATTCAAGTTATTGCTGCCCAAACCTGCTGGACTCATGTCCAATTCTGTAGGTCACCAAGGGCAGCCACACTAATCTCAATTCCCACAACCCAATTCACTTCATTTTTGGTTCAAACCAAACCAAATGGTCACTAATTGACAATTAATGGAGTCCTAGAAATTATTTTATAATTTTTTTTCCAGGTCTAGGGCTCCTAGTTGCGAGAACTGCAACTTCTCACTAGGTTACCCATCGCTGGGGCACCGACTCATTTAACTTGGTCATATTTTATTTCTAAAATTTTTCATAAATTTTTCTTATTAATATTTGAGTTAATTATAGTTCCTCACTTTAGATTAAATATTTTATCAGACATTCTAGTTGTCCGGACCGACACTGATCACCGGAATAGCAAAATGTACGAAATTGCTACAGGGAGGGTGTTACATTCTAAAATTAATCTGATTCATTTAAAAATCTTAAATGGCAAATACAGATCCAAAAACATATTAAAAGAGTTTTAATTTGTTGTTTATCATTTAAATCAAATAGAAAAAAATAAATATTGCATGATGCATGTGACCCTAGGTAAAAATTTTTGAATTCAATGGTATAAACTTTTATTTTTCACACTTTTGCTCCTTCAATTGGTATCAGAGCCACTATATTTGCTATTTAGATTGTTGATTATATGATTTAATTGTGTGTTTTTATCATGAGATGATTTATCCATTGCTGGTTGCAATGGATGTGTGGCTGCATGCTTGAAGAACACCATCAATGGTGTGCATGGTTTGGCTTCAAGGGTGGTGCAAAGGTTTAGCTTTTAATTTGCAATTGTTGTATGATCTAAAAGCTAATCCTATGTCTAATTAAATTGTTTAATTAGAATTTCAATCACATAATTAAATTTTGATTCAAATCAGAATTTTAAAAATTGTTTGAATGTGATTCAAATCTGAATTTTAAAAGTTGTTTGAATGTGTTTTAAATCTGAATTTTTAAAGTTGTTTGAATCATATTTAAAGCTAATTTTTTAAAGTTGTTTGAATAATATTCAGATCTGAATTTTTTAAAATTATTTGAATGTGATTCAAATCTGATTTTTTAAAAATTATTTGAATGTGATTCAAATCTGAATTTTTAAAGTTGTTTGAATGTGATTCAAATCTGAATTTTTAAATTTGTTTGAATGAGATTCAAATCTGAATTTTTAAATTTATTTGAATCATATTCAAATCTGGATTTTTAAGTTGAATATGAGATATTCAATTTAATTTAAATATGTATGTTTTATTTAATTGTTAAATAGTGATATGCTTAATGCATGATCATGGACTATAAAAGACCAATGTGATTGGATTTATTTCTTTTATGTTTATTTGGGATTGTAAATTAATTTATTTATTTTAATTTATTTTGGGCATGTATTATTAAGTTTGTAATAATTTTTGGATTGTAATTTCATTTATTTAAGTTCTTGTAAATTTGCCTTGGTATGCCAAGGATTACTATGTAATTAGATTGCAAGAAGTTCAAGGAGGTCAAGAGCATTGGTGGGACCAGTGGGAAGAATTCAAGATCAAGTGTTGATTATGTACTCCTTCAGCAACTCTTGTAAAATGAATGAATGAAATGCACCTAGGAATGCCCTGATTCAATTCTTAGTAGCTCATAATTGAATCCCTTAGAAAGTCTATGATCATACCATATTTATTAATTGTCCATGAATGCATGAGATATATGTGAATGTATGCAATTATATGATATATGCATGCTAAATGGATAATGTGCAAAGTGAGACCTTAATAGTAATTAGGATGACCATAAAATCTTCCAAACAAATGATTAAGTTGAAAATGCTATAATTAAAGTAATTATAACATAGGCCCTCCATTGAGGCAATTATTTTAAGAAATTTTAAATAGTTGCATAAGATGCAATTAATTTAAGAGATTTTCTTAAGAATAATTGTTAAGCATGAGATGTTGTAAATATGTGAATGGCTTGGTGGCCAATATTAGATATACCTGAGGACATTAAAATTATTTGCATAATTACTGGCTTAATGGGATCAACTTAACTAATGCAAGATAAGTTAATAATGGATGTACCTGAGATTTTGAGCATTAGGGACTAGGTAAAGGATTGAACCTCACATGAGATGTGATGGGCAAGGAGTTGCTCACTTATAGTTTATTGTAATTCCAATAACGGATGTACCTGAGGATGATCAATAGAATTATAAGAATTCAATCACCCACTAGAAATCCATCCAACTAGGATTTTCGTTTTCTACTTTGGAAGTGTAGGATTCGCTAAGTTAGTGGGAGGACTCATTTGATTAAAAGACCATAATCATTTTGGTTAATTATATGATACATTTACTAATTAATCTGATTATTTTCTACAGTTAATTTTCTGATAATAGTGGGCACAGAACAACCACCACCATCCAATATCTTTGTAAGCATACTTGATCAAAATAGGTTGACAGGACCTAATCTCTCTGATTAGCTAAGAAATTTGTAACTTGTCCTAAACCTTGAACATATAGGATATGTTCTAGACTCAAATGTTCCTAGTCCCTTACCTCCAGAGGCCACTCAAGAGGAACATGAAACTTTGGACAAGTGGAAGGAGCATGATATGAGAGCTAAGTGTTACATGCTTGCTTCCATGAGTAATGAGTTAGAGAAGCAACATGAGAACATGTAGAGTGCGAGTGAGATCCTCCTTCACCTACAAGAGTTGTATGGTGAGCACAGCAGGAATGCTAGGTATGAGATATCTAGGCAGCTGTTCTGCATAAGGATGTCTGAGGGACAGAATGTTGGGGATCATGTCCACAAGATGATTCTGCTGATTGAGCAATTGGAACATCTTGACTTCAACATGGATTTCCAACTACAAATGGATTTAATCCTTTAGTCCCTTCCTGAGTCTTTTGGGAATTTTGTGACAAATTTTCATATGACTAAATAGGAATGCACCTTAACTGGTTTACTCAACATCCTAGTTATTACCCAAAAGAATATACTAGGCAATAAAGGAAAAGAGGTAGCTTTAACAGCATCTTCTTCTGCTTGAAAGTCCAACAAGAAGAAGGGCAATAAGAAAAAGAAACCTCAGATTCCTGGTCTTTCCAAGAAAATAGCTAAACAAAAAGGAAAGACTAAAGCTAATGGAGGCAAAGGAAAGTGTTTCCACTGCCAGAAGGACGGGCACTGGAAAAGGAATTGCCCAGAGTATCTTGCTTCTCTGAAGGACAAGAAGGATAAACCTTTGGAAGATATGTCCACATCTTGTTATTTAGATTTTGATAATACTCATAGTTCATCTACAGCTTGGATTTTAGATACTGGTGCCAGTTCTCACATTTTTAATGATATGCAGGAACTAGCAAATAGTAGCAGCTTGAGTTCTCAAGATGTTAGAGTCCGGATTGGCAATGGTTCAACTGTTGAAGCTTTTGCCATAGGATCTAAATCTTTTTACATGTTTGGACATGTTTTGTGTTTGGATAATATTTTATATGTACCTGATGCTTTTAAGAACATCATTTCTATACCTAGTTTGACTAGAAATGGCTATGAATTTCAGTTCACAGATGATGTTTGCAATATTTATTTTGGAAATAAATATGTTAGTTTGGGTTATATGAATGATGGTCTTTATTATTTGGATAATAATGACAAACAAAAAATGAATGCAAGTGATCTAAATGAATGCAATGCCATGGTGAAAACCAACTCAAGTTCAAAACATATTTGGAACTTAAGGTTATGTCATGTTGCAGAAGATAGGATTGCAAAATTGGAGAAAATGGGGATTCTATCCTCATTGGGCTCTGAGCCTACTCCAACTTGTGAATCTTACCTTTAGGGCAAAATGACTAGATCACCCTTTGTTGGACAAAGGCTAAGGGCTGAAAATATTTTGGAGGTAATACATAGTGATGTATGTAGTCCATTTAAGGAAATGGCTAGAGGCAGTTTTCATTACTATATTACCTTTACTGATGATAAATCAAGGTTTGGGCATTTGTATTTGATGAAATACAAACATGAATCTTTTGAAAAGTTCAAAGAATTTAAATTTGAAGTAGAAAATCAAACAAGAAAGAGTATTAAAGCTCTTCGATCAGATCGTGGAGGTGAATATTTGAGTACTGAATTTGATGAATACTTAAGAGAGCTTGACATTATTTCCCAGCTGACTCCTCTAGGAACGCCATAGCTAAATGGTGTATCTGAAAGGAGAAATCGTACCCTATTGGATATGGTACGTAGTATGATGAGCTATACTGATATGCCAATCTCCTTTTGGGGATTTGCATTAGAATCAGCTTTGTATATTCTGAATAGGATTCCATCAAAATCATTTTCTTCCACACCTTATGAGATATGGCATGGAAGAAAACCAAGTCTTAAGCATGTTAAGATTCGGGGTTGTCCAGCTTATATCAAAAAGCTGAACACTGATAAATTGAAAACCAGATCAGAAAAAGGTCAATTTGTTGGATATCCAAAAGATAGTTTTGGATATTATTTTTATTTGCCTACTTCACAAAAGGTTGTGGTGAGTAGAGATGCCACATTTCTTGAGCAACAATTTTTTCAAGAAGGAGGTAAAGGAAGGCAAGTAGAGTTGGAATTAGAGAATTCTGACCAATCAACAGATCAGATGATATAGATCCATCTAGTCAACCTACACCTATTGATGAAACATCTACAGCTGTTCCTCGTAGAACAACCAGGGTATCTCATCCACCAGTGAAATATGGTTTCCTTCATGAAGAAGAACAAGAGTTGTCTATTCATGAAGAAGTAGATCATGGAGATGATCCACTTACCTATGAAGAAGCTATATCAGATATAGACTCTTCAAAATGGATTGATGCTATGAAATCTGATATTGATTCCATGTAAAAGAATCAAGTTTGGGATCTTGTTGACCCACCTAAAGGTATTGTACCTATAGGGAACAAATGGGTTTTTAAGAAGAAAATTGGTTCTGATGGAAAGGTAGAGACCTATAAGGCAAGGCTAGTAGCGAAAGGGTTTTGCCAAAGGCAAGGAATCGACTATGAGGAGACTTTCTCGCCTGTTGCCATGCTTAAATCAATTAGGATTCTATTAGCAATAGCTACATACTATGATTATGAGATTTGACAGATGGATGTCAAAACAGCTTTTCTCAATGGATACATTGAAGAAAACATTTTCATGGAACAACCTAGGGGTTTTGAATCCCAAGATTGTTCCAAGGTATGCAAGCTAAAGCGAACCATTTATGGGTTGAAGCAAGCTTCAAGGAGTTGGAACATCCATTTTGATGAAGCCATTAAATCCTTTGGTTTTATGAAAAATGAGGATGAGCCATGTGTAAATAAGAAGGTCAGTGCTATCCCCACATTGTCTTATATGTTGATGACATACTGTTTATGGGTAATGACACAGGTATGTTGACAATTGTAAAGGTATGGTTGTCAAATACATTCTCCATGAAAGACTTAGGGGAGGTAACCTATATTCTTAGGATTCGCATCTATAAGATATAAAGTGAAAAGAATAATTGGTTTATCCAAAGTCTATACTTGGAAAAGGTGTTAAAGAGGTTTAACATGCTTGATTCCAAGAAAGGATTGTTACTAGTGAGACATAGTATCCACCTTTCTAAAGAGATGTCTCCAAAGACACCTGAAGAAAGAGATAAGATGGCTAGGATTCCATATGCTTTGGCTATTGGAAGTTTAATGTATGCAATGTTGTGTACTAGGCCAGATATCGCATATGCTGTTAGTTTGACTAGCAGGTATCAATCCAATCCAGGTTTGGAACACTGGATAGCTGTCAAGAATATCCTTAAGTACTTGAGAAGAACTAAGGATTTATTCTTGATATATGGAGGTGGAGACTTGCAATTGGATGGTTATACTGATTCTTATTTCCAAGTAGATATCGATGATAGAAAGTCTACCTCTGGATATGTGTTCATTTGTAATGGAGGTGCAGTCAGTTGGAAGAGTTCTAAATAGAGCACGACTGCATATTCCATTACTGAGGCTAAGTATGTTGCTGCATCAGATGCTGCAAAGGAAGTTGTTTGGATAAAGAAGTTTGTGATAGAACTTACAGTAGTTCTTTCCATTGAGTCAGTAGTTCCACTACACTGTGACAACAATGGAGCAGTCATACAGGCTAAGGAACCAAGGTCTCGCCAAAAATCCAAACACATAGAAAGGTGCTACCACATTATCAGAGAAATAGTTGGACGAAGCGATGTAGCCATGCAGAAAATAGCATCAGCTGAAAATCCAGCTGATCCATTCACTAAGCCTATGTCACAGACTCAGCTAGACCGACATCTTGAGAATATGGGCCTAAGATATTGTAATGAATGGCTCTAGTGCTAGTGGGAGATTGTTAGTAGTATGCCCTAGAGTATATCATTTAGTATGTATCTTGTACATGTTTTTATTAATAAAAGGCATTTTCACTTTTCCGTTTACATAAGATATTTATGTGTAATAGAAAAGGTCCATTGATATTTTGTTAGAAATTCTATTTTTAAGTTGTTAAGAATATGAGTGACAATATTTCTAGTACAAAGTATCATAAATAGGTTCACAATCGAGGATACTTCATAATAAGGATATGACTTATCCAGAAAGATTGTATTCAAGTTTGTTTCCAAGTTATTTATATGAGATATAAATAAGATGGAATGGTGAGTCTCATGCCATATGACAAACATGATATGTAACACCCCTAAGTTCGGTAGTGCGTTCTACTGTTCCGGTGACCAGTGTTGTCCGGACAGCTAGAATGCCTAGAACTACACTTTGATATGAGTGAGGAGACATAAAATAATGAAATACAAGAAAAGAAAATACAAGAAAAGAAAATACAAGAAAAAAAGGAAAAATAATAGCAAAGAAATATAATCAAGTTAAGCGAGCCGAGAACCCTAGCGATGGGTGACCGCACCGGGAAGTCACGACGTGGACCGTTGGCTTGCCCTGGACCATGGGGAACCCTGGAAAATATTTTTAGGACTTAAATAGATACCTATTGAAATACAAATATCATTAGAAATATCAAAGAAAAATTAAATAATTAGTACAAAGAAAAGTGAGAAATCGAAAAACGGACAAAACCCGGTGTTACCGAAAAATCGGGAATGCAACCCGAACAGGGGCATTGTGGTCATTTGACACTCCGAGTTATCTTTTGACCTAAATTTCCATTGAAATTAAATAATATTACACTTGGAAAATATAATGAAAAATTAAATTAGGGGTACCTAATATAAATAGCAAAAATAGGGTTCAAATTAGGTAATTAACATATTTAAACATAAAATATGATTGATTTTATGTGAGTGGACCACTAAGGATTATAATATGTATTAAGTGGGCAGATTGCTCCACTAAAACTTCATCTTCAACTTTAGAAATTACCATTGCCATAGATGAAGAGCTCCCAAAACCTCCATTGCCGCATGTAATTCAAGCTTCATCATCCTCTTCATTTCACCTCCAAACACCTAGGTTACTTCATTAAAGTTTATTCCCACATCACAAGGAAGAGTTTGATAGCAATTTTAAGAAGTTTTGGTGAAGATTTGAGAAGTCTCATCCATAGGTAAGTTTGAGTTTTTGATTGTTGCTTTGTTAAAGTTTGTAAGGGTGTTATGGGTGTTTGATTTATGGAGAAATTTTTGAGTTTTGATGTTGAATGGGAATGTGCACTTTTGGCAGCCATGGAATCACCTTGAAGGCAGTTTAATTGTGCTTGTAAATGGTGAATTAAATGATTGATTAAATGTATATTGTGTAGGAAATTATTTGGGTAATGTATATTTAGTATATGTAAATGTAAAATGAGATTTAAAGCTTGGAAAGTAATGGAATGTAAGTGTACCATTGTGGCAATTTGATAACTCTTGAGGAATGCTGGAATTCATGCTTAGTTTATGGAATAATGATGTTAAAATGTGTTGGTTGTTATGGCAGTTTGAGTGTATGTATGGTGGTGTGAAGTGGGACATGTAAATGAGCATGAATTGGTGATTGAATTGTTGTAAATTGAATTGGACAAATTCTGCACTTGTTGGTGCACATTGAATGTAATTGTAAGCTGCCAAAATGTCCTATAATATATTGTAAATTATGTTTAGGTTGTGGTACAACCAGAATTAGTTTGAATGTTAAGTTTGGTGAGTGTTAAAAGTGATGTTTGATATGTATGCAAGAATTGCAATAAGGCAGTTTGAGTTTTAGGCCTAGAACTTTAATTGTGTGGCTCCAATTGGTATGAGACCAATTGGAGGTGAAACTAGGCACAAAATGTGCCAACTTTCATGAAGAAAGCTTACCAAAATTCTGCTTGCAAGGTAGCTTGAAAAATGACCAAATCCGGATTAAGTGCAAGTAAGGCCTGAAAATTGACCATTTGGGTAGCAGTTAGTGTTTAGGCCATAAGTCACTCAAAACAGGTCCAATTGACCTAAAATTTTAACCATGAATATTTAAGACCCATATCTACAAGTCTTATGAAGACACCAAAGCCCAGAAATGACCATAAGCAAGTCAAACAGCTTGCACAATTTCGGGTCAAAAAACTGGCCGAACCTAAAATGACCTAAAATGACCTAAAGTGACCAATTTTGGTGCAATTTGACCAGCAATAGTAAAATGACCATAACTTGGTCTACATAACTCAGAATGACCTGAAATTTTGGCCCACGTTCCATAAGACATAGATCTATAAGTTTGTAGTTTTGACTGAAACTCGAAAACCGAGGGAACTAGGTCGTCCAGCTAGGTCAAACTAGTATCCCAGAATCCAGCAAATTGCAAGAAAATGCAGTATATACGGAAATGAACTTGGTAACATGTACCAACCCTAAAAGACTATCGAATGTGACATGTTAGTAACATTAAAACCTAATTTACCTAGAATGCATTGAGGGTCAATATATTAGGTTGATTAAGAAAATAATAGCATTCAGTGAATTACTTATCAAGCATTATCGTTAGAGACAGTTTAATTTAGTACTGAAACACTTCAAATAGTATTTCTCAGTTAGCAAAGACTCAGAAAAAGGGAAGGAAACACTAAGTCAAGACCAAGAGACAGTTATCAGAGGTTTGGGCACAACAACTATTTCTTTTGAATTTTTCAATTGAAATGAATTATGACTATTTGTATATTATTGTTTTAAATTGTGGAAATGTGTTTGAATGGATATTTATCGCTTGAAAAGCACTATAAATGGTTTGAAATTGTGAGAAATTGTTTGAATGATATTGATGGATACTTATTGATTGAAAAGCATTGGAAATGGTTTGAAACCACAGCTATCATGTATATTGATTGTATTCCTCGCTAGCTTGTCTAGTGGGACGAATTGAATTCCCTCTCTGGCTGAAGTGTTGAGGTGTGTGCCTATTGAGGACGAATTGGATGAATACTCATATTTTTGCTAGCTAGCTATGTTATTCCTCATTAGTCATCGACTTTTGGGACGAATTGAACTTTGGAACATGATTAAGTTGTGTGTGATTTATTGATTTGTATTATGAGATTGTGAAATGGAGTTAAATCCTTATTGTCATTTACTGTCTTTTGAAGTTAACTATGTTTTGATCTCTGAGATTTATTGTGATATTATGTTAAATTCCTTCTGACATTCATTGTCTTGAATTTAACTATGATTTTACGTATCAATCATTTAAATGATTTATGAATTGTGATTTAAAGTTGTAATTGGTTAATGTTATGCACCACTGAGATATTGTCTCAGCGATAGCTTTCTTTTTATTGTTATCGCAGGTAGACAGACAGACAGGGCAGCAGATTAGGCTGCTAGTACATCCAGCGAGAGATTATCGGGTATAACGAGTATACCACATTTCGCATTTTGTACTGTAATGTATAACCACTGTATGTATATATTGTTTTTGGTTTTGAGCAGTTGTAAATTAAAATTGTACATTGAAGTTGTAAAGTAAATTAAGAGTATTTTGACTTGTAAAAATTGTATTATATTTCTTTTATCTCAGTCTTTGAAAAATTATTGTGGATTTCAGTTGAAAAAGATATTGTGTTATTTAACTGTTGAAGTGGAGATTGAGAATTATATTGAAGTGCTTTTACAGGTTTTCTGAAGAACTGTTTTATTCAAAATACAGAAGGCACTCCGCCAAAATTTTTACAGAAATTCCTAGTAATTCAAATGTGTTTTCTCTTTCATTTAAGTTCAAAAAATTTTTTAACACCTGTAAATAGTGCTTACCACTGTAAAAAGAAGTAAGAAAAGTTTTAAAATCCCTTGTAGTGTATTTAATGGGTTAGCAGTAGACGAAGTTAGTAATTCATTAGGTATACTACGGGATCATGTTATGCCTTACAGAGGGGTAGGGTGTGACATGATAGGCACTTATAAATGATAAGTAGGCCGAACCAGTGATACTTCTAACAAGCACATAGAGTTTACTCTTGTCAATGTATTGTCATAAATCATATCAGTGCATATAATATTTAGACCTGAGATAGCACAATTATCTTATATATAGGTAGTTTGAGTTTGATACTACTTTCATACTTGTACTATGTATGAGTATATGGGCATGTGTTGGCTCCTACTAGTTATATATGGAGGTAGGTGTTGATAAAGATGGAATCTGTTCCTCTAAGTAAATAGAGATAAAATCCTATGTTCATTTAATTGTTCTTGATGTTTCAAGTTCCTGGCCAGGACAGATAAATTTAATCAGAAAAGAGTTTCTGATGAGAAAATCTTTTTAATCAAGAACTGGAATTAAAAAAGAACATAATATTCATAGCAAATGGAGTTTGACATAAGCGATGACTCCAGCTTGAGTTGGGATTTTGTAACAGAGAGATTCCAGTGCATGGTAACATATGATTATAGGTTCATTTAAGGTAAACCTTATTACTAATTGGGTGGCCATGGCATGCTTTGCTAGGTGTTAACCATGGTCTATGAGGTGCATAAAATGATCTAGAGAAATCATTTATGGTAAGAAAGAGTTCTGATGATGTTAAGAGTTGATATCATATCTCATTAGCAATTAGTGATGAGCCTAGTAAGTCACACACATACACAAGTTATCGCCTAATTAAATATGATTTAATTAATTAATTAAAGAGTTTAATTGATTAATTAAATGGGTTTGGTTTGCAATTAGATTGCAAAGTCCCTAGCATTACTTGAAAACAAATCTAGATTATTGGATGTATAGTATAAGTTAAATTTATATTTAAAGTGTTTAAATATGAATTTAATTAATGAGAAATTAATTAATAGAGATTAATTAATTAATTTATATTTGATATAAATTGATTAGAAGAAGAAAAATAATTATTTTGGGTTAAGAACTCAAAATTAAGACATATGAGCATTTTGGTCATTTCATAAGGTGACACGTGGCACCATGAGATGGTGACACATGGTATTACACATAAGCTTGCCAAATGTCTTTTAATCATGTAAGATGATTAAAATTAAGATTAAATATAGGTTTAACATTTGGCACAATGTGATGTGGTCAATTAAACCTAGAACCAATCAGAGGGTGACATGTGGCAAGAGTTTAATGTGTTGACCTAGCTATATAAGTGTTGTTATGAAAAGAAATAACACAACCAGTAACTCCTCATCCTTGGTGCCACCACCCAAGAGTCTCCCTTCTCTTTCTTTTCATCTTTCATCTTTTCCTAGAGACTAGCAAACAATCTCTTGAATTAATAATACTAGAAATTGTTTCTAGTGTCCTGTTTATATCTTTATTCTCTTAAAAGGCAGAACTTGATTTTCTAAATAATAAAAAAAGCTTTAGAAGCTATTCAAGGGCTGCCATAGGTGTTCTTGGTGTGGACAAGCTGGAGGGACAACATCTGGTGTCCTGAAGACGCATCTGAAAGGCACAAATACACTGCAGTGTACCAAGAGGTTAGTGTATTTATTCTTGATTTAATATAGGATTTTAAAATTAATCTGATTCATTTAAAAATCTTAAATGGAAAATACAGATCCAAAAGCATATTAAAAGAGTTTTAATATGTTGTTTATCATTGAAATCAAATAGATAAAAATAAATCTTGCATGATGCATGCGACCCTAGGTGAAAATTTTTGAATTCAATGGTATAAACTTGTGTTTTTCACGTTTCCGCTCCTTCAGCTGAAGGAACGGAAGCGTGAAAAACACAAGATTATACCATTGAATTCAAAAATTTTCACCTAGGGTCACATGCACCATGCTAGATTTTTTTTTATCTATTTGATTCAATGATAAACAACATATTAAAACTTTTAATATGTTTTTGGATCTGTATTTGCTATTTAAGATTTTAAAATTAATCGATTAATTTTAGAACCCTAGATTAAATCAAGAACGATTACACTAACCTCTTGATGTGCCGCAATGTCCGCGCTTTGAGATTCGTCTTGAGACACCGATGTTGTCCTCTAGCTTGTCCACACCAAGAACACGTATGGCAGCCCTTGAACAGCTTCTAAAGCCTTTTCTATTAATTAGAAATTCAAGTTCTGCCTTTTAAGAGATTAGAGATGCAAACAGGACACTAGAAACAATTTCTAGTGTTCTTAATTCAAGAGATTGATGGCTAATCTCTTTGAATTGATGAGAGATGAAGAGAAATAGCTGGAGAGGCTCAAAGTGGCGTGACATATGAGAGGAGAGGCTGCTGGTTATGTTTTCTTTTCATAACCACACTTAAATAGCTAGGTTAACACATTAAACCCTAGCCACATGTCACCTTTTGATTAGCTCTAGGTTTAAGTGACCCAATCACATTATGCCAAGTGTCAAACCTATATTTAATCTTGATTTTAATCATCTTACATGATTAAATAAAAACATTTGGCAAGCTTATGTGTTATGCCATGTGTCACCATCTCATGGTGCCAAGTGTCACACCGCAAAATGACCAAAATGCTCTCGTGTCTTAATTTTGAGTTCTTAACCCAAAATAATTATTTTCTTCTTCTAATTAATTTATATCAAATATAAATTAATTAATTAATCTCTATTAATTAATTTCTTTTAATTAAATTCATATTTAAACACTTTAAATATAAATTTAACTTATATTATACATCCAAAAATCTAGATTTGGTTTCAAGTCATGCTAGGACTTTGCAATCTAATTGCAACCAAATCTATTTAATTAATCAATTAAACTCTTTAATTAATTAATTAAATCATATTTAAATAGGTGATAACTTGTGTATGTGTGTGACTTACTAGGCTCATCACTAATTGGCAATGAGACATGATATCAACTCTTAATATCATCAGAACTCTTTCTTACCATAAATGATTTCTCTAAATCATTTTATGAACCTCATAGACCATGGTTAACACCTAGCATAGCATGCCATGGCCACCCAATTAGTAATAAGATTTACCTTAAATGAACCTATAATCATATGTTACCATGCACTAGAATCTCTCTCATACAAAATCCCAACTCAAGCCGGAGTCATGGTTTATGTCAAACGCCATTTGCTATGAATATTATGTTCTCTTTTAATTCCAGTTCTTGATTAAAAGATTTTTCTCATCGAAACTCTTTCTCAATAAATCTATCTGTCTCTGCCAAGAACTTGAAACATCAAGAACAATTAAATGAACATAGGATTTTATCTCTATTTACTTAGAGGAACAGATTCCATCTTGATCAACACCTACCTCCATATATAACTAGTAGGAGCCAACACATGCCCATATACCCATACACAAGACAAGTATGAAAGCGAGATCAAACTCAAACTACCTATATACAAGATAATCATATCTCAGTCTAAAGATTATATGCATCGATATGATTTATGACAAAACATTGACAAGAGTTAACTCCATGTGCTTGTCATAAGTGTCACCGGTTCGGCCTACTTATCATTTATAAGTGCCTATCATGTTTGTTATATGGCATGAGACTCACCAGTCCATCTTATTTATATCTCATATAAATAACTTGGGAACAAACATGAATACAATCTTTCCGGATAAGTCATGTCCTCATTATGAAGTATCCTTGATTGTGAACCTATTTATGATAATTTGTGCTAGAAATATTGTCACTCATATTCTTAACAACTTAAGAATAATATTTCTAACAAAATATCAAACGAACTTTTCTATTACACATAAATATATTATGTAAACGGAAAAGTGGAAATGCCTTTATTAATAAAATATATACAAGATACATACTAAATGATATGCTCTAGGGCATACTACTAACAATCTCCCACTAGCACTAGAGCCATTCATTACAATACCTTAGACCCATCTTCTCAAGATGTCGGTCTAATCGAGCTTGTGACAAAGGCTTAGTGAATGAATCACCGGATTTTCACCGATGCTATTTTCTGCATGGCTATATTGCCTTGCCCAACTATATCTCTCGATAATGTGGTAGCGCTTTCTTTGTTTTTGGATTTCTGGTGAGACCTTTGTTCCTTAGCTCAGATGATCGCTCTCCATTGTTGTCACAGGTAATGGAACCGACTCAATGGAAGGAACCATCGTAAGTTCTCACATGAACTTCTTTATCCAAACTTTTTCTTTTGCAAAGATTCGATGCAAAGAATATACTCCGAGTGGAATCTGCAATGCGTGCTCGCTTGGAACTCTTCCAACCGATCGCACTCCATTACAAATGAACACATATCCGAGGTAGACTTTCTATCATCGATATCCGATTGGAAATCGTAATCGGATAACCATCCAATTGCAAGTCTCCACCTCCATAAATCAAGAATAAATCCTTAGTTTTCTTAAGTACTTAAGAATATTCTTGATACTATCCAAAGGTTCCAAACTCGATTGGATTGATACCGCTAGTCAAACTAATAAAGATATGCGATATCCGGCCTAGTACACAACATTGCATACATTAAACTTCCAATAGCCAAGCATATGGAATCTCGACCATCTTATCTCTTTCTTCTGGTGTCTTTGGAGACATTTCTTTGGAAATGTGGATACTATGTCTTACTAGTAACAATCCTGTCTTGGACTCAAGCATGTTAAACCTCTTTAACACCTTTTCCAAGTATAGATTTTGGGATAAATCAATTATTCTTTTTGCTCTATCTCTATAGATGCGAATTCCAAGAATATAGGTTGCCTCCCCTAAGTCTTTTATGGAGAATGTATTTGACAATCATACCTTTATAGTCGTCAACATACCAGATCATTACCTATCAACAAGATGTCATCCACATATAAGACAAGGAAAGTGATAGCACTGTCACTAACCTTCTTATATACACATGGCTCATCCTCATTTTTGATAAAACCAAAGGATTTAATGGCTTCATCAAAACGGATGTTCCAACTCCTCAAGCTTGTTTCAACCCATAAATGGATTGCTTTAGCTTGCATACTTTGGAACCATCTTGGGATTCAAATCCCTAGGTTGTTCCATGAAAATGTTTTCTTCAATGTATCCATTGAGAAAAGTCGCTTTGACATCCATCCGCCAAATCTCATAATCATAGTATGCACTATTGCTAATAAAATCCTAATTGATTTAAGCATGGCAACAAAGCAGAAAGTCTCCTCATAGTCTATTCCTTGCCTTTGGCGAAACCCTTTCGCTACTAGCCTTGCCTTATAGGTCTCTACCTTTCCATCGTAACCAATTTTCTTCTTGAAAACCCATTTGTTCCCTATAGGTACAATACCTTCTGTGTGGGTCAACAAGATCCCAAACTTGATTCTTATACATGGAATCAATCTCGGATTTCATAGCTTCAATCCATTTTGAAGAGTCTATATCCGATATAGCTTCTTCATAGGTAAGTGGATCATCTCCATGATCTACTTCTTCATGAGTAGACAACTCTTGTTCTTCTTCATGAAGAAAACCATATCTCAACTTGGGTGAGATACCGTTGTTCTACGAGGAACAGTTGTAGATGTTTCATCAACGGGTATAGGTTGACTAGATGGATCTATATCCATCTGACCATTGGTTGGTCGAATTCTCCAATTCTAACTCTATTTGCCTTCCTTTGCCTCCTTCTTGGACAAATTGTTGTTCAAGAAATGTGGCATCTCTACTTATCACAACCTTTGTGAAGTAGGCAAATAAAAATAATATCCAAAACTATCTTTTGGATATCCAACAAATCGACCTTTTACGATCCGGTCTCCAATTTATCGTTGTTCACCTTTTGATATAAGTGGACAACCCCAAATCTTAACATGCTTAAGACTTGGTTTTCTTCCATGCCATATCTCATAAGGTGTGGAAGAAACTGATTTTGATGGAATCCTATTCGAATATATAAAGTTGATTCTAATGCAAATCCCCAAAAGGAGATTGGCATATCAAGATAGCTCATCATACTACGTACCATATCTAATAGGTACGATTTCTCCTTTCAGATACACCATTCAAATTGATGGCGTTCTGGAGGAGTCACCGAGAAACAATGCCATGCTCTCTCAAGTATTCATCAAATTCAAGACTCAAATATTCACCTCCACGATCCGATCGAAGAGCTTTAATATTCTTTCTGTTTGATTTTCTACTTGATTTAAATTCTTTGAACTTTTCAAAGGATTCATGTTTGTATTTCATCAAATACAAATACCCAAACCTTGATTTATCATCAGTAAAGGTAATAAAATAATGAAAACCCCCTCTAGCCATTTCTTTAAACGGACCACATACATCACTATGTATTAGTTCCAAAATGTTTTCAGCTCTTAGCCCTTGTCCAACAAAGGGTGATCTAGTCATTTTCCCTTGAAGGCAAGATTCACAAGTTGGAGTAGGCTCAGAGCCCAATGAGGATAGAATCCCCATTTTCTCCAATTTTGCAATCCTATCTTACGCAACATGACATAACCTTAAGTGCCAAATATATTTTGAACTTGAGTTGGTTTTCACCATGGCATTGCATTCATTTAGATTGCTATACTGCTAGTGGAAACACTTTCTTACTGGCAATGGAAACACTTTCCTGTTAGCAATGGAAACACTTTCCTGTTGGCAGTGGAAACACTTTCCTGTTGGCAGTGGAAACACTTTCCTTTGCCTTTGTCAGCTTTGGTCTTCCCTTTCTGTTTAGCTATTTTCTTGGAAGGACCAGGAATCTGAGGTTTCTTTTTCTTATTGCACTTCTTCTTGTTGGACTTTCAAGAAGAAGAAGATGCAACCAAAGCTACCTCTTTTCCTTTATTGCCCAGCATATTCTTTTGGGCAATAACTAGCATGTTGAGTAAACCAGCTAAGGTGCATTCCTATTTAGTCATATGGAAATTTGTCACAAAATTCCCAAAAGACTCAGGAAGGGACTGAAGGATCAAATCCGTCTGTAGTTGGAAATCCATGTTGAAGTCAAGATGTTCCAACTGCTCAATCAGCCGAATCATCTTGTGGACATGATCCCCAACATTCTGTCCCTCAGACATCCTCATACGGAATAACTGTCTAGATATCTCATACCTAGCATTCCTGCTGTGCTCACCATACAACTCTTGTAGGTGAAGGAGGATCTCACTCGCACTCTGCATGTTCTCATGTTGCTTCTGTAACTCATTACTCATGGAAGCAAGCATGTAACACTTAGCTCTCATATCATGCTCCTTCCACTTGTCCAAAGTATCATGTTCCTCTTGTGTGGCCTCTGGAGGTACGGGACCAGAACATTTGAATATAGAACATATCCTATATGTTCAAGGTTCAGACAAGTTTCAAATTTCTTAGCCAATCGCATGATTAGGTCCTGTCAACTGTTGTGATCAAGTATGCTTGCAAGGATATTGGATGGTGGTGGTTGTTTTGTGCTCATTTTTATCGTAAAATTAATGCAGAAAAATAACCAGATTAATTCGTCACTGTATCATGTAATTAACCAAACTGCTTAGGGTCTTTTACTCAAATTGGTCCTCCCACTAACTTAGCGAATCCTACACTTCCAAAGTAGAAAACGGAAATCCGAGTTGGATGGATTTCTAGTGGGTGATTGAATTCTTATAATTCTATTGATCATCCTCAGTACATCCATTATTGGAATTACAATAAACTATAAGTGAGCAACTCCTTGCCCATCACATCTCATGTGAGGTTCAACTTTTACTAGCCCCTAATGCTCAAAATCTCGGTACATCCAATATTGACTTATCTTGCATTAGTTAAGTTGATCCCATTGAGCCAAGAATTATGCAAATAATTTTAATGTCCTCAGTACATCCAATATTGGCCACCAAACCATTTACATATTTACAACATCTCATGCTTAACAATTATTCTTAAGAAAATCTCTTAAATTAATTGCATCTCATGCAACTATTTAAAATTTCTTAAAATAATTGCCCCAATGGAGGGCTTATGTTATAATTACTTTAATTATAGCATTTCCAACTTAATCATTTGTTTGGAAGATTTTATAGCCATCCTAATTACTATTAAGGTCTCACTTTGCACATTATCCATTTAGCATGCATATATCATATAATTGCATACATTCCCATACATCTCATGCATTCATGGATAAGCAAGAAATATGGTATGATCATGGACTTTCTAAGGGATTCAATCGAGCCACCAAGAATTGAATCGGGGCATTCCTAGGTGCATTTCATTCATTCATTTTACAAGAGTTGCTGAAGGAGTACATAATCAACACTTGATATTGAATTCTCCCACTGGTCCCACCAATGCTCTTGACCTCCTTGAACTTCTTGCAATCCAATATTACATAGTAATCCTTGGCATACCAAGGCGAATTTACAAGAACTTAAATAAATGAAATTACAACCCAAAAATATTACAAACTTAATAATACATGCCCAAAATAAATTAAAATAAATTAATTAATTTACAATCCCAAAGAAACATAAAAGAAATAAATCCAATCACATTGGTCTTTTATAGTCCATGATCATCCATCATGCATATCACTATTTAACAATTAAATAAAACATACATTCTTAAATTAAATTGAATATCTCATATTCAACTTAAAATTCCAGATTTGAATATGATTCAAATAAATTTAAAAATTCAGATTTGAATCTCATTCAAACAAATTTAAAAATTCAGATTTGAATCACATTCAAACAACTTCAAAAATTCAGATTTGAATCACATTCAAACATTTTTTAAAAAATCAGATTTGAATCACATTCAAATATTTTTTAAAATATCAGATCTGAATTTTATTGAATCAATTTTAAAAAATCAGATTTAAATATGATTCAAACAACTTTAAAAATTCAGATTTGAATCTCATTCAAACAACTTTTAAAATTCAGATTTGAATCACATTCAAACATTTTTTAAAATTCTGATTTGAATCATAATTTAATTGTGTGATTAAAACAACTAATTAAACACTTTAATTAGTCAAAGAATAGGCCTTAGATCATACAACAATTGCAGAATTAAAAGCCAAACCTTGAATCACCCATGGAACCATTGTTGCCGCCACCAATGGTGGCTTCTCCATGTGTGACGCCACATCTCATGATCCAACCAGCAATGAATCTCTTGATCTCATGATCAAACACACAATTAAATTATATAATCAACAATCTAAATGGCAAATATAGTGTCTCGATACCAATTGAAGGAACGGAAGCGTGAAAACACAAGATTATACCATTGAATTCAAAAATTTTCACCTAGGTCACATGCACCATGCAAGATTTATTTTTATCTATTTGATTTCAATGATAAACAACATATTAAAACTCTTTTAATATGTTTTTGGATCTGTATTTGCCATTTAAGATTTTAAAATTAATCAGATTAATTTTAGAACCCTAGATTAAATCAAGAACGATTACACTAACCTCTTGATGTGCTTCAGCGTGTCTGCGCCTTTGAGATTCGTCTTCAGGACACCAGATGTTGTCCCTCTAGCTTGTCCACACCAAGAACACCTATGGCAGCCCTTGAACAGCTTCTAAAGCCTTTTCTATTAATTAGAAATTCAAGTTCTGCCTTTTAAGAGATTAGAGATGCAAACAGGACACTAGAAACAATTTCTAGTGTTCTTAATTCAAGAGATTGATGGCTAATCTCTTTGAATTGATGAGAGATGAAGAGAAATAGCTGGAGAGGCTCAAAGTGGCGTGACATATGAGAGGAGAGGCTGCTGGTTATGTTTTCTTTTCATAACCACACTTAAATAGCTAGGTTAACACATTAAACCCTAGCCACATGTCACCTTTTGATTAGCTCTAGGTTTAAGTGACCCAATCACATTATGCCAAGTGTCAAACCTATATTTAATCTTGATTTTAATCATCTTACATGATTAAAAAAAAAACATTTGGCAAGCTTATGTGTTATGCCATGTGTCACCATCTCATGGTGCCACGTGTCACACTGCAAAATGACCAAAATGCCCCTGTGTCTTAATTTTGAGTTCTTAACCCAAAATAATTATTTTCTTCTTCTAATTAATTTATATCAAATATAAATTAATTAATTAATCTCTATTAATTAATTTCTCTTTAATTAAATTCATATTTAAACACTTTAAATATAAATTTAACTTATATTATACATCCAATAATCTAGATTTGGTTTCAAGTAATGCTAGTGACTTTGCAATCTAATTGCAAACCAAACCTATTTAATTAATCAATTAAACTCTTTAATTAATTAATTAAATCATATTTAAATAGGTGATAACTTGTGTATGTGTGTGACTTACTAGGCTCATCACTAATTGGCAATGAGACATGATATCAACTCTTAATATCATCAGAACTCTTTCTTACCATAAATGATTTCTCTAAATCATTTTATGAACCTCATAGACCATGGTTAACACCTAGCATAGCATGCCATGGCCACCCAATTAGTAATAAGATTTACCTTAAATGAACCTATAATCATATGTTACCATGCACTAGAATCTCTCTGTTACAAAATCCCAACTCAAGCTGGAGTCATGGTTTATGTCAAACGCCATTTGCTATGAATATTATGTTCTCTTTTAATTCCAGTTCTTGATTAAAAGATTTTCTCATCGAAACTCTTTTACGAATAAATCTATCTGTCTGGCAGGAACTTGAAACATCAAGAACAATTAAATGAACATAGGATTTTATCTCTATTTACTTAGAGGCAGATTCCATCTTGATCAACACCTACCTCCATATATAACTAGTAGGAGCCAACACATGCCCATATACCCATACGGTACAAGTATGAAAGCGATATCAAACTCAAACTACCTATATACAAGATAACTGTGCTATCTCAGGTCTAAAGATTATATGCACTGATATGATTTATGACAAAACATTGACAAGAGTAAACTCCATGTGCTTGTCATAAGTGTCACTGGTTCGGCCTACTTATCATTTATAAGTGCCTATCATGTTTGTTATATGGCATGAGACTCACCATTCCATCTTATTTATATCTCATATAAATAACTTGGGAACAAACATGAATACAATCTTTCTGGATAAGTCATGTCCTTATTATGAAGTATCCTCGATTGTGAACCTATTTATGATACTTTGTGCTAGAAATATTGTCACTCATATTCTTAACAACTTAAGAATAATATTTCTAACAAAATATCAATGGACCTTTTCTATTACACATAAATATATTATGTAAACGGAAAAGTGGAAATGCCTTTTATTAATAAAATATATACAAGATACATACTAAATGATATGCTCTAGGGCATACTACTAACATCAGCCTCTAGGCCTTGACTCAATGTCCCTTATGCTCCTCAATATCCTTTTCAACTGAAACACATAATTTAAAGTGTTTTAGTATTCAATGAATTTGTTTCTAATAATAAAATCTAGTATTTAAATTTTCTTTGTACTATTCCCTTCAATTCATCTCATTAGTTAACCTATAATGTTGACCCTTGATGCACTCTAAGTGAGTTAATTCTAATGTTACGAATATGTCACATTTTATAGCCCTTTAGTGTTGGTATATGTTATCAATTTCATTTCCAAGTGTATGCATTTTATTGCAATTTACCAGATTTCGGTGTACTATTTTGACCTAGTTGGACGACCTAGTTCCCTTAGTTTTCGAGTTTTGGTCCAAACTACAAACTTGTAGGTCTATGTCTTATTGCACGCGGGACAAAATTTCAAGTCATTCTAAGTTGTGTAAGCCAAGATATGATCAATTTACCAATGCTAGACAGAATGCACTAAAATGGTAGGCTTAGGTCATTTTTAGGTCACTTTTGGTTCGGCCAGTTTTGGTACCTGAAATTGTGCAAGCTATTTGGCTTGGTTCTGGCCATTTCTGGGCTTTGATGTCTTCATAAGAATTGTAGATCTATGTCTAAACTATTCATGGTAAAAATGTTAGGCTATTTGGACCTGTTTTGAGTAAGTTATGGTCAAAACACTAACTGCTACCCAAATGGTCAATTTTCAGGCTTTCAAGTCACTAATCCAGATTTGGTCATTTTTCAAGTTACTTTCTAGACAGAATTTAGGCTGGCTTTCTTCATGAAAGTTGGCACATTTTGTACCTAGTTTCACCTCCGATTGGCTTCATACCAATTGGAGTCACACACTTAGGGTTATAGGTCCATTTGCACACTGCCTTCTGCATGCTTTCCAAACACCAAACCAACACACATTCACCAACTACCTCCTCACTTCTCCATACCATTTTGCATTTGGCACTAACCAAAACCATTCAATTCTCTACATTATAGGTCAACTTGGATAGAATATAACCACTTCCAAAATACACCAAATGCAGTCACAATTCACAAGTTCAATCCCAACAATATATACGCATAAACACTTCTAATTATCACATAAACTTCCATCATCAAATTACATACCTATCACTACTATTCTACACACATATATTGTAATACCCCTATTTGCATAACGTGGTATATTTCGCTATTCCGATGACCGATGTCGGTCCGGATAATTAAGGGGATTAGAACCACACTTAAGACAACTAGATAAGCTATAAACACAAATAATTAGTAATTACCAATTAGTTAAGTATAAATAAGAAAAACAGAACATAAGAAGTTAAAACGAGCCGAGAGTCACAGCGATGGGTGACCTTCTCGGGAAGGACTGTGAAGTCAATTTAAACTCAAATTTCGAGCCGTAAAATGTGACGCCGCGGTCCTTAGGATCATTACGAACAAAGTGAAAAAGAGAAAATCATGAAAAAGAATTGTTAAGTTAGTCAAATAATTAGGTCAGGGAGCTGAAAGAAATATTAAATTATTTGCAAGCCGAGTCAAACCGGCGAGGGGCAATTTGGTCAATTGACCCCGAGAGCTGACTCCTGACCTAACTGTTAAATAAAATCAGAGAAAAGAAAATTTCGTAATCGAAAATTAAATTAAAAAACTAAGGAAAAATAAATAAAAAAAAAGAAGACAAAAAGATAAGTTGAAATGAGTGACATCATGCATTATGTTATAAACACTAATATAATTAAAACTTGAATTTTGGATAATTATGGTCTTCCACAAGACTAAAAACAAAAAGGAAAAGAAAAAGAAAAAAAAAATAAAAAGCCTTCTTCCCTAAACCTTACCGCCTCACTCTTCCTTTCAACTCTCCCTCATCAAATCACCATTAAAGCTCATTTTGAGCTTGAAGAAATCAAACCTTAGCCATAAAAATTGTTAACCCCTTAATTAAACTTGGTCTTTTAGTCTTGAAAATAAGTTTGAGAAAGAAAGAAAGAAGAAAGGAAGGAGTTGAAGAGAAAAAAAAAAAAATTGCAATTCAAGGTTAGTGAGTTCACTAAGAACCTAGAAATATGTTAAAATGAAATGAAAACATCTTTGGAGGACTAGATGGAAATTCTGGCAGCTAGGGTTTGTGATGGAAATGCATGTGTTTTGATTGAATTAAATATATTAGGAAGCTTAATTGAGTTGATGAATGATGTTGGTATGCTTTGAATCAAGTAAATGTAACAAAAATGTGAACTAGGGTTTTGGCATCTAGGGTTTTGGAGATAAAAATGTGCGAATGTGTTAAATGGTGTGTTGGACTTGGTCTGGAGTGAGAAACGGTCATTTGTGACCAATTGGAGTATGTTAGAAGTGTTGGAACTAATTGCAAATTCAAATTGTTTAAGGTCATGCTACAGGCAGTAGGACCAACATCCCTTTGAGGGACCAAAACTGAAAATTTACAAGTCCAATTGGTATGAGACCAATTGGGAATGAAAATAGACACAAAATGACACAATTTTCATTTAGGAATCATGCCCAAAAAGTGACCAAAACCTAGTGAATAAATTGACCAAATCTGGATTTTTGTAGTCTGACCTGTACAAAAATGACCAAATGTTCATTTGGCCATAACTTGGGCTAGGCAAGTCCAAATGACCTGAAATTTTACCAGTGGACAGTTGAGATATATGCCAACAACTTTCATGAAGAACACCAATTCAAATTATGCCATTAACCAAGTCATTTAGCCACTCAAATTTGGTGACCTAAAACTGCCAGAACCAGAATTTGCCCAGAAATCTGGGTTAAGTCCAATCCGGCAGCCATGATTCAAATGGCTATAACTTGAGCTACAAAACTCCAATTAGAGTGATTCAAAAAGGAGAATAAATTTAAGACAATAGGGAACATTTTCTATGAAGAAAATTTTGCCAAATTCTAACAGCAAGATGACCAATGGAACAGCGTAACCTAAGACACCAAAACTAAAAATTTGTAATTTTGCCTAAAAGACCTAAGTTTTGAGAAAATGACCAAAACCAACAAGTTTGGTAACGAAAATGTGGTATGTGGGTGAAGTTGGAGTTCCCATACCAATTAAGCCTTCGAAAGTCAACAAATTGACTTGAATAGTATCATGAATAGTAACCTCAATATGAAATTTGCAAGATTGTAAGTTTAAACATATTGGAATTGTTATGAAGTAAAGATACTGAGACACTATAAATTTTGTGTTTCAGCTGAAAAAGACTTGGAAGGTCTGAGAGACTGAGTCAAGGCCTAGAGGTGACTCACGTCAAGTTTGTGCACAATAAACCCTATTTAAGCATTTTATCCTTGAAAAATTGATTTAGTACGCATTATGAGTTTAAGAACTTTTGTGTTGCCACTTTGTGATGAAATTGTAACTTTGGAAATTAATTTGATTTTTGTATGCAATATTTGAATAAAATGTTTGAAATGGATTTTTGATTCACACTTATCATGACAGTGCCTTATTATTCCTCCCCCAATTATGGGGTTGAGATCGATTATTTTCCTCTCTCTCTGGGTTACCAGTTGAGGATGTAGATCGGATGAGTACTCATTAGCTAGCTAGCCACCTCCCTCATTGATTTCGATTAGTGAGGTTATAGATTGCTTTGTCATGGTGTACAACATGGCATTGATCGAAAATTTTGTGTCATGACTTAAGTTGTGTATGAATTGGCAACACTGTGTTTATTAAATTATTTGACCTAAAATTTTTCTATAATGAGCTTTGATAATTTGTGAAATGTAATTATGCAGCATTTAGATTGTGTTTTGTCAATGAAAGATTTATGTATTATATTTTAAATTGTTCTTGTGCACCACTGAGTATTTTTATACTCAGCGATAGCTTATTTTGCTGTCGTAGATAAGAGCAAGGAGAAAGCAGCAAAGTGAGCTGCTACTGATATTGAGGACTTCACTGATCCTTTTTGTACGGGTATTTATTTATACCCTTGTAATTAATTGATGTAAATATTGTAATGTTTTATGTATCAATGTAAAGTTGAGCAGTTGTATAATAAATTGTAATAATATTATTTTTTGTATTTAATATCTGTAAATTAAACTTGTGAATGTAAATTAGCTTTATTGAATCAAATGATGAAATATTTTGAGATGACAAACTTGGATTAAATTGTATAATTATTTTGAAGTGGAATTAACTTGAGTTATGATGAATTGAGATTATTTGGAGGTTGGGAGTTGTGGAAAAATTTATTGGAAGTGTTTTTATAGGTTTTTGAAGAATTGTTTTCTCGAAATACAGACGGCACTCTGCCGAAATTTTTATAAAATTTGCGAAAGAATAAAATGGACAAAAATTTTTACTAATTTTGAGACTTCAATTAAATGTTTTTAATTCCTACCAAAATGCTCACCACTTCCAAAATGTAAGAAAATGGTTTTAAAATCCCTTGTAATATACTTAATAAATTATCGGTAGGTGAAATTCAGTAGTTCATTAGGTATTCTACGAGATCATGTTATGCCTTACAGAGGGGTAAGGTGTGACATATATGCTGCCATTCTTTTGTACAATATTTCAACAACATTTCTTGAATTTGAACCTTACCAATTTCCATTATGAGGCTGCCCAAATATTACACATACACATCAACTTCCATTTTTACTTTTCAAGCTTACAAATCAAACTTTATATATGAAAACCAACTCCAATACATTTTAACACTTAATTTAACATCTCAACAACCATTTACATGCAAAGACAAGTTGTACATGATGAAGTTCCATGGCTACCAAAATGCTCCATCACCAACAATTCATCAAACCTAAAAAATTCTTCTATAATTCAACTACCCACAACCTTAGTTACACTTTTAATGAAACAAGAATTGAAAATAACCACTTAGCTCTTTTGGACTTTTTCAAAACTCCACCAAAACTTATCTTTCTTGTTCCCTTATTGCTGCCCAAGGTGTGTAGGCAAAGATTAATGAAGGAAGTTCAAGAATTTACCTTGAAATGAAGGTGATCTCAAGCTTGCATGGGTGGTTTCCATGGAGGAAAGTTGGGACACCATTTTCGTTCATGGGAGAGCTTGGTGAGGATGATGAAGTGAGTGGAAGATTCTACCCTCATTTTAAGTATTAATGTATCCGCTTAGTGCTCCACTAAACCTAGATTAATGATATTATAATCTAAGGTTTCAAAAATTGTAATTTTAACCTTAATTTCTCTTAATTTAACTTTTCTCTTTAATTCCATTTTTCATTTGATTTTCCCAAATGTAATACAATTTATTTTTCATTGAAATTTAGGTGAAAAGCCAACTCTAGGTGTTAAATGACCACAAAGCCCCTATTCGGGTTGTATCCGCGATTTTTCGGTAACACCGAGTTTTGTCGTTTTCTCAATTTCTCATTTTTCTTTGTACTAATTAATTAATTTTTCTTTGATATTTCTAATGACATTTATACTTCAATAAGTCTTTAATTATGTCTCGAAACTAAATTCCGAGGGTTCTGCAATCCTGGGGTCGGCTATTACCTGTGCCGTAACTTCTCCGTGCGGTCAACCATCGTTGCGGTGCTAGCTCGTTTAACTTAGTTTCATTTCATTCCTATTATTTTTCCTTTGTTTTTCTTGTATTTTCTTCTATTGTATTTCACTAACTTATATCTCCACACTAATATTTAAATATAATTCCAAGCATCCTAGCTGTCCGGACAGACACTGTCATCAGAATAGTAGAACGCACTACCGAACATAAGGGTGTTACAGAATTTACATACAATAATAGCTACCAAGCTAGTATCCAAATGGCCCCATATGAAGCACTATATGGGAGGAAATGTAGAACTCTAGTGTGCTAGACTAAATTGGGTGAAGATAAACTGGTAGGACCAGACTTGGTGAAACAGACTGAGGAGAAAGTAAAACTAATCAAAGCCAATCTGAAGGTTGCCTAAGATAGACAAAATCGTATGCCGAACTAAAGAGAAAAGAAATAGAATATGCGGTTGGCGACAAAGTATTCCTCAAGGTGTCACCGTGAATGAAGGTACTGAGGTTTGGAAGAAAAGGTAAAATAAGCCCCAGGTTCATTGGCCCATATGAAGTCATTGAACATGTAGGTCCAGTGGCCTACAGGCTAGCTTTGCCACCAGAGCTGGACAAGATCCACAATGTGTTCCACGTATCTATGCTAAGAAGATATCGCTCAAATCCTTAACATGTCATCTCCATGGAAGAAATTGAAGTACAACCTGTAACACCCCTATTTGCATAACCTGGTATATTTCACTATTCCGGTGACTGGAGCCGATCCGGACAATTAAGGGGATTAGAACCACACTTAAGACAACTAGATAAGCCATAAACACAAATAATTAGTAATTGTTAATTAGTTAAGTATAAATAAGAAAAATAGAACATAAGAAGTTAAACGAGCCGAGAGTCACAGCGATGGGTGACCTTCTTAGGAAGGACTGCGAAGTCAATTTAAACTCAAATTTTGAACTATAAAATGTGACGCTGCGGTCCTTAGGACTATTATGAATATAGTGGAAAAGAGAAAATTATGAAAAAGAATTTTTAAGCTAGTCAAATAATTAGGTCAGGGAGCTGGAAGAAATATGGAATTATTTGCAAATCGGGTTGAACCGGCGAGGGGCAATTTGGTCAATTGACCCCGAGAGCTGACTCCTGACCTGACTGTCAAATAAAATCAGAGAAAAGAAAATTTTGGAATCGGAAATCAAATTAAAGAACTAAAGGAAAATTAAAGGAAAAAGAAAAAGAATTAAAAGTTGAATTATTACATCACACTTATGACATCATGAATGATGTCAAAATTTATTTTAATTTTCCCCCAATAATTGACCAAGTCAAATGTAATTAGTAAACACATAAAACACAAAAAAAATTAAATGAAATTTTACTCTTCTTCCCTCACCATTTTCGGCCAACTCTCTCTCTCCCAAGCTCTCTCACTCAAAACTCCATTAAAGCTCATTTTGAGCTTGATCAAACCCTAAATCTCACTATAAAAACTCCCTTTTCTATCATTAAACCTTGTTAACTCCACTTGAGAAGAAGTCTGAGCAAGAAAAGAAAAGAGGAAAAGGAAGGAATTGAAGGATTTGAAATTCTAAGAAAGGTTAGCAAGCTAAACTTGATTTGTTAGTTGATTTAATTATGTTTATAGTTGAATAAACTTATAAATTCACTTAAAAGGAAATGAAAACAATTTTGGAGGACTAGTTATGGAATTTGGTTTGTTAGGATTTGATGTGGAAATGTAAAAAATTTGATTGAATTAAACTTATTACAATGCTTGAATGCTGTATGTAGGCTATGGATTGGTGATTGGAATGTATTAGATTTGAAGTGCATGAAAATTAGAGTTTTGGGCACCAAGGGTTTGGGAGCAAAAAATGTGAGAATTGGTCAAATATTGTGTTTGACCTTTTTTAAGATGAAAAAATGGTCATTTGTGATCCAATGAGATGTGTTGGAAGTGTTAAAAGTGAGTTTAAATTCGGACTGAAAATGGCCATGCTACAGGTAGTAGGACCAAGGCCCCTTTGAGGGACCAAAACTGAAAATTTATAAATCCAATTGGTATAAGACCAATTAGGAATGAAAATAGACACAAAATGGAACATTTTTTATTCAGGAATCATGCCCAAAAAGTGACCAAAACCTAGTGAACAAATTGACCAAATCCGGATTTATGCAGTCTGACCTGTATAAAATGACCAAATGAACAGTGTTTATTCATTTGGCCATAATTTGGGCTAGGCAGGTCTAAATGACCTGAAATTTTACCAGTGGACAGTTGAGATATATACCAACAACTTTCATGAAAAACACTAATCCAAATTATGCCATTAACTAAGTCATTTAGCCACCCAAATTTGGTGACCTAAAACTGCCAGAACCAGAATTTGCCTAGAAATATGGGTTAAGTCCAATCCGGCAGCCATGATTCAAATGGCTATAACTTGAGCTAAAAAACTCCAATTGGAGTGATTCAAAAAGGAAAATAAATTTAAGACAATAGGGAACATTTTCTATGAAGAAAATTTTGCCAAATTCTAACAGCAAAATGACTAATGGAACAGTGTAACCTAAGACACCAAAACTGAAAATTTGCAATTTTGCCTAAAAGACCTAAGTTTTGAGAAAATGACCAAAACCAACAAGTTTGGTAACCAAAATGTGGTATGTGGGTGAAGTTGGAATTTCCATACCTAGTAAGCCTTAGAAAGTCAACAAATTGACTTGAATAGTGTCATGAATTGTAATCCCGAAACACAAATTTTAAAGAACGTCAAGTTTAGCACATTAGAGCTAGGTAAAAGTGAATTTAAATTTATTTTTAGATTTATGCTAAGTTATGATATTGAAACACTGTGAAACTGTGTATTTCAGTGGAAAAGAATACCGGGAAGGAACCCGAGGTGTCGAGTCAAGGCCAAGAGGCGACTCGCTTAAGGTTTGTGCACAACTTATAATTTCTGTAAATTATCTTCTGCATATTGTTTTGAATAATTTGAAATATTGAATTGTGACATCATTATGATAAAGTATTTATGATGATTTGATTTAAATTGTTGAAAGTTATTTGTGTATATTTGAATTGGCAATGTTTAGTATTTTGTTAAGATAAGTTTTGAAACCACAGTGTCATGACCATATATTTGAACACCTCACTAGCATGACTAGTGGGGGTAATCAGTTTTGAATTTTGATTCCTTCTCTGGCTGAAGTATTGAGGTGTGTGCCAGTAGAAGAAGAAAAAGAATGGGTTCCCATATATTTGAGCTAGCTAGCCTTGTGATGTGACTTCTCCTTAGCCTCTAGCTATTGAGATTATATTTGTTTCGAATGGCATGATATAACTGTGGGTTTTATGAAATTGGTTTTGATACTTCGAAATGAAATTGTTTGGATTAAAATTTCATAATTCATGTTTTTTATTTAATTCTCATGTTCAGTCCAATTTTTGAATAAATATGATTTAAATTCTGTATAAAGATTATTTTAGTATGTTGTGCACCACTGAGTCCTAGTACTTAGCAATGGCTGCTATTGCTGTCACAGATTTAGAGACTAGAGGAGCAACAGATTGAGCTGCTGAGGACTGAGGAGCTACTTGCTTGGAGTTATTGGGTATATTTTATACCCTGACTGTAAAAAAAAAATTATTTTGATGTATGTAATGTATGAAAAGGTATGGACATGTAAAACTGGTCTTCAGCAGTTTGTATAAAGTTTGTAATAAATTTTAGTTTGGATTTTCCTAATGTAAATTTTTAGTATGATGTATAAAAGTTGTTTTACATTTAATTACATATGAATGGAAGCATTTTATTTCAATTTGAATGGAAGTAATTAGTAATATTTGGATGGTATTTGAGTTGGAAATTGTGGATTTGAATTTTTGGAAGTTGATAAATGATGTTGAAATTGATTGGGATGATTGTGAATTTGAAGAAGTTGTTGAGAAAAAATTATTAGAAGTGCTTTTTACAGGAATTTGAAGAACTGTTTTCTCAAAATACAGACGGCACTCTGCCGAAAATTTTGTAAAAATTGCAGAGATTTTAAATATCTAAAAATTTGATTTATGTTTGGACTTTAAATAAAGGTTTTTAATATCTGAAAAAAAATTTACCCACCAATTTAAAAATGAACAAAAATTGTTTTAAAATTCCTTGTAGTATATTTAATGGGTTACTGATAGGCGAAGTACGGTAATTCATTAGGTGTACTACAGGAGCATGTTACATCTTACGAGGAGTAGGGTGTGACATGTTTTAGTGGTATTAGAGCAAAATTTTTGAAGTATGTTTTAACTTGTGAATTTGTGTCTTTACTTGTTAAGTACAACTGCTCAATGTCCTTATCTATTACATACAGTGCATTACATCATAAATATGAATTAACGGAGGGAAATCTCCTTGTGTTATTTGTTCAGGAGATACCCTAACTTCAGATTGAAATGAAATAAGGAGATCGCTCAGTCAAGCAATCTGTTGAAGCTACGGCACAAGGGGAAGCCCCAGCTTTACAAAATGTCAGTGGATTAGTAGCACCAGCCCAGAAATGCCGTAGTTTCCTGCACAGTTTGCACAGTAGATGGCTGCGATGTTTCAACAAATGGCTAGGGGTATGCTTGCTCAAGCTCCACCCCAGACACCTGTGGTACAACCACAACCTCCAGTTAGATAGTATGACAAACAATTGAAGTATGGGGCTACAGAATTTAAGGGTATAGTAGACCCGCTTGAGGCAGAGTAATGGCTTGAAAGAATGGACAGAGTATTCAAGAAATTACACTGCCAAGATGAACTGAAATTTGAATACTCCGTGTCACTACTGCAAGGGGATGCGTATGATTGGTGGACGACCATCTCCCACTGCTTGGCTGAACCACCAGTACTGACCTGGGATGACTTCATCAGAGAATTCAAATAAAAATATGTCCCCGACACATATGTGGATCAAAAGTTACAAGAATTTCTGAGTCTAAAACAAGGCAACAGAACAGTGGCAGAATATGAGAAGGAGTTCTCCCGTTTAAGCCACTATGCTGGGAGTCTCCTTTCTACCAGCAAGGCAAGGTGCAAGAGATTTGAGATAGGTTTGAAGCCCAGTTTGAGGATGCAAGTAGTGGGATTTAGACACAACAATTTTTCAGAACTCATGTCTCAAGCACTTGAGTTGTAGAGAATTGAATCAGAAGCGACCCCAGTAAAAGAAAAATCATAGAAAGCTGAGAAATCAGAAAAAGATAAGGGGGAAAAGTCAATAGAGCCAAGTTCTGGTGGTACCTCTAGAAAGAAAAAGAAATTTGGGGGACCTAGCAAAGGTCGAGGTGGAAGATTTGGAAGGGGCAGATTCTCTGGACAGAGACCCCCTAGGTCTGATCAGCAGTCTAGCAGGGGTTCATATCCTGCCCACCCCTGTGAGACTTGTGGCAAGATTCATGGGGGAGAATGCTATTGGGTAACAGGAGCCTGTTTTAACTATGGAGGCAAAGGCCATTTATCTAAAGACTGCACTAGTGCTCCTAGATTTGGTCTAGCTCCTACGACTGCAGAAGGATCTATTCAGAGTCCTGCTCCCAGAAGTTCACAATCAGTTGGCAGAGGAAGAGGCAGAGGTAGAGGCACTGCTTTAGGCAGTCAGGGTACTGTTGGTCAGTCAGCATAAGGAAATGCTTCAGCCAGGGTTTATACGCTGAGACAGCGAGAAGAGGCTGAAACTTCTGATGTTATAGCTAGTATATTTTCTATCTCTGATCAAGAAGTATTTGTGTTGTTTGATCCAGGTTCGACCCACTCATATGTTAGTGCTAGCATAGTCAATTCACTTGCTGTTCCATGTGTCCCAATGGGTTTTGAAGTGCAAGTAACTAGTCCTTTAGGACAAGAGGTTCGGGTTAACAGAATCTGTAGAGACTGTCCTTTAGTGATCTAAGGACATGTTTTTCTGCCAGATTTGATTGAAATGCCCTTCAGAGATTATGATATTATCTTGGGCATGGATTGGTTAGCCAGGCATCACGCGATGATTGACTGTAGACTGAAGACAGTCACTTTTGGTCTCCCTCTGTATGGTGATGTGGTAATACATGGGGAGAGGCATTTATTGCCATCAAACATCATTTCACCTCCACTTGCCAGAAGAATGATTAGAAAGGGGTGTGAAGCATACTTGGCACATGTGATAGACACCCAAGTGGGGAGCCTAGCACTGAGGGACATCCCTACAATACATGACTTTTCGGATGTGTTTCCTGATGAATTGCCAGGATTACCTCCAAAAAGAGAGGTGCAGTTTGAGATTGATGTTATGCCTGGTGTGGACCCAATCTCCACAACACCATATAGAATGGCACCTGTAGAACTAAAAGAGTTAAAAGTGCAGTTGCAAGAGCTACTTGACAAGGGCTTTATCTGCCCTAGTGTGTCACCTTGGGGAGCACCAGTGTTGTTTGTTATGAAGAAGGATGGCACTCTCCGCTTATGCATTGACTATCGGTAGTTGAATAAGGTGACAATAAAAAATAAATACCCATTGCCCCGCATTGATGACTTATTTGATCAGTTGAGGGGTGCAGCTGTGTTCTCCAAAATTGACCTGAGATTAGGTTATTATCAGCTGAAAGTACAAGAGCAGAGTATTTCTAAAACGGCCTTTAGAACACGCTATGGCCATTATGAATTCTTGGTCATGCCATTCGGGTTAACTAATGCTCCGTATGCTTTTATGGATCTGATGAACACTATCTTCAGACTATACCTCGATCAGTTTGTTGTGGTATTCATAGATGATATATTGGTCTATTCGAGGAGCACAGAAGAGCATGATAGACATCTGCGGATTGTACTGTAGACTTTGAGAGAGAAACAGCTATACGCCAAATTATCGAAGTGTGAGTTTTGGCTGAAAGAAATATCCTTATTGGGGCATGTAGTATCAGTAGAGGGCATCAAGGTAGATCCAAGTAAGATAGAAGCTGTCCTTAATTGGAGGCCACCTAGAAATATCACAGAGATTCACAGTTTTCTAGGTTTAGCTGGATACTACCATCGATTTGTGAAGGGATTCTCCATGTTGGCATCTCCATTAACTAAGCTACTTTGAAAATATGTGAAATTTTAGTGGACAGATAAATACGAACAGAGTTTTGATGAATTGCAGAGGTGTTTAACTGAGGCTCCAGTCCTTACTTTACCTATTCCGAGTAAAGAATACACAGTTTATAGTGATGCTTCTCACAATAGGTTAGGCTGTGTATTGATGCAAGATTGAAATGTCATTGCCTATGCATCATGCCAGCTGAAACCGCATGAGAGTTTGAAGTGCTACATCTATTTGTATGGGGAGAAGTGCTACATCTACACAGATTATAAGAGTTTGAAGTATGTGGGCACCCAGAAAGAGTTGAATTTGAGACAAAGGAGATGGTTAGAGTTGATAAAAGACTATGATTGTTTGATAGACTATCAGCCAGGGAAAGCTAATGTTGTGGCTGACGCCTTAGGTCGCAAGATTATGGCAAGTCTACGGGTTACTCCTTTGTCTATGGTACATGAGTTGAGATTATTACATGCCAGCTTAGAGATTAATGATGAGAGGCAGACAGCAGTTGCATGGCATGTACAGCCAGTGTTAATTAATCAGATCAGAATGGCTGCTCCGAATGATCAGAAGTATCAGAAGCTGTTAGAAGAAGTCAGGCAGGGCAAGAAACTAGAATTCTCAATAAAAGATGATGGTCTACTGCTACACCAGGACAGAATGTGTGTTCTTGATGATGTTGATTTGAGGCAAATCATTTTGAAGGAAGCACATGAGTCTCCTTTTGCCATGCACCCTGGTAGTACAAAAATGTATAGAGGGCTAAAGGAGCATTACTAGTGGATGGGTATGAAAAGAGATGTGGCAGAGTTTGTTTCTAAATGCCTAACTTGTCAACAAGTGAAGGCAGAATATCAAGTACTCGTTGGGTTGTTACATCCACTACCAGTACCATAATGGAAATGGGAGAGAATAACAATGGATTTTATGATGGGACTTCAGAGGACACAGAAGAGTCATGATGCAGTATGGGTCATTGTTGACAGACTGACCAAGTCTGCTCATTTTTTGCCAGTTCGGATGGACTACAGCTTAGAAAGATTGGCCAGGTTATACATTGATGAAATTGTGAGACTACATGGAGTGCCAGTATCCATCGTATCAGACAGAGATCCTATGTTTACTTCTAGATTCTGGGGTAGTCTTCAGAGAGCCCTAGGAACTAGATTGAACTTCAGTACGGCATTCCACCCACAGACAGATGGCCAGTCTGAGAGGGTAATTCAGATCTTGGAGGACATGCTATGGGCTTGTGTGATTGAATTTGAGGGCAGTTGGGGCACACACTTTCCTTTGATTGAGTTTGCTTACAACAACAACTACCAATCAAGCATTAGGATACCTCCATATGAAGCTTTGTATGGTAGAAAATGTAGAACCCCATTGTGTTGGGATGACGTGGGTAAAAGGAAGATGATTGGGCCCAAAATTATTCAGCAAACTGAAGAGAAAATCAAATTGATCAGAGATCGACTTAAGACTGCATCAGACCGTCATAAGTCCTACATTGATTTAAAGAGAAGGGATATTGAGTATACAGTGGCTGAGAAAGTATTCCTTAAGGTTTCTCCTTGGAAGAGAATTATGAGATTTGGCAGAAAGGGGAAACTGAGTCCTTGTTTCATTGGGCCATATGAGGTTCTGGAAAGAGTGGGTCCTTTGGCATATCGATTGGCACTACCTCAAGAGTTGGAGAAGATACATAATGTCTTCCATGTGTCTATGTTGAGGAGCTATCGATCAGACCCATCTCATGTACTACCAGTAGAAGAAATTGAAGTGAATTCAAACCTCACATATGAAGAAGAACCCATAGAAATTCTGGCTTTGGAGGTGAAGCAGCTACGGATCAAGCAGATCCCGTTAGTAAAAGTGCTGTGGAACCATTATTTGGGCTAGGAGGCTACTTGGGAACGAGAGGAGGACATTAGGAGATAGCACCCACAGCTGTTCAGAGATTGATACCAGGTAAAATTTTGAGACAAAATTTATTTTAAGGGAGGGAGAATTGTAACACCCTATTTGCATAGCCTGGTATATTTCACTATTCCGGTGACCGGAACCGGTCCGAATAATTAAGGGGATTAGAGCCACACTTAAGGCAACTAGATAAGCTATAAACACAAATAATTAGTAATTATCAATTAGTTAAGTATAAACAAGAAAAATAGAATATAAGAAGTTAAACGAGCCGAGAGTCACAGTGATGGCTGACCTTCTCGGGAAGGATTGCGAAGTCAATTTAAACTCAAATTTCAAACCATAAAATGTGACATTGCGGTCCTTAGGACTATTACAAACATAGTAGAAAGGAAAAAAATCATGAAAAAGAATTGTTAAGCCAGTCAAATAATTAGGTCAGAGAGCCGGAAGAAATATGGAATTATTTGCAAACCGAGTTGAACCGGCAAGGGGTAATTTGGTTAATTAACCCCGAGAGCTAACTCCTGACCTAACTGTCAAATAAAATCGGAGAAAAGAAAATTTTGAAATCGAAAATCAAATTAAAGAACTAAAGGAAAAATAAAGAAAAAAGAAAAAGAATTAAAAGTTGAATTATTACATCACACATATGACATCATGAATGATGTCAAAATTTATTTTAATTTTCCCCCAATAATTGACCAAGTCAAATATAATTAGTAAACACATAAAACACAAAAAAAAAAAATTAAATGAAATTTTACTCTCCTTCCCTCACCATTTTCGGCCAACTCTCTCTCCCAAGCTCTCTCACTCAAAACTCCATTAAAGCTCATTTTGAGCTTGATCAAACCCTAAATCTCACTATAAAAACTCCCTTTTCTATCATTAAACCTTGTTAACTCCACTTGAGAAGAAGCTTGAGCAAGAAAAGAAAAGAGGAAAAGGAAGGAATTGAAGGATTTGAAATTCTAAGAAAGGTTAGTAAGCTAAACTTGATTTGTTATTTGATTTAATTGTGTTTATAGTTGAATAAACTTAGAAATTCACTTAAAAGGAAATGAAAACAACTTTGGAGGACTAGTTATGGAATTCGGTTAGTTAGGGTTTGATGTGGAAATGTAAAAATTTGATTGAATTAAACTTGTTAGAATGCTTGAATGATGTATGTAAGCTATGGATTAGTGATTGGAATTTATTAGATTTGAAGTGCATGAAAATTAGGGTTTTGGGCACCTAGGGTTGAAGGAGTGGAAGCGTGAAAAACACAACTTTATACTATTGAATACAAAAATTTTCACCTAGGGTCACATACATTATGCAAGATTTATTTTTATCTATTTGATTTCAATGATAAACAACATATTAAAACTCTTTTAATATGTTTTTAGAACCCTAGATTAAATCAAGAACAAACACACTAATCTCTTGATGCACTGCAGTGTATTTGCGCCTTTGAGATTTGTCTTCAGGACACCAGATGTTGTCCCTCTAGCTTGTCCACATCAAGAACACCTATGGAAACCCTTGAACAGCTTCTAAAACTTTTTCTATTATTTAGAAAATTAAGCTCTGCCTTTTAAAAGATTACAGACGTAGACAGGATACTAGAAACGATTTCTAGTATTTTTAATTCAAGAGATTGTTTTGCTAATCTCTTGGAATAGATGAGAGATGAAGAGGAAGAGATAATATGAGTCTCAAGGGTGGTGGCACACAATGGGAGGCAGCAGTTTGTGTGTTTTAATTTTTCATAACCACACTTATATAGCTAGGTCACCACTTAAACCCTTGCCACATATCACCCTTTGATTGGTTCTAGGTTTAATTGACCCAATCACATTGTGCCAAGTGTCAAACCTATATTTAATCTTAATTTTAATCATCTTGTATGATTAAAAGACATTTGGCAAGCTTATGTGCAATGCCATGTGTCACCATCTCATGGTGCCATATGTCACCCTGTGAAATGACCAAAATGCCCCTGTGTCTTAATTTTGAGTTCTTAACCCAAAATAATTATTTCTCTTCTTCAAATTAATTTTATATCAAATATAAATTAATTAATTAATCTCTATTAATTAATTTCTCATTAATTAAATTCATATTTAAACACTTTAAATATAAATTTAACTTATACTATACATTCAATCATCTAGATTTGGTTTCAAGTCATGCTAGGGACTTTGCAATCTAATTGCAAACCAAACCTATTTAATTAATTAATTAAACTCTTTAATTAATTAATTAAATCATATTTAATTAGGTGATAACTTGTGTATGTGTGTGACTTACTAGGCTCATCACTAATTGGCAATGAGATATGATATCAACTCTTAATATCATCAGAACTCTTTCTTACAATAAATGATTTCTCTAAATCATTTTATGTAACACCCCTATTTGTATAGCCTGGTATATTTCACTGTTCCGGTGACCGGAGTTGGTCCGAACAATTAAGGGGATTAGAACTGTACTTAAGACATCTAGATAAACCATAAACACAAATAATTAGTAATGTTCAATTAGTTAAGTATAAATAAGAAAAACAGAACATAAGAAGTTAAATGAGCCGAGAGTCACAGCAATGGGTGACCTTCTCGGGAATGACTGCGAAGTCATTTTAAACTCAAATTTCAAGCAGTAAAATGTGACGCTGCAGTCCTTAGGACCCTTACAAACACATTGGAAGAGAGAAAATCACGAAAAAAAACTGTTAAGCCAGTCAAATAATTAGGTCAGAGAGCAGGAAGAAATAGTGAATTATTTGCAAACCGGGATGAACCGGCGAGGGGCAATTTGGTCAATTGACCCTGAGAGCTGACTCCTAACCTAACTATCAAATAAAATTGGAGAAAAGAAAATTTTAGAGTCGGGAATTAAATTAAAGAACTAATAGAAAAAATAAATAAAAAAAAGAAAGAAAAAGGTGTAGGGAGATAACATAATGCATGACATCATGCATGATGCCATAAGTATTTTAATTAAAATTTTATTTAATTGGAATTTATGGTCTTCCATAAGATAAAAAGAAAAGGAAAAAAAAAATATTATTGTCTTCATCTTCCATTCTTGCCGCCTCACTTTCTCCCTCACCCTCTCCCTTACTTAAACCACCATTAAAGCTCATTTTGAGCTTGAAGAACCCTAAATCCCAACCTCGAAAATTTACTTACCAACCTTAAACCTTGTTGATTTCACTTGAAAAGAAGTTTGAGCAAGAAAAGGAAAGGAAAAAAAAAAAAGAAGAGAATTAAGGAAGAGGAATTTCAAGTGAGGTAAGTAATCTAAATTGAAAATTTTAGTTTATTGGTTATGTTTGTGGTTTGAGTAACCTAGAAATTTATTTAAAATCAAAAGAAAATATTTGTAGAGGACCAAAGGGAATTTTAGCCAGCCATGAATGTATGAGAATATGATGTGTTTTGAATGAATTAAATTTGTTAGTAAGCTTGTATGAAAGTGGTAGTAAGATTGAAATGCTTAAATGTGATTAAATGCAATGAATTAGTGTGGCTAGGGTTTGAGACTTAGGGTTTATAGACCAAAAATGTGAGAAATGAGTAAATGATGTCTTTGACCTAATTTGAAGTGAAAAATGGTCATTTGTGACCAAATGAGTTGTGTTGGAATGGTTGGAAATAAAGTCAAATTCGGAGGGAGTGTGGTCATGCTGCTGGCAGTATGACCAAGTCAACTTTGAGGGACCAAAAATAAAATTTTACAAGTCCAATTGGTATGGGACCAATTGGGGATGACAATAGACACTAAATGACACAATTTTCGTTCAGGAACCATGCCCAAAAAGTGACCAAAACCTAGTGAACAAATTGACTCAATCCTAAAAATCTCAGTCTGTCCCTATACAAACTGACCAAATGAACAGTATGGCCATAACTTGAGCTAGGCAAGTCAAAATGACCTGAAATTTTACAGTGGTTAGATGAGATATAGACCTAAAACTTTCATGAAGAACACAAATCCAAATTCTGCCAGCAACCAAGCCATTTGGCCACCCCAAGTTGGTGACCCAAAACTGCCAGAATCAAAATTGCCCAAAAAATCTGGGTTGTATTCAATCCGGCAGCCATGGTTCAAATGGCCATAACTTGAGCTAAACAGCTCCAATTGGAGTGATTCAAAAAGGAGAATAAACTTAAGACAATAGGAAACATTTTCTATGAAGAAATGTTTGCCAAATTCTAACAGTAGAATGACCAATGGAACAGTGCAACTAGGGACACCAAAACTGAAAATTTGACAATTTTGCCTATAGGACTTAAGCTTTGAGAAAATGACCAAAACCAACAAATTTAATAACCAAAATGTGGTATGTGGGTGAAGTTGGAGTTCCCATACCTATTAAGCCTTAAAAAGTCAACAATTTGACTTGAATAGTATAGTGAATAGTAACCCAAAACACAAAAACTTCGAGAACGTCGAATTTAGCACATTAAAGCTAGGTGAAAGTGAAGTTAAATTTATTTTTGGATTTATGCTAAGTTATGGTACTGAAACACTGTGAAATTGTGTGTTTCAGTTGAGAAGGGTTAGAAGCTCTGAGAGACTGAGTCAAGGCCTAAAGGCGACTCACGTCAGGTCTGTGCACAGTAATTTTTGTTTAAATATATGATTCTTGAAAATTTAATTTTTTTGAGTTAATTATGAATTGTGTTGCCATTTATGATTGTGAATATGACTTTGAAAATTGATCAGATTTCTAATAAATTATTTGAATAAATTGTTTTGAAATGATTTTGTGTTTACACTTAGCATGACAGTATCACATTATTCCTCCTCCATTTATGGGATTGAGATCATACATTTTCCTCCCTCTCTGGTTTACCAGTTGAGGCTGAAATGGGATGAGTACTCATTAGCTAGCTAGCCACCTCCCTCATTGATTTCGATTAGTGAGGTTGTAGATTGCTTTGTCGTGGTGTACAACATGGCATTGATCGGAAATTTTGTGTCATGGCTTAAGTTGTGTATGATTTTGGCAACATTGTGTTTGTTAAATTATTTGACTAAATTGTGTTATTATGAGCTTTAATAAATTGTGAAATGTGATTGAGAAATATTTAAATTATGTTTTGGCAATGAATGATTTATGTATCGTATTTTAAATTTTTACTGTGCACCACTGAGTATTTTTATACTCAACGATAGCTTATTTTACTGTCGCAGATAAGAGCAAGGAAAAAGTAGCAGAGTGAGCTGCTATTGAGTTGAGGACTGCAATGATATTTTATACAGGTATTATTTTATACCCTTATAGTTAATTTTGATGTAAATATGATAACGCTTTATGTATCAATGTAAAGTTGAGCAGTTGTAAAATAAATTATAATAATATTATTATTGGATTTCTTTTTGTAAATTAATATTTGTACTTGTGAATTTCATACTTTATGCCTTGTGAATGAAGTTGTTAAATATTTTGAGATGATAAATTTTGATTTGGATTGTGGAATTATTTTGAAGTGAATTGAATTGAGTTGATTTGAGATTAATTGAAGGTTGGGAGTTGAGAAAATTATTGAAAGTGTTTTTTTTTTCAGGTATTTGAAGAACTGTTTTCTCCAAATATAAACGGAACTCTGTCAAATATTTTATAAAATTTGCGGCAAAATTAAAATGGACAAAAAATTTTTTTTACTAGTATTTAAACTTTGAATAAATGGTTTTTAATTCCTACCAAAATGCTCACCACTTCCAAAATGCGAGAAAATAGTTTTAAAATCCCTTGTAGTGTACTTAGTGAATTATCGGTAGATGAAGTTCGGTAGTTCGTTAAGTATTCTACGGGATCATGTTATGCCTTACAGAGGGGTAAGGTGTGACATGCTTTTGTGGTATCAGAGCATGGTTTTTCAATAAATTTTGACCATGTGTATGAATATTTTATTGATAAGTACAACTGCTCAAGTGTCTTTAATTGATACATATGACATATTTACATCATGAATATGCACTAACGGAGGTCAACCTCCTTGTGTCTGATCTCAAGAAGTAGAAAATTTGGGAAAACGGAATGGAAGGAAGAGATCATTCTGAAGAACAATCTATTGAGGCTGAGGTTTAAAGGGAAGCCCCAGCACTCCATAATGTGAGTAGGTCAGCCACTCCAGCTCCTACTCCAGCACTGCAGTTCCCTGCTCAGTTTGTACAGCAGATGGCTGCGTTTTTCAAGCAAATGGCGGGTAATGTGCCACCCCAAGCTCAAATGCAAGCACCTGTAGCACAACCACAGCCCTCAGCTTGGCAATATGAAAAATTGATGAAATTTGGGGCCACCAAATTTAAAGGCACTGTGGATCCACTGGAGGCAGAACAGTGGTTGGAAAGAATAAAACGGGTTTTCAGAAAGTTGCAGTGTACTGAAGAATTAAAATTTGAGTATTCAGTATCTCTTCTCCAAGGAGATGCATATGAATGGTGGAAGACCATCTCCCACAACCTGGTTAAGCCACCTGTGCTGACATGGATAGACTTCCTAAGGGAATTCAGGCAAAAATGGGTTTCTGATGCGTATGTAGATATGAAATTACAAGAATTTTTGAGTTTGAAATAAGGAGACAGAACCATAGCAGAGTATGAGAAAGACTTTTCAAGGCTAAGCCACTATGCTGGAAGCTTAGTCTCCACCCGCAGAGATAGATGTAAGAGGTTTGAGTCCGGGTTGGGGCCGAATCTGAGGATGCAAGTCGTGGGTTTCCGACATCAGAATTTCACTGAGTTGATCTCACAAGCCCTGGAACTGAAAAGGATAGAATCAGAAGGGGCAGTGAAGAAGGGTACACAAGAGAAAGAGAAGACTGAAAAGACTGCGGGACAAGCATCTGAGGTGGTTCTGGAAAGAGGAAACAGTTTGGGGGATCCAGCTCCCGTAGATCTGGCAGAGGCAGATTTTCTGGCGAAAGACCACCCCGATCTGGTCAGCAAACCCAGTAGGCACCCCAAGGAGCTTTATTAGTACGACAGTGTGAAACTTGTGGTATAACTCACAGTGGGGTTTATTTCAAGGCCACCGGTGCATGTTTTAACTGTGGAGGGAGCAGACATTTCACTAAAGATTGTACTAGTCCGCGCCGGTCTAGACCTTCTGCTACATCTGAAGGATCAGCCCAAGTCTCTGCACCTAGAGGTTCACAGTCAGCTGCTAGAGGTAGAGGCAGAGGTTGGGGTCCTGGTAACACTCCTGGAAGTCAAAGCACTGTTAACCAGCCAGTACCTAGTGGCGCACCAGTCAGAGTGTATACCATGCGTTAGAGGGAGGAGGCTAAAACATCAGACATTGTAGCTGGTAATTTTTCCATCCTTGACCAAGATGTACATGTGTTATTTGATCCTAGCTCCACACATTCGTATGTTAGTGCTAGTGTGATGTGTTCTACTGCTATTCAGTGTGTACCAATGGACTATGATGTGCTAGTAACTAGTCCATTAGGCCAGGAGGTCAGGGTAAATAGGCTATATAGGGACTGTCCTTTGGTGATCCAAGGACACACTTTTCTATTTGATTTAATTGAAATGCCCTTCATGTTAGTAGTATGCCCTAGAGCATATCATTTAGTATGTATCTTGTACATATTTTATTACTAAAAGGCATTTCCACTTTTCCGTTTACATAATATATTTATGTGTAATAGAAAAGGTCCATTGATATTTTGTTAGAAATATTATTCTTAAGTTGTTAAGAATATGAGTGACAATATTTCTAGCACAAAGTATCATAAATAGGTTCACAATCGAGGATACTTCATAATAGGGACATGACTTATCCAGAAAGATTGTATTCATGTTTGTTCGTAAGTTATTTATATGAGATATAAATAAGATGGAATGGTGAGTCTCATGCCATATAACAAACATGATAGGCACTTATAAATGATAAGTAGGTCGAACTAGTGACACTTATGACAAGCACATGAAGTTTACTCTTATCAATGTTTTGTCATAAATCATATCAGTGCATATAATCTTTAGACCTGAGATAGCACAATTATCTTGTATATAGGTAGTTTGAGTTTGATACTGCTTTCATACTTGTACTATGTATGGGTATATGGGCATGTGTTGGCTCCTACTAGTTATATATGGAGGTAGGTGTTGATCAAGATGGAATCTGTTCCTTTAAGTAAGTAGAGATAAAATTCTATGTTCATTTAATTGTTCTTGATGTTTCAAGTTCCTGGCCAGGACAGATAGATTTATTTAGAAAAGAGTTTCTGATGAGAAAATCTTTTTAATCAAGAACTAGAATTAAAAGAGAACATAATATTCATAGCAAATGGAGTTTGACATAAACCATGACTCCAGCTTGAGTTGGGATTTTGTAACAGAGAGATTCTAGTGCATGGTAACATATGATTATAGGTTCATTTAAGGTAAACCTTATTACTAATTGGGTGGCCATGGCATGCTATGCTAGGTGTTAACCATGGTCTATGAGGTTCATAAAATGATTTAGAGAAGTCATTTATGGTAAGAAAGAGTTCTGATGATATTAAGAGTTGATATCATGTCTCATTGCCAATTAGTGATGAGCCTAGTAAGTCACACACATAAACAAGTTATCACCTATTTAAATATGATTTAATTAATTAATTAAAGAGTTTAATTGATTAATTAAATAGGTTTGGTTTGCAATTAAATTGCAAAGTCCCTAGCATGACTTGAAACCAAATCTAGATTATTGGATGTGTAGTATAAATTAAATTTATATTTAAAATGTTTAAATATGAATTTAATTAATGAGAAATTAATTAATAGAGATTAATTAATTAATTTATATTTGATATAAATTAATTAGAAGAAGAAAAATAATTATTTTGGGTTAAGAACTCAAAATTAAGACACAGGGGCATTTTGGTCATTTCATAGTGTGACACGTGGCACCATGAGATGGTGACACATCGGATTACAAATAAGCTTGCCAAATGTTTTTTAATCATGTAAGATGATTAAAATCAAGATTAAATATAGGTTTGATACTTGGCACAATGTAATTGGGTCACTTAAACCTAGAGCTAATCAAAGGGTGACATGTGGCAAGGGTTTAATGTGTTAACCTAGCTATTTAAGTGTGGTTATGAAAAGAAAAAATAACCAGCAGCCACTTCTCTCCTTTGTCACACCACTTTGAGGCTTTTCATCTATTCTTCTTCATCTCTCATCAATTCAAAGAGATTAGCCATCAATCTCTTGAATTAAGAACACTAGAAATTGTTTCTAGTGTCCTGTTTACATCTCTAATGTGTTAAAAGGCAGAACTTGAATTTCTAATTAATAGAAAAAGCTTTAGAAGCTGTTCAAGGGCTGCCATAGGTGTTCTTGGTGTGGACAAGCTAGAGGGACAACATCTGGTATCCTGAAGATGAATCTCAAAGGCGCAGACACGCTGCAGTGCATCAAGAGGTTAGTGTAATCATTCTTGATTTAATCTAGGGTTCTAAAATTAATCTGATTAATTTTAAAATCTTAAATGGCAAATACAGATCCAAAAACATATTAAAAGAGTTTTAATATGTTGTTTATCATTGAAATCAAATAGATAAAAATAAATCTTGCATGATGCATGTGACCCTAGGTGAAAAATTTTGAATTCAATGGTATAAACTTGTGTTTTTCACGCTTCCGTTCCTTCACTTCAGAGATTATGACATTATCTTGGGCATGGATTGGTTAGCCAGGCATCATGCGATAATTGACTATAGACTGAAGATAGTCACTTTTGGTCTTCCTCGGTATGGTGATGTAGTAATTCATGAGGAGAGGGAGCTATTGCCTTCAAACATCATTTCAGCCGCACTAGCCAGAAAAATGATTAAGAAAGGGTGTGAGGCGTACTTGGCACATGTCATAGACACCCAAGTGGGGAGTCTAGCACTGAAGGACATTCCTACTGTATGTGACTTTCCGGATGTATTTCCTGATGAATTGCCAGGATTACCTCCAGAAAGAGAAGTGCAGTTTGAAATTGATGTTATGCCTGGTGTGGACCCAATCTCCATAACACCATATAGAATGGCACCTGCATAATTGAAGGAGTTGAAAGTACAATGGCAAGAATTGCTTGACAAAGGCTTTATCTGCCCTAGTGTGTCACCTTGGGAAGCGCCAGTGTTGTTTGTTAAGAAGAAGGATGGCACTCTCCGGTTATGCATTGACTATCGACAGTTGAATAAGGTGACAATAACGAACAGATATCCATTAACCCGTATTGATGACTTGTTTGATCAGTTGAGGGGTTCAACTGTGTTCTCCAAAATTGACCTGAGATCAGGTTATTATCAGCTGAGAGTACAAGAGCAGAGTATTTCTAAAACTACCTTCAGAACTCGCTATGGCCATTATGAGTTCTTGGTCAGGCCATTCGGGTTAACTAATGCTCCAGCTGCTTTTATGGATCTGATGAACACTATCTTCAGACCATACCTCGACCAGTTTGTTATCGTATTTATTGATGATGTATTGGTCTATTTGAGGAATGCAGAAGAGCATGATAGACATCTGTTGATTGTACTACAAACTTTGAGGGAGAAACATCTATACGCCAAATTATCGAAATGTAAATTTTGGTTGAAGGAGATATCATTTTTGGGGCACATATTATCAGCAGAGGGTATTAAGGTAGATCCTAGTAAGATAGAAGCTGTCCTTAATTGGATGCCACCCAGAAATATTAGAGAAATTCGCAGTTTTCTGGGGTTAGCTGGATACTACCATTGATTTGTGAAGCCATTCTCCATGTTGGCATGTCCATTGACCAAGCTGCTTAGAAAAGATGTGAAATTTCAGTGGACGGACAAATGCCAGCAAAGTTTTGATGAATTGAAAAGATGTTTGACTGAGGCTCCAGTCCTGACTTTACCTACACTGGGTAAAGAATATACAGTTTATAGTGATGCTTCTCACAATGGGTTAGGCTATGTATTGATGCAAGATCGAAATGTCATTGCTTATGCATCACGCCAGCTAAAACCACATGAGAGGAATTATCCGACACATGACTTGGAGCTTGCAGCTATTGTGTTTGCTCTTAAGATCTGGAAACATTATTTGTATGGGGAGAAGTGCTACATCTACACAGATCATAAGAGTTTGAAGTATTTGGGCACCCAGAAAGAGTTGAATTTGAGACAGAGGAGATGGTTAGAGTTGATAAAAGACTATGATTGTCTAATAGACTATCAGCCAGGGAAAGCTAATGTTGTGGCTGACGCCTTAAGTCGCAAGACTATGGCAAGTCTACGGGTTACTCCTTTGTCTTTGGTACATGAGTTGAGATCATTATATGCCAGTTTAGAGATTAATGATGAGAGGCAGACAGCAGTTGCATGGCATGTACAGCCAGTGTTGATTGATCAGATCAGAATGGCTGCTCAGAATGATGAAAGTTATCAGAAGCTGTTGGAAGAAGTCCGGCAGGGCAAGAAACTAGAATTCTCAATCAGAGATGATGGTTTACTGCTACCCCAGGGCAGAATGTGTGTTCCTAATGATGTTGATTTGAGGCAGATCATTTTGAAGGAAGCACATGAGTCTCCTTTTGCCATGCACCCTAGTGGTACAAAAAAGTATAGAGGGCTAAAGGAGCATTACTAGTGGATGGGTATGAAGAGAGATGTGGCAAAGTTTGTATCCAAATGCCTAACTTGTCATCAAGTAAAGGCAGAGCATCAAGTACCCACTGGGTTGTTACATCCACTATCAGTGCCAGAATGGAAATGGGAGAGAATAACTATGGATTTTGTGATGGGACTTCCAAAAACACAGAAGAGTCATGATGCAGTATGTGTCATTATCGACAAACTAACTAAGTCTGCTCATTTTCTGCCAGTCCGAATGGACTACAGTTTAGACAGATTTGCCAAGTTGTACATCGATGAGATTGTGACACTTCATGGAGTGCCAGTATCCATTGTATCAGACAGAGATCCTAGGTTCACTTCTAGATTCTGGCGTAGTCTTTAGAGAGCCCTAGGAACTAGATTGAACTTCAGTACGACATTCCACCCACAGACAGATGGCCAGTCTGAGAGGGTAATTCAGATCTTGGAGGATATGATACAGGCTTGTGTGATTGAGTTTAAGGGCAGTTGGGATACACACTTGCCTTTGATTGAGTTTGCTCATAATAACAGCTACCAATCAAGCATTAGGATGCCTCCATATGAAGCTTTGTATGGCAGAAAATGTAGAACCCCGTTGTGTTGGGATGACGTGGTTGAAAGAAAGATGACTGGACCCGAAATTATTCAGCAGACTGAAGAGAAAATCAGAGTGATCAGAGATCAACTTAAGACTGCATCAGACCGTCAGAAGTCCTACATTGATCTAAAGAGAAGGGATATTGAATATGCAGTGGGTGAGAAAGTTTTCCTCAAAGTTTCTCCTTGAAAGAGAATTATGAGAATCAGCAGAAAGGGGAAACTGAGTCCTCGTTTCATTGGGCCTTATGAGGTTCTGGAAAGAGTGGGTCCTTTGGCATATCAGTTGGCATTACCTCCAGAGTTGGAGAAGATATATAATGTCTTCCATGTGTCCATGTTGAGGAGGTATCGATCAGAACCATCTCATGTACTACCAATAGAAGAAATTGAAGTAAATCCAGACCTTACATATGAGGAAGAACCCATAAAGATTCTGGCTTATGAGGTGAAGCAGCTACGAAACAAGCAGATACCATTGGTAAAAGTGCTATGGAACCATCATTCGGGCCAAGAAGCTACTTGGGAACGAGAGGAGGACATGAGGAGACAGCACCCTCAGTTGTTCAGAGATTGATACCAGGTAAAATTTCGAGACGAAATTTATTTTAAGGGGGAGAGAATTGTAACACCCCTATTTGTATAGCCTAGTATATTTCACTATTCCGGTGACTGGAGTTGGTCCGGACAATTAAGGGGATTAGAACTGTACTTAAGACAACTAGATAAACCATAAACACAAATAATCAGTAATGTTCAATTAGTTAAGTATAAATAAGAAAAACAGAACATAAGAAGTTAAACGAGCCGAGAGTCACAGCGATGGGTGACCTTCTCGGAAACGACTGCGAAGTCATTTTAAACTCAAATTTAAAATCGTAAAATGTGACGCTGCAGTCCTTAGGACCCTTACGAACATAGTGGAAGAGAGAAAATCACGAAAAAGAATTGTTAAGCCAATCAAATAATTAGGTCAAGGAGTCAGAAGAAATACTGAATTATTTGCAAACCGGGATGAACCGGCGAGGGGCAATTTGGTCAATTGACCCCGAGAGCTGACTCCTGACCTAACTGTCAAATAAAATCGGGGAAAAGAAAATTTCAGAGTCTTGAATTAAATTAAAAAACTAATAGAAAAAATAAATGAAAAAAAAGAAAGAAAAAGGTGTAGGGAGATGACATCATGCATGACATCATGCATGATGCCATAAGTATTTTAAATAAAATTTTATTTAATTGGAATTTATGGTCTTCTATAAGATAAAAAGAAAAGAAAAAAAATTATTATTATCTTCATCTTCCATTCTTGCCGCTTCACTTTCTCCCTCACCCTCTCCCTCACTTAAACCACCATTAAAGCTCATTTTGAGCTTGAAGAACCGTAAATCCCAACCTAGAAAATTTACTTACCAACCTTAAACCTTGTTGATTTCACTTGAAAAGAAGTTTGAGCAAGAAAAGGAAAGGAAAAAAAAAAAAAGAGAATTGAGAAGAGGAATTTCAAGTGAGGTAAGTAATCTAAATTGAAAATTTTAGTTTATTGGTTATGTTTGTGGTTTGAGTAACCTAGAAATTTATTTAAAATCATAAGAAAACATTTGTAGAGGACCAAAGGGAATTTCAGCCAGCCATGGAAGTATGAGAATATGATGTGTTTTGAATGAATTAAATTTGTTAGTAAGCTTGTATGAAAGTGGTAGTAAGATTGAAATGCTTAAATGTGATTAAATGCAATGAATTAGTGTGGTTAGGGTTTGAGTCTTAGGGTTTATGAACCAAAAATGTGAGAAATGAGTAAATGATGTCTTTGACCTAATTTGAAGTGAAAAATGGTCATTTATGACCAAATGAGTTGTGTTGGAATGGCTGGAAATAAAGTCAAATTCGGAGGGAGTATGGTCATGCTGCTGGCAGCATGACCAAGTCAACTTTGAGGGACCAAAAATGAAATTTTACAAGTCCAATTGGTATGGGACCAATTGGGGATGAAAATAGACACTAAATGACACAATTTTCATTTAAGAACCATTTCCAAAAAGTGACCAAAACCTAGTGAACAAATTGACTCAATCGGGAAAATCTCAGTCTGTCCCTGTACAAACTGACCAAATGAACAGTATTTGTTCATTTGGCCATAACTAGAGCTAGGCAGGTCAAAATGACCTGAAATTTTACCAGTGGTTAGATGAGATATAGACCTAAAACTTTCATGAAGAACACAGACCCAAATTCTCCCAAAAACTAAGTCATTTGGCCACCCCAATTTGGTGACCCAAAACTACCAGAACCAAAATTGCCTAGAAAATTTGGGTTGTATTCAATCCGGCAGCCATGGTTCAAATGGCCATAACTTGAGCTACAAAACTCCAATTGGAGTGATTCAAAAATGAGAATAAACTTAAGACAATAGGGAACATTTTCTATGAAGAAAGGTTTTCCAAATTCTAACAGTAGAATGACCAATGGAACAGTGCAACTAGAGACACAAAAATTAAAAATTTGATAATTTTGCCTAAAGGACTTAAGCTTTGAGAAAATAACCAAAACCAACAAATTTAATGACCAAAATGTGGTATGTGGGTGAAGTTGGAGTTCCCATACCTATTAAGCCTTAAAAAGTCAACAATTCGACTTGAATAGTGTAGTGAATAGTAACTCAAAACACAAAAACTTCGAGAACGTCGAACTTAGCACATTAAAGCTAGGTGAAAGTGAAGTTAAATTTATTTTTGGATTTATGCTAAGTTATGATATTGAAACACTGTGAAACTGTGTGTTTCAGCTGAAAAAGGGTTGGAAGCTCTGAGAGACTGAGTCAAGGCCTAGAGGTGACTCACGTGAGGCCTGTGCATACTAATTTTTATTTAAATATATGATTCTTGAAATTTTGATTTTTTTGAGTTAATTATGAATTGTGTTGCCATTTATGACTGTGAATATGACTTTGAAAATTGACTAGATTTCCAATAAATTATTTGAATAAATTGTTTTGAATTGATTTTGTGTTTACACTTAGCATGACAGTATCACATTATTCCTCCTCCATTTATGGGGTTGAGATCATTCATTTTCCTCCTCCTCTGGTTTGCCAGTTGAGGTTCAGATCGGATGAGTACTCATTAGCTAGCTAGCCACCTCCCTCATTGATTTCGATTAGTTAGGTTGTAGATTGCTTTGTCGTGGTGTACAACACGGCATTGATCGGAAATTTTGCGTCATGGCTTAAGTTGTGTATGATTTTGGCAACACTATGTTTATTAAATTATTTGACTAAATTGTGCTATTATGAGCTTTAATAAATTGTGAAATGTGATTGAAAAATATTTAAATTAAGTTTTGGCAATGAATGATTTATGTATCGTATTTTAAATTTTTAATGTGCACCACTGAGTATTTTTATACTCAGCGATAGCTTATTTTACTGTCGCAGATAAGAGCAAGGAAAAAGCAGCAGAGTGAGCTGCTATTGAGTTGAGGACTACACTGATCTTTTGTACGGGTATTATTTTATACCCCTATAGTTAATTTTAATGTAAATATTATAATGCTTTATGTATCAATGTAAAGTTGAGCAGTTGTAAAATAAATTATAATAATATTATTATTGGATTTTCTTCTGTAAATTAATATTTGTACTTGTGAATTTCATACTTTATGCCTTGTGAATGAAGTTATTAAATATTTTGAGATGATAAATTTTGATTTGGATTGTGGAATTATTTTGAAGTGAATTGAATTGAGTTAATTTGAGATTAATTGAAGGTTGGGAGTTGAGAAAATTATTGGAAGTGTTTTTTTTTTTCAGGTATTTGAAGAACTGTTTTCTCCAAATACAAACGGAACTCTATCAAAATTTTTATAAAATTTGCGGCAAAATTAAAATGGATAAAAAAATTTTTTTACTAGTATTTAAACTTTGAATAAATGGTTTTTAATTCCTACCAAAATGCTCACCACTTCCGAAATGCGAGAAAATAGTTTTAAAATCCCTTGTAGTATACTTAGTGAATTATCGGTAGGTGAAGTTCGGTAGTTTATTAAGTATTCTACGGGATCATGTTATACTTTACAGAGGGGTAAGGTGTGACATTTTATGCACCTCATAGATCATGGTTAACACCTAGCATAGCATTCCATAGCCACCCAATTAGTAATAAAGTTTACCTTAAATGAACCTATAATTATATATTACCATGCACTAGAATCTCTCTGTTACAAAATCCCAACTCAAGCTGGAGTCATGGTTTATGTCAAACTCCATTTGCTATGAATATTATGTTCTCTTTTAATTTCAGTTCTTGATTAAAAAGATTTTCTCATCAGAAACTCTTTTCTGAATAAATCTATCTGTCCTAGCCAGGAACTTGAAATATCAAGAACAATTAAATGAACATAGGATTTTATCTCTATTTACTTAGAGGAACAGATTCCATCTAGATCAACACCTACCTCCATATATAACTAGTAGGAGCCAACACATGCCCGTATACCCATACACAGTACAAGTATGAAAGCAGTATCAAACTCAAACTACCTATATACAAGATAACTGTGCTATCTCAGGTCTAAAGATTATATGCACTGATATGATTTATGACAAAACATTGACAAGAGTAAACTCCATGTGCTTGTCAGAAGTGTCACTAGTTCGGCCTACCAATCATTTATAAGTGCCTATCATGTTTGTCATATGGCATGAGACTGACCATTCCATCTTATTTATATCTCATATAAATAACTTGGGAACAAACATGAATACAATCTTTCTGGATAAGTTATATCCTTATTATAAAGTATCCTCGATTGTGAACCTATTTATGATACTTTGTGCTAGAAATACTGTCACTCATATTCTTAACAACTTAAGAATAGAATTTCTAACAAAATATCAATGGACCTTTTCTATTACACATAAATTTCTTATGTAAACAGAAAAGAGGAAATGCCTTTTATTAATAAAAACATGTACAAGATACATACCAAATGATATGCTCTAGGGCATACTACTAACAATCTCCTACTAGCACTAGAGTCATTCATTATAATATCTTGTACCCATCTTCTCAAGATGTTGGTCTAGCTGAGTCTGTGACATAGGCTTAATGAATGGATTTGCTGGATTTTTAGCTGATGTTATTTTCTGCATGGCTACATCGCCTCATCCAACTATTTCTCTGATAATGTAGTAGCGCCTTTTTATGTGTTTGGATTTCTGGTGAGACCTGGGTTCCTTAGCCTGTATGACTGCTCCATTTTTGTCACAGTGTAGTGGAACTGCTGACTCAATAGAAGGAACTACTGTAAATTCTGTCATGAACTTCTTTATCCAAACAGCTTCCTTTGCAGCATCTGATGCAACAATACACTCAGCCTCGGTAGTGGAATCTGCAGTCGTGCTCTGTTTGGAATTCTTCCAACTGACTGCACCTCCATTACAAATGAACAAAAAACCAGAGGTAGACTTTCTATCATTGATATCTGATTGGAAATCAGAATCAGTATAACCATCCAATTGCAAGTCTCCATGTAACACCCCTCACCCGACTACAGTGTAGCCGAGCAAGGCGTGCTACAATCGGTGCCGGAGCACCCTAACTTATCTTAATTTATTTTTTTTTAATAATTTTGAATTCGTTTAATTTAAGATCAATTATTTTTTGACGAAGAAACCAGCGGAGTTTCTCCTATTTTATTATCGTTTGGCATATTTCAATATTCACCTGTTTGAAATTCAATAATATTTTCAAAATAAAATCTTATCCATGCTAATCATAATTATCTCATATTTCAAATCTCATCCATGTATTTCCATTCATACTCAATTCATATGTAAACATTCTCAAATTTCATAAGCAAAATTTTCAAATTTCCTTAATTTACATAATTTACAAAATAATTACAAAATTTCATAATTTACATGATATATAAATTAATTACATATGAAAAAGCTAATTTATTAATTTACATCACATTTTTATTAATTACCTGTTCAGTACCTGCGCGAGGAAACAATTCCATCGCGCTAAGCATTGCTGCTTAGTGATGCAATAATATAACAAGGAAATAATATACAAATAAAGATAGAAATAAAAAATAATTTAAATAATTAAGATTTATTTATACTTCACATGTGGTTCTAAAATTTAATATGTTTTATCCTAATTTAATCTTCTTTAGAAGTGTTTATTTGGCCAATGTACAGTAATAATGTACAAAGAAAAATGATCTAAAAATAATAAATTTATGCTTATATTATCATGTAAGTCACATTTGCAATATTTATGTATGTTATAATTTTCTTTGCTAATCTTTTAGCATTTTCTCAATACTTTCTAGGTTGTCTCAGATTATTTCATAATAAGTAAATTTTAATATCGGTCCAGTTCATTTCGATTCTTTCTAATAAATAACTATTATAATTTATTTTAGGTCATCTTACTCATTTATTTTATTTAATTTTTAATATTTTTAATTGCTAATATTCTTAACTTATTTCAATAAATTTCACTGCCCAAGTAACCTATGACAGGCTGACTTAACTGGATAACGGGTCGTTGGCGCTGGACACCGTGGTGCCTCGGGCCGTCATACCATGGGACGCGGAACGTCAACCACGTATGCAGTCAATATAGCTAAAAAGCCATGATAACACAATCGGACATAAAAAGCCATGAATGTTGGCATAAAGCCATGAATATGGGCATAAAGCCATGAATATAAACATAAAGCCTTTCGCAGTACTGCTAAAACAATACTCTATTGGCATGCCAAACTATCCAATCTGACACACATGTCTAGGCTATACAAGGGCACATAATATCATTAAATATTAATATATTGTGTTTTATGACTTTATTATTTCATTATAAATTTCATAATTTATGCATTCATCATAATATTCATACATTCCTTACAACATTCATATTGATCACAATTCACAACAATGATGTTCATATACCATTGTACTCAAAACATTCTTCCTTTCTCTTATAAAGAAAACTAATGTTCCATTCATTTTTTCATGTGATTCATTTATTCATTACAATATTTATATGAATTCATAACTCATGTAAGGTGTTATTATCTTATTTGTAATGGAAACATAAATCCTAATGTAAACCTCATCCCATTTATACTCAACAATCCATCTAGGTTAATGTCATTTCATATTCAAGTGGTATTACTTATGTTTTATTAGACCTACTAGTAATGGAAATAAATCTTAACTATATACTCACATAACTTAAATGTTCATTAAGATATTTAGGTGAATTACTATTTCTATTCCAAGTAATCCATGAATGTTTCATGGATTCCAAATTTCATACCTTAATTTCTTCTACCAATTTAGTTATTATACTTTGTGTCTTTGTATTACTATTTGCATTACTATTCACTTAAATTGTTGACTTTTTAATACATAATAAATTTATTGAACCTAAGTTCTCCAAGATACCACATTTTGCATTCAAAATTTGTTGGTATTGGTTGCCAATACCATTTCCAGCTTAATGTTAATTGGGCAGAATTTTTAGTTTTCATGCTTTGTATTTATAGTTCCATTGGTCATTTTTGCAGTGAGAATTTTGCAAAATGATCAACTTGAAAGTTGTTCCTTATTTTGTCTAGTTGCATTTCCTTTTTTGAATCACTCCATTTGGAGTTTCGTAGCACAAGTTATGGTCATTTTACCATAACTGGCCGGATTGGACAGATTCCAAAATTCTGGGCAAAACTGGTTCTGCCTGATTTGGTAACCTAAGTTTGGTTGGCAATTTGACTAGGTTATGTTCATAATTTGGGTCAGATTTCTTCATGAAAGTTGTTGGTCTATATCTCAGCTTGTTTCTGGTAAAAGTTCAGGTCAATTGGACCTTTCTATATTGATTTATGGCCAAATGACCAAACACTGTTCATTTGGTCATTTTGCCCAGGCAGATTGCAGGTCATCCGGATTAGGGCAAACTTTTGGTTAACTTGATTTGGTTTTCTGGGCATGGTTTCTTCACCAAAGTTGTGCCATTATGTGTCTAGTTTCATTTCGAATTGGCCAAACACTAATTGAACCTCTACAATTCAAGTTATGCCTATCCAAACCTACTGGACACATGCCCAGTCCTGCAAGTCACCAAGGGCAGCATACATAACCTCAATGCTCTTGGCACCATTCGCTCAATTTCCCACTCAAACATGACCACATGGTCACTAACTGACCATTACAACCTCTTTTAACAAATACTTAAACAAAATCCAAATTTTGGTGCCCAAACCCTAACTCCAACAGTTTCAATTCTCTATATACATACAATCCATGAATTAAAACTCCAAAATCATGTTTAATGGCAGCCATACATAACTATTATGCAATCAAATTGTTGAAACCCTAGGTACCCAAAGGCTGCCAAAATTTCATGGGGCAAGTTCATGCATCTTTAATTCATTTTTCATCAAATTTTCAAGTTAACTCAACTTAAATTCATGCTTAAAAAAGAATGGAAGCAAGAAAATTAGCACTAACCTCTTGGATGAATTTTCACCCTTCACTTTCCTTCACTTTCTTCTCTTCTAATGGCTGCCCAAGTTTAGCTCTAGTGGTAAGGGAAATTTTTTGTGAAGAGAGGGTGAGGTTTTATGGTGTAGTTGGCTAGGGAATCAAGCTCATTTGGAGCTTTAATGGTGGTCTTCCTTCTTCTTTTTCTCTCTTTTTTCCTTTGTAACGGGTGATTGGGGAAGACAAGTGCAGATTGTTTTTCATTTGTCTCTTTTTTATTTAGTTTTTATCCCTTTTAAGAGGCTTGTCAATTTGTGATTGGGTGGAGAGTGTTTAATGACATCATATGATGTCATAATTCCTAATTTCTTTCATTTTTCTTTTCTTCTCTTCTCTACTCATTTCCAATTTAATTTTTAGCGATATTTATTCATATTTTAGATCATAATAATTATTTACTTAACTGGACAAGTCGGTCAAAAATCATCTCTGAAGACGAAATGACCAAAATGCCCTCCGTTTGGCTTAATAGACTAAAATTGTCTGTACCGATTGAAAAATTTTTCTAAACCTTTTCTTGGCATTCTAATGCAATAGAAACTCAATGACTCTTCTCTGGAGTGTCAAAAATTATTTTATGAATTTTCTCCCAAGTCTAGGGCTCCTAGTTGTGAGAACCGCAACTTCCCACTGGGTTACCCATCGCTAGGGCACCGGCTGATTTTAACTTGGTTGTATTTTATTTCTAAAATTTCTCCTAAATTTTTCTTATTAATATTTGAGTTATTTATGACTCCTCACTCTCGTCTAATTATTTTTTTCCATACGTTCTAGCTATCCGGACCAACACTGGTCACCGGAACAGTAGAATGTACGTAATTGCTATAGTGAGAGTGTTACACTCCACCTCCATAGATCAAGAATAAATCCTTAGTTCTTCTCAAGTACTTAAGGATATTCTTGACAGCTATCCAGTGTTCCAAGTACACATGGCTCATCCTCATTTTTGATAAAACGGATGTTCCAACTCCTCGAAGCTTGCTTCAACCCATAAATGGATCGCTTTAACTTGCATAACTTGGAACCATCTTGGGATTCAAAACACTTAGGTTGTTCCATTAAAATGTTTTCTTCAATGTATCCATTGAGAAAAGCTGTTTTGACATCCATCTGCCAAATCTCATAATCATAGTATGCAGCTATTGCTAATAGAATCCTAATTGATTTAAGCATGGCAACAGGCGAGAAAGTCTCCTTGTAGTCAATTCTTTGCCTTTGGCGAAACCCTTTCGCTACTAGCCTTGCCTTACAGGTCTCTCTACATTTCCATCAGAACCAATTTTCTTCTTCAAAACCCATTTGTTCCTTATAGGTATAATACCTTCAGTTGGGTCAACAAGATCCCAAACTTGATTCTTATACATGGAATCAATTTCAGATTTTATAGCATCAATCCATTTTGAAGAGTCTATATCTGATATAGCTTCTTCATAGGTAAGTAGATCATCTCGATGATCTACTTCTTCATGAGTAGATAACTCTTGTTCTTCCTCAAGAAGGAAACCATATCTCACTGGTGGGTGAGATACCCTGGTTGTTCTACGAGGAACAGCTATAGATGTTTCATCAATGGGTGTAGGTTGACTAGATAGATCTATATCCATCTGATCTGTTGGTTGGTCAGAATTCTCTAATTCCAACTCTATTTGCCTTCCTTTGCCTCCTTCTTGAATAAACTGTTGTTCAAGAAATGTGGCATCTCTACTCACCACAACCTTTTGTGATGTAGGCAAATAAAAATAATATCCAAAACTATCTTTTGGATATCCAACAAATCGACCCTTTTTTGATCTGGTTTCCAATTTATCGTTGTTCACTTTTGATATAAGCTGGACAACCCCAAATCTTAACATGCTTAAGACTTAGTTTTCTTCCATGCCATATCTCATAAGGTGTGGAAGAAACTGATTTTGATGGAATCCTATTCAGAATATACAAAGCTAATTATAATGTGAATCCCCAAAAGGAGATTGGCATATCTGTATAGCTCATAATACTACGTACCATATCCAATAGGGTATGATTTCTCCTTTCAAATACACCATTCAGCTGTGGCATTCCTGGAGGAGTCAGCTGGGAAACAATGCCATGCTCTCTCAAGTATTCATCAAATTCAGTACTCAAATATTCACCTCCACGATATGATCGAAGAGCTTTAATACTCTTTCCTGTTTGATTTTCTACTTCAGATTTAAATTCTTTGAACTTTTTAAAAGATTCATGTTTGTATTTCATCAAATACAAATACCCAAACCTTGATTTATCATCAGTAAAGGTAATAAAGTAATGAAAATCGCCTCTAGCCATTTCCTTAAATGGACCACATACATCACTATGTATTGGCTCCAAAATATTTTCAGCCCTTAGCCCTTGTCCAATAAAGGGTGATCTAGTCATTTTACCCTGAAGGCAAGATTCACAAGTTGGAGTAGGCTCAGAGCCCAATGAGGATAGAATTCCATTTTCTCTAGTTTTGCAATCCTATCTTCTGCAACATGATATAACTTTAAGTGCCAAATATGTTTTGAACTTGAGTTGGTTTTCACCATGGCATTGCATTCATTTAGATCACTTGCATTCATTTTGTGTTTTGTCATTATTATCTAAATAATAAAGAACCTCATTCATATAACCTGAACCAATATATTTATTTCCAAAATAAATATTGCAAACATCATCTGTGAATTGAAATTCATAGCCATTTCTAGTACAACTAGATATAGAAATGATGTTCTTAAAAGCATTAGGTACATATAAAATATTATCCAAACACAAAACATGTCCAAACATGTAAAAAGATTTAGATCCTATGGCTAAAGCTTCAATAGTTGAACCATTGCCATTTCGGACTCTAACATCTTGAGAACGCAAGTTGCTACTATTTGCTAGTTCCTGCATATCATTAGAAATTTGAGAACTGGCACCAATATCTAAAATCCAAGCTGTAGATGAATTATGAGTATCATCAGAATCTAAATAAACAAGATATGGACATACCTTTCGAAGGTTTATCCTTCTTGTCCTTCAGAGAAGCGAGATACTCTGGGCAGTTCCTTTTCCAGTGCCTATCCTTTTTGCAGTGGAAACACTTTCCTTTGCTTCTATCAGCTTTAGTCTTCCCTTTCTGTTTAGCTATTTTCTTGGAAGGACCAGGAATCTGAGGTTTCGTTTTCTTATTGCCCTTCTTCTTGTTGGACTTTCCAGCTGAAGAAGATGCAATCAAAGCTACCTCTTTTCCTTTATTGCCCGGCATATTCTTTTGGGCAATAACCAGCATATTGAGTAAACCAGCTAAGGTGCATTCGTGTTTAGCCATATAGAAATTTGTCACAAAATTCCCAAAAGACTTAGGAAGGGACTGAAGGATCAAATCTGTTTGTAGTTGGAAATCCATTTTGGAGTCAAGATGTTCCAACGGCTCAATCAGTCGAATCATCTTATGGACATGATCCCCAACATTCTGTCCCTCAGACATCCTCATGCGAAATAGCTGTCTAGATATTTCATACCTAGCATTCCTGTTGTGCTCACCATATAACTCTTGTAGGTGAAGGAGGATCTCACTCGCACTCTGCATGTTCTCATGCTACTTCTGTAACTCATTACTGATGGAAGCAAGCATGTAATACTTAGCTCTCATATCATGCTCCTTCAACTTGTCCAAAGTTTCATGTTCCTCTTGAGTGGCCTCTGAAGGTAAGGGACTAGGAACATTTGAATCTAGAACATATCCTATATGTTCAAGGTTCAGGACAAGTTTCAAATTTCTTAGCCAATAAGAGAGATTAGGTCCTGTCAACCTATTGCGATCAAGTATGCTTGCAAGGATATTGGATGGTGGTGGTTGTTCTGTGCTCATTATTATCAAAAAATTAACTGCAGAAAATAACCAGATTAATTAGTAAATGTATCAAGTAATTAACCAAATGATTATGGTCTTTTAATCAAATTGGTCCTCCCACTAACTTAGCGAATCCTACACTTCCAAAGTAGAAAACGGAAATCCTAGTTGGATGGATTTCTAATGGGTGATTGAATTCTTACAATTCTATTGATCATCCTCAGGTACATCCATTATTGGAATTACAATAAACTATAAGTGAGCAACTCCTTGCCCATCACATCTCATGTGAGGTTCAATCCTTTACCTAGCCCCTAATGCTCAAAATCTCAGGTACATCCATTATTTACTTATCTTGCATTAGTTAAGTTGATCCTATTGAGCCAATAATTATGCAAATAATATCAATATCCTCAGGTACATCCAATATTGGCCACCAAACCATTTACATATTTACAACATCTCATGCTTAACAATTATTCTGAAGAAAATCTCTTAAATTAATTGCATCTTATACAACTATTTAAAATTTCTTAAAATAATTGCCCCAATGCAGGGCCCATGTTATAATTACTTTAATTATAGCATTTCCGACTTAATCATTTGTTTGGAAGATTTAATAGTCATCCTAATTACTATTAAGGTCTCACTTTGCACATTATCCATTTAGCATGCATATATCATATAATTGCATACATTCCCATACATCTCATGCATTCATGGATAAGCAGTAAACATGGTATGATCATGGACTTTCTAAGGGATTCAATTCTGAGCCACCAAGAATTGAATCAGGGCATTCCTAGGTGCATTTCATTCATTCATTTTACAAGAGTTGCTGAAGGAGTACATAATCAATACTTGATATTGAATTCCTCCCACTGGTCCCACCAATGCTCTTGACCTCCTTGAATTTCTTGCAATCCAATATTACATAGTAATCCTTGGCATACCAAGGCTAATTTACAAGAAGTAAATAAATGAAATTACAACCCAAAAATTATTACAACCTTAATAATACATGCCTAAAATAAATTAAAATAAATTAATTACTTTACAATCCCAAAGAAATATAAAAGAAATAAATTCAATCACATTGGTCTTTTATAGTCCATGATCATCCATCATGCATATCACTATTTAACAATTAAATAAAACATACATACTTAAATTAAATTGAATATCTTATATTCAACTTAAAAATCTAGATTTGAATATGATTCAAGTAAATTTAAAAATTCTGATTTGAATCTCATTCAAACAACTTTAAAAATTCAGATGTGAATCACATTCAAACAATTTTTAAAAAAATCAAATTTGAATCACATTCAAACAATTTTTAAAAATTCAGATCTAAATATTATTCAAACAACTTTAAAAAATCAGATTTAAATATGATTCAAATAACTTTAAAAATTCAGATTTAAATTACATTCAAACAACTTTTAAATTTCAGATTTGAATCACATTCAAACAATTTTTAAAATTATGATTTGAATCAGAATTTAATTGTGTGATTAAAATTCTAATTAAACAATTTAATTAGACATAAGATGAGCTTTTAGATCATACAACAATTGTAACTTAAAAGCCAAACCTTTGCACCACCCATGAAGCCAAACCATGGGCACCATTGATGATGTTCTTCAAGCATGCCGCTATACATCCATTGCAACCAGCAATGGATAAATCATCTCATAATCAAAACACACAATTAAATCATATAATCAACAATCTAAATGGCAAATATAGTGGCTCTGATACCAATTGATGGAGCGGAAGTGTGAAAAACACAACTTCATACCATTGAATTCAAAAATTTTCACCTAGGGTCACATACATCATGCAAGATTTATTTTTATCTATTTGATTTCAATGATAAACAACATATTAAAACTCTTTTAATATGTTTTTAGATCTGTATTTTCCATTTAAGATTTTAGAATTAATCAGATTAATTTTAGAACCCTAGATTAAATCAAGAACAAACACACTAACCTCTTGATGCACTGCAATGTATTTGCGCTTTTGAGATTCATCTTTAGGACACCAGATGTTGTTCCTCTAGCTTGTCTACACCAAGAACACCTATGGCAGCCCTTGAAAAGCTTCTAAAACTTTTTCTATTATTTAGAAAATTAAGTTCTGCCTTTTAAAAGATTAAAGATGTAAACAGGATACTAGAAACGATTTCTAGTATTTTTAATTCAAGAGCTTGTTTTGCTAATCTCTTGGAATAGATGAGAGATGAAGAGGAAGAGAGAATATGAGTCTCAAGGGTCACGGCACACAATAGGAGGCAGCAGCTTGTGTGTTATAATTTTTCATAACAACACTTATATAGCTAGGTCACCACTTAAACCCTTGCCACATGTCACCCTTTGATTGATTCTAGGTTTAATTGACCCAATCACATTGTGCCAAGTGTCAAACCTATATTACATTTGGCAAGCTTATGTGCAATACCATGTGTCACCATCTCACGGTGCCATATGTCACCCTGTGAAATGACAAAAATGCTCCTGTGTCTTAATTTTAAGTTCTTAACCCAAAATAATTATTTCTCTTCTTCTAATCAATTTTATATCAAGTATAAATTAATTAATTAATCTCTATTAATTAATTTCTCATTAATTAAAATCATATTTAAACACTTTAAATATAAATTTAACTTATACTATACATCAAATAATCTAGATTTGGTTTCGAGTCATGCTAGGGACTTTGCAATCTAATTGCAAACCAAACCTATTTAATTAATCAATTAAACTCTTTAATTAATTAATTAAATCATATTTAATTAGGTGATAACTTGTGTATGTGTGTGACTTACTAGGCTCATCACTAATTGGCAATGAGATATGATATCAACTCTTAATATCATCAGAACTCTTTCTTACCATAAATGATTTCTCTAAATCATTTTATGCACCTCATAGATCATGGTTAACACCTAGCATAGCATGCCATGGCCACCCAATTAGTAATAAGGTTTACTTTAAATGAACCTATAATCATATGTTACCTTGCACTAGAATCTCTCTGTTATAAAATCCCAACTCAAGCTGGAGTCATGGTTTATGTCAAACTCCATTTGCTATGAATATTATGTTCTCTTTTAATTCCAGTTATTGATTAAAAAGATTTTCTTATCCGAAACTCTTTTTTGAATAAATCTATCTGTCCTTGCCAGGAACTTGAAACATCAAGAACAATTAAATGAACATAGGATTTTATCTCTATTTACTTAGAGGAACAGATTTCACCTTGATCAATACATACCTCCATATATAACTAGTAGGAGCCAACACATGCCCGTATACCCATGCACAGTACAAGTATGAAAGCAGTATCAAACTCAAACTACCTATATACAAGATAATTGTGCTATCTCAGGTCTAAAGATTATATGCACTGATATGATTTATGACAAAACATTGACAAGATTAAACTCCATGTGCTTGTCATAAGTGTCACTGGTTCGGCCTACCCATCATTTATAAGTGCCTATCATGTTTGTCACATGGCATGAGACTCACTATTCCATCTTATTTATATCTCATATAAATGACTTGGGAATAAACATGAATACAATCTTTCTAGATAAGTCATGTCTTTATTATGAAGTATCCTCGATTGTGAACCTATTTATGATACTTTGTACTAGAAATACTGTCACTCATATTCTTAACAACTTAAGAATAGAATTTCTAACAAAATATCAATGGACCTTTTCTATGACACATAAATATCTTATGTAAAGGAAAAAGTGAAAATGCCTTTTATTAATAAAAACATGTACAAGATACATACTAAATGATATACACTAAGGCATACTACTAACAAGGGTTTGGGAGGCAAAAAAGTGAGAATTGGTCAAATGTTGTGTTTGACCTTGTTTGAGATGAAAAAATGGTCATTTGTGAACCAATGAGATGTGTTGGAAGTGTTAGAAGTGAGTTTAAATTCGGACTGAAAATGGCCATGCTATAGGCAGCAGGACCAAGGTCCCTTTGAGTGACCAAAACTGAAAATTTATAAGTCCAATTGGTATGAGATCAATTAGGAATGAAAATAGACACAAAATGGAACATTTTTTATTTAGGAATCATGCCCAAAAAGTGACCAAAACCTAGTGAACAAATTGACCAAATCCGGATTTATGCAGTCTGACCTGTACAAAATGACTAAATGAACAGTATTTATTTATTTGACCATAACTTGGGCTAGACAGGTCCAAATGACCTGAAATTTTACCAGTGGACAGCTGAGATATGGACCTAAAACTTTCATGAAGAACACAAACCAAAATTATTCTTTTAACGAAGTCATTTGGCCACCCAAAGTTAGTGACCTAAAACTGCCAGAACCAGTTTGGTGCCCAGAAATCTGGGTTAAGTCTAATCCGGCAGCCATGATTCAAATGGCTATAACTTGAGCTACAAAACTCCAATTGGAGTGATTCAAAAAGGAGAATAAATTTAAGACAATAGGTAACATTTTCTATGAAGAAAGTTTTACCAAATTCTAACAGAAAAATGACCAGTGGAATAGTGCAACTTAAGACACCAAAATTAAAAATTTGCAAATTTGCCTAAAAGACTTAGATTTTTAGTAAACAACAAAAACCAACAAATTTAATAACCAAAATGTGGTATGTGGGTGAAGTTGCAATTCCCATACCTATTAAGCCTTAGAAAGTTAGCAAATTGACTTGAATAGTATCGTGAATAGTAACCCCGAAACACAAATTTTAAAGAACGTCAAGTTTAGCACATTAGAGCTAGGTAAAAGTGATTTTAAATTTATTTTTGGATTTATGCTAAGTTAGTGATATTGAAAAACTGTGAAACTGTGTGTTTCAGTGGAAAAAAATACCGGGAAGGAACCCGAGGTGTCAAGTCAAGGCCAAGAGGCGACTCGCTTAAGGTTTGTGCACAACGTATAATTTCTGTAAATTATCTTCTGCATATTATTTTAAAAAATTTGAAATATTGAATTGTGACATCATTATGATGAAGTATTTATGATGCTTTAATTTAAATTGTTGAAAGTTATTTGTGTATATTTGAATTGGCAATGTTTAATAAATTGTTAAGATAAGTTTTGAAACTACAGTGTCATGACCATATATTTGAACACCTCACTAGCATGACTAGTGGAGGTAATCAGTTTCGAATTTTAATTCCTTCTCTGGCTGAAGTGTTGAGGTGTGTGCCAGTAGAAGAAGAAAAAGAATGGGTTCCCATATATTTGAGCTAGCTAGCCTTGTGATGTGACTTCTCCTTAGCCTCTGGCTATTGAGATTATATTTATTTCGAATGGCATGATATAACTGTGGGTTTTATGAAATTGGTTTTGATACTTTGAAATGAAATTGTTTGTATTAAAATCTCATAATTCATGTTTTGTATTTAATTCTCATGTTTAGTCCAATTTTTAAATAAATATGATTTAAATTCTGCATAAAGATTATTTTAGCATGTTGTGCATCACTGAGTCCTAGTACTCAGCGATGGCTGTTATTGCTGTCGCAGATTTAGAGACTAGAGGAGCAACAAATTGAGCTGCTGAGGACTGATGAGCTACTTGCTTGGAGTTATCGGGTATATTTTTTACCCTGACTGTAAAAAAAAAAATTATTTTGATGTATGTAATGTATGTAAAGGTATGGACATGTAAATCTGGTCTTGAGCAATTTGTATAAAGTTTGTATAAAGTTTGTAATAAATTTTAGTTTGGATTTTCCTAATGTAAATTTTTAGTATGATGTATATAAGTTGTTTTACATTTAATTACATATGAATGGAAGTATTTTATTTCAATTTGAATGGAAGTAATTAGTAATATTTGGATGGTATTTGAATTGGAAATTGTGGATTTGAATTTTTGGAAGTTAATAAATGATGTTGAAATTGATTGGGATGATTGTGAATTTGAAGAAGTTGTTGAGACAAATTATTGGAAGTGCTTTTTACAGAAATTTGAAGAACTGTTTTCTTAAAATACAAATGGCACTCTGCCGAAATTTTTGTAAAAATTACGGAGATTTTAAATATCTAAAAATTTGATTTATGTTTGGACTTTAAATAAAGGTTTTTAATATCTGAAAAAAATTGACCCACCAATTTAAAAATGAATGAAAATTTTTTTAACATCCCTTGTAGTATATTTAATGATTTATCGGTATGTGAGGTACGGTAATTCATTAGGTGTACTACGGGAGCATGTTACATCTTACGAGGAGTAGGGTGTGACATGTTTTAGTGGTATCAAAACAAAATTTTTGAAGTATGTTTTAACTTGTGAATTTGTTTCTTTACTTATTAAGTACAACTGCTCAATGTTCTTATCTGTTACATACAGTACATTACATCATAAATATGAACTAACGGAGGGAAATCTCCTTGTGTTATTTGTTCAGGAGATACCCTAACTTCAGATTGAAATGGAAGAAGGAGATCGCTCAGTCGAGCAATCTGTTGAAGCTGAGGCACAAGGGGAAGCCCCAGCTCTACAAAATGTCAGAGGATCAGTAGCACCAGCCCCACAAATGCTGCAGTTTCCTGCACAGTTTGCACAGTAGATGGCTGCGATGTTCAATAAATTACTGGGGGTATGCCTACTCAAGCTCCACCCCAGACACCTGTGGTACAACCACAACCTCCAGTCAAACAGTATGACACACTGTTGAAGTATGGAGCTTCAGAATTTAAGGGTACAGAATTTAAGAGTAGAGTCATTGAGGTTTCTAAGGTATTAGAATGCCAAGAAAATGCTTGGTAAAATTTTTCAATCGGTATAGACAATTTTGGTCTGTTAAGCCAAACGGAGGGCATTTTGGTCATTTCGCCTTCAGAGGTGATTTTGGGCCGACTTGTCCAGTTAAATAAATAATTATCATGACACAAAATGTGAATAAATATTGCTAAAAATTAAATTGAAAATGAGTAGAGGAGGAAAGAAGAGAAAATGAGTTAAATGTGAATTTTTACCTCATGCTTATGTCATTTAAACCCTCCCCACCAATCACAATTAAGCTAACTTATTAAAAAGGGATAATTGAGACCAAAATAACCAAAAGCAATCAGATTTCATCTCCTTCAACAAACTTGTCGTTTCCCTTCAACCCACCCAAAATCACCATTAAAGCTTATACAAGCTTTCCAACTCACCAAATCTCACTTGAAAACCTAAGTCCACTTCAACAAAATTTGTCTATACAACTTGGCAAGGTGATTAGCTGCCAAGAAAAGCCAAGAAAATTGAAGTTGTGAAGGGAGAAAATTTTGCTCACTTGTGGTAAGTGACTAAACTCTTGCTTTTTTTAGTTTAATTCATGTTTAATAACATGATATGTGTAGAAAATGTAAGAAAATGAAACAAACAAGTATGTGTGTGCACCCTACAAGTTTAGGCAGCTAGGGTTAGTTAGGGTTAGTGATTTTGCTTGATAGCAAAGTGTTGAAGAGCAGCCCTTAGTGCTAAATTCATGATTGAACTTAGTTGTGTAGGTGAAATGCAAGGATTAGGTATGTATGAACATGGAAAAATATGGACATTTAAGAATATTAGGGTTTGCTTATGTAATGGTTCATTAACCTTGTAATGGTCAATTAGTGACCATTTGAATGTGTATAATAAGGAAATGAAGTGAGTTGAGGCTTGGCATTTGTGTATGGGTGAGCTACCTTGGCTGACCTGCAGGATTGAGTATGAGTCCAGTAGGTTTGAGCAGTTATAAATGGAGTTGTAGAGGCTCAATTGGTGCAAGGCTAATTGGACATGAAACTAGACACATAATGGCACAACTTTGGTGAAGAAACCCTGCCCAGAAAACCAAACCAAGTTGACCTAAAAATTGCCCTAATCCGAGTGACTTGCATACTGCCTGGGCAAAATTACCAAATGAACAGTGTCTATTCATTTGGTCATAACTCAATGTAGAAAGGTCCAATTGACCTGAAGTTTACCAGAAGAAAGCTGAGATATATATCTACAACTTTCATGAAGAAACTTAACTCAAATTTTGACCATAACATATTCAAAAAGTGACCTGCATTCACTATACAAAACACTGTAGATTTGGTCAGTCCAGAAAATCTGGGAAGTTTGTAATCCAGCCAGTTATGGTGTTTAGGCCATAACTTGAGCTACAAAACTCCAAATGGAGTGATTCAAAAAAAGAAATGTAACTACACACAATAAGGAACAACTTTCATGAAGATAATTTTGTCAAATTCCTACTGTACAAATGACCAATGAAACAGTAAACTTAGTGCTTAAAATATGAAAATTGTGAGTAACTAACACTAAGCTTTGAAATGGATTTGGCAACCAATGCCAACAACTTTAGAATGCAAAATGTGGTATGTTGGTGATATTTGAACCAATATACCTATTATCTATGAAAAAGTCAACATTTTAGTTGACTAATGAAATGAATAGTAACCTTACATATAAAGTACAAATATTCAGAAATGACTTTGTAATATGCAATAGTAGGCCTAATGTGATTGGTTTGGATAGGTTGGCATGCCAATAGGGTTCTGATAGCAGTACTGCGTATGATGTATAGCTTCATTGCCATTCTGTGATGATAGTCTATGGCTATACTGATTATGATGTTATACTTGGCTTTATGTCTTATTGCTTTTATGGCTTATTAGCCATTCTGTTTGCACACCGGGAGACACATTATGATTGATGGTGTGACGGCCCGAGGTATCTGGTACCCAGTGCTAGTTTACCAGTTTATCTAGTCCAGTCAATTTGTATAGGTTACTTGGGCATGGAAAAGTATAACTGTAATTGAACTGATTATTAAGGAAAATAAGGAAATGAAATATCAAGATAAAGATCAAGAATGATTACAATAAATTATAAAGAAGCTCAAAATCATCAACAAAACAATTAAAAAAATGCATGAATAAGTTTATATCATAAAATGTAATTAGCCCTCGACTAAACAATAAGTTAGTAATTATTCATTTCTTATAAACACAATAACTAGGAAATTATTACTTTTATTTGGATATTACATTTTCTTGTATTATTGGCACCACTAAGCTTTATGCTTAGCGCGTCACTTTTGCAATGCGTAGGTACTGAAGATTTGGACAGAGAGCCCAGCAGACTATAGATTGGGTAAGGCCATTCACAGTTCTGCATAGTGTCCGTGTCACCTCACAGACTACAATGCATTGGTAGGACACTAGGTCCCATTTTGTATTTTGTGATTTTGGTAAGTTTTGTAATTAAACTCTTATTTATCATGTATATTTGAAACATATGTAATATAATTTGTATTAATGTAAGTATTTGTAACTTTGTTTTTATAAATAACATATGTGAATTTATTTATGATTTTAGCATGATTATGATGTGAAATGAATGAATGACAAATAGAAGAATTGTTAAGAAATTGTTGTAAATTGATGTAATACAAATGGAGTTTGAGAATGATTGGAAATTATTGGAAGTGTTTTTCACAGGTTCCGAAGAATTGTTTTCTCCATTTTTAGCCTGTACTCTGCCAGATTTTCTATAAATTTTGCAGAACCTCAAATAAATTGATGTTTTCCATAAATAACTTAAATAAATTATACTTCACCAATTGTACTTCATAGCTATGATAAAAATAAATAAGAAAGGATAAAAAGGATTAAAAAAAAATAGGGTGTTCCAGTACACTGTGTGACATATCTTACACGGCTATACTATAGACGGGTAAGGGGTGTCACACAACTTGGGAAAGTTAAGAGACGATGAGGCAATAGTTCCCTCAATTGTTTGCATCAGGTAAATTTTGAGGACAAAATTTAAATTAGAGGGGAAGAGTTGTAACACCCTCCTTGTAGCAACTCCGTATATTCTACTGTTCCGGTGACCAGTGTCAGTCCAGACAGCTAGAACATTCGGAAAAATATTTAAACTAAAGTGAGGAACCATAATTAACTCAAATATTAATAAGAAAAATTTAGGAAAAATTTAATAAATAAACTATAACCAAGTTAAATGAGCCGGTGCCCTAGAGATGGGTAACCCAGTGGGAAGTTGCGGTCCTTGCAACTAGGAGCCCTAGACCCGGGGAAAAATTCATAAAATAATTTTTGGGACTCTAGAGAAGGGTCATTGAGGTTCCTATGGCATTAGAATAAAATGCTTAGAAAATTTTTTTAATTAGTACAGACAATTTTAGTTTGTTAAGCCAAACGAAGGGTATTTTGATCATTTCACCTTCAGAGGTAATTTTTAGTCGACTTGTCCAGTTAAGTAAATAATTATTATGATATAAAATGTGAATAAATATTGCTAAAAATTAAATTGAAAATCAGTAGAGAAGAAAAGGAAAGAAAATGAGATTAAATGACAATTTTAACATCACATGATGTCATCAACCCTTTCCCCACCAATCACAATTAAGCTAACCTATTAAAAAGGGATAATTGAGACAAAAATAAACAAAAGCAATCTGGATCATCTCCTTCACCCAAACCAGTCGAAACACCTTTCACACTCAAACCACCATTGAAAGATTATCAAAGTTTCAATTCCCACCTTAAACCACCTCAAAACCCTAACTTGCCTTCATTAAAAATTATCCCTACCACCAGAGCAAGCCTTGGGAAGTAATTTCAAAGGAAGAAAGTGAAGTTTTTAAGTCTTGGAAAGTGACTAAGCGAAGGTTAGTTCCACTTTTGTTTATTTTTTTTCTTATATTCTTTGTTACAACATTAATCTAAACTAGAAAATATGAAAATAGAACAAATTGAAATTGTGGAGTTAGGGTTAGGGAGAAACCTAGGGTTTGCTCATGTGTTGGTGAATGAAAGATTAAATGGTCAATTAGTGACCATTTGGCTATGTATGATGAGGAAATGAAGTGAGTTGTGGCTTGGTATTTAAATTTGGGTGAGCTGCCTTGGCTACCCTGCAGGTCCGGATGTGAGTCCAGCAGGTTTGGGTAGCTATAAATGGAGTTGTAGAGGTTCAATTGGTGCAAGGCCAATTGAACATGAAACTAGAAACATAATGGCACCAGTTTGGTGAAGAAACCCTACCCAGAAAACCAAACCAAGTTGGCCTAAAAATTGCCCTAATCCAGGTGACTTGCATTCTACCTGGGCAAAATGACCAAATGAACAGTGTCTATTCATTTGGTCATAACTCAGTGTAGAAAGGTCCTATTGACCTGAAATTTTACCAGCAGAAAGCTGAGACATAGACCTACAACTTTCATGCGGAACACAAGTCCAAATTCTTACCATAACCTAGTCAAATTGCCAACTAAAGTTAGGTTATCAAATCTGGCAGAACCAGTTTAGCCCAGAATTTTGGATTCTGTCCAATCTAGCCAGTTATGGTGTTTAGTCCATAACTTGAGCTACAAACTCCAAATGGAGTGATTCAAAAAAGGAAATGTAACTAGACACAATAAGGAACAACTTTCATGAATACAATTTTGCCAAATTCCTACTGTACAAATGACCAATGGAAGAGTAAACATGAAGCTTGAAATCTGAAAATTTTGAATAACTAACACTAAGCTTAGAAATGGTATTAGCAACCAATACCAACAATTTTAGGATGCAAAATGTGGTATGTTGGGAGTATTAGAACCAATGTACCTATTGTCTATGCAAAAGTCAACATTTTAGTTGACTAAGGAAATGAATAGTAACACCTAAACCTAAATTTCAAGAATTGTAAAGTTTAAAAGTGTAACATGCCCTAGTACACTTAGCAAGATTGGTTTGGATAGGGTGGCATGTCACTAAAGGTTCAGTTAGCAGTACTGCACATGGAACTATGCCATTCTGTGATTTCATGGCTTTTAGCCATTTTAACATTGTGTTGAGACTTGGCCTTGTGCCTAATGTTATTACAGCTTATTAGCTGTTTTGTTGTACACCGGGAGACACATATGTGACCGATGATGTGACAGCCCGAGGTACTTGATACCTAGTGCCAGTTTACCCATTCATCTAGTCCAGCCGTCTAGTATAGGTTACTTGGGCAACCAAAAATGAAAGTGGATAAATTTAATGAAATTATGAATATAACAAGTATATAATAAATAAGATTACCAATAATGATAAAAAAATTGTCTGCATAAGACAACAGAACATGCATTGCATATTTATTTTATGTTACTTCTTTTTATTCTATTATTGGCAGCACTAAGCATTGTTGCTTAGCGCGTTGCTTTTTGCCATGCATAGGTTCTGGAGAGACCGATAGAGAGCCCAGTAGACCACAGACTGGGTGAGACCTTCTGCAGCTCTGCATAGTATCCGTGTCACCTCACCGTCATCAGTGCATTGGTAGGACACTAGGTTTTCTTTTGGTATTTTGTAATTAACTTTTATTTTCTCATGTGTAATTGAGACTTGTGTAATGTATTTTGATATTGATGTAAATAATGAAAATTGTGTTTATGAATGAAAAAGTGAATATTTATTTATGACTTTTATATGAATATCATATGAAATGAATGAATGAGAAATGGGAGTATATTTGAGAAATATTGAGATTTTGTTGATGAAATGGAGTTTGGGATTAATAGAAAATTTCGAAAGTGTTTTTCACAGGTTTCAAAGAACTATTTTATCCATTTTTAGCCGGCACTCTGATGGATTTTCTATAAAATTTGCGGAACCTCAAATAAATTATAATTTCAATAAATGACTTAAATGAAATATATTGTACTTCATAACTATGATAAGAATAAATTAAGGAAGAATAAAAATGATTGAGATAAAATAGGGTGTTCCGGTACACTGTGTGACATATCTTACTCGGCTATACTATAGACGGGTAAGGGGTGTCACAATTTCCCCTTCCTGCTGAATCTCATAATTCTCTTCTAAGGGGAAACCTTGAGGAATACTTTCTCATCCACTGCATACTCAATATCCCTTCTCTTTAAATCAATATAGGACTTATGACGGTCTGATGCAGCTTTGAGTCGATCTCTGATCAATCTGATCTTCTCCTCGGTCTGCTGAACAATTTCGAGCACAATCATCTTTCTTTCACCTACTTCATCCCAACACAGGGGAGTTCTGCACCTTCTGCCATACAAAGCTTCATATGGAGGCATTTCAATGCTTGATTGGTAGCTGTTGTTGCAAGCAAACTCAATCAAAGGCAAGTGTCTGTCCCAACTGCCCTCAAATTCAATCACACAAGCCCGTAGCATGTCCTCCAAGATCTGAATTACCCTCTCAGACTGGCCATCTGTTTGTGGGTGGAATGCCGTACTGAAGTTCAATCTAGTTCATAGGGCTCTTTGAAGACTACCCAAGAATCTAGAAGTGAACCTAGCATCTCTATCTGATACGATGGATACTGGCACTCTATGCAATCTTACTATCAGTCTTACTATCTCATCAATGTACAACTTGGCCAATCTTTCTAAACTGTAGTCCATCCGGACTGGCAGAAAATGAGCAGACTTGGTCAGTCTGTCAATAATGACTCATACTGCATCATGACTTTTCTGTGTCCTCGGAAGTCCCATCACAAAATCCATAGTTATTCTCTCCTATTTCCATTTCGGTACTGGTAGTGGATGTAACAAACCAGCTGGTACTTGATGCTCTACCTTCACTTGCTGACAAGTTAGGCATTTGGAAATAAATTCTGCTACATCTTTTTTCATACCCACCCACTAGTAATGCTCCTTTAGCCCTCTATACATTATTGTGCCATCAGGGTGCATAGCAAAAGGAGACTCATGTGCTTCCTTCAAAATGATATGTTTCAAGTCAACGTCATTAGGAACGCACATCATCTCTTATGTTTCAAGCAGTAGACCATCATCTCTTATTGAGAATTTTGGTTTCTTGCCCTGCCAGACTTCTTCTAATAGCTTCTGATACTTCTGATCATTCTGAGCAGCCATTCTGATCTGATCAATCAACACTGGCTGTACATGCCATGCAACTGTTGTCTGCCCCTCATCATTAATCTCTAAGCTGGCATGCAATACTCTCAATTCATGCACCATAAACAAAGGAGAAACCCGAAGACTTGCCATAGTCTTGCGACTTAAGGCATCAGCCACAACATTAGCTTTCCCTGGCTAATAGTCTATTAGACAATCATAGTCTTTTATAAACTCTAACCATCTCCTCTATCTCAAATTCAACTCCTTTTGAGTGCCTAAATACTTCAAACTCTTATGATCTGTGTAGATGTAACACTTTTCCCCATACAAATAGTGTCTCTAGATCTTAAGAGTGAACATAAGAGCTGCAAGCTCTAAATCATGTGTCTGATAGTTCCTCTCATGTGGTTTTAGCTAGTGTGATGCATAGGCAATGACATTCCGTTCTTGCATCAATACACAGCCTAACCCATTGTGAGAAGCATCATTGTAAACTGTATATTCTTTACCCGGAGTAGGTAAAGTCAGGACCGGAGCTTCAGTCAAACATTTCTTCAATTCATCAAAACTCTGTTGGCATTTATCCGTCTACTGAAATTTCACATCTTTTCGAAGTACCTTGGTAAATAGAGATGCCAACATGGAGAATCCCTTCACAAATCGACGGTAGTATCCAGCTAAACCCAGAAAACTACGAATCTCCGTGATATTTTTTGGTGGCCTCCAATTAAGGATAGCTTCTATCTTACTTGGATATACCTTGATGCCCTCCACTGATACTACGTGCACAAGAAGGATATTTCCTTCAGCCAAAATTCACACTTCGACAATTTGGCATATAGTTGTTTCTCCCTCAAAGTCTGCAGTATAATCCGCAGATGTCTATCATGCTCTTCTGCACTTCTTAAATAGACCAATATATCATCTATGAATACCATAACAAACTAGTAGAGGGATGGCCTGAAGATAGTGTCGCGTGTTTTGCGGTCGCCTGGACGAACACTCACCGAAGTGGGAAAGAGTGAGGAGTTGCCACTTTAATTTTGAGGGAAATTAAAGGAAACCATTTTTGAAAACAAACTAAAATAAAACCACTTCGAAAACAGAGATTCTAGGTTTGGGGTCCATATACGGGCAAGGAAGGTGTTAGGCACCCCGTCTTGTTCCTCTATGAGGGTAAGCGGATTTAACACTATGCTCTTCATAAATTAAAATCGAAAGTTAGGGGGGGATGAGGATAAAGATGTTAGTCCCTTTAATAGAGGGAATATTTGATTTTTCACTATTTCGGGTTACCCATATACATAAATAAATGAGAAGACCCTTAGTGAGTTAGCGTTGCATAGCGATTTTATTTAGAAGGTTACTTTGCATATTGTGCTATTTTAATTTGGGTTTGAAAGAATCTGGGTAAAAGTCTCTCCCGATCTATGGGGATAACTTGTTTAAAGTTTAAGTGAAGAATCTCGGATAAGAACTCTCCTCCGATCTCTTTTTAGTATTTAAAATTTGGGTTGAGAATAGGACAAGAACTCTCCTCCGATCTCCGTTAATACTTAAAATTTGGGCTGAGAATCGGATAAGAGCTCTCCTCCAATCTCTTTTAGTATTTATTAAAAATTTGGATTGAGAATCGGATAAGAACTCTCCTCTGATCTCTTTTAGTATTTATTAAAAATTTGGATTGAGAATCGGATAAGAAATCTCCTCCAATCTCTTTTTAGTATTTATTAAAAATTTGGATTGAGAATCGGATAAGAACTCTCATCCGATCTCTTTTTAGTATTTATTAAAAATTTGGATTGAGAATCGGATAAGAATTCTCCTCCGATTTCTTTTTGTTTAAGTGGGGATCGGGTAAGAACTCTTCCCCGACCTCCTGAGATTTAGTTGAGATCATATATCGTAAAGACCTTAGACTAGAGGCTCTGGCATCCGAAGACGCTGAGAGCCCAAACAGGGCTTCTCTTGATCCGTTAGTATCTCACAACTATGTAGGGGATACAGACTAAATTTCTTTTCCGATCTCCTATGTGATTACTTTTCCAATACCTTTTAACAGGCAACATCCGATCTCTTCCGTTCACTAGTCAAGGACCCGACCTTACTTCGATCCCCCTCTATGCCCAGTTATCTTCTAAGCTAGTCTAGTGGTTCGACTTCATAATTCTCCTATGATTCATTATCCAAACTTTTATTATTTTAAAGAAACTTTCGTGTTAAGATACAGCTACCAACATCTCACCAAACTACCTATACGTTACTCGGAACCAAAATACCCACGTTTGAAGGTAATAGAGGCTAAGAAAAAGGTAAATGACATGCACGGATGAACAAAAAGGAAACTCCGGAAGATAACCACCTTCGTGGGGTTTTTAACATAACATAAACTTAACGAAAATTACAAGCATGAAAACAAAGAAAATACATAAAATAAAAATGAGCACTTGATAAAGCAGCGGTATAGACACTCACCTGCAGGGAATCGATTCTATAGAACTAACTATAGAGTCACAAAATATAGTAGAGTCGTGCGCTGCTAGCCTGGGGATTAATGTTCGCCTTGGAATGAAGAGTACCAAGTTAAAATGCAGTCAAGCCGAAATGACAACAACCGAGTTTGAATGAGGTTGAGCTTGGAAAATGAAAGTGGAAATGAAGGCAGAACTGAAACTAAGAGAGGGTACCACAAAGTAATGAACGAACTGAAAATGGAGAGTTTCAGTATTCAATACTTCTTCAAAGAAAATACTTTAGAAAACTGGTTTCTAAAGTTTTTCTTATTTTTGAAAGCTTAAAAATAGCAGAGTAGCAAAATTGAATTAAGTTTTAGAGCCTTTCCACTATAGTCGCCACCCTTTTCTTCATTTCTTTTTTTTGTCAACAGTTTTCATACAGGTATTTATAGGGACCGGGTGCTCCCAATGAAGGGTCTGGATTTTCTTTGAGGGAGATGGAAGGTTTGGATTTTAAAGTACATGATCTGATGCTTTGGAATTAAAGAGAATCAGAATGAACGACTGAGATCCTTTTCAGAATATTTGTCCTTTCTCTTTTCTAATCTGACGGCTCAAAATTTTCTTGTCAAGGGCGATCCGAGGGCTGGGAATAAAAAGCTCTGGTCTTGTCGCCTTCTTCTTTGATCCAAGGGCTCCGGGCTTGTCCTTATAAGTAAGATCAATGGTGGAGATTGAGATGTATAGGACTGTCATGACATACTCTGGCACCTGTCAGTAATGTGGGCGATTCTGCAAATGAGGCGTGCGGTGGAGATTTGATCTCATCTGCAATGCTTTAACTACCTCGGTTCTGATTATGATGACAGTTATTAGAAGTTGTCTTATTCTCTTTGCTTTCTGATCTCCCCTCCCTTTCGATCTTTCTAATACAATTCTTTTCCGATCTCTCATGCCGGGCCCACCTCTGCCGATCTTTCCTGCTCCAGAGTCTTCTACTTTGTCCGGGCTGATTCAGTCAAAGCATTTATTCCTTCGGTTTCCAAGGCGTCCGCTTCGTTTTCTACTAGCAATAAATGCTCATACCTTCTCTATATATATACCTTCAATGAGACATTCTTCTGCATTTCATTTTCTCCTCCCGCTTCTCACTTTTCCTGTTCTAGCCGCTCCGGCAATGATCCCGGCCATGGCAGCTGCTTTTGATCTTTTTCCAACTATTTACTTTATTCATCGACTGAAAGTTTACGACCTTAGTGATCGGAAAACTATGATGGCCATATTGGATGATAGTGAGAGAACCGGACTAATTTACCGATCCAGATCGAGAAAATCGATCGTGTCAATCTCTAGTCGGTCGACCGATATAATCGACAAACTGATTTTGGGTGAGAAGACTGCTAATTTCCCTCCTACCATTGGTGACTGCTCTTCGAAGTTCACTCGACTCCTCACCACATCGGGTGTCCCGACAGTGGCTCGGTTTCGAGCGATAACATTGACGATGACCTCTCCAATCCTCATGATAGTCATAGTCACCCCATATGAGCTGTACATCTATCCGATGTCGATGGCCAGTCTCCTGATCAAGCACATCTTTTGATTCAGTCACGAGACTAGGCTTTGACATAGGCCTTTACTAGATAGGATGTACTACCGATCTCTAGAGATCGCCCAAATGATGTAATCTAACCTTTTGGAAATGTAATCCGATCTCTTCGGATCACCCAAATGATGTAATCTGACCTTTTGGAAATGAAATTTTATTTTGATAATTATCATTTTATTATTATTGCATTGGTTATTTTTCGATCTCTCATGTATTTATTCGATCCGATCCCTAACTGAATAGCCCTTAGCTGGTCTATAATTTTAAACATCTATTTTAATCTGCCGATCTTTAACCAGCCGATTTTCCCTTATTTTAATTATGGAATTTTTGGAATATTCATGCGACGTGTCAAAAAAGCTGGCGAATCCCGCTAACCGATGCGCCGCTTAGGACGCCGTGAGCATTAAATGCTCGGATGGGTATAAATAGGGGATGGGTCAGCCAGTTACATCCTTATGCCATTTTTAGCATCTCGCGAGCAATTCCAAAATTCTCTCATTTTTTCATGTTCTTCCGACACTGATCACACTCTGGTAAGGGTTTTGATATGTCTTTTAGTTAAATTTCCTCTTTTTTTTGAAAATGAGTGGCGCCGAGGGTCAGAGAGTGACAAGCCCCCCTTCCATTTAGATCTCATGGTCGTCAAATGAAGTTGAAGTGGTTGGACCAAGCAGGCGTTCTGAACCTCCTAGGACCTCCGTTTCAGCCCGTGGTCAAGCGGCACCCTCGAGGCAAACGCATTCTTCAGGGAGAGAAAACCTTCCCGTGGATGAGCTACCGTCAATCCTTCAAGAAACTGACCTGCAGTTGTTTAGCCAAGAGTATAACATTTGGAGCAATTCATACGAACTTATCAGGTGTCATGGCGATCTCCGAGCCGATCATTTCTTCGAAGAAAATGATGTGTTCATGGTATACGAAGAGCAATTAAAAGCCGGGCTGTGGTTCCCTCTTGACAACTTCTTCAAGGAAGTTCTGAAATTCCACCAAGTATGCATAGCCCAAGTTCACCAGAACTCATGGCGGATCCTAGTAGCCTTCAGAGGCCTCTGTCGAGCTAAGGGACTCAGTCCAACGACGAAGGTGTTCGCTGAGCTACATAGGCTAACTCACCGAAAGGATGACGAGTACTGGTTCTTTCAGGCGAAGCCACATTGCGGGCTCTTTACCGACCTGCCCTCCTCCCTGAAGAATTGGAAAAATCGCTTCTTTATTCTGAGGAGTAAGATTCCGAATGGTTTTGAGGGTTTCCCACATAGATGGCTGTATTTGGGCCCCTCACTTCTGAAGCGCATCACCCTGAATAGGGAAAAAGGCATAATGGTAATGGAGCTGAAAGATCAGGCGGCCACACAGAAGTTCTCTTGTTTAGATGCGATGTGGCGAATCGCATCATTGGACAATCTGGTGATTCTGCGGCAAAGAATGCGGGCTTTAGCTCTCTGACCTCGGCCTTGTTACTTTCTATATCTCTGATCTTTGGGCCTTAGCGAACTCACTGACTTTTTCTTTGTGCAGGTATAGTGAGCGGCGAGACTTCGAAAGAGAGCCGAAAGCAGAAGAGAGAGGTCTCCCAGAAAGTGCGAGAGATGAAGCGGGCCGATGCCTCTCAAATGCCAAGGCACGATCCAGGGGAGATGCAAGGAGGCTCGTCTCAACCCTCAGGACCGCCGATCCCTGACAGAGAAGTGGTCCGGTCTCCTCCTCGACAAGAGGAACAGCCAACTCCAACGGTTGCTTCGAATGCAGAAGGGGGTCCTTCTCAACCGCCTGTGAGGACCCTTTCCCGCGGCGCTCAGGTTCTGATTCACTCCCTGGAGAGGAACCGCACTGTTCGGGAGAATCTAGGTCTGGCTAAGGTTTTGGGGGCCTCCATCTGCCTTCAGGAGGATCAGAATAGGCTGACCCTGAGCAGTCTCGACGATATCCTGATGTGACACCCCTTACCCGGCTACAGTGTATCCGAGTAAGCTGTGTCACACGGTGTACCGGCACCCTCTATTTTTACCTTAATTAATTTTTTTGTCAAAGTTTTGAATATAGTTTGTGAAATATAGTTCATTTATTGAAATTATAATTTATTTGAGATTCCGGAAATTTTATAGAAAATCGTGAGAATCTGCTAAAAATGGAGAAAACAGTTCTTCGGAACCTGTTAAAAACACTTCCAAATAATTTCCAAACAATCTCAACTTCAATTCATCAACAAAATCTCAATATCAAGATCTCAACAACATTTCTCAATTTCAGTTCTTAATCATCCATCACATATTATAATCAAGTATAAATCACAAATAGATACTTACTTTTCCATTGACAAATACAATTTTCATAATTTACATGAACATCAATATACATTACACAAGTTTAACTACATATAAGAAAATCAAAATTAATTACAGAATGCCAAAATGACACCTAGTGTCCTACCAATGCACTGCAGAAGTTGAGGTGACACGAACACTGTGCAGAACTGCAGGATGGACTCACCCAGTTTACGGTTTACTGGGCTCACGATCAGTATCTCCAGTACCTACGCGTGGCAAAAGCAACGCGCTAAGCAATAATGCTTAGTGGTGCAATAATAAAATAAAAGAAATAGCAAGAAATAAATATGTAACGAATGTATATGTTTTGTTTGTTAGGTATTTGTATATCATTTACTTTGTCCACTTTTATTCATTTGGTTGCCCCAAGTAACCTACACTAGACGACTGGACTGGATAACGGGTAAACTGGCACTGGGTATCTAGTACCTCGGGCCGTCACACCATCGGTCACATATGCATCTCCCGGTGTGTAACAGAATAGCTACGAAGCTGTAAATAATCTCAGGCACAAGGCCAATCTCAATGCAAGGTCAGAATGGATAAAAGCCATAAAATCACAGAATGGCATATTGCCATGTGCAGTACTGCTAACTGAACCCTATTGGCATGCCAAACTATCCAAACCAATCTTGTTAGGTATACTAGGGCATTTGATACTTTAAAATTCTTCAATCTTTAAATTTCAAGTTTCGGTGTCACTATTCACCTCTTTGGTCAACTAAAATGTTGACTTTTAGGTAGAAATTAGGTACATTGGTTTTGGCACTCCCAACATACCACATTTTGCATTTAAAACTTGTTGGAATTGGTCACCATTACCATTTCTAACTTAAAACCAAGAGGGCGGAAATTTCAGTTTTTGAAGCCGAAGTTTACTGTTCCATTAAACACTGTTACAGTGGGAATTTGAAGAAATGGAAAACATGAAAGTTGTTCCTTATTTTGTCTAGTTGAATTTCTTTTTTTGAATCACAAATTTGGAGTTTTGTAGCTCCAGATATGGTCCAAAAACCACAGCTGGCCGGATTTGCAAAACTGCAGAATTACCAAATCTGATAATATGAGCAGTGGATCGTGATTGCATTTTTGAATTGGTTCTGGTCATAATTTGGGGTAGGTTCCTTCATAAAAGTTGCTTGTCTATGTCTTAACTTGTTTCTGTAAAACTTTCAGGTCAATTGACCAAATCTACAGTGAATTATGGCCAAATGAATAGTTACTATTCATTTGGTGATTTCTGCAGGTGCTGTTGCAGGGTGTCCGGATTGGGGCCAACTTTTGGTCCACTTGCTTTGGTCTTTTGGGCATGGTTTCTTCAGCAAAAATGTGCCGTTATAAGCCTAGTTTCATGTCCAATTGGCCAAACACCAATTGGACCTACACAGCCAAAGATATGGCTGTCCAAGTGGGCTGGAATCTCAGCCACTCTACTGCTGTCCCTAGGCAGCCTACACCTTCACTTTGCCATGCTATATTTCAGTCCAAATTGTGGTCAACTTACCTAAAATGGTCACTAATTGACCATTAAAATGTTCTCTAACAATTTCCTAAGCCAAGTCAAATTTTCACTTCTCAAAACCCTAGTTCCATATGAGTTTTCACAAATTTCCTTAGTTAATTCTTTCATTCTTTGTATATGTATATGTATACACTTTAAACATAGGCTCTAGTTCACTCTAAGTCCATCAAAACAATCAAAATAATTCCTTCCTTAGGGCTGCCGAAAATTGAAGATACTCTAACATATAATATTTACTCCAAATTATTACAATTTCTTAACTCAAATTGATGCTCTAACAAAGATTAAAAGAGTGAGAGAGGAAATATAGCACTAACCTGAATTTAGCCAATCTCCAAGAGTTGAAAAACTCCACTCTTCTCTTCCTAATGACTGCCTAGAGGTTGTTTAAGGTGTGGTGTAAAATTTTAATGAAGAGAGGTTAGGGTTTTGTGGTGAAACAAAGTAAGAATCAAGCTTGAAAAGTGAGGTTTAATGGAGGTTGAGAGAGGGAGAGAGAAGCTGCCGTTTGATGAAGGAAGAAGAACAGATTTTTTTGTTTCAATTTTGCTTCATTTTCCCTTTTTAATGAAATTGCTTGATTGTCATTGGTGGAGAGAAATTTTAATGATACCATGTGATGTCAAAAGTCCCATTTTTTTCATTTTTCTTTTCTTTTCTTTTCTACTTAATTTCAATTCAATTTTTAGCAATATTTATTCACATTTTAGGTCATAATAATTATTTACTTAACTGGACAAGTCGGCCAAAAATCACCTCTGAAGGCAAAATGACCAAAATGCCCTCCGTTTGGCTTAACGGGTCAAAATTGTCTGTACCGATTGAAAAATTTTTCTAGGTAATTTCTTGGCATTCTAATGCCATGGGAACCTCAATAACCCTTCTCTAGAGTGCCAAAAATTATTTTATAATTTTTCCCCCGGGTCTAGGGCTCCTAGTTGCGAGAGCCGCAACTTCCCTCTGGGTTACCCATCGCTAGGGCACCGGCTCGTTTAACTCGGTTGTATTTTATTTCTAAAATTTTTACTAAATTTTTCTTATTAATATTTAAGTTATTTATGGTTCCTGACTTTAGTTTAAATATTTTTCCGGACGTTCTAGCTGTCCGGACCGACACCGGTCACCGAAACAGTAGAATGTACGGAGTTGATACAGGGAGGGTGTTACACTTGACCTAGACTATGAGCCTGAGCGTGGAGAGTCTGGTGAACCAACATATCATCCAGGAGAAGGCTCATCACTTGCGGCAGGAGATCCAGAAGGTGGGTCAGGAAGCATCTTCCCTCCGATCATAACTTTCGTCCGCTCGGAACTTCATAGCTGAAATTGAGGGGCGGATGAAGTTTTATGAGGATAAATTGGCTGAGCAAGCTCATGATCTTGTAGAATCTCGGGCGCTTCGAGCCGCTGATGTGACGCGCCTCACTGAAGAACTTAGAGTAAAAGAAGAAGAAGCAGTGACAAGGGAGGCCGGTGCTTATGTGAACGCCAATGGGGACCTTTTAGCCGAGCTCAATAAGCATTATCCCGAGGAGGACTTTTCCTGGATGGTGGACCTGGCCCCGCAAGATGAAGAGGATAGTGAGGAGGAGGCTGAGGGTGATAGAGAGGGTGAACAAAATGTAGAACAGGCTGGGGGTGATCCTCCAGCCGAATGACTTGTATATATTCTTACTTTGAAATGAAGTTCTTTCTTTTGTTCAATGACTTGATAAGATCGGAAAGCATCTAAGTTGTACAAATGCCTAACTATCTGGACCCATTAAAACATCAAACTTAAAAGTGATTATTAATCCAAGTATAAGAGGTCGGCAAAACATAGTAAGCATGAGATCGGTTGAGAATAAACGCCAAACGGGACTTGGTTAAAATTGGAAACTTGATTTGAATACTTAAGATCGGAATCATCATTAAACCGGATTGAAACCTTAACTTTATCAAACGATTATCCTCAAAATTTTAAAAGGGAGATCGGAAATAAGACTGGGTGACATGAAGACCTGATGTCGATTTGCTTTTCGTTTGACAAGAGATCGGAAGTGTGATTGACTGGCCAGGAGACTTGATAATTGATTTGAGAGATCGGTAAGGCTTTGAGCGATATGGAGACTTGGCATCGGTTTGATCCCTATGAAGAGAGAGATCGAAAATGAATTGAATGACATGTATACTTGACGCTGGGGGTCGATTTCAAAGTCTATTGATTTCAGGGATCGGCCAAAATATGGTGTCGACAGTTGCCCCTCTTTACATAATTTCTATTGAAGGGAAAAATTTTCCCGTGTAGAAATTATGTAAAGATTCAGACCCATATTTTGGACGATTAAAATTTTGAAACTCAAAATTAAAGTTAGGAAATTAAAACCTACTTAGGTCGGCGACCTAGAGGTTGGTAACAGGAATTTAAATGCTGAAAAATTAAAATCAACTTAGATCAAGGAACCAGAGGTTGATGACAGGAATTTAAAATGATGGAAATTAAAATCAACTTAGATCAAGGAACCAGAGGTTGATGACAGGAATTTAAAATGCTGGAAAATTAAAATCAACTTAGATCAAGGAACCAAAGGTTGATAAGAGGAATTTAAATGCTGAAATTAAAATCAACTTAGATCAAAGAACTAGAGGTTGATGACAGGAATTTAAAATGCTGGAAAATTAAAATCAACTTAGATCAAAGAACCAGAGGTTGATAACAGGAATTTAAACTGCTGGAAAATTAAAATCAACTTAGATCAAGGAACCAGAGGTTGATAACAGGAATTTAAAATGCTGGAAAATTAAAATCAACTTAGATCAAGGAACCAGAGGTTGATAACAGGAATTTAAAATGCTGGAAAATTAAAAAATCTTACAAAGCAAGTCTAACCTGACACAAGAAGTTCTTCCGCGACGAAGTGTACTTAACAGGATCCGAGGGTCGACGATTAATGGAGGACGAGTTACAAGACTTGACCTACAACTTCCCCGGGTGCCCTTTTTCTGTTCTCGACTTTCTTCTTGTTTTGCGGAAAGCACCCTTGCGGGTTTTCACTTTCCCTTTCACCCATCCAGCTAGAAGCGCCCTTTCGAGTTTTCACCCCTAGTTTTTTTTTTTTTCTTTCACCCATTCCCTGCAAGTTTCTTAGCAAAGTACGCGAGGTTATCAACATCCAAATCCTAATCTTATAATAAAATTTTAACAAATTAATAGCGCACAGAAAACAGCATTAGAATATGAGCAAAAAGATAAATTAAAATGCAAACGTGTGAGGAAAGTATATCAAAGTGAAAGGATGACTTTATTATAGCTTTATTATGGCTAAGAAATAAAAGGTACAGTTTCAAAGAAAAACAGGATACAAGGATAGATCTCACAAATTTCTTATAGTTAACTTTGAAGTCTCTTAACTGCCATTATTTCAAGTACTCTACTAACGGGGATTCATGTGGCGATGATTTATTTTCCTTCTCTGGTCCCATATCTTCTTCCTTATTTCTCCATTTTCTGGTTCTAAGAGCGCCCTTTCGGGTTTTCACCCTTAGATATATATTTTTTTTGGCTCTTTCAGGGCACCCTTGTAGGTTTTCATCCCTCACTCATTTTACAGAAAGTGCCCTTTCGGGTTTTCGCCTTCTTTCGCACATTTTGCTAGAAGTGCCCTTTCGGGTTTTCACCCCTACTTTTTTTTTTTATGCATAATATCTTTTGACAGTGTCAGCATTCAAGGGTCTTGGGAACTCTTCATCATCCATATGGGTCAGGATCAGGGCCCCACCAGAAAACGCCTTTTTAACCACATAGGGTCCCTCATAGGTCGGTGACCATTTGCCCCGAGGATCGTTTTGATTCGGGAACATCTTTTTCAGGACAAGATCTCCTGGTTGAAATTCACGTGGGCGAACGCCTTTGTCAAATGCCTTGGCCATTCTTCTCTGATATAACTGCCTATGACATGCTGCCGCTACCCTTTTCTCGTCTAGCAAATTTAATTGGTCCAACCTTGACTGGATCCATTCCGACTCATCAATCCCTTATTCCTTCAGAATCCTTAGGGAAGGAATTTCAACTTCAATAGGCAGTACAGCTTCCATCCCGTAAACCAGTGAGTATGGGGTTGCCCCAGTTAATGTCCTTACAGAAGTCCGGTATTCGTGAAGGGCGTAGGGAAGCATATCATGCCAATCCCTATAAGTTACTGTCATTTTTCGGATTATTCTCTTGAGATTTTTGTTTGCAGCTTCCACTGCTCCATTCATCTGGGGACTGTATGGTGAGGAATTGAGATGTTAAATCTTGTATTGATCACATAATCTTTGGATCTTCGGACCATTTAAATTCTTGGCATTATCAGTGATGATTTCACTGGGGAGGCTGTGTCGGCAAATGACATTATTTCTGAGGAACTTGAGAAATGTGTTCTGCGTGATGTGGGCATATAATGTCGCTTCGACCCATTTAGAAAAATAGTCAATAGCTACCAGGATAAATCTATGCCCATTGGATGCCTCAGGGTTAATGGGACCAATCACATCGATACCCCACATTGCGAAAGGCCACGGTGACATGAGATTGAACAATTGGTGAGGCGGGACATTTATTGGATCTGCGTAGATCTGACATTTGTGACACTTTCGAAAGTACTCAATATAATCCTTCCCCATAGTAGTCCAGAAGTATCCCTGTCGCAAGATTTGCTTAGCCATCATATGCCCATTAGCATGGGTAGCACAGTTCCCCTCATGAGTTTCGAAAAGGATTCTCTTTGCTTCTTTTGCATCCACACATCTCAACAATTCACCGTTTGAGCTCCTTTTGTATAAGGTTTCTCCACTGGGGAAATATCCCAAAGCTAATCTCCGGATCATTCTTCTTTTGTTTCTATTTGCCCCTGGAGGGAATTCTCTAGTTTTGATGTAGACTTGGATGTCATGATACCAAGGTTTACTATCAGTTTCTTCTTCGATCATAAAACAGTATACTGGCTCACTCCTTACTTTAATCTGTAGTTCCTGAGTCGTCTGCCCTTCTTCTATTTGGGCCATGACAGCCAGGGTGGCTAAGGCATCTGCGAATTGGTTTTTGTCCCGACTGAGGTGAGTGAAAGAAATTTCTTCAAATTTCTTTATCAATTCCAGTAGGTATTTATGATATGGGATTAACTTCAGATCCTTGGTTTGCCATTCACCCTTGACTTGATAGATGATCAAGGCTGAATCCCCATATACTTCCAACTTCTCGACTTTCATTTCAATGGCAGATTGTAAACCCATCACACAGGCTTTGTATTCTACGACATTGTTGGTACATTCAAACCTTAATTTGATAGCTATCAGGAAGTGTCTTCCATCCAGGGATACCAACACAGCTCCGATTCCATTACTGGATAAATTGACAGCTCCGTCAAAATACATTTCCCATACATCAGTTTGTTCTTTTTCCCCATTCTCCACTTGATTAACATGCTCATTAGGGAATTCAAAATCCAAGGCTTCATAATCTTGGGTGGGGTTCTCTGCTAAAAGATCAGCGATTACGCTACCCTTTACCGCCTTTCGAGTCATGTAGACAATGTCATATTGAGAGAGTATGACCTGCCATTTGGCTATCCTTCCAAGAAAAAATGGGCTTTCGAATACATACTTAATAGGATCCATCCTAGAGATGAGCCACGTCTTATGATTCAACATGTAGTGTTTAAGCCGATTTGCTGTCCAGGCTAACGCGCAGCAAGTTTTCTCTAGGAAAGAGTACCTTGACTCACAATCAGTGAACTTCTTACTCAAATAGTAGATGGCTCTTTCCTTTCGACCAGTGTTATCATGCTGCCCCAAAACACATCCCATTGAGCTTCAGTGGACTGCCATGTACAGAATCAGTGGCCTTCCCGCCACCGGAGGAACCAATATTGGTGGGTTTCATAGGTACTGCTTAATTCTCTAGAAAGCCTCTTGGAAAACTGAATCTCATTGAGCGGTGTTGTTCTTTCGGAGTAGTCTAAAGATAGGCTAAGCTTTAGCAGTGAGGTTGGAAATAAATCTCGAAATGTAGTTCAGCTTTCCCAGGAAACTGCGCACCTCCCTTTCTGTTTTTGGGGATGGCATTTCTTGAATAGCTCAAACTTTGTCTGGATCTACCTCTATTCCCTTCTCACTCACTATGAATCCCAACAACTTCCCAGATCTAGCTCCGAACACGCATTTTGTAAGGTTTAGTTTCAGTTGATACTTCTTGAGCCTCTCAAATACTTTCCTGAACACCTTCACATGGCTTTCTTCTCCCCTTGATTTGATGATCATATCATCCACGTACACCTCCACTTCTTTATGCATCATATCGTGGAATAATGTGACCATAGCACGTTGATAGGTAGCGCTAGCATTCTTTAACCCAAAAAGCATGACCCGGTAACAAAATACCCCCCATTGAGTGATAAAAGCAGTTTTCTCCTTGTCTTCCTCATCCATTGGGATTTGATTGTACCCAGAAGTCCCATCGATACACGAACATCTACCCAATCCTGTAGTATTGTCTACTAACACATCTATGTGTGGGAGAGGGAAATCGTCTTTCAAGCTTGCTTTATTAAGATCCCTGTAATCAACACACACCCTGACTCTTCCGTCTTTCTTCATTACCGGGACAACGTCAGCTATCCATTGGGGATATTTGACTACTTCCAGAAACCCAGCATCATACTGCCTTTTGACTTCGTCCCTAACTTTGAGTAGCGTGTCAGGGTTCATTCTTCTTAGTTTCTGCTTTACTGGGATCGTCCCGGGAATTAGGGGAATTTTGTGTGTCACTATATGAGGGTCTAAGCCAGTCATATCATCATAGCTCCATGAAAACACGTCCAGGAATTCTTTGAGCAAACTGAGCATATCTTCTAATTCTCCACTCTCCACAACTTTAAGTTCCCTTTTTATTTCTTTTGTGCCTAAATTCATGATGTGTGTTTCGTCCCCGCAAGGAACTAGGGAAGGTTCATCTCTTTCATCCCTTTCTTCTATGAGTTCTCCCTTAGAATTGCTTGAAGTAATAGCAGTTACGGGGATTTCAAAATTAACCGGAGGAATTTCTGAGTCTATTGAATTATTAGGTGTTAATTGATGAATGGTCCTGAAGAAACGAAAGTGGAATATATGATAAGAATGGATTTCAAAAGGAAAGGAAAAGATAATTGGATATAAAATGCGCTATTAATTCATTAATATTCATATCATAAGAAAAGGTTCCATTTATAGTATTACACTTGCCATCATGGACAAAATGATCAAGTGTAGATAACCAAAAGTACTTTACTCGAAATTGAGTACAGGGATGTCCTCTGCTATCCAATTGTCTAGTTCTTGCCCTTCAGTTATTGGCGATATTAGGGCTTCATACAAGGAATCGAGATGGATGACATCAACGGATGGTTTGTCGGGTGATTCTTCAGCTTCCACTAAATTCTCAATAACCGGTTTGGTGAAGACATCTGTGATTCTCGGGACTACCTTCACTTTCTTGACTTTCTGATCAAACCTCTGATCCCGAAGCATATTTCTCATCCAGAATCATCCATCTGTGAGAGCATCTTCCTCATAACCCAAGTCATAATGGCCAACCTTCTGGATGGCTGGTATAGGTTCGACAATCCCTTGTAATGTGGCGCCTAATCCCTTGCCCTTTTCGTAACCACTCTTTAGCATCACCTTCGCTACCATAGCCGTAGCCCCTTCATCCCTCAGGATAGTTTCTTGCAACTCTAGAGCTTGAAAAGAGCTTTCCAATGATTCCTCAGCTGCTTTCACATAAGGAAGTGATTGCGGCTTGGTGACCAGCATGGCTTCCTCCCCTTTCACAGTGATGATTTTGCCGTCCATAATGTATTTGATCTTCTGGTGTAAAGTCGAAGGAACGGAATTTGCTGAATGGATCCAAGGCCTCCCCAGCAACATAGTGTATGTAGGTTCAATGTTCATCACTTGGAACGTGACGTTGAAGGTGCATGCGCCAATTTCGAGTGGCAAGTCAATGTCTCCCAGTACCTCCCTCCTTGTGCCGTCAAAAGCTCTTACCACCATAGCACTTTGACGTATGTTTGATCGGTCGACCGGTAGCCTAGCCAAAGTGGCATTAGGCAAGACGTTGAGTGCGGATCCATTGTCAATCAGGACCTTGGCAACTATGCAACATTTACACTTTACTGTCACATGCAGAGCCTTAGTGTGCTTTAAGCCTGCCAAGTCTATCTCTTCTTCTGAAAAAGTGACAAAGCTGGATGCTTGAATTTGTCCCACTATTTTCTCAAATTGCCCCGGTGTGATATCGGGGTTTACGAAGGCCTGATCCAGAATTTTCTGCAAGGCTTAACGGTGCACCTCTGAGCTCAGAATCAGTGACAATAGTGAAATTAGAGTAGGTGTCTTTCTTAGCTGTTCAACAATATCGTACTCACTTTGCTTCATTATTTGAAGCAACAGCTCCTCCTTTTCGTTTGATCCGGCAGGTTCTCCTCTCTCCACTTTCTCAACCTCCTCTTCTGTATTCTCTTGGGGTTCTCCCATTTTTACTTTCCCTCTCTTCTTTTCTTTCTCTTCACCCCCGTAACATCTCCCACTTTGGGTTATAAATTCAACCTCTTGCTCAAGTAGGGAGGATTTTGTGGTAGCGACGGGCTGGGGGTTTGATTGGGAAGTAGCATTACCAGAAGGTCCAGCGTAAGTCATCTTGAAGTGCTCGTGAGGAGCGAAGCACGGTTTAGGAGGTACTGAAGGTGAGGCAAGGCTAGGAGCCAGTGTACTGCTCGATGCTCCTTGGGTGAAGACTTGGAAATCATAGTTCCAGGGTACAGCATGAGTTTTTGTAACTGGGAGCTGGGACGGGATTCGGATGATTGTTACTGGTGGTGATGATGTTGGGACAGAGAAGGTCATTCTGTGATTAGAGGCATTTTGGCCGAATCGGGCTGCATTTACTCCGCCCTCCATTTTTGACCTTGCTTGGCATCTTAAAACCTTGAGGGACAGTAGGTTCTGGACCTCTTGTTTGAACTCCTCACAATTTTGCAGCTCGTGGTCAGCTGCTCCTCCATGATAGGGGCATTCCGCATTATTTTCAGGCTCTGGTGTTTGAGGGTAGAGGTAACCTTCCCTCACTGCCATTGTAAAGATTTCCTCAAAGTGAGGAATCAGTTGATCTATCTCCAAAGTTAACCCTTCTCCTTCTGAATCTATCATATTCACGCCATCGCCTGTACCATGATTGGGCAATGGGTTTAAGGTGACATTGGGAAGGGAGCCATTCCCTTCAATTTTTAACCATCCGTTTCTGATTAGGGCATGCACTCTCCCTCTGAGTGCCCCACAATTATTAGTAGAGTGCCCCTGTGCCCCTCCATGATACTCACACCGGGCACTGGCATCATACCACCTGGGGTATGGCGGCTGAATTGGGTCAAGGGGAATCGGCACTATTTGATTTGTACCGACGAGGTATCGGTATATTTCGCTAAGTAGCAGGGGAAGAGGTGGATTAGGATTTCTTTGTGGTCTCAGGTTATTTTGAGGTGGTTTAGGTTGAATAGGTTGAGGAGGTGGTCTGGGATGGTAAGTTATCGGGGGTGGATACTACGGGCGTGGGTGAGGATAATTTGGGAAAGGGGGTGGAATGTTTGCAATGGTTTGGCAATGGGGGGTAGGATATGGCTGGTAATTATTTGGAGGTAATGAAGATTGGGTGTTCTGTCGGGTGATGGAATGCACATCACCCTCTTTCTTCTTGCCAAAATTGGCAGTTTTCTTTACAGGATTCTCAGTCAACTCCTGTAGTCGTCCCATCCTTAAGTTGGCTTCTATCCTCTCACCAGCTTGGATGATGTCCGAGAAGCTATTGGAAGTGTTTCCAATCATCAGATTGAAGTATGGAGCCTTCAATGTCTCGATGAACAGGGAGCAAAGCTCATTATCAGTAACCGGAGGATATACTTCTGCCACTTTCTCGCTCTACCTTTGGGTATATTCTTTGAAGCTTTCTCTTTCCCTCTATATCAGGTTTTGGAGGTCTCTCCTTGTGGGGGCCACGTCACAGTTGAACTTGTATTATTTTAAGAAAGCATCAGCCAAATCCTTCCAGGAGCACAATTTGCTCCTGTCCGACTGAATACACCATCTCAGGGCTACCCCGGAGAGACTCTCGTGAAAGAAGTGAACCAGGAGTCTATTGTCTTCCATCAGGGCAGACATTTTGGCAATATAAGTGGCCAAATGAATGCGGGGGTCTGAGTTCCCAGTGTATTTGTCAAAGTCTGATACCTTGAACTTAGGCGGCACCACCACATCAGGCACCAATCTCAGTGACGCCACATCAACTGAATCATACATGTTCAGTCCCTCTATCGCTCTTAATCTCTCTTCTAGAGTGGACAGCTTCTCATTTTCTCTCATCTTATTTTCCCCTCCTACTGCATGAAATACTCCCCCAGTTGGGAAATGAGGGGCAGAATGAACCGGAGGGATCAGGATTGAAGGGTATGGCTCTGCATTTGGGACAGTCGGGTAATGGGAGAAAGGTGGATCGTTATTCAGGGGAGTCGGATTGACAGTGATTGTCAGATCTGGGATAGGTGGCTGAAAGGTGAAAGAGGTTGAAGCATGATGAGAATCAACCGTTGTAGGAGGTGGGGGAGGTAGTGGTAAGTTAGGCTCTGAAGCAGGCTTATTATGGGACATCTCTCTCATTAGTCTCATGAGCTCTGAGACCTGGTCTTTCAATTCAGACACTTGTCCTTGTAGGCTCTAGACTTGTTCCTGGTCTTCCATTAGCCTTCTTGTTCGTGACCTTGTTAAGTACACTCGTCTTGGTTGAACTGCGTGTCTGGTCAGGCTTGCTTTGTTTGAAGCAATGTTGATTTTCTGCAGGAAGTTGAAAGTTTTTAATGAATTTCGAATTTTGTAAAAAAAATTAAAGGTCCTGGTTTGGACAAAGGATACAGTGGCATCTGAGAGCCAAAAATGAAATCTGTAGAAGAATAATTGCGTCAATTTTATCATGGCATCGTTCGATAGTCCGACGGTGAATGACTGGATTGAATGAGCATCTATGATACTTGTCCATATGGCCCATCCAATTTTTCGCATGACCCTAGTGATGGGGTTCCTACGGGAGTCATACTATTCATTCACAATTTTGCTAAACAATGGCCCAAAGTTGTTCCATTAATCGAATATTCATACATGGCATTCTTTACATTGGCCTAGGCTCAGGGAGACTCTTTATAATGTGATGGCATTTCCTGAGATATACATATAGCCTTTCTTCTTGTCTGGCGGGGTTGAATATCCTCAGGGCATACTCGGATTCAGGTAAGAGTTCTTGTTTTCCCTGTGCTATTATTCTCTCCAGCTGATCAACTTTTTCTTTTAGCTCTTGATAAAGGGTGGCTTGTCTCTCTTTTTCCTTCCTTTCTTTAGCGCATTCTCTCAGGATATCATTGATAAGCTGTGGTTGCTCCTTCAGTTCAAGCTTCTTCTTTTTGCTTTCTTGTTTATACTCCTCCATGAGTATTTCCTGGTATTTCATTTTCTCTTAAAGCTTGCCATTCTGTACTTCTGCTTCTTTCATTGTAGCTTGGAGAGAGCTATTTTCCTCTTCCCACCGCATTTCTTGTTTCTCAAACTCTGTCTTTTTGGCCCTTGCTTCTTCCCTTAACCTTTTTACTTTTATTTTGAGGATCTGTTATTGGTCCTCCAACTCTCTTATTCATTCTTGTAATTGTCGATTTTCGGTATCCGCCTTTTGTAGAGAGTCAGCCAAATGAGCACTAGCTTATTTTGAAAAGATGTTTCGACGAGGGTCGTCACCTTCGAATTTGGTTGGATTTGCAATTAGGTATTCTTGATCCCTGCGAGCCCTCCATTTAAGATAATTTCCCGTGACACTCGGGCCTTTAGGCGACCTTTCCGTTATAGTGATGTTTTCCAAGGACTTACGAGCTATTTTCAATTCTTCTTCATTATCGAGCTCATGATAGAAAAGACCTTGGTGGTATTCTTCAATACTGATTGTGGACTGGGTTGAATCGAACTGTCTCATTACTAATGCTGGGATGTAATTTGTGTGTCCGGTCACTCTAATTAGAGACACTGAACAATTACTCCCTGTGCTAAACAAAATGGGTTGACCCGACGTCTACAATTTCTTCCAATAGTAGCCATGGCCATTGAAACTCAGAATCTGTTCTCGCCACTATAGCTCATCCTTTGGGCTGATTACTAATCTGGTCATCTTTTCGATAAGAGGTTGGTCAAAATACCAAGTTAGCACCTTTGTCTCTACAGGGCATATGTGACTGATGATCCAGAGGTGCAATAATTGAGAACAACACTTGATGGACCCTTGCCTTATTGTCGACAGTAAGTAAGGGTTAATAAAGTCTCTGCAAGAATTACCGGTATTGGGTTGACCTTCTGCTTTTCTACTGCCTAGAATATCTCCACAATGCTGTAGGTTATAATTCCCGGAGGCCCAGGGAACAATATCAAGCCATAGATCCCCAAAGCAAGTGCCAATGAAGCTTGCTCCCATTGTTCATTATGGATGTATTGATCTAACCACTTCTTAAGGTAAGTCCAATACCATCCATGCGTGTTTCCTTTGATAGTTTCTCTTGCCTTTGCTTCTTCCGGGGGAATTCCCAACATATGTGCGAAAAGTTTCCAGGTCTGCCTATGCTCAAGGTATAGGTAGATCCAATTCTGCACCGCATAAGGAATTTCTAGCAATGCGTAATATTCTTCCATAGTGGGGGTAGTGTTGATATCATTGAAGGAGAATAACCCATACTTGGGATTCTAAACCGACAACATGGCCTTTAATACCGGGACTTGAACTTTGACTCGTATCAAGGTCGTAATCCTTCCATATTTTTCCTCAAATTGCGCCTTAACGTGGTTGGGAAGCAACCTCCAACTATTGGATAAACCTTCGAGGTAGGTGCTTTTGACTTCGACTTTGCTCAGATCCAACGGGGGTAACAAGTTGGCATCTGCCTTGATGACATCACTTCGTGGAGGTACTGAACCCTAAGGCGATTCGGACCACGGTTTAGCTTGCTATTCCGATCTAGGAATTTCTTCTGCCTACTGACTCGAGGATGCCACGTTAAAAATGATGCTTATTCTTTTACAGACCTTATTAGCAGGACGAATTTAGGTAATTTTGAATTATACTGTTGCCAAGGTAACACCTACACATTTATCAAAGTAGGAAAGTGTGTAGGTCCTCCTAACAGTATGATCCAAGATTATCCTTAAAAATAAGAACATAAGAAAACACAAACAGAATAGGGCGAGAGCAAGTATGTCCCTTTTTGTCCTAAAATAAGGAGAGTCCTGGTACCGGATAGGTGCTACCTAATTGGATAGTTCTATCTTATGAGGTGGTTTGCTACAGCTTTCAGCTATTGTGATGGTTTAGCTCAAGGTCTAATTTTCTAAAAGCCACAGGTTCCCAGATTGCCCCTACTGCAAAAAATAGAGCCTCATTCTATCACCATGATACTAACGGGAGAGTTCCACGGGTATCTCTGTAAATAGAACAAGTTTCAATATGAGCAGAAGTCTTCACGGATACTAACGGGGTAAAACCCATTGGTACCACTACATGACTCCCTCCTATTTCCTAAAAGGGATAAGAAAGCCCGGGTATAGGGCTAAAGTGTGTGAGGACATTGTGTGAGTGTTTAGTGTGTGAAGGGACACCTTTACCTCTTCCCAATATGGGGGAGTTTTTCCCTATTTTTTAGACGAAGAGTGCTGTGATAAGACAATCAAGACAAGCAAAACGGTTAGCAAAAATAACAATAATTAACATATGGAATTTTGTAAATTAAGCCCACCTAACTATGGTTTGAGCATAAAATTAAATCTACTTTTGGACCTCTGAACCGGGGTTAAGGTGAAGGTTCGATTCCCCAGTGGAGTTGCCAAGCTGTCGCAAGGTGTTTTGCGGTCGCCTGGACAAACACTCACCGAAGTGGGAAAGAGTGAGGAGTCGCCACTTTAATTTTGAGGGAAATTAAAGGAAACCATTTATGAAAACAAACTAAAATAAAACCACTTCGAAAATAGAGATTCTAGGTTCGGGGTCCATATATAGGCGGGGAAGGTGTTAGGCACCCTGTCTCGTCCCTCTATGAGGGTAAGCGGATTTAACACTATGCTCTTCATAAATTAAAATCGAAAGTTAGGGGGGGATGAGGATAAAGATGTTAGTCCCTTTAATAAAGGGAATATTTGATTTTTCACTATTTCGGGTTACCCATATACATAAATAAATGAGAAGACCCTTAGTGAGTTAGCGTTACGTAGTGATTTTATTTAGAAGGTTACTTTGCATATTGTGAGATTTTAATTTGGGTTTGAAAGAATCGGGGTAAAAGTCTCTCCCGATCTCTGGGGATAACTTGTTTAAAGTTTAAGTGAAGAATCTCGAATAAGAACTCTCCTCCGATCTCCTTTTAGTATTTAAAATTTGGGTTGAGAAAAGGATAAGAACTCTCCTCTGATCTCCTTTAATACTTAAAATTTGGGCTGAGAATCGGATAAGAACTCTCATCCGATCTCTTTTAGTATTTATCATTTGGGTTGAGAATTGGATAAGAACTCTCCTCCGATCTCTTTTTAGTATTTATTAAAAATTTGGATTGAGAATCGGATAAGAACTCTCCTCCGATCTCTTTTTGTTTAAGTGGGGATCGGGTAAGAACTCTTCCCCGACCTCCTGAGATTTAGTTGCGATCATATATCGTAAAGACCTTAGACTAGAGGCTCTGGCATCTGAAGACGCTGAGAGCCCAAACAGGGCTTCTCTTGATTCATTAGTATCTCACAACTATGTAGGGGATACAGACTAAATTTCTTTTCTGATCTCCTATGTGATTACCTTTCCAATACCTTTTAACAGGAAACATCCGATCTCTTCCGTTCACTAGTCAGGGACCCGACCTTACTTCGATCCCCCTCTATGCCCAGTTATCTTCTAAGCTAGTCTAGTGGTTCGACTTCATAATTCTCCTATGATTCATTATCCAAACTTTTAGTATTTTGAAGAAACTTTCGTGTTAAGATACAGCTACCAACATCTCACCAAACTACCTATATGTTACTCGGAACCAAAATACCTATATTTGAAGGTAATAGAGGCTAAGAAAAAGGTAAATGACATGTACGAATGAACAAAAAGGAAACTCCGGAAGATAACCACCTTCGTGGGGTTTTTAACATAACATAAACTTAACGAAAATTACGAGCATTAAAACAAAGAAAATACATAAAATAAAAACGAGCACTTGATAAAGCAGCGGTATAGACACTCACCTACAGGGAATCGATTCTATATAACTAACTATGGAGTCACAAAATATAGTAGAGTCGTGCGCTGCTAGCCTGGGGACTAATGTTCGCCTTGGAATGAAGCGTACCAAGTTAAAATGTAGTCAAACCGAAATGACAACAACCGAGTTTGAATGAGGTTGAGCTTGGAAAATGAAAGTGGAAATGAAGGCAAAACTGAAACTAAGAGAGGGTATCGCAAAGTAATGAACGAACTGAAAATGGAGAGTTTCAGTATTCAATACTTCTTCAAAGAAAATACTTTAGAAAACTGGTTTCTGAAGTTTTTCTTATTTTTGAAAGCTTAAAAATAGCAGAGTAGCAAAACTGAATTAAGTTTCAGAGCCTTTCCATAATAGTCACCACCCTTTTCTTCATTTCTTTTTTTTTGTCAACAGTTTTCATGCAGGTATTTATAGGGACCGGGTGCTCCCAATGAAGGATCAGGATTTTCTTTGAGGGAGATGGAAGGTTTGGATTTTAAAGGACATGATCTAATGCTTGGGAATTAAAGAGAATCAGAATGAACGGCTGAGATCCTTTTCAGAATATTTGTCCTTTCTCTTTTCTAATCTGACGGCTCAAAATTTTCTTATCAAGGGCGATCCGAGGGCTAGGAATAAAAAGCGCCTGTCTTGTCGCCTTCTCCTTTGATCCAAGGGCTTCGGGCTTGTCCTTACAAGTAAGATCAACGGTGGAGATTGAGATGTGTAGGACTGTCATGACATACTCTGGCACCTGTCAGTAATGTGGGCGATTCTGCAAATGAGGCGTGTGGTGGAGATTTGATCTCGTCTGCAACGCTTTAACTACCTCAGCTCTGATTATGATGACAGTTATTGGAAGTTGTCTTATTCTCTTTGCTTTCCGATCTCCCCTCCCTTCCGATCTTTCTAATACTATTCTTTTTCGATCTCTCATGCCAGGCCCACCTCTCCCGATCTTTTCCGCTCCAGAGTCTTCTCCTTTGTCCGGGCCGGTTCAGTCAAAGCATTTATTCCTTTGGTTTCCAAGGCGTCCACTTCGTTTTCTGCTAGCAATAAATGCTCATACCTTCTCTATATTTATACCTTCAACGAGACATTCTTTTGCATTTCATTTTCTCCTCCTGCTTCTCACTTTTCCTGTTCTAGCCACTCCAGCAACGATCCTGGCCATGGCAGCTACTTTTGATCTTTTTCCGATTGTTAACTTTATTCATCGACTGAAAGTTTACGACCTTGGTGATCGAAAAACTATGATGGCCATATTTGATGACAGTGAGAGAACCGGAGTCGGTCCAGATCAAGAATATCGATCGTCTCAATCTCGAGTCGGTCAACCGATATGATCGGCGAACTGATTTTGGGTGAGAAGACTGCTAATTTCCCTCATACCATTGGTGACTGCTCTTCGAAGTTCACTCGGCTCCTCACCACATCGGGTGTCCCGACAGCGGCTCAGTTTTGAGCGATAACATTAACGATGACCTCTCCAATCCTCATGAGAGTCATAGTTACCCCATCTGAGCTGTACATCTATCCGATGTCGATGGTCGGTCTCCTGATCAAACACATCTTTTGATTCAGCCACGAGACTAGGCTTTGACATAGGCCTTTACTAGATAGGATGTACTGCCGATCTCTAGAGATCGCCCAAATGATGTAATCTGACCTTTTGGAAATGTAATTCGATCTCTTGGGATCGCCCAAATGATGTAATCTGACCTTTTGGAAATGAAATTTTATTTTGATAATTATCATTTTATTATTATTACATTGGTTATTTTTCGATCTCTCATGTATTTACCCAATTTGATCCCTAACTGAGTAGTCCTTAGCCGGTCTGTAATTTTAAACATTTACTTTAATCTATCGATATTTAACCAGCCGATCTTCCCTTATTTTAATTATGAAATTTGCGGAATATTCGTGCGACGTGTCAGAAAAGTTGGCGAATCCCGCTAACCGATGCGCCGCTTGGGACGCCGTGAGCATTAAATGCTCGGATGGGTATAAATAGGGGATGGGTCAGCCAGTTACATCCTTATGCCATTTTCAGCATCTCGTGAGCGATTCCAAAATTCTCTCATTTTTTCATGTTCTTCCGACACCGATCACACTCTGGTAAGGGTTTTGATATGTCTTTTAGTTAAATTTCCTCTTTTTTTTGAAAATGAGTGGCGCCGAGGGTCAGAGGGTGACAAGCCCCCCTTCCGTTTAGATCTCATGGTCATCAGATGAAGTTGAAGTGGTTGGATCAAGCGGGCGATCTGAACCTCCTAGGACCTCCGTTTCAGCCCGTGGTCAAGCGGCACCCTCGAGGCAAACGCATTCTTCAGGGAGAGAAAACCTTCCCGTGGACGAGTTGCCGTCAATCCTTCAAGAAACCGACCTACAGTCGCTTAGCCAAGAGTATAAAATTCGGAGCGATTCATACGAACTTATCAGGTGTCATGGCGATCTCCGAGCCGATCACTTCTTCGAAGAAAATGATATGTTCATGGTATATGAAAAGCAATTAAAAGCCGAGCTACAGTTCCCTCTTGACGACTTCTTCAAGGAAGTTCTAAAATTCCACCAAGTACGTATAGCCCAAGTTCACCCGAACTTATGGCGGATCCCAGTAGCCTTCAGAGGCCTCTGCCTAGCTAAGGGACTTTGTCCAACGGCGAAGGTGTTCGCCAAGCTACATAGGCTAACTCGCCGAAAGGATGACGAGTACTAGTTCTTTCAGGCGAAGCCACATTGCGGGCTCTTTACCGACCTGCCCTCCTCCCTGAAGAATTAGAAGAATCACTTCTTTATTCTGTGGAGCAAGATTCCGAACGGTTTTGAGGGTTTCCCACGTAGCTGGCTGCATCTGGGGCCCTCACTTTCGAAGCGCATCACCCTGAATAGGGAAGAGGGCATAATGGTAATGGAGCTGAAAGATCAAGCGGCCACATAGAAGTTCTCTTGTTTAGATGCAGTAACGGCCGAACTGCATCATTGGACAATGCAGTTGATTACCGGCAAAGAACGCGGGCTTCAGCTCTCTGACCTCGGCGTCGGTACTTTCTATATCTTTGATCTTTAGGCCTTAGCGAACTCACTGACTCTTTCTTTGTGTAGGCATGGCGAGCGGCGAGGCTTCGAAAGAGAGCCGAAAGCGGAAGAGAGAGGTCTCCCGGAAAGTGCGGCAGATGAAGCTCGCCGAGGCTTCTCAGACGCCAAGGCACGATCCAGGGGAGATGCAAGGAGGCTCGTCTCAACCCTCAGGACCGTCGATCCCTAACATAGAAGTGGTCCGGTCTCCTCCTCGACAAGAGGAACCGCCACCTCCAATGGTTGCTTCAAGTGCAGAAGGGGGTCCTTCCCAACCACCTGCGAGGACCCTTTCTCGCGGCGCTCAGGTTCTGATTCACTCCCTGGAGAAGAACCGTACTATTCGGGAGAATCCAGGTTTGGCTAAGGTTTTGGGGGCCTCCATCTGCCTTCAGGAGGATCGAAATAGGCTAACCCCGAACAGTCTCGACGATATCCTAACCCAGACTATGAGCCTGAGCGTGGAGAGTCTGGTGAACCAACATATCATCCGGGAAAAGGCTCATCACTTACGGCAGGAGATCCAGAAGGTGGGTCAGAAAGCATCTTCCCTCCGATCATAACTTTCATCCGCCTGGAACTACATAGCTGAAATTGAGGGGCGGATGAAGTTTTATGAGGATAAACTGACCGAGCAAGCTCATGTTCTTGTAGAAGCTCGGGCGCTCTAAGCCGCTGATGTGACGCGCCTCACTAAAGAACTTAGAGCAAAAGAAGAAGAAGCAGTAACAAGGGAGGCCGGTGCTTATGTGAACGCCGATGGGGACCTTTTGGTCGAGCTTAAGAAGCGTTATCCCGAGGAGGACTTTTCCTGGATGGTGGACCTGGCCCGGCAAGACGAAGAGGATAGCGAGGAGGAGGCTGAGGGTGATAGAGAGGGTGAATAAAATGTAGAACAGGCTGGGGGTGATCCTCCAGCCGAATGACTTGTATATATTCTTACTTTGAAATGAAGTTCTTTCTTTTGTTCAATGACTTGATGAGATCAGAAGGTATATAAGTTGCACAAATGCCTGACTGTTTGGACCCATTAAAACATCAAACTTAAAAGTGATTATTAATCCAAGTATAAGAGGTTGGCAAAACATTGTAAGCATGAGATCGGTTGAGAACAAAAGCCAAATGGGACTTGGTTAAAATTGGAAACTTAATTTAAACACTTAAGATCGGAATCATCATTAAACTGGATTTAAACCTTAACTTTATCAAACGATTATCCTCAAAATTTTAAATGGGAGATCGAAAATAAGACTGGGTGACATGAAGACCTGATGTTGATTTGGTTTTCGTTTGACAAGAGATCGGAAGTGTGATTGACTGGCTAGGAGACTTGATAATTGATTTGAGAGATCGGTAAGGCTTTGAGTGATATGGAGACTTAGTGTCAGTTTGATCCCTATAAAGAGAGAGATCGGAAATGAATTGAACGACATGTAGACTTGACGCTAGGGGTCGATTTCAAAGTCTATTGATTTCAGGGATCGGCCAAAATATGGTGTCTACAGATAGTGTTCATCAGATCCATAAAAGTAGCTGGAGCATTAGTTAACCCGAATGGCATGACCAAGAACTCATAATGGCCATAGCGGGTTCTAAAGGCAGTTTAAGGAATACTCTGCTCTTGTACTTTTAGCTGATAATAACCTGATCTCAGATCAATTTTAGAGAACACAGCTACACCCCTCAACTGATTAAATAAGTCATCAATACGGGGCAATGGATATCTATTCTTTATTGTCACCTTATTCAACTGTCGATAGTCAATACATAAATGGAGAGTGCCATCCTTCTTCTTAACAAATAACACTGGTGCTCTCCAAGGTGACACAATAGGGCGGATAAAGCCCTTGTCAAACAGCTCTTGCAATTGCACTTTCAACTCTTTCAATTCTGTTGGTGCCATTCTATATGGTGTCATGGAGATTGGATCCACACTAGGCATGACATCAATCTCAAACTGCACTTCTCTTTCTGTAGGTAATCCTGGCAATTCATTAGGAAACACATCCGGAAAGTCACATACTATGGGGATGTCCCTTAGTGTTGGACTCCCCACTTGGGTGTCTATCACATGTGCCAAGTATGCTTCACACCCTTTTCTGATCATTCTTCTGGCTAGTGCAATCGAAATGATGTTTGATGGCAGTAACTGTCTCTCCCCATGTATTACCATGTTACTGTACAGAGGCAGAGCAAAAGTGACTGTCTTCAGTCTACAGTCAATCATAGCATGAGGCCTGGCTAACCAATCCATGCCCAAGATGATATCATAATCTCTGAAGGGCATTTCAATCAAATCTGATAGAAAAATATGTCCTTGGATCACCAAAGGACAGTCTCTATAGATTCTGTTGACCCGAACCTCTTGTCCTAACAGACTAGTTACTAGCACTTCAAAACCCATTTTGACACACGGAATAGCAAGTGAACTGACTATGCTAGCACTAACATACGAGTGGGTTGAACCTGGATTAAACAACACAAATACTTCTTCATCAAAGATAGAGAATGTACCGGCTACCACATCGGAAGTCTCAGCCTCTTCTCGCTGTCTCATCATATAAACCCCGGCTGAAGCACTTCCTTGTGCTGACTGGTTAACAGTACCCTGACTGCCAGAAGCATTGCCTCTACCTCTACTTCATGCTCTGCAAACCGGTTGTGAACCTCTGATAGCAGGACTCTGAACAGACCCTTCTACAATTGTAGGAGCTAGCCCAAATCTAGGGGCACTGGTGCAGTCCTTAGCAAGAAGGCCTTTGCCTCCACAGTTAAAGTAAGCTCCTGTTGACTAATAGCATTCTCCCCCATGAATCTTGCCACAAGTCTCACAGGGGTGGGCAAGATATGAACCCCTAGTCGACTGCTGACCAGATCTAGGAGGTCTCTATCCAGAGAATCTGCCCCTTCCAAACCTTCCTCCTCTACCTCTGCTAGGTACCCTAAATTTCTTCTTCTTTCCAGATGTACCACTGGAACTTTGCTGTATTGACTTTTCCCCTTTGTCTTTCTCTGATTTCTCAATCTTTTCTAATTTTTCTTTTACTGGTGTCACTTCTAATTCAATCCTTTCTAGCTCAAGTGCCTGTGAGATGAGCTCAAAGAAGTTAATGTGTCTAAATCCCACTACTTGCATCCTTAGACTGGGCTTCAAACCAGTCTCAAATCTCTTGCACCTTTCCTTGCTGGTAGACAGGAGACTCCCAGCATAGTGGCTTAAGCGGAAGAACTGCCTTTCATATTCTGCCACCGATCTATTGCCTTACTTCAGACATTAAAATTCTTGCAATTTTTGATCAACATATGCATCAGGGACATATTTCTGTCTGAACTCTCTGATGAAATCGTCCCAGATTAATACTGGCGGTTCTGCCAAGCTGTGGGGGATGGTATTCCACCAGTCATATGTGTCCCCTTGCAACAAAGATACCAAATATTCAAACTTTAGTTCATCCAGGCAATGCAATTTCTTGAATACTCTGTCCATTCTCTTTAACCACTGCTTTGCCTCTAAAGGGTCTACTGTACCCTTAAATTCTATCACCCTATACTTCAACAGCTTGTCATACTGTCTGACTAGAGCTTGAGGTTGCACCACAGAAGTCTGGGGTGGAGCTTGAGTAGGCATACGCCCAGCCATTTGTTGGAACATTGTAGCCCTCTGCTGGGCGAATTATGCCAGAAATTGGGGCATCGGTGGGGCTGGTGCCACTGACCCACTGGCATTTTGTAGAGCTGGGGCTTCCCCTTGTGCCTTAGCTTCAACAAATTGCTCAACAGAGCGATCCCCTTCTTCCATTTCAGTCTGGAGTTAGGATATCTCTTGAACAAATAACACAAGGAGATTTTCCTCCGTTAGTTCATATTTATGATGTAATGCACTGTATGTAATAAATAAGGACATTGAGTAGTTGTACTTAGCGAATAAAAGACAAAATTCATAAGTTAAAACATACTTTAAAAATTTGCTCTGATACCACTAAAACATGTCACACCTTACTCCTCTGGAAGGCATAACATGATCCCATAGAATACTTAATAAACTACCAAACTTCACCTACCGATAACTCATTAAGTATCCTACAAGGGATTTTAAAATCATTTTCTTACTTTTTAAAAGTGGTGAGCATTTTCTAATAGGTATTAAAACATTTAATTAGAGTTTGAAAACTAGTTAAAATTTTTGTCCCTTTTTATTTTTCTGCAAATTTAAGAAATATTTCGACAGAGTGCCGTTTGTATTTTGATAAAACAGTTCTTCAAATACCTGAAGAAAAAAAAACACTTCCAATGATTTATTTCAACAACTCAACAACTACCACATCATATCTCAAACTCCAAAATTCAAATCAATAATTTCCAATTCAAATATCATAAAAAATAATACTAAGTAATTTCATTCAAATTAAAACAAAATATGTCACACCCTACCCCTCTGTAAGGCATAACATGATCCCGTAGTATACCTAATGAATTACCAACTTCGTCTACTGATAACCCATTAAATACACTACAAGGGATTTTAAAACTTTTCTTACTTCTTTTTACAGTGGTGAGCACTATTTACAGGTGTTAAAAAATTTGAATTATTAGTAATTTCTGTAAAAAATTTTGGTAATTTGAATTATTGTGAAACAGCTAACACATTTGAATTATTAGTAATTTCTGTAAAAATTTTGGTGGAATGCCATCCATATTTTGAATAAAACAGTTCTTCAAAAACCTGTAAATATTCCATCACCATAAATATTAATAAATCACACACACAACTATGGAATCATGATTAAGCTGTGTGTGTGATTTATTAATATTTATGGTGATATTGTGAATGGAGTTTAATTCTTTATGACATTCACTGTCTTTTGAATTTAACTATGATTTTAAATATCCATAGTTCATATGATTTATGGTTTATGGTTTTAAATTGTGTTTCCTTAATGTTGTGCACCACTGAGACATTAGCTCAGCGATAGCTTTTTCATTACTGTCGCAGGTAGACAGACGGACAAAGCAGCAGAGTAGGCTGCTTGTGCTATATTTTGAGATTTCACCGGGTATAATGATTATACCATATTTTGTAGTTTTTGTTGTAATGTATGTGCACTGTATGTATATATTGTACTTGGTCTTGAGCAGTTGTAAACTAAAATTGTAAATTATTTTTGGCTTATAAAAATATTGTGACATTTTTTTTATCTCAGCCTTTGGAAACACTGGAAAATTGATGTTGAATTGAGTTGAGAAATTTATTGTGTTGAACTATTATTGGAGTTTGGGGTTGAGAAATATATTGGAAGTGCTTTTTTATAGGTTTTTGAAGAACTGTTTTATTCAAAATGCAGATGGCACTCTGCCAAAATTTTTATAAAAATTACTGATACTCAGATTTGTTATTTGGTTTCACTCCAGTAAAAAAATTTTTAACACCTGTCAAAAGTGCTCACCACTGTAAAAAGAAATAAGAAAAGGTTTAAATTCCCTTGTAGTGTATTTAATGGGTTATCAGTAAGCGAAGTTTGGTAATTCATTAGGTATACTACGGGATCATGTTATGCCTTACAAAGGGGTAGGGTGTGACATCCCAACCCAAATCAACTCAAGTCAAAACAATTTAATTCAATTCCATAACTCAACCAAAAATTTGTCATCTCAAAATACTTCACAAATTCATTCACATTGCATATAGTACTTAATTTACAAATACAGATCTTAATTTATAAAAAGAAAATCCAAAATAACATTATTACAATTTACTAAAACATGCCACACCCTATCCTTCCGTAAGATGCGACATGATCCCATAGTACATCTAATGAATTACTGTACTTCGCCTACCGGTAACCCATTAAATATACTATAAGGGATTTAAAACAATTTTCTTACTTTTTGGAAGTAGTGAGCATTTTGGTAGGAATTAAAAACATTTAATTGATGTTTGAAAACTAGTTAAGATTTTTGTCCCATTTTATTTTTCCGCAATTTTTACAAAATTTTCGATTGAGTGCCGTCTATATTTGGGAAAAGCAGTTCTTGAAAACCTATGAAAAACACTTCCAAATAATTAATTTCAATGCTATTTGCAACCACCAAGCTTCAAATTAACAGCAATAGCAACACTTCAATTCAAAATCCAAATTTCAAATCAAGAATTGATATCTCAAAACATTTCATAAACTCATGCACATTGCATTTTAAATATTTAATTTACATTCATAAGTTACTTTACAGATGCAAAATCTCAAAAATAATATTATTATACATTGACTGTACAACCGCTCAATCTACCTTAATACATATGACACTAAACCATTTACAACAAAATAATTACAAAGGTATTAACAAATACCCATACAAAAATTCTTCAACTGTGCTCCTTTTTTACTGTAGCAGCTCACTTTGCTGCTATGTCCTTTTCTCCATATGCGACAGCAAGTTAAAGCTATCGTTGAGTATAAAAATACTCAGTGGTGCACAATAAAGTATAAAATGCATAACATAAAACATTTATGAACAAATTATAATTCAAAAATCTCATAATCACATTTCACAATTTTTTTTTTAAATCACATTTATAACAAATCATAATTTTCAAAGCTTACTATGACACAAGTTTAATCAAACAATTTAATAAATACAGTTTTGCTAATCAATAACACAACTTAGGCCATGACACAAAATTTTCAAATATGCTGTGTTGCACACCACAACAAGGCAAACTCACCCCATTAATCGAAATCAATGAGAGAGGCGGCTAGCTAGCTAATGAGTACTCATCCAAACTCACCTCCGACTAGAAAGCCAAAGAGGGAGGAATATAATCAAATATCAAACTCACCCCACAAGTGGAGGAGGAACATATTAATATTGTCATGCTAAGTGTGAATTAAAAATAATTTAAATCAAGTTATTCAAATATTTTATGCAAAACACAATCAATTTCTAAAGTCAAATTTCCATTCCCAAAGTGGCAACACAATAGTTCTCAAAACCCATAATTAACACAATAATTTCACAATGCATAACTAAACAAATTTTCTATGAGAAAATGATAAATTAAGGTTTATTGTGCATAAACCTGACATGAGTCGCCTCGAGGCCTTGGCTCAGTTTGCCCTATCCTTTTCTAGGTCTTTTTCAGCTGAAACATGAAATTTATAGTGTTTCAGTATCTTATCTCACAATAATTTCAATAATTAATTTATATATGTTCAATTCTAGCTCTAATATACTTAAACTTACATTCTTGAAAATTTTCATGTTGAGGTTACTATTCATGATACTATTCAAGTCAAAATATTGACTTTCTTATGCTTAATAGGTATGGGAAATCCAATTATACCCACATATCACATTTTGGTTACCTAACTCGTTGATTTTAGTTATTTTCTCAAAACTTAAGTCTTTTAGGCAAACTTTCAAATTTTCAATTTTGATGACCTATTTTGCACTATTCCATTGGTCATATTGCTGTTAGAATTTGGCAAAGTTTTCTTCATAAAAATTGTTTCTTATTGTCTTAACTTTATTTGCCTTTTGAATCACTCTATTTGGAGTTTTGTAGCTCATGTTATAGCCATTTGAACATGACTGGCCAAATTGGCCTAACCCAGATTTCTGGGCACCAAAACTAGTTCTGGCAGTTTTAGGTAACTAACTTTGGGTGGCTAAATGACTTGGTTAAGGGCATAATTTGGGTTTGTGTTCGTCATGAAAGTTATAGGGTTATGTCTCAGATTTCTACTAGTAAAATTTTAGGTCATTTAGACTTGCCTAGCCCAAGTTATGGCCAAATAAACAAACACTATTCATTTGGTCATTTTTTTATAGGTCAGATTGCCTAATCCGGATTTGGCCAATTTGTTCACTAAGTTATGGTCACTTTTTGGGTATGATTCCTGAATAAAAAATGTGCTATTTTGTGTCTAGTTTCATTACCAATTAGCCTCACACCAATTGGGTTGGTAAATTTTTAGTTTTGGTCCCTGAAAGGGCCCTAGTTCATACTGCCTATACATTGACCCTCTCCAATCCAAATTTAAACTTGTTTCCAACAATTCATACATACCACAAATGGTCACAATTGACCATTTCTCATCTCAAATAAGGTCAACAACATCATTTGGCTAATTCTCAAATTTTTCTTTAATTTTTCAAATGCTCAAAACCCTAGCTACACACAAAGCTCAATCTAATGCAATTTAAAGCGTATATTCATGTTCTACACACCTAATTCACCTCAAATAGCCATTCAAAACCATCAAACTCATTAATAACAAACCCTAACCCTGGCTGGATGAATTTTACATTTGGTCCTCCAACAAATATTTTCTTTTGATTTTAAGTTAAACTCTAAGTTGCTTGAGCTAAACACACAAATAAGAAACCAAAATTTCAAAGTAAATTGCTTACCTCCACTTGAACTTCACTCAACTAATTTCTTCTCTTTTTCCTTCTTTCTTTCCTGCTCAAGCTTCTTCTCAAGGTTCAATAATAACTTTTCTTTAAGAGAAGTAAGGGATTTAGGGTTGAATATAGGGTTTAGAAAGCTTGACATTAAGCTTTCATGGTGGAAATTTGAGAGAGAATTAGGAAAGAGAGAGAGAGAGCTACAGAAATGGAAGGAGATGGGTCTTTTTATTTTATTTTTTTTCATTTTATGTGTATTTATGCAAAATTTGACTTAGTCAAATTGGTTGATTAAATTAAAATTAATTTTGATGTCATATCTTATGTCATTTGGTGATGTCATTATTCAAATTTTCTTTTCTTTTTCTTTTTCCTTTATTTTTTCTTTAGTTCTTTAACTTAATTCTTGATCTCAAAATTTTCTTTTCTCTAATTTTATTGGATAGTTAGGTCAGAAGTCAGCTCTAGGGGTGAATTGACCAAATCGCCCCTCCCTGGTTCGATCTGGTTTGCAAGTTATTCGATATTTCTTCCTGATCTCTAACCTAATCAGTTGACCTGCTTAACAAATCTTTTTCATGATTTTCTCTTTTCCACTGTGTTCACAATAGTCCTAAGGACAGCAGCGTCACATTTTACGTTTCTAAATTTGAGTTTAAATTGACATCGCAATCCTTTCTGAGTAGGTCACCCATCATTGTGACTCTCGGCTCATTTAACCTCTTATGTTCTGTTATTCTTATTTATACTTAACTATTTGACAATTTATAATTATTTATGTTCAAGGCCTCTCTAGGTATATTAAACATAGTTCTTATCCTCTTAATTGTCCGGACCGACACCGGTCTCCGGAACAGTGTAATTTACTAGGCTCTGTAAATAGGGGTATTACAATTCTCTCCCCCTTAAAATAAATTTCGTCCTCAAAATTGTGTCCACTATCTGTCCTCAAATAGTCATACATGCTGTTTTCTCATATTTTTCTCACATTTCGACATAGCTTCATAATCGGAATAATGGTCCGTAGCACTTTAACCAACGCTATTTACTCATCAATTGCCTACCTCGTGTGCCTAGTTTCTTATGAACTTCTGTCATAAGTTAGATTCAAATTCATTTCAATTTTAGAGGTAAGCAAATCTATGTGCTAATGGATCTACTTTTTCTTGGACCTCGTATGATCCTATGGGTGAGAACTTAGTTTTACCCTTTTCTTATCAAACCTCTTAATCATTTGATGTAACCTTTAGTTTAGTTTAGAATATTTTAGTCTTTTCTTGCTATTGTTTTAGCAATTATTTTCCTTTATAGTCTTCTCTTTTCTTTTTTGTATCGATATTCTATTGGTTATTTTGCACTGATGTGTAATCATTACTTTCTTTTGTACTAAACTATAACCTTTCAATATTCTAACTTTAGAGTTTTAAATCCCAGGTTAGGATTTTCCAACTCCTTTCTAATAAACAAACTTTATCTTATCATAACTATACCAAAACATATGCCATTTGCAACTATTCTTATCCTTGTGTACTATTGGGTAGTACATAGCTCTACACAATAAACCTCAAGTCAGTACTGTAATCTGTAGCTTACAGTGCCAACATCAAGAATATTGCATAGTTACTACGATACATCCCAATAGATCAAACTTCCCTATATCTTATTTCTTTCAAATCCACTAATATCTTAAACTTATTTTGATTATGGTATCGTACCCACTGACACCTATCAGCAGTAATACCTTTACCGGCATCTAAGGTAGTTATATTACTATAACTTACTTTTAGGTTCTATTGCCTTACCTAATTAGGCTTACTAGTTAAGTTTATAAATTCTTGTATGCTAGCAAATATTTTTCACTGAAAAACTCTTCCAAAATTAATTTTAAAAAGACAAGTCACTAACATATAAACTTTTTCTTTTTTTTTACACATATACATATCTTAGTTAAGAATAGAGAAAATACTAGCAACCATGTCAGAAGTCTCATCCTCGTCCCTCTGTCGCATAGTGTATACTCTCACTAGAGCATCACCTTGTCTTGGCTAATTCACAGTACTCTGACTTCCAGGTGTAATACCCCTACTTCTGCCTCTGCCTCTACCAACTGCTGGTGAACTCTTCGGGGTAGAAACTTAGGCTGATCCTTCTAACATGGCAAATGATCCATAACGGCGTGGATTTACACAATCCTTAGCAAAATGACCAGTCCCTCCACAATTAAAACATGCTCCTATAGCTCTATGACATATTCCACTATGTGGTTTACCACAAGTTACACAAAGTTGATCCGACTGTGTATTTCTGCATGTCTGTTGAGTTTGCTCATTAGATTGGGATGGTTTCTATCTAGAAGATCTACCTCTACCTGATTCGCGCGAGCTAGATCCTCCAAAATGTTTTCTTTTCCCAGAGCCACTCTCAGTAGCTTGGCTAGTAATCTTTTTATTTTTCTCTTTCTCTTTTGTACTTTTTTTCACTGCCCATTCTGATTCTGTTCTTTCCAATTCTAGGGCTTGTGAAATCAATTTAGAAAAATTCTGGTGTCGAAACCCCACAACTTGCAGTATTAAGCTAGGTCTCAACCCAGCCTCAAATCTCTTACATCTGTCTCTGGGGATGGAGACTAAGCTTCCAGCATAGTGGCTTAGTCAAGAGAAATCCCGCTCATACTCTGCTATAGTTCTGTCCCCTTGCTTCAGACTTAAAAACTCTTGCAACTTCATGTTTACATAAGTATCGGGGACCCACTTTTACCAAAATTCCCTTGAAAAGTCTGCCCATGTGAGAATTAGTGGCTCTACCAAGCTGTGGGGGATGGTCTTCCACTACTCATATGCATCACCTTGCGGAAGTGATACTGAATATTCAAACTTCAACTCTTCAGCACACTGTAGTTTTTTGAAAACCCGTTCCATTCTTTCTAACCACAGTTCTGCCTCCAGTGGATTCACAGTGCCCTTAAACTCGGTGGGCCCAAATTTCATTAATTTTTCATATTGTCGAGCCGAGGGCTGTGGTTGTGCTGCAGGTGCTTGCATCTGAGCTTGAGGTGGCACATTTCCTGCCATTTGCTGGAAAAATGTAGCCATCTGTTGTACAAACTGAGCAGGAAACTATGGTGTTGGAGTAGGAGCTGGAGTGGCTAACCCACTCACATTCTGGAGTGCTGGGGCTTCCCCTTGGACCTCAGCCTCGACTATCACACCTTACACCTCCGTAAGGCATAACATGATCTTGTAGTATACCTAATGAATTACCAAACTCCGTCTACTGATAACCCATTAGATATACTACAAGGGATTTTAAACCTTTTCTTATTTCTTTTTACAGTGGTGAGCACTTTTGACAGGTGTTAAATTTTTTTTTATCGAAGTTAAATCACATATTATGTCTGAAATAGCCACAAATTTTATAAAAATTTTGGCAGAGTGCCGTCTGTATTTTGAATAAAATAGTTCTTCAAAAACCTATAATAAAAAAACACTTCCAATATTTTTGTTTAATCCCAAACTCCAATATGGCTAAACTCAAATCAGCGTCCTTAACATAGTTCAAACTCAATTCAATATCATTTTCTGCAATTCCATAAATAAAATGCAAAATAAATGAGTATTTCAAAAGATGAGATGAGAGAAGTATAATACAATATTTTTAAAAGCCAAAATAATTTATAACTTTATTTTATAGCTGCTCAAAACCAAGCACAATATATACATACCGTTCACATACATTACAATAATATTTACAAGAAAGTGGTATACTCAATATACCCGGCAAAATCCCAAAAGTGTAGAACAAGCAGTCTACTCTGCTGTTCTGTCTGTTTGTCTACCTACGACAGCAATGAAAAAGCTATCGCTGAGTAAAATTTACTCAGTGGTGCACAATAACAATTTAAAATGAGGTATAAAAAACATTTATCGACAATTCACAATTTAAATGATTCACAATTTCATGTCATAATTTTCAAAGCTCATATAACACAAATTTGATCAAACAATTTAATAACACAGTGTTGCCAATCAATAATACAACTTAGGTCATGACATAAATTTTTTCGAACATGCCGTGTTGTACACCACGGCAAGGCATACTCACACCACTAATCGAAATCAATGACGGAGGTGGCTAGCTAGCTAATGAGAACTCATCCATACTCACCTCAGATTGATAAGTCAAAGAGGGAGGAATATAGTCATACTCATCCCATAAATGGAGGAGGAACATAGTAATATTGCCATGCCAAATGTGAATCAAAACAATTCCAAATCACAATATTTAAATATTTCATACAAACCAAAAATCACATTTTAACTCAAAATTTCCATTTGCAAAGTAGGCAATATAATAATTTTCAAATAAAATTTCCAAAGCCAAAACAATAAAAAATTATTTATAACTCATTTCTCCAAAAAAATTTTCTAGTAAAAGCAGTGAATATAAAAAGTATTGTGCACAGACCTCGAATGAGTTGCCTCTTGGCATTGACTCAATGTTCCTTATGCTCTTCAATATCCTTTTCAACTGAAACACACAATTTAAATTGTTTCAGTACTCAGTTATATTGTTTCTAATCATAAGGTTCCATAATTAAATTTTATTGATGCTACTCCATTCATTAGTCAACCTATAATGTTGACCTTTAATGCACACTAGGTGAATTAATTTTAATGTTATCAATATGTCATATTTTATAGTCCTTAAGTGTTGGTATATGTTATCAATTTTATTTTAAAGCTTATTGCATTTTATTGCAATTTATCAGATTTTAGTATGTTATTTTGACCTAATCGGATGACCTAGTTTCCTCAGTTTTCGAGTTTTGATCCGAATTACAAACTTATAAGTCTATGTCTTAGTGAACTTTTGCCACAAATTTTAGGTCATTTGGAGTTTACTAGACCAAGTTATGGTCATTTTACTATTGCTAGACAGATTGCACTAAAATGGCAAACTTAGGTCATTTTTAAGTCATTTCTGATTCTGGCAGTTTTTACACCCAAACTTGTGTAAGCATTTTGACTTTCTTATGGTCGTTTCTGGGTTTTGGTGTCTTCATAAGAGTTGTAGCTCTATGTCTAAGCTATTCATGGTATAAATTTCAGGTCATTTGGACCTGTTTTGAGTGAGTTATAGCCAAAATACTTACTGTTGTTCAAATGGTCAATTTTTAGGTTTGCAAAGTCACTAATCCGGATTTGGTCAATTCTCATGTCACTTTTTGGACAGAATTTAGGTAGGCTTTCTTCATGAAAGTTGGCACATTTTGTGCCTAGTTTCACCTCCAATTGGCCTCACACCATTTGGAGTCACACAATTCCATTTATAGCCTAAAACACATACTACCCTTAACACATTTTTGAGGCCTTAACCATTCACACATTCAACTAACCAAATTATGCATTTGTATCATACCATAACCATTTATCACTTCATTTTATAGTCACTTTGGGCAGAATACAATGACTTTAAATACACCAAATTCAATTCTTAAATTACAAAGTCCATTTATAACAAAATATACACATAATACTCCCAACCATTACACATAACTTCCATCATCAAATTATATATTCATTCTCTACTAAATCATATACATATGCTGTCACTTTCGGCACCATAATTCAATAAACCTTTCATGAATTCAAACCCTTCCAACTTCACTATAAGGCCATCCAAATTGTTCATATACATTAAGCTTCCTAATTTCAACATGTGATCTCACTTTACATTCACAATTCACACATATACATAAAAATCAAACTCTTATACATTTAAACACTCTAATTAACTTCATTACCCATCAAATTCATATAAGAACAAACCACTTACCTTTCACTTCCATGGCTGTCCAAAAAGGTACACTTCAATTGTCACACCCTACTCTCGTAAGATGTAACATGTTCCCGTAGTACACCTAATGAATTACCGTACTTTACCTACCGGTAACCCATTAAATATAGTATAAGGGATTTTAAAATAATTTTTCATTCATTTTGGAATTGGTGGGTAAAAGTTTTTTCAAATTTTAAAAACCTTAATTTAGAGTCCAAACATAAATCAAATTTTTGGATATTTAAAATCTCCGCAATTCTTACAAAAATTTCTACAGAGTTTCGTCTGTATTTTGAGAAAACAGTTCTTCAAAACCTGAAAATAGAAACACTCCCAATATATTTTTCAATGACAACTCCATTTGCAACCACTAAACTTCAAATCAACAGCAATAGCAACACCTCAATTCAAAATCTAAATATCAAATCAAGAATTAATATCTCAAAACATTTCATAACTCAAGCACATTACATTTTAAATCATTAATTTACAGTCATAAGTTAATTTACAGATGCAAAATCTCAAAAATAATATTATTATAATTTTATCTGTACAACTGCTCAAATTACAGAGATACATATGCATACTATCATATTTACATCAAACTAAACTACTAGGGTATAAACAAACACCCGTACAAAAATTCTTCAATTGTGCTCCTCTCTAACTGTAGCAGCTCACTCTGCTGCTATGTCCTTTTCTCTATATGCGACAGCAAGTTAAAGCTATCGTTGAGTATATAAATACTCAGTGGTGCACAATAAAACATAAAATGCATAATATAAAACATTTATGAACAAATCGTCATTCAAAAATCTCATAATCACATTTCATAATTTTTTTAAAAAAATCACATTTATAACAAATCATAATTTTCAAAGCTTAATATAGCACAACTTAATCAAATAATTTAATAAATATAGTGTTGCCAAAAAATAACACAACTTAGGCCATGACACAAAATTTCCGAACATGTCGTGTGTACATCACAACAAGGCATACTCACCCCACTAATCGAAATCAATGAGGGAGGTGGCTAGCTAGCTAATGAGCACTCATCCAAACTCACCCCTCAGACTGGAAAGCCAGAGAGGGAGGAAAGTGATCAAATATCATACTCGCCCCACAAGTGGAGGAGGAACATATTAGTATTGCCATGCCAAGTGTGAATTAAAAACAATTTAAATCAAGTTATTCAAATATTTTATACAATTCACAAATCATATTTCATTCTAAGCTTTTCATTTACAAAGTAGGCAACACACTATTTTTCAAATAAGATTTTCAAAGCCATAACTAAATTCAAAACCATATTGTTCAAATATTTCATACAAATCAATAATTAATTTTCCTTCCAAATTTCCATTGTAGAAAAGGCAACACAACATTCTCAAAATTTATAATGAACAAACACATTCACAATGTATAACAAATCAATTTCCATTATGAAAACTATAATTTAAAATTTTTGTGCACAAACCTGACGTGAGTCGCCTCTAAGCCTTGACTCAGTCCCTTATACCTTCCGGGTCTTTTTCAGCTGAAAAACAACATTTATAGTGTTTCAGTATCTTATTTCACAGTAAATCCAATAATTACTTCATAAATACTTAATTCTAGCTCAAATATGCTTAAACTAACTTTCTTGGAAATTTTCACTTTGGAGTTACTATTAATGACACTATCCAAGTTAATTTGTTGACTTTATAAGGCTTAATAGGTATAGGAACTCCAACTTTACCCACATACCACATTTTGGTCACTAAATTTGTTGGTTTTGGTTGTTTATTCAAATTCTAAGTCTTTTAGGAAAAATTGCAAATTTTCAGTTTTGGTGTCTTAAGTTGCACTGTTCCATTGGTCATTTTACTCTTAGAATTTGGCAAAACTTCATTTATAGAAAATGTTCCCTATTGTCTTAACTAAATTCTCCTTTTTGAATCACTCCAATTGGAGTTTTTTAGCTCAAGTTGTAGCTATTTGAACCATGGCTGCCGGAGTGGACACAACCCAGTTTTTCTGGGCAATTTTGGTTCTAGCAGTTTTGGGTCACCAAATTTGGGTGGCCAAATGACTTAGTTAATGGCATAATTTGGGTTTATGTTCTTCATGAAAGTTTTAGGTCTATATCTAATCTATCAACTGGTAAAATTTCAGATCATTTAGACCTTCCTAGCTCAAGTTATGGCCAAATGAACAAATACTGTTCATTTGGACAGTTTGTATAGGGACAGATTGAATTTTTCCAAGTTTGGTCAATTTATTCACTAGGTTTTTGTCACTTTTTTGGTATGCTTCCTAAATGAAAATTGTGTCATTTAATGTCTATTTTCATTCCCAATTGGTCTCATACCAATTGGACTTGTAAAATTTCATTTTTGGTTCTTTAGAGGTAACTTGCAGCATGACCACATTGAATCCGAATTTGGTTTCAACTCCAACCATTCCACCACACTTCATTTGGTCACCATTGACCATTTCTCACTTCAAATTAGGTCCAAGACATCTTTTACAAATTTTTCACATTTTTAATCTCTAAACCCTAATGTCCAAAACCGTAATTCACTCTAATGGTTACAGTTAACCAATTCAATGCTTTTAACTATCATCACTCAACTAATTAAGGTTCATATACTCATTCAAATCCGTTAAACCATGTAATAAAACCCCCATACACATGCTGGCCGAATTTCAGTCATGGTCCATCAACAAATTTTTCTTTTCATTTCTTTAGTTTCTAAGCTCATTTAAAATAACTAAACATGCATTTGAAGTAGAAAATTAAAAGTTAGCATACTAACCTTTCTTAGAACTTCAATTCCTTCAAATCTCTATCTTTTGTATTTCTTTCCTCTTTCAAACTTCTTCTCAAGTGACTAAAACAAGCTCTAATGTGGTATTTATGGAAGCTATTAAGGTTCGGTGAAGAATTTCAAGCTTGAGTACAAGCTTTAATGGGGGACCATTCATGGAGATGGGAGGGAGAAGTGGACGACAACTTGATAAGGAAGAAGACCTTTATTTCTTTTTTTTTTTCTTTTCTTTTCTTTTCTTTTTATCTTATGGAAGACCATAAATTCAATTTAATTAAATTTATTAATTATAATCTTTATGGCATCATGCATGATGTCATCTACCTACACCTTTTTCATTTTCTCTTTTTTTTTCTATTAGTTTTTTAATTTAATTCTCGACTCCGAAATTTTCGTTTCTCTGATTTTATTTAACAGTTAGGTCAGGAGGCAGCTCTCAGGGTCAATTGACCAAATTGCCCCTAGCCGGTTCAACCCGGTTTGTATATAATTCAATATCTCTTCTGGCTCCCTGACCTAATTATTTGACTGGCTTAATAATTCTTTTTCACGATTTTCTCTTATCCACTGTGTTTGTAATGGTGCTAAGGACCGTGGCGTCACATTTTATAGCTCGAAATTTAAGTTTAAATCGACTTCGCAGTCGTCCCCGAAAAGGTCACCCATCGCTGTGACTTTCGGCTCGTTTAACTTCTTATGTTCTGTTTTTCTTATTTATACTTAACTAATTGACAATTACTAATTATTTGTGTTTATGGCTTATCTAGTTGTCTTAAGTGTGGTTCCAATCCCCTTAATTGTCCGGACTAACTTTTGTCACCGGAACAGTGAAATATACCAGGCTATGCAAATAAGGGTGTTATAATTCTCTCCCCCCTTAAAATAATTTCGTTTGTGGGTGCTGTCTCCTCATATCCTATTCACGCTCCTAAGTAGCTTCCTGGCCTGAATGATGGTTCCTTAGTACTTTAACCAATATTATTTACTCATTGATTGCTTACCTCATGTGCCAAGTTTCTTATGAGCTTCTGTCACAAGTTTGATTCAAATTCATTTCAATTTTAGAGGTAAGCAAATCTGTGCACTAGTGGATCTGCTTTTCTAGGACCTCGTGTTATTCTATGGGTGAGAACTTAGTTTTACTCTTTTCTTATCAAATCTCTTAATCATTTGATATAACCTTCAGTTTAGTTTAGAATATTTTAGTCTTTTCTTGCCGCTATTTTAGCAATTATTTTCTTTTGTAGTCTTTTCTTTCTTGGCCATAGGTCCATAACCATTATCTTACCATCTCCATTTATGACCAAGGCCTATGTGCCATTTTGCACTATCTTGTTTGCTTTGGTTTAACTTATTCCTTTCTTGATAAAATAATTCAGAATATCATTACGCATCTTAAGTAAATTGCTTGCCTTGGTGGCAACTCCTCATCTAGTATTTTTCTCATTTCTTACTGTTCTATTTATTTTTATCTATCGATATTCTATAGCTTATTTTGCACTGATGTGTAGTCATTATTTTCTTTTGTACTTAACTATAACCTTTCAATATTCTAACTTTAGAGTTTTAAATCCCAGGTTAGGATTTTCAAACTCCTTTCCAATAAGAAACTTTATCTTATCATAACTGTACCAAAACAGATGCCATTTGCAACTATTATTATTCTTGTGTACTATTGGGTAGTACGTAGCTCTACATAATAAATCCCAAGTTAGTACTGTAATCTGCAGCTTACAGCACAAACATCAAGAATATTGCATAGTTACTACAATACATCCCAATAGATCAAACTTCCTTATATCTTATTTCTTTTAAATTCACTAATATCTTAAACTTATTTTGATTATGATACCCGCTGACATCTATCAGCAATAATACCCTTACCCGCATCTAAGGTAGCTATATTACTATAACTTACTTTTAGGTTCTCTATCCTTACATAATTAGGGTTACTAATTAACTTTACAAATTCTTGTGTGCTAGCAAATACTTTTCACTGACAAACTCTTCCAAAATTAATTTTAAAAAGACTAGTCACTAACATATCAAAATTTGTTTTTACACATATACATATCTCAGTTAAAAATTGAGAAAATACCAGCAACCATACCAGAAGTCTTATCCTCGTCCCTCTGTTGCATAATGTATACTCTCACTAGAGCATCAACTTGTCCTGGCTGATTCACAGTACTCTGACTTCCAGGTGTACTACCCCTACCTCTGCCTCTGCCTCTACCAACTATTGGTAAACTCTTCGGGGTAGAAACTTGGGCTGATCCTTCCGCCGTGGTAAATAATCCATAATGGCATGGACTTATGCAATCCTTAGCAAAATGACCAGTCCCTCCACAATTGAAACATGCTCCTATAGCTCTATAACATACTCCACTATGTGGTTTACCACAAGTCTCACAAAGTCGATCCGATAGCGTATTTCTGAGTCTCTGTTGAGTTTGCTGATCGGATTGGGATGATTTTTGTCTAGAAGGTATACCTCTACCCGATTTGCGCGAGCTAGATCCTTCAAAATGTTTTCTTTTCCCAGAGCCACTCTCAGTAGCTTAACCAGTAACCTTTTTAGTTTTCTCTTTCTCTTGTGTACTCTTTTTCACTGCCCATTTTGATTTTATCCTTTCCAGTTCCAGGGCTTGTGAAAGCAATTCAGAAAATTCTGGTGTTGGAACCCTACCACTTGCATTCTCATGCTAGGCCTCAACCCAGCCTCAAACCTTTTACACCAGTCTCTGGGGATGGAGACTAAGCTTCCAGCATAATGGCTCAGTCGAGAGAAGTCTCTCTCATATTCTGCTATGGTTCTGTCCCCTTATTTCAAACTCAAAAATTCTTGTAACTTCATATCCACATATGCATCGGGGACCCACTTTTGCAGAAATTCCCTTAAAAAGTCTGCCCATGTGAGGACTGGTGGCTCTACCAGACTGTAGGGGACGGTCTTCCACCACTCATATGCATCCCTTTGGAAAAATGATACTGAATATTCGAACATCAACTCTTCAGCAAACTGTAGTTTTTTAAAAATCTGTTCCATCCTATCTAACCACAGTTCTGCTTCCAGTGAATCCACTATTCCTTTGAATTCTGTATACCCAAATTTCATTAATTTCTCATATTGCTGAGCTGGAGGCTGTAGTTGTGCTTTAGGTGCTTGTGTCTGTGCTTGAGGTGGCACATTTCCCGCCATTTGTTGAAAGAACGCAGCCATCTACTGTGCAAACTGAGCAGCGAACTACGGTGCTTGAGGAGGAGCTGGAGTGGCTGACCCACTCACATTCTGGAGTGCTGGGGCTTCTCCTCGGGTCTCAGCCTCGACAGATTGCTCTATGGAATGATCTCCCTCTTCCATTCTGTCTTCCAGAAATTTTCTACTCTCTGATAACAAACACAAGGAGGTTGACCTCCGTTAGTGCATATTCATGATGTAAATATGTCATATATATCAAATATTTGAGTAGTTGTATTTACCGATAAAATATTTCAAATTCACAGTTCAAAATTTATTTTAAAATCTTGCTCTGATACCACTAAACATGTCACACCCTACTCCTCGTAAGATGTAACATGTTCCTGTAGTACACCTAATGAATTACCGTACTTCACCTATCGTTAACCCATTAAACATACTACAAGGGATTTTAAAACAATTTTCGTTCATTTTAGAATTGGTGGGTAAAATTTTTTTCAAATTTTAAAAACCTTAATTTAGAGTCCAAACATAAATCAAATTTTTGGATATTTAAAATCTCCGTAATTCTTACAAAAAATTCAACAGAGTTTCATCTGTATTTTGAGAAAATAGTTCTTCAAAATGTGAAAATAGAAACACTCCCAATATGTTTTTCAATCACAACTCCATTTGCAACCACCAAACTTCAAATCAACAGCAATAGCAACACTTCAATTCAAAAGCCAAATTTCAAATCAAGAATTAATATCTCAAAACATTTCATAACTCATGCACATTACATTTTAAATCATTAATTTATAGCCATAAGTTAATTTACAGATGCAAAATCTCAAAAATAATATTATTACAATTTTATTTGTACAACTGCTCAAATTACAGAGATACATATGCATACTATCATATTTACATCAAACTAAACTACTAGGGTATAAACAAATACCCATACAAAAATTCTTTAATTGTGCCCCTCTCTAACTGTAGCAGCTCACTCTGCTGCTATGTTCTTTTCTCTATCTGCGACAGCAAGTTAAAGCTATCGCTAAGTATATAAATACTCAATGGTGCACAATAAAGCACAAAATGCATAATATAAAACATTTATGAACAAATCATCATTCAAAAATCTCATAATCGCATTTCACAATTTTTTTTTTTTAATCACATTTATAACAAATCATAATTTTCAAGGCTTAATATAGCACAACTTGATCAAACAATTTAATAAATATAGTGTTGCCAAACAATAACACAACTTAGGCCATGACACAAAATTTTCGAACATGTTGTGTGTACATCACGACAAGGCATACTCACCCCACTAATCGAAATCAATGAGGGAGGTGGCTAGCTAGCTAATGAGTACTAATCCAAACTCGCCCCTCAGACTGGAAAGCCAGAGAGGGAGGAAAGTGATCAAATATCATACTCACCCCACAAGTGGAGGAGGAACATATTAGTATTGCTATGCCAAGTGTGAATTAAAAACAATTTAAATCAAGTTATTCAAATATTTTACACAATTCACAAATCATATTTCATTCTAAACTTTTCATTTACAAAGTAGGCAACACACTATTTTTCAAATAAGATTTTCAAAGCCATAACTAAATTCAAAACCATATTGTTCAAATATTTCATACAAATCAATAATTAATTTTCCTTCCAAATTTCCACTGTAGAATAGGCAACACAACATTCTCGAAATTCATAATGAACAAACACATTCACAACGTATAACAAATCAATTTCCATTATGAAAACTATAATTTAAAATTTTTGTGCACAAACCTGACGTGAGTCGCCTCTAGGCCTTGACTCAGTCCCTTATACCTTCCGGGTCTTTTTCAGCTGAAACACAACATTTATAGTGTTTCAGTATCTTATTTCACAGTAAATCCAATAATTACTTTATAAATACCTAATTCTAGCCCAAATATGCTTAAACTAACATTCTTAGAAATTTTCATTTTGGAGTTACTATTCATGATACTATTCAAGTCAATTTGTTGACTTTCTAAGGCTTAATAGGTATGAGAACTCTAACTTCACCCACATACTACATTTTGGTCACTAAATTTATTGGTTTTGGTTGTTTATTTCAATTCTAAGTCTTTTACAAAATTGCAAATTTTCAGTTTTGGTGTCTTAAGTTGCACTATTTCATTGGTCATTCTACTATTAGAATTTGGCCAAAATTCCTTCATAGAAAATGTTTCCTATTGTCTTAAATAAATTCTCCTTTTTGAATCACTCCAATTGGAGTTTTGTAGCTCAAGTTATAGCCATTTGAACCATGGCTGCCAGATTGGACACAACCCAGTTTTTCTAGGCAATTTTGGTTCTGGCAGTTTTGGGTCACCAACTTTGGGTGGCCAAATGACTTGGTTAATGGCATAATTTGGGTTTCTATTATTCATGAAAGTTTTAGGTCTATATCTAAACTATCAATTGGTAAAATTTCAGGTCATTTAGACCTTCCTAGCTCAAGTTATGGCCAAATGAATAAACACTATTCATTTGGTCAGTTTGTACAGGGGCAGACTGAGATTTTCCAAGTTTGGTCAATTTATTCACTAGGTTTTGGTCACTTTTTGGGCATTCTTCCTAAATGAAAATTGTGTCATTTAATGTCTATTTTTCATTCTCAATTGGTCTTATACCAATTGGACTTGTAAAATTTCATTTTTGGTCCCTTAAAGGTAACTTGCAGCATGACCACATTGAATCCGAATTTGGTTTCAACTCCAACCATTCCAACACACTTTATTTGGTCACCATTTACCATTTCTCACTTCAAATTAGGTCAAAGACATCTTTTTCCAATTTTTCACATTTTTAGCCTTTAAACCCTAATGTCCAAAACCGTAATTCACTCTAATTGTTACATTTAACCAATTCAATGCTTTTAACTATCATCACTCAACTAATTAAGGTTCATATGCTTATTCAAATCCATCAAACCATGCAATAAAACCCCCATACACATACTGGCCGAATTTCAGTCATGGTCCCTCAACAAATTTTTCTTCTTATTTCTTTAGTTTCTAAGCTCATTTAAAATAACTAAACATGCATTTGAAGTAGAAAATTAAAAGTTAGCATACTAACCTTTCTTAGAACTTCAATTCCTTCAAATCTCTATCTTTTGTATTTCTTACCTCTTTCAATCTTCTTCTCAAGTGACTAAAACAAGCTCTAATGAGGTATTTATGGAAGCTATTAAGGTTTAGTGAAGAATTTCAGGCTTGAGTACAAGCTTTAATGAAGGACCATTCATGAAGATGGGAGGGAGAAGTGGACGGCAACTTGATAAGGAAGATGACCTTTATTTCTTTTTTTTTTCTTTTCTTTTCTTTTCTTTTTATCTTATGGAAGACCATAAATTCAATTTAATTAAATTTATTAATTATAATCTTTATGGCATCATGCATGATGTCATCACCCTACACCTTTTTCAGTTTCTCTCATTTTTTTTTCTATTACTTCTTTAATTTAATTCTCGACTCTGAAATTTTCTTTTCTCCAATTTTATTTGACAATTAGGTCAGGAGTCAGCTCTCGGGGTCAATAGACCAAATTGCCTTTAGCCGATTCAACTCGTTTTGCAAATAATTCAATATATCTTCCGGCTCCCTGACCTAATTATTTGACTGGCTTAACAATTCTTTTTCGTGATTTTCTCTTATCCACTGTGTTCGTAATGGTCCTAAGGACTGTGGCATAACATTTTACGGTTCGAAATTTGAGTTTAAATCGACTTCGCAGTCGTCCCCGAGAAAGTCACCCATCGCTATGACTCTCGGCTCGTTTAACTTTTTATGTTCTGTTTTTCTTATTTATACTTAACTAATTGATAACTACTAATTATTTGTGTTTATGGCTTATCTAATTGTCTTAAGTGTGGTTCCAATCTCCTTAATTGTCCGGACTGACTCCGATCACCGAAACAGTGAAATATACCAGGCTATGCAAATAGGGGTGTTACATCAATAACTCATCAAACCTCAACATTTCTTCTACAAATCAACTCACCACAACACCCACACAAGCTTTAACAAAGAAAGGATGAAGAAATGGTTACTTACCTCTTGTGGACTTTCTCAAATCTCCACTAAATCTCTTCTTTCTTGTTCCCTAAAGGCTGCTCAAGGTGTGTAGACCACTTTTAATGAAGACACTTATAGGAATCATGGCTTGAATCATGGTAGATTAGGACTTTGGATGAAACCGCCATGGGAGAGTTCTAGAGAAACCATTTTCGGCCATGAGAGAGCTTGGTGATGATGATGAAGTGAGTGGGGAAATCTGTGCTCATTTTAAGTATTTATGTGTCCACTTAGTGCTCCGCTAAACATAGTTTAATTATATTATATTCTAAGGTTTCAATAATTGCAATTTTGACCTTAATTTCTCTTAAATTACATTTTATCTTTAATTCCATTTTTCATTAGATTTTCCCAATGTAATACTATTTATTTTTCATCCCCTATTCGGGTTGTACTACCGATTTTTTGGTAACATCGATTTTTATCGATTTCTCAATTTTTTGTTTTTGTTTGTACTAATTAATTAATTTTTCTTTGACATTTCTAATGTCATTTATACATCAATAGATGTTTATTTAAGTCTTAAAAATTTTTCTTAGGGTTCCCCGCTGTCCAGGGCTATAACATCCCTATTTGCAAAGTCTGGTAAATTATACTGTTCCAGTGACCGATGTCAGTCCGGACAATTAAGAGCATTAGAACCACACTTAAAACAACTAGATAAGCTTTGAACACAAATAATTAGTATTTGCCAATTAGTTAAGTATAAATAAGAAGCACATAACATAAGAAGCTAAACGAGCCGAGAGTCACAGCGATGGGTGACATTCTCAGGAACGACTGCGAAGTCAATTTAAACTCAAATTTCGAACCGTAAAATGTGATGCCGCGGTCCTTAGGACCATTACGAACACAGTGGAAAAGAGAAAATCACGAAAAATGGTTGTTAAACCAGTCAAATAATTAGGTCAGAGAGTTGGAAAAAATATTGAATTATTTACAAACTGGGTTGAACCGACGAGGGGCAATTTGGTCAATTGACCGCGAGAGCTGACTCTTGACCTAACTGTCAAATAAAATCAGAGAAAAGAAAATTTCGGAGTCGGGAATTAAATTAAAGAAATAATATTAAAATAAATAAAAATAAAAAAGAAACTGAAAAAGTTAAAAAGGTAATGACATCATGTGGTGACATAAGCATGATGCCATAAATGTTATAATTAATATATTTAATTAATTAGATATTTTGGTCTTCCATAAGATAAAAATTCATAAAATAAGAGAAAAAAAAAGACAAAAAGTTCTTCTTCCTCATCCCTTGCCGTCTCACTCTCACTCTCCCTCTCCATTTCTAAAACTCCTTTAAAGCTTGCTTCAAGTTTTTAAATCCCTACTAAACCCCAATTTCTTCCATAATTACTTCATAAAACCTTACCACACTCACTTGAGAAGGAGATTTAGCGAAGAAAGAAGGAAGAAAAAGAGGAAATTGAAGAAGGGAACATCCAAATTAAGATTAGTGATTTAAGTTTAAAAAATTCAGTTTATACTTTGTGTGTTTAGCTCAACTAATTTAGGAATAAACTTAAAATGAAATAAAAACATTTGTGGAGGACCAAACTAAAAATTCAGCTAGCTAGGGTTACTATGCATATGTTTGTGTTTTGATTGAATTTAATATGTTAGGAAGCTTGTATGAATGTGGTAGTGAGATTGAGATGCTTAGACTTGGTTAAATGCAACAATTTAATGAGTTAGGGTTTTGGACAATTAGGATTTAGAGACAAAAATGTGAGAAATTGGTAAATGATGTGGTTGACATAGTTTGAGGTGAGAAATGGTCATTTTTTATCAAATGAAGTGTGTTGGAAGTGTTGGAGTTGAGGTTAAGTTTAGATTCCATGTGGTTATGCTGCAGGCAGCAGGACCAAGGTCCTTTTGAGGGACCAAAACTAAAAATTTACAAGTCCAATTGGTATGAGACCAATTGAGAATGAAAATAGACACAAAATGACACATTTTTCATTTAGGAATCATGCCAAAAAAGTGACCAAAATCTAGTAAACAAATTGACCAAATATGGAAATTCTCAGTCTGACCTGTACAAACTGACCAAATGAATAGTATTTGTTCATTTGGCAATAACATGAGCTAGGCAGGTCTAAATGACCTGAACTTTTACCAGAGGACAGATGAGATATAGACCTAAACTTTCATGAAGAACACAAATCCAAATTATGCCATTAACCTAGTCATTTGGCCACCCAAATTTGGTGACCTAAAACTGCCAGAACCAATATTTGCCCAGAAAATCTGGGTTAAGTCCAATCCGGCAGCCATGGTTCAAATGGCTATAACTTGAGCTACAAAACTCCAATTGGAGTGATCCAAAAATGAAAATAAAGTTAAGACAATAGGAAACATTTTCTATGAAGGAAACTTTGCCAAATTCTAACAGTAAAATGACCAATGAAACAGTGCAACTTAAAATACCAAAATTGAAAAATTGCAAATTTGCCTAAAAGACTTAGAATTTGAGTAAACAACCAAAACGAACAAAATAGGGAACCAAAATGTGGTATGTGGGTGAAGTTGAAGTTTCCATGCCTATTAAACCTTAGAAAGTCAATAAATTGACTTGAATAGTATCGTGAATAGTAACTCAAAAATGAAAATTTTCAAGAATGTTAGTTTAAGCATATTCGGACTAGAATTAAGTATTTATGAATTAATTATTGTACTTGTTGTGAAATAAGATTCTGAAAGACTATAAATTTTGTGTTTCAGCTGAAAAAGACCCAGAAGGTATAAGAGACTTAGTCAAGGCCTAGAGGCGACTCACGTCAGGTTTGTGCACAACAAACTTAAAATTCTTTGTTTCTACTTGACAATTCTTGAAATTAATGTTGTGGATAATTTTGATTGTTATGGCTTTAAAAACACTATTTGAAAAATAGTGTATTGCCTAATTTGTAAACGAAAAGTTTAGAATGAAATATGATTTGTGAATTGTATAAAATATTTGAATAACTTGATTCAAATTATTTTTAATTCACACTTGGCATGACAATATTAATATGTTCCTCCTCCACTTGTGGGGTGAGTTTGATATTTGATCACTTTTCTCCCTCTCTGGCTTCCCAGTCTGAGGGATGAGTTTGAATGAGTACTCATTAGCTAGCTAGCCACCTTCCTCATTGATTTCGATTAGTGGGGTGAGTTTGCCTTGTCGTGATGTACACACGACATGTTTGAAAATTTTGTATCATGGCCTAAGTTGTGTTATTATCTGGCAACACTATATTTATTTAATTGTTTGATCAAGTTGTGCTATATTAAGCTTTGAAAATTATGATTTGTTATAAATGTGATTTGAGGAAAGAAAATTGTAACACCCTCCCGGTAGCAACTCCGTACATTCTACTGTTTCGGTGACCGGTGTTAGTCTGGACAGCTAGAACGTTTGGAAAAATATTTAAACTAAAGTGAGGAACCATAATTAACTCAAATATTAATAAGAAAAATTTAGTAAAAATTTTAGAAATAAAATACAACCAAGTTAAATGAGCCGATGCCCAAGCGATGGGTAACCTAGAGGGAAGTTGCGGTTCTCGCAACTAGGAGCCCTAGATCAGAGAGAAAATTTATAAAATAATTTTTGGGACTCCAGAGAAGGGTTATTGAGGTTCCTATGGCATTAGAATGCCAAGAAAATATTTAGAAAAATTTTTCAATCGGTACAGACAATTTTGACCCGTTAAGCCAAACGAAGGGCATTTTGGTCATTTCGCCTTCAGAGGCGATTTTTGGCCGACTTGTCCAGTTAAGTAAATAATTATTATGACATAAAATATGAATAAATATTGCTAAAAATTAAATTGAAATTTGGTAGAAAAGAAAAGAAAAGAAAAATGAAGGAAATTAGGGATAATGACATCACATGATGTCATTTACATTCCCTCCACCAATCACCATTCAACAAGCCTTCTTAAAACAATTAAAAGAGACAAAATGGACCCAAAAATTCTGGTGTTTTCTCCTTCTTCTTCAGCCAGCCGGGAGTTTCTCCTTCTTCCTCCATAACTCTCATTCTCTCATACTTTCAATCTTTGATTTCTCACCCCAAAACCCTTAGGTCCCTTCACTAAAATTTGTCACCCAACCTTGCTAGAGTGTTTGGCAGCCAAGAAAACAAAAGAAAGTGGAAGAAAGTGAGGTGTGAACAAGCTTAGAAAATCACCAAAGAGGTTAGTGCCATAACTTTTGCTTTTACATCTTTCTAATCATGAATTTGAGCTAAGTTAAGTTAAAAATTAGACAAAAATTGAATAAATGATGCATGGTTATATTCCATGAAGTTTTGGCAGCCTTGACATGAGTTAGGGTTAGGAGAAATCTTTGGTTTAAAGTGACATATTGCTGCCCCTCTTATAAATTATATGATTCGTATAGCAAATTAGGAGTGGGATGCATGAATTGGAGCCTTGGTCAATTAGGGTTAGGGTTTTGGAGAGAAACTTGGACTTTGCTCATGAAATGGTGAGTGAACATTCTAATGGTCAATTAGTGACCATTTGAGGTAAGTTGACCATAATTTGAAGTGAATTAGGGTATTACAAAATGAATTGGTATGCTGCCTAGTGAGGGCAGCAGGTGAGGCTGTGAGTCCAGCCTGTTTGGACTGCCATAACTCTGGCCGTGTAGGTTCAATTGGTGTTTGGCCAATTGGACATGAAACTAGACACATAATCGCACAATTTTGGTGAAGAAACCATGCCCAAAAGAGCAAAGCAAGTGGACCAAAAACTGGCCCCAATCCGGATGTCCTGCAACCAGATTCTGCAGAATGACCAAATGAACAGTAATTGTTCATTTGGCCATAACTCATTGTAGAATGGCCCAATTGTGAAATTTTTACAGCAACAAGTTAAGGTATAGACAAACAACTTTCATGAAGAAACCTACCCCAAATTATGACCAGAACCTATCCAACAAGGCAGTTGCAGTCACTATTCACTGCACTGTAGATATGGTCAGTTCTGCAATTTTTCAATCCGGCCAGCTATGGGTTTTGGACCATAACTGGAGTTACAAAACTCCAAATGGAGTGATTCAAAAAAAGAAATTCAACTAGACAAAATAAGGAACAACTTTCATGTTTATCATTTTCTCAAATTCTCACAGCAACAGCAACTAATGGAACAGTAAAATTTAGGTATGAAAACTGAAAAATTCTGCTCCCTTAGTTTAAGCTTAGAAATGGTATTGGTGATTAATGCCAACAAGTTTTGAATGCAAAATGTGGTATGTTGGGAGTGTCAAAATCAATGTACCTATTTTCTATGCAAAAGTCAACATTTTTGTTGACTAATGAAGTGAATAGTAACATCAAAACTTGAAATTCAAAAATTGAAGAATTCTAAAGTATCAAATGCCCTAGTATACCTAACAAGATTGGTTTGGATAGTTTGGCATGCCAATAGGGTTCAGTTAGCAGTACTGCACATGGCATTATGCCATTCTATGATTTTATGGCTTTTAGCCATTTTGACATTGTGTTGAGACTTGGCCTCGTGCCTCATATTATTTATAGCTTGTTAGCTGTTCTGTTGCACACCGGGAGATACATATGTGACCGATGGTGTGACGGCTCGAGGTACTTGATACGGTGCGGTTACCGTTTATCGATCCGATCGTTCAGTATAGGTTACTTGGGCAACCAAAAGAATGAAAGTGGATAAAATTAACGAAATAAATGATTATAACGAGTATAAAACAAGTAAAACATCGATACATTCAATGCATATTTATTTCTGTTTTTTCTTTTTATTTTATTATTGGCACCACTAAGCATTATTGCTTAGCGCGTTGCTTTTGCCACGCGTAGGTTCTGGAGATACTGACCGAGAGCTCAGTAGACCGTAGACTGGGTGAGATTTCCTGCAGCTCTGCATAGTGTCCGTGTCACCTCACCATCTTCAGTGCATTGGTAGGACACTAGGTTTCATTTTGGTATTTTGTAACTAATTTTAATTTTATCATATGTAATTGAACTTATGTAATGTATTTTGATGTCCATGTAAATAATGAAAATTGTGGTTATGAATGTAAAATTTGAGTGTTTATTTATTGCTTGTATATGAGTATCATGAGAAATGAATGTTTGAGTAATGGAAAGGTTGTTGAAAATCATATTAAGGCTTTGTTGATAAAATGGAGTTGGGATTGTTTGGAAATGATTTTGGAAGTGTTTTTCACAGGTTCCGAAGAACTATTTTCTCCATTTTTAGCCAGTACTCTACCAGATTTTCTATAAAATTTTCGGAACCTCAAATAAATTATAATGTCAATAAATGACTTAAATGAATTATATTTCACAAGTTATATTCAAAACTATGATAAAAATTAATTAAGATAAAATAGAGTGTTCCGGTACACCGTGTGACATATCTTACTCGGATACACTGTAGACGGGTAAGGGGTGTCACAAAAATTATGAAATGCTATTATGAGATTTTTGAATGATGATTTGTTCATAAATGTTTTATATTATGCATTTTATGCTTTATTATGCACCACTGAGTATTTATATACTCAGCGATAGCTTTAACTTGCTGTCCCAGATAGAGAAAAGGACATAGCAGCAGAGCAAGCTGCTACAGCTAGAGAGGAGCACAATTGAAGAATTTTTGTACGGGTATTTGTCTATACCCTGGCAGTTTAGTTTGATGTAAATATGATAGTATGCATTTGTATCTCTGTAATTTGAGCAGTTGTACAGATAAAATTGTAATAATATTATTTTTGAGATTTTGCATCTGTAAATTAACTTATGATTGTAAATTAATGATTTAAAATGCAATGTGCATGAGTTATGAAATGTTTTGAGATATTAATTCTTGATTGGAAATTTGGATTTTGAATTGAAGTGTTGCTATTGCTATTGATTTGAAGTTTGGTGGTTGCAAATGGAGTTGTGATTGAGAAATATATTGGGAGTGTTTCTATTTTCAGGTTTTGAAGAATTGTTTTCTCAAAATACAGACGGCACTCTGCCGAAATTTTTATAAAAATTGCAGAGATTTTAAATATCCAAAAATTTGATTTATGTTTGGACTCTAAATAAAGGTTTTTAATATTTGAAAAAAAAAAATTTACCCACCAATTCCAAAATGAACGAAAATTGTTTTAAAATCTCTTGTAGTATATTTAATGGGTTACCGGTAGGTGAAGTACGGTAATTTATTAGGTGTACTACGAGAACATGTTACATCTTACGAGAAGTAGGGTGTGAGATGTTTAGTGCTATCAGAGCAAGGTTTTAAAATAAATTTTGAACTGTGAATTTGAAATATTTTATCGGTAAATACAACTGCTCAAATGTTTGATATATATGACATATTTACATTACGAATATGCACTAACAGAGGTCAACCTCCTTGTGTTTGTTATCAGAGAGTAGAAAATTTCTAGAAAACGGAATGGAAGAGGGAGATCATTCCGTAGAGCAATCTGTCGAGGCTGAGGCCTGAGAAGAAGCCCCAGCACTCCAGAATGTGAGTGGGTCAGCCACTCCAGCTCCTCCTCAAGCACCGATTCCACCTTTCGGTTGCAGATGGCTGCGTTCTTTCAACAAATGGCAGGAATGTGCCACCTCAAGCACAGACACAAGCACCTGCAGCACAACCATAGCCTCCAGCTCGGCAATATCAGAAATTAATAAAATTTGGGGCTACAAAATTCAAAGGAACAGTGGATCCACTGGAAGCAAAACAGTGGTTAGAGAGGATGGAACGGGTTTTCAGAAAACTACAGTGTGCTGAAGAGTTGAAGTTCGAAATAGACCATCCCCTAGAGTCTGTAGAGCCACCAATCCTCACATGAGGTGACTTTTTAAGGGAATTTCGGCAAAAGTGGGTCCCAAATACTTACGTAAACATGAAGTTGCAAGAGTTTTTAAGTTAAAGCGAGGGGATAGAACTGTAGTAGAGTATGAGAAGGACTTTTCAAGGCTAAGCCATTATGCTGGAAGCTTAGTCTCCACCCCTAGAGACCGGTGTAAAAGGTTTGAGGCTGGGTTGAGGCCTAGCTTGAGAATGCAAGTGGCAGGGTTCTGACACTAGAATTTTTCTGAATTGATTTCACAAGCCCTAGAACTGGAAAGAATAGAATCAGAATAGGCAGTGAAAAAGAGTACACAAGAGAAAGAGAAAACTGAAAAGGTTACTAGTCAAGCTACTCAGAGTGGCTCTAGGATAAGAAAACATTTTGGAGGATCTAGCTCGCGCGAATCGGGTAGAGGTATATCTTTTAGACAGAAACCATCCCAATCCGATCAGTAAACTCAACAGACATGCAGAAATACGCTGTCAGATCAACTTTGTGAGACTTGTGGTAAACCACATAGTGGAGAATGTTATAGAGCTATAGGAGCATGTTTCAATTGTGGAGGGACTGGTCATTTTGCTAAGGATTGCATAAGTCCACGCCGTTATGGATCATTTACTACAGTAGGAGGATCAGCCCAAGTTTCTACCCCGAAGAGTTTACCAACAATTGGTAGAGGCAGAGGCAGAAGTAGGGGTAGTACACCTGGAAGTCAGAGTACTACGAATCAACCAGGACAATGTGATGCTCCAGTGAGAATATACACTATGCGACAGAGGGACAAGGATGAGACTTCTAGTATGGTTGCTGGTATTTTCTCAATTCTTAACTGAGATATGTATATGTGTAAAAAAAAAAAAAAAACAATTTTCATATGTTAGTGACTAGTCTTTTTAAAATTAATTTTGGAAGAGTTTGTCAGTGAAAAGTATTTGCTAGCACACAAGAATTTGTAAAGTTAATTAGTAAGCCTAATTATGTAAGGAAAGAGAACCTAAAAGTAAGTTATAGTAATATAGCTACTTTAGATGCGGGTAAAGGTATTACAGCTGACAGATGTCAGTGGGTACCATAATCAAAATGAGTTCAAGATATTACTGAATTAAAAAGAAATAAGATATAAGGAAGTTTGTTCTATTGGGATATATCGTAGTAACTATACAATATTCTTGATGTTTGTGCTGTAAGCTGCAGATTATAGTACTAACTTGGGATTTATTGTGTAGAGCTACTTACTACCCAATAGTACATAAGAATAATAATAGTTGCAAACGGCATCTGTTTTGGTATAGTTATGATAAGATAAAGTTTTCTTATTGGAAAGGAGTTTGAAAATCCTAACTTGGGATTTAAAATTCTAAAGTTAGAATATTAAAAAGTTATAGTTTAGTACAAAAGAAAATAATGACTACACATCAGTGCAAAATAAGCTATAGAATATCGATAGATAAAAATAAATAGAACAGTAAGAAATGAGAAAAATACTGGATAACGAATTGCCACCAAGGCAAGCGATTTACTTAAGATGTGTAACGATATTCCGAACTATTTTATCAAGAAAGAAATAAGTTAAACCAAAGCAAACAAGATAGTGCAAAATGGAACATAGGCCTTGGTCATAAATGGAGATGGTAAGATGATGGTTATGGACCTATGGCCAAGAAAGAAAAGACTACAAAAGAAAATAATTGCTAAAACAGCAGCAAGAAAGGACTAAAATATTTTAAACTAATCTGAAGGTTACATCAAATGATTAAGAGATTTGATAAGAAAAGAGTAAAATTAAGTTCTCACCAATAGGATCACACGAGGTCCTAGAAAAATGGATCCACTAGCACACAAATTTGCTTACCTCAAAAATTGAAATGAATTGGAATCTAACTTATGACAAAAGCTCATAAGGAACATGACACACGAGGTAAGCAATAGATAAATAAATAGCGTTGGTTAAAGTGCTATGAACCATTATTCCGATTGTAAAGCTATGTAGAAATGTGAGAAAAACATGAGAAAACAACATGAATGACTATTTGAGGACAGGTAGTGGACACAATTTCGAGGATGAAATTATTTTAAGGGGAAAGAATTATAACATCCCTATTTGCAAAGTCTGGTAAATTATACTGTTCCAGTGACCGGTGTCGGTCCGGACAATTAAGAGAATTAGAACTATACTTAAGACAACTAGGTAAGCTATAAACACAAATAATTAGTAATTGCCAATTAGTTAAGTATAAATAAGAAGAATAGAACATAAGAAGTTAAACGAGCCGAGAGTCATAGTAATGGGTGACCTTATCGGGAACGACTGCGAAGTTGATTTAAACTCAAATTTCGAACCGTAAAATGTGACGCCGCGGTCCTTAGGACCATTACAAACACAGTGGAAAAGAGAAAATCACGAAAAAGGTTGTTAAGCCAGTTAAATAATTAGGTCAGGAAGCCAAAAGAAATATTGAATTATTTGCAAATCGGGTTGAACCGGCGAGGGGCAATTTAGTCAATTGACCCCGAGAGTTGACTCCTGACCTAACTGTCAAATAAAATCGGAGAAAATAAAATTTCAGAGTCGGGAATTAAATTAAAGAAACAATAGAAAAATAAATAGAAAAAAAAAGAAAATGAAAAAGTTAAAAAGGTAATGACATCATGTGGTGATATAAGCATGATGCCATAAATATTATAATTAATATATTGAATTAATTAGATATTTTGGTCTTCCATAAGATAAAAATTCATAAAAGAAGAGAAAAAAAAAGGCAAAAGGTTCTTCTTCCTCATCCCTTACTGTCTCACTCTCACTCTCCCTCTCCATTTCTAAAACTCCATTAAAGCTTGCTTCAAGCTTTTAAATCCCTACTAAACCCCAATTTTTTCCATAATTACTTCATAAAACCTTACCACCCTCACTTGAGAAGGAGAATAAGCAAAGAAAGAAGGAAGAAAAAGAGGAAATTGAAGAAGGGAACATCCAAATTAAGGTTAGTGATTTAAGTTTAAAAAATTCAGTTTATACTTTGTGTGTTTAGCTCAACTAATTTAGGAACAAACTTAAAATGAAATAAAAACATTTGTGGAGGACCAAACTGAAAATTTGGCCAGCTAGGGTTGCTATGCATATGTTTGTGTTTTGATTGAATTTAATATGTTAGGAAGCTTGTATGAATGTGGTAGTGAGATTGAGATGCTTAGATTTGGTTAAATGCAACAATTTAATGAGTTAGGGTTTTGGACACTTAGGATTTAGATACAAAAATGTGAGAAATTGGTAAATGATGTGGTTGACCTAGTTTGAGGTGAGAAATGGCCATTTTTGATCAAATGAAGTGTGTTGGAACTGTTGGAGTTGAGGTTAAGTTCGGATTCCATGTGGTCATCTTTGCAGCGGGACCAAGGTCCCACTGAGGATCAAAGCGAAAATTCTGAGTCCAATTGGTATGAGACCAATTGGGAATGAAAATAGACACAAAATGACAATTTTTATTTCGGAATCATGCCCAAAAAGTGACCAAAACCTAGTGAACAAATTGACCAAATCCGTAAATTCTCAGTCTGACCTGTACAAACTGACCAAATGAACAGTATTTGTTCATTTGGCAATAACTTAAGCTAGGCAAGTCTAAATGTCCTGAAATTTTACCAGTGGATAGATGAGATAGACCTAAAACTTTCATGAAGAACACAAACCCAAATTATGCCATTAACCTAGTCATTTGGCCACCCAAATTTGGTGACCTAAAACTACCAGAACCAAAATTTGCCCAGAAAATCTGGGTTAAGTCCAATTCGGCAGCCATGGTTCAAATGGCTATAACTTGAGCTACAAAACTCCAATTGGAGTGATCCAAAAAGGAAAATAAAGTTAAGACAATAGGAAACATTTTCTATGAAGGAAGTTTTGCCAAATTCTAACAGTAAAATGACCAATGAAACAGTGCAACTTAAAACACCAAAACTGAAAAATTGCAAATTTGCCTAAAAGAGTTAGAATTTGAGTAAACAACCAAAACCAACAAATTAGGGAACTAAAATTTGGTATGTGGATGAAGTTGAAATTCTCATACCTATTAAGCCTTAGAAAGTCAACAAATTGACTTGAATAGTGCCATGAATAGTAACTTCAAAATGAAAATTTCCAAGAATGTTAGTTTAAGCATATTCGGGCTAGAATTAAGTATTTATGAATTAATTATTGGATTTATTATGAAATAAGATACTGAAACACTATAAATTTTGTGTTTCAGCTGAAAAAGACCCGGTTGGTATAACGGCTGAGTCAAGGCCTAAAGGTGACTCACGTCAGGTGTGACTCCCCATACCCGTATACAGTATATCCGAGTAAGTAATGTCACATGGTGTACCGGCACACTCTATTTTTTTTACATTAATTAATTGTTGTCGTAGTTTTGGATTTAGTTTATGAAATATAATTTATTTAAGCCATTTATCAAAATTATTACTTATTTGAGGTTTCGAAAATTTTAAAGAAAATCCGGCAGAGTACCGGCTAAAAATGGAGAAAACAGTTCTTCGGAACCTGTTAAAAACACTTCTAATATTTGTATTCCATCATCTCAAACTCCAATATCCAAAATCTGAACAATATTTCTCAATTTCAGTTCTCAACAACCTTTTCATTTCTCAAACATCCATTTCTCATAATGCTCATATACAACAATAAATAAATGCTCAAATTTTGCATTCATAACCATAACTTTCATTATTTACATGAACATCAAAATACATTACATAAGTTCAAATACATATGAGGAAGTAAAAATTAGCTACAAAATATCAAAATGACGCCTAATGTCCTACCAATGCACTGCAAAAGTTGAGGTGACACGGACACTGAGCAGAACTGCAGGATGGACTCACCCAGTCTGTGGTCTACTGGGCTCACGATCTGTATCTCCAGAACCTACGCGTGGCAAAAGCAACGCGCTAAGCAATAATGCTTAGTGGTGCAATAATATAATAAAAGAAAATAGCAGAAAATAAATATGTATAGAATGTGTATGATTTGTTTGTTTGGTATTGGTATATCCATCATTTCATTAACTTTGTTCACCTTCATTCATTTGGTTGCCCAAGTAACCTACATTAGACGATTGGATAACGGGTAAACTGGCACTGGGTATCTAGTACCTCGGGCCGTCACACCATCGGTCACATATGCATCTCCCGGTGTGCAACAGAACAGCTAACAAGCTGTAAATACATCAGGCACAAGGCCAAATCTCAATGCAAGGTCAGAATAGCTAAAAGCCATAAAATCACGGAATGGCATATTGCCATGTGCAGTACTGCTAACTGAACCCTATTGGCATGCCAAACTATCCAAACCAATCTTGTTAGGTATACTAGGGCATTTGAAACTTTTAAATTATTCAATTTATGAATTTCAATTTTTGGTGTCACTATTCACCTCATTGGTCAACAAAAATGTTGACTTTTGGATAGAAAATATGTAAATTGACTTTGGCACTCCCAACATACCACATTTGGCATTCAAAACTTGTTGGCATTAAGCATTTATACCATTTCAAAGTTTAAACCAAGGGAAGCAGAATTTTTAGATTTTGAAGCCTGATTTTACTGTTTTATTGAGCACTGTTGCAGTGGGAATTTGAGTAAATGGTAAACATGAAAGTTGTTCCTTATTTTGTCTAGTTTAATTTTTTTTCTTTTTTGAATCACTCCATTTGGAGTTTTGTAGCTCCAGATATGGTCCAAAAACCACAGCTGGCCGGATTGCCAAAACTGCAGAGTTACCAAATCTCTGATAACATGAGCGATGTTGGATGACTGCCATTTGGGTTAGGTTCTGGACATAATTTGGGGTAGGTTTCTTCATGAAAGTTGTTTTTCTATATCGTAACTTGTTTCTGTAAAAATTTCAGGTCAATTGACCATTTCTACAGTGAGTTATGGCCAAATACTGTTCATTTGGTCATTTCTGCAGGTGCTGTTGCAGCGTATCCGGATTGGGGCCAACTTTTGGTCGTCTTGCTTTGGTCTTTTGGGCATGGTTTCTTCAGCAAAAATGTGCCATTATAAGCCTAGTTTCATTTCCAATTGGCCAAACACCAATTGGACCAACACAGCCAAAGTTATGGCTGTCTAATTGGACTGGAATCTCAGTCACCATTCTTTCTTGTCCCTAGGCAGCATAGTCATTCACTTTGCCATGCTATTTTTCAGTCCATATCATGGTCAACTTACCTAAAATGGTCACTAATTGACCATTAAAATGTTCTCTAACAATTTCCTAAGCCAAGTCACATTTTCACCCTCAAAACCCTAGTTTCCATTTCAATTTACCCATACACCTTAGTTAAGCACACTAATTCGTTATCTATGTAGATATATAGCTTAAACATAATCTTTAATTCATTCTAAGTCCTTTAAAACCATCAAAAACACTCCATCATTGTTCCGTCCTTAGGGCTGCCGAAATTCTAGGCATGCATAAACATAAATTTCATTCATTTAAGTTACAAATTCTTACTCACTTTAAGGCTTTAACATGGAATAAAGGAGATTTAAGTATATATGTGCACTAACCTTGTTGTGTGCCAATCCAAGCTTGAAAAAAAACTTCTTTATTTTCACTTCTTTTTGCTGCCCAAGTATTGCACAAATTGTGATGACCAATTTTTGTGAAAGGAAGATGGGGTTTTATGGTGGGATGAAGGGAGAAATCAAGCTTACAAGGAGGCTTTCATGGAGGTTGAGAGAGGTGAGGGAGAGGGCTGCGAAATTTGGAGAAGAAGAGCAGAAAATTTGTTTAATTTTTAACTCATTTCTTTACTTTTTAAGTGGTTTAAGAGTGCTTGTTAAAGTGTGATTGGTGGAGGCCTTTTTGATGACATCATTATGATGTCATAATTCAAGTTTTCATTCAATTTCTTTTCTTTTCTCTCTACTAACTTTAAATTAGTTTTTCATCAAAATTAATTCATATTTTATGTCATAATAATTATTTACTCAACTGGACAAGTCGGCCAAAAATCACCTCTGAAGGCGAAATGACCAAAATGCCCTCCGTTTGGCTTAACGGGTTAAAATTGTCTGTACCGATTGAAAAATTTTTCTAGGTATTTTCTTGGCATTCTAATGCCATGGGAACCTCAATGACCCTTCTCTGGAGTCCTAAAAATTATTTTATGAATTTTTCCCTGGGTCTAGGGCTCCTCATTGCGAGAACCGCAACTTCCTTCTGGTTACCCATCGCTAGGGCACCGGCTCGTTTAACTTGGTTGTATTTTATTTCTAAAATTTTTACTAAATTTTTCTTATTAATATTTGAGTTGATTTTGGTCCCTCACTTAAGTTTAAATATTTTTCCGGACGTTCTAACTGTCCGGACCGACACCGGTCACCGGAACAGTAGAATGTACGGAGTTGTTACCGGGAGGGTGTTACATCAGGTTTGTGCACAACAAACTTAAAATTCTTTGTTTCTACTTGACAATTATTGAAATTAATGTTGTGAATAATTCTGATTGTTATGGCTTTAAAAATATTATTTGAAAAATAGTGTGTTGCCTACTTTGTAAACGAAAAGTTTAGAATGAAATATGATTTGTGAATTGTATAAAATATTTGAATAACTTGATTTAAATTGTTTTTAATTCACACTTGGCATGACTATATTAATATGTTCCTCCTCCACTTGTGGGGTGAGTTTGATATTTGATCACTTTCCTCCCTCTCTGGCTTCCCAGTCTGAGGGATTAGTTTGGATAAGTACTCATTAGCTAGCTAGCCACCTCCCTCATTGATTTCGATTCGTGGGGTGAGTTTGCCTTGTCGTGATGTACACCGACATGTTCGGAAATTTTGTGTCATGGCCTAAGTTGTGTTATTGTTTGGCAACACTATGTTTGTTTAATTGTTTGATCAAGTTGTGCTATATCAAGCTTTGAAAATTATGATTTGTTATAAATGTGATTTGAGAAAAAAAAAATTGTGAAATGCGATTATGAGATTTTCGAATGATGATTTGTTCATAAATATTTTATATTATGCATTTTATGCTTTATTGTGTACCACTGAGTATTTATATACTCAGCAATAGCTTTAACTTGCTGTCGCAGATAGAGAAAAGGACATAGCAGTTGAGCGAGCTGCTACAATTAGAGAGGAGCGCAATTGAACAATTTTTATACGGGTATTTGTCTATACCCTGGTAGTTTAGTTTGATGTAAATATGATAGTATGCATTTGTATCTCTGTGATTTGAGCAGTTGTACAGATAAAATTGTAATAACATTATTTTTGAGATTTTGCATCTGTAAATTAACTTATGATTGTAAATTAATGATTTAAAATGCAATGTGCATGAGTTATGAAATGTTTTGAGATATTAATTATTCATTTGAAATTTGAATTTTGAATTGAAGTGTTGCTATTGCTGTTAATTTGAAGTTTGGTGGTTGCAAATGGAGTTATGATTGAGAAATATATTGGGAGTGTTTCTATTTTCAAGTTTTGAAGAACTGTTTTCTTAAAATACAGACGGCACTCTGCCGAAATTTTTGTAAAAATTGCGGAGATTTTAAATATCCAATAATTTGATTTATGTTTAGACTCTAAATGAAGGTTTTTAATATTTGAAAAAAAAAAAATTTTACCCACCAATTCCAAAATGAACGAAAATTGTTTTAAAATCCCTTGTAGTATATTTAATGGGTTACCGGTAGGTGAAGTACGGTAATTCATTTGGTGTACTACGGGAACATGTTACATCTTACGAGGAGTAGGGTGTGACAAGGGCTAGTCAACGGTTCATGACGCCACTTCCCGGTGCGGTCACCCATCGCTATAATTTTTGGCTCGTTTAACTTAGTTACATTTTCTCTCTTTTATTTTTTCTTTATTTTTCTTGTATTTTATCTATTGTATTTTCATTATTTCATATCTCCTCACTAACATTTAAGTGTAGTTCCAGGCATTCTAGCTGTCCAAATAGACACTGGTCACCAGAATAGTAGAACGCACTACCAAACATAGAGGTGTTACATCGACAGATTGCTTCACTGAATGATCTTCCTCTTCTATCCCGTTTCTCAAAAATTTCTACTTCCTGAGATCAAACACAAGGAGGTTGACCTCCGTTAGTGCATATTCATGATGTAAATATGTCATATGTATCAAGTAAAGACACTTGAGCAGTTGTACTTATCAAAGAAATATTCACATACATAGTCAAAATTCATTGCAAAACCATGCTCTGATACCACTAAGACATGTCACACCTTACCCCTCTGTAAGACATAACATGATCCCGTAGCATACCTAATGAACTATCGAACTTCACCTACTGATAACTCATTATGTACCCTATAAGGGATTTTAAAACAATTTTCTTACTTTTTGGAAGTGGTGAGCATTTTTGTAGGAATTAAAAATATTTAATTGAAGTTTGTAAACTAGTTAAGATTTTTGTCTCATTTTATTTTTTCGTAATTTTTACAAAAATTTCGGTAGAGTGCAATCTGTATTTGAGAAAAACAGTTCTTCAATACCTGTGAAAAAATACTTCCAAATAATTAATTTCAACTCCATTTGCAACCACCAAGCTTCAAATCAACAGCAATAGCACCACTTCAATTCAAAATTTAAATTTCAAATCAAGAATTGATATCTCAAAACATTTCATAAACTCATGCACATTACATTTTAAATATTTAATTTACATTCATAAGTTAATTTACAGACGCAAAATCTTAAAAATAATATTATTATACATTGACAGTACAACTGCTCAATCTACCTTAATATATATGATACTAAACCATTTACATCAAAATAATTACAAAGGTATTAACAAATACCCATACAAAAATTCTTCAACTGTGCTCCTCTCTAGCTGTAGCAGCTCACTCTGCTGCTATGTCCTTTTCTCTATCTGTCACAGCAAGTTAAAGCTATCACTGAGTATAAAAATACTCAGTGCACAATAAAGTAAAAAATGCATAACATAAAACATTTATGAAGAAATTATAATTCAAAAATCTCATAATCACATTTCACAATTATTTTTTTTAAATCACATTTATAACAAATCATAATTTTCAGAGTTTAATATGACACAAAATTAATTAAACAATTTAATAAACACAGTGTTGCCAATCAATAACACAAATTAGGCCATGATACAAAATTTCCAAACATGCCGTGTTGTACACCATGACAAGGCAAACTCACCCTACTAATCGAAATCAATGAGGGAGGTGGCTAGCTAGCTAATGAGTACTCATCCAAACTCACCTCCTGACTAGAAAGCCAAAGAGGGATGAATATAATCAAATATCAAACTCACCCCACAAGTGGAGGAGGAACATATTAATGTTGACATGCCAAGTGTGAATTAAAAATAATTTAAATCAAGTTATTCAAATATTTTATGCAAAACGCAATCAATTTCTAAAGTCAAATTTCCATTCCCAAAGTGGCAACACAGTAGTTCTCAAAACCCATAATTAACACAATAATTTCACATTGCATAACTAAACAAATTTTCTATGAGAAAACGATAAATTAAGGTTTATTATGCACAAACCTAACGTGAGTCGCCTCTAGGCCTTGACTCAGTTTGCTCTATCCTTTTCTAGGTCTTTGTCAGCTGAAACACGAAATTTAGTGTTTTACTATCTTATCTCACAATAATTGCAATAACTAACTTATACATGTTCAATTTTAGCTCTAATATGCTTAAACTTACATTCTTGAAAATTTTCATATTGAGGTTACTATTCATGGTACTATTCAAGTCAAAATATTGACTTTCTTATACTTAATAGGTATGGGAAATCCAATTATACTCACATACCACATTTTGGTTACCTAACTTGTTGGTTTTGGTCATTTTCTCAAAACTTAAGTCTTTTAGGCAAACTTTCAAATTTTCAATTTTGGTAACCTATTTTGCACTGTTCCATTGGTCATGTCGCTATTAGAATTTGGCCAAGTTTTCTTCATTGAAATTATTCCTTATTGTCTTAACTTTATTTTCCTTTTTGAATCACTCCATTTGGAGTTTTATAGCTCAAGTTATAGCCATTTGAACATGGCTGGCCGGATTGGCCTAACCCAGATTTCTAGGCACCAAACCTGGTTCTGACAGTTTTAAGTCACTAAATTTGGGTGGCTAAATGACATGGTTAAAGGCATAATTTGGGTTTGTGTTCTTCACAAAAGTTTTAGGACTATGTCTCAGCTTTCTGCTGGTAAAATTTTAGGTCATTTAGACCTGCCTAGCAAAAGTTATAGCTAAATGAACAAACACTGTTCATTTGGTCATTTTTGTACAGGTCAGATTGCCTAATCCGGATTTGGTCAATTTGTTCACTAAGTTTTGGTAACCTTTTGGGTAGGATTCCTAAATGAAAAATGTGCCATTTTTTGTCTAGTTTCATTCCCAATTGATGGTAAATTTTCAGTTTTGGTCTTTGAAGGGGCCCTAGGTCATGTTGCCCGCAGATTGACCCTCTCCAATCCAAATTTAAACTTGTTTCCAACAATTCATACACACCACAAATGGTCACAATTGACCATTTCTCATCTCAAAAAAGGTCAATAACATCATTTGACCAATTCTCAAATTTTTCTTCAATTTTTCAAATGCTCAAAACCCTAGCTACACACAAAGCTCAATCTAATGCAATTTAAAGTGTATATTCATATTCTACACACCTAATTCACCTCAAATAGCCATTGAAAACCATCAAACTCATTCATAAAAAACCCTAATCCTAGTTGGATTAATTTCACTTTTGGTCCTCCAACAAATATTTTCTTTTGATTTTAAGTTAAACTCTAAGTTGCTTGAGCTAAACACACAAATAAGAAACCAAAATTTCAAAGTAAATTGCTTACCTCCACTTGAACTTCACTCAACCAATTTATTCTCTTTTTCCTTCTTTCTTTCTTGCTCAAGCTTCTTCTCAAGGTTCAATAATAACTTTTCTTTAAGAGAAGCAAGGGAATTAGGGTTGAATTTAGGGTTTAGAAAGCTTGACATTGAGCTTTCATGGTGGAAATTTGAGAGAGAATTAGGAGAGAGAGAGAGAGAGCTACGGAAATGGAAGAATATGGGTCCTTTCATTTTTTTTTCCTCATTTTATGTGTATTTATGCAAAATTTGACTTAGTCAAATTGGTTAATTAAATTAAAATTAATTTTTATGTGATATCTTATGTCATTTGGTGATGTCATTATTCAAATTTTATTTTCTTTTTCTTCTTCCTTTATTTTTTCATTAGTTCTTTAATTTAATTCTTGATCCCAAAATTTTCCTTTCTTCAATTTTATTGGATAGTTAGGTCGGGAGTCAGGTCTAGGGGTGAATTGACCAAATCGCCCCTCTCCGGTTCGATCCGGTTTGCAAGTTATTCGATATTTCTTCCAGATTTCTGACCTAATTAGTTAACCTGCTTAACAATTCTTTTTCGTGATTTTGTCTTTTTCACTGTGTTCACAATAGTCCTAAGGACTGCGGTGTCACATTTTACGGTTTGAAATTTGAGTTTAAATCGACCTCGTAATCCTTTCCGAGAAGGTCACCCATCGCTGTGACTCTCGGCTCATTTAACCTCTTATGTTGTGTTTTTCTTATTTATACTTAACTATTGGACAATTACTAATTATTTATGTTCAAGGCTTCTCTAGGTGTCTTAAACATAGTTCCAATCCTCTTAATTGTCTAGACCAACACCGGTCTCCTGAATAGTGTAATTTACTAGGCTATGCAAATAGGGGTGTTACACAGAAAATTTACCTCTGCCAGATTTATGGGAGCTGGATCCCCCAAAATTCTTCCTCTTCCCTGAACCACTTTCAGGTGCTTGACCAATAGTATTTTCCATCTTCTCTTTCTCTTGTGTACCCTTCTTAACTGCCCCTTCTGATTCTATCCTTTCCAGTTCCAGGGCTTATGATATTAGCTCTAAGAAGTTTTGATGTTAGAACCCCACAACTTGCATTCTCAGATTATGTCACACCTTACCCCTCTGTAAGGCATAACATGATCTCATAGTATACCTAATAAATTACCTTACTTTGCCTACAATTAACCCGTTAAATATACTACAAGGGATTTTAAAACCATTTTCTTGCTTTTTGGAAGTGGTGAGCGTTTTTGGTAGGAATTTAAAACATTTAATTAAGGTTTAAAAGTCATGTAAAATTTCTTTCCATTTCCATTTTCCCATAAATTTTAGGAAAATTTCGACAGAGTACCGGCTGTATTTAAGAAAACTAAAAAATTTTACCTGTTGAAAACACTTCCAACATAACTCTTCAACCAAAATCAACCACCATTTCAACTCTTTCAACACAAATTTTCCCCAAACTCCACATTTCAACTAAATAGTTTACAACTCAAAATTTCAATTCAATTATTTCCAAAAGTAGTAATAATTAATGTCATACTCATTGCATTAAAGAAAATTTAATTTACATTTATCAGTCCAAAAGTTACATCAGGAAGTCCAAAATAATATTATTACAAAATCCGTACAACCTGCTCAAGACCCATTTACAAAGGTACATATAATTATTTACATCAAAAGGAATATATACAATAAGGGTATAAAATTATACCCGATAAAATATCCATAAGTAGCTCAGTACTCCTTAGTAGCTCACTCAGTTGCTCTACCAGTCTCTCTACTTGTGACAGCAATGAGCAGCCATCTCTGAGTACTATGACTCAGTGGTGGACAACACACTAAAATAGCATTTTATGCATAATTCAATCACATTTATTCAAATATGGTACTGAAAATGAAAAACAGATACAAAATATAATTTATAAATTTTTAGTCCAAACAATCTCATTTAGGAAGTCTCAAAATGGATTTTATAAAAACACAGTTATATCATACCATCAGAAAAATGTTCATCTCAATAGCTAGAGGCTTATGAGAAATTTCAAGGCTAGCTAGCCCAATCTATGGGTACCCATTCAATTTCTTCCTCTACTGGCACACACCTCAACACTTTAGCTAAAGGGGGAATCAAAATTCAAAACTAATTCGTTCCACTAGTCATGCTAGTGAGGCATTCAAATATATGGTCATGACACTGTGGTTTCATAACTATCTCAATAATTTTCCAAACCTTTACTGACAATTAACACACATGCAATTAAATTTTCAACAATTTAGATCAATAGCATAATATACATTTCAATCAACATTTTGTAATATAAATAAATCACAATTCATTTCATGCACTTTGCAAAGGAAATTTTAAAGCATATTTTATGTTGTGCACAAACCTTATGCGAGTCACCTCTAGGCCTTGACTCGATGTCTCGGGTTTCTTTTTCGGTATTCCTTTCAACTGAAACACAAAATTTCACAGTGTTTCAGTTTCACAACTTATAAGAAATCTAAAACAAATTTAAATCTATTTATTTCTAGCTTTAATATGCTTAACTTGACGTTCTTTAAAATTTGCATTTCGAGGTTACTATTTACGACAATATTCAAGTCAATTTATTGACTTTCTTATGCTTAATAGGTATAGGGATTTCAATTTCACCCACATACCACATTTTGGTTAGCAATTTTGTTGGTTTTAGTTGCTCCTTAGATTTTTAGGTTTCCTAGGCACAATTTCAAATTTTCCAGATTTGGTGTCCTATTTTGTACTATTCCATTGGTCATGTTGTTGTTAGAATTTGGCAAAGTTTTCTTCATAAAGCTTGTTCCTTATTGTCTTAACTTTAATTCTCTTTTTGAATCACTCCATTTGGTGCTTTGTAGCCCAATTTATGGCTATTTGAATAGAGCTATCCGGACTGGTCTACCCATAATTTCTGGGCACCTAATTTGGTTCTAGCAGTTTTGGATCACCACTTTTGGGTGGCAAAACGACTAAGTTATGTGCAGAATTTGGGGTGGTGTTCTTCACAAAAGTTGTAGTTCTCTATCATACCTTTCCAATGCCACAAAAATCAGGTCATTTGGACTTGTATAGCTCAAGTTATGGCCAAATGAACAAACATTATTCATTTGGTTATTTTGGTACAGTGGCAGTGCACTACACTCGAGTTTGACCTAATTGTTCACTAAGTTATGGTTATTTTCTGAGCATGATTCCCGAATGAAAAATGGTCCATTTTGTATCTCGTTCCATTCCCAATTAGTCTTACACCAATTGGGTTGATAAATTTTCAGTTTTGATCCCTGAAAGGGACTTAGATCAAGCTGTCAGAATCTATACCCTAACTAATCCAAATTGTAACTTGGTTCCAGCAATTCACACATACCACAAATGGTCCCAATTGACCATTTCTCAACTCAATTAAGGTCAACTACATCAATTGACCAATTCCACAAATTTTTCCCAATTTTCCAAGATGCCAAGAACCCTAATTACATAAATTTAATATATAATGAAATCCAAGTGCACATTCAATGTCTACATACTTCATTCAACCAAAACAACCAATCCATTGCATCAAAATTATTCATTTCAAACCCTAACACAAGCTAGCCGAATTCCATCTTAATCCCCCAACAAGTGTTTTCTTTTCATTTTTAAGTGAAAATCTAAGGTACTTGAACCAAAAACATAGAAATTAAACAAAGGATTGGAAGTTTGCTCACTAACCTCAAACTTTGATTTTCAATCACTAATTTCTTTCACATTTCTCCTTCCTTTTCTTCTTCAATCCTCTTTTCTAGTTGAGCTAACAAATTCATGGAGATTTTTGGGGGAATTTAGGGTTAATTGATGGGATCAAAAGCTTGAGTTCAAGCTTCCAAGGAGGTTCAGAAATGGAGAGAGTGAAAGATGAGAGTGGACGACACACTTTTAGGAAGATTAAGAAATTATTGTTTCTTTAAATTTTAATATATTTTTATGTCTTTAATAATGACTTTGACTTGGTCAATTATGTAGGGAAAATTACAAATTATTTATGATGTCATAAAGGTGAGGTAAGCATGATGTAATAACTTTTCTTTTCTCTTTTTCTATTTTCATTTATTTTTCCATTAGTTCTTTAATTTAATTCTCAATTTCAAAATTTCTGTTTCTCCGATTTTATTGGACAGTTAGGTCAGGAGTCAGCTCTAGGGGTGAATTAACCAAATTGCCCCTCGCTGGTTCAATCCGATTTGCAAGTTATTCGATATTTCTTCTAGATCCCTAACCTAATTATTTGACCTGCTTACAATTCTTTTATGTGATTTTCTCTTTTTCACTATGTTCGCAATAGTCCTTAGGACCGCTGCGTCATATTTTCAGGTACAAAATTTGGGTTAAGAATGACCTCGTAGTCACTTCTCGGGAAGGTCACCCATCGCTGTGACTCCTGGCTCATTTAACCTTTTGTGTTCTGTTTTTCTTATTTATACTTAACTATCTGGCAATTACTAATTATTTGCATTCAGGGCTTATCTAGGTGTCTTAGATGTGGTTCTAATTCCCTTAATTGTCCGAACTAATACCGGTCACCGAAATAGTAAAATGTACCAGGCTATGCGAATAGGGGTGTTGTAATTCTCTCCCCCTTAAAATAAATTTTGTGTCGAAGTTTTACCAGGTATCAGTCTCTGAATAGCTATGGGTGTTATCTCCTCATGTCCTCCTCTCGTTCCCAAGTAGCCTCCTGGCCTGAATGATGGTTCCACAGCACTTTTACCAATGGTATCTGCTTGTTCCGCAGCTGCTTTACCTCATAAGCCAGAATCTCTATGGGTTTTTCTTCATATGTGAGGTCTAGATTTACTTTAATTTCTTCCACTAGTAACACATGAGATGGGTTGGATCTATACCTCCTCAACATCAATACATGGAAGACATTATGTATCTTCTCTAACTCTGGAGGTAGTGCCAAATGGTATGCCAAAGGACCTAGTTTTCCCTTTCTGCTAAATCTCATAATTTTCTTCCAAAGGGAAACTTTGAGGAATACTTTCTCACCCACTGTATATTCAATATCCCTTCTCTTCAAATCAATATAGAACTTCTGACGATCTGATGCAGCCTTGAGTAGATCTCTGATTAATATGATTTTCTTCTCAGTCTGCTGAACAATTTCTGGCCCAATTTTCTTTCTTTCACCTATGTCATCCCAACACAATGGGGTTCTACATTTTCTACCATACAAAGCTTCATATGGAGGCATTTTAATGCTTCATTGGTAACTGTTATTATAAGCAAACTCAATCAGAGGCAAATGTGTGTCCCAACTGCCCTCAAACTCAATCACATAAGCCCTTAGCATGTCCTCCAAGATCTGAATTACCCTCTTAGACTGGCCATCTGTCTGTGGGTGGAATGCTGTGCTGAAGTTCAATCTAGTTCCTAGGGCTCTCTGAAGACTACCCCAGAATTTAGAAGTAAACCTAGGATCTCTGTCAGATACGATGGATATTGGCACTCCACGCAGTCTCACAATCTCATCTATATATAATTTGGCCAATCTTTCCAGGCTATAGTCCATCTGTACTTGCAAAAAAATGAGCAGACTTGGTCAGTCTATCAACAATGACCCATGCTACATCATGGCTCTTTTGTGTCCTCGGAAGTCCTACCACAAAATCCATCATTAATCTCTCCCATTTCCACTCCAGTACTGGTAGTGGATGTAATAAAGCAGCTGGCACTTGATGTTCTGCCTTTACTTGCTGATAAGTTAGGCATTTAGAAACAAATTCAGCTACACCTCTTTTCATACCCATCCACCAGTAGTGCTCTTTTAGCCCTCTATACATTTTAGTACCACTAGGGTGCATAGTAAAAGGAGACTCATGTGCTTCTCTCAAAATGATCTGTCTCAAGTCAACATCACTAGGAATACACATTCTGCTCTGGTGTAGCAATAGGCCATCATCTCTGACTAAGAACTCAGGTTTCTTGCCCTGTCTAACTTCTTCTAACAGCTTCTGATACTTCTGATCATTTTGAGCAGCCATTCTGATCTAATCAATCAACATTGGCTGTACATGCCATGCAACTGCTGTCTGCCCCTCATCAATAATCTCTAGGTTGGCATGCAATACTCTCAACTCATGCACCATAGACAAAGGAGAAACTCTCAGACTTGCCATAGTTTTGCGACTTAAGGCCTCAGCCACCATATTAAGTTTCCCTGGCTAATATTCTATTAGACAATCATAGTCTTTTATCAACTCTAACAATCTCCTCTGTCTCAAATTCAACTCTTTCTAAGTGCCCAAGTGCTTCAAACTCTTATGATCTGTGTAGATGTAGCACTTCTCCCCATATAAATAGTGTCTCTAGATCTTAAGAGCAAATACAATAACTGCTAACTCCAAGTCGTGTGTTGGATAGTTCCTCTGATGCAGTTTCAGCTGGCGTGATGCATTTGCAATGACATTCTGATCTTACATCACTACACAGTCTAACCCATTATGAGAAGCATCACTGTAAACTATGTATTCTTTACCCGGTGTAAGTAAAGTAAGGACTGGAACTTCAATCAAACATTTCTTCAATTTATCAAAACTCTACTGGCATTTGTTAGTCCACTGAAATTTCACATCTTTTTAAAGTAGCTTGGTCAATGGAGATGCCAACTTGGAGAACCCTTTTACAAAATGACGGTAGTATCCAGCTAACCCCAGAAAATTATGAATCTCTGTGATATTTCTGGGTGGCTTCTAATTAAGGACAGCTTCTATCTTACTTGGATCTACCTTGATGCCCTCTGCCGATACTATGTGCCCCAAGAAGGATATTTCCTTCAGCGAAAATTCACACTTTGACAATTTTGCATATAGTTATTTCTCTCTCAAAGTTTACAATACAATCTGCAGATGTTTATCATGCTTCTCTGCACTCCTCAAATACACCAAGATGTCATCAATAAACACCACTACAAACTGGTCAAGGTATAGTCTTAAGATAGTGTTCATCAGATCCATAAATGTAGCTGGAGCATTAGTTGACCTGAATGGCATGACTAAGAACTCATAATGGCCATATCGAGTTCTAAAGGTAGTTTTAGGGATACTCTGCTCTTGTACTTTCAGCTGATAATAACCCGATCTCAGGTCAATCTTGGAGAATACAACTGCACCTCTCAACTGATCAAATATGTCATCAACACAGGGTAATAGGTATCTATTCTTTATTGTCACCTTATTCAACTGCCAATAGTCAATACATAAACAGAGAGTGTCATCTTTCTTCTTAATGCACAACACTGGCACTCCCCAAGGTGACACACTAAGGCGAATGAAGCCCTTGTCAAATAGCTCTTGCAACTGCACTTTCAACTCTTTCAATTCTGTAGGTGCCTTTCTATATGGTGTTATCGAGATGGGGTCCACACTAGGCATAACATCAATCTGAAATTGCAACTCTCTTTCCGGAGTTAATCCTGGCAACTCATTAGGGAACACATCCAGAAAATCGCATACTGTAGGGATGTCCCTCAATGCTGGACTCCCCATTTGGGTGTCTATCACATATGCCAAGTATGCTTCACACCCTTTTATGATCATCTTCCTGGCTAATGCAACCGAAATGATGTTTGATGGCAATAACTGCCTCTCCCCGTGTATTACCACATCATCGTACAGAGGGAGACCAAAAGTGACTGTCTTCGATCTACAGTCAATCATTGCATGATGCCTGGGTAACCAATCCATGCCCAAGATGATATTATAATATCTGATGGGCATTTCAATCAAATCTGACAAAAAAACATGTCCTTGGATCACCAAAGGACAATCTCTATAGATTCTGTTGACCCGGACCTCTTGTCCTAACGGACTAGTTACTAGCACTTCAAAACCCAGTTTGACACACGGAAGAGTAAGGGAGCTAACTATGCTAGCACTAACATATGAGTGTGTAGAGCCTGGATTAAATAAGACAAAAATGTCCTGATCAGAGATAGAGAAAGTACCGGCTACTATATCAGAAGTCTCAGCCTCTTCCCGTTGTCTCATCGTATAAACTCTGGCCAGAGCACTACTTTGTTCTGACTGGTTTACTATACCCTGACTACCTGAAGTGTTGCCCCGACCTCTGTCTTTACCTCTGCTAACTGGTTGTGAACTTCTGGTAGCAGAACTCTGAATAGACCCTTTTACAATAGTAGGAGCTAGCCCAAATCTACGGGCACTGGTGGAGTCCTTGGCCAGATGGCCCGTGCCTCCACAGTTAAAGCAAGCTCTTGTAGCCCAATAGCATACTCCCCCATGAGTCTTGCCACATGTTTCATAGGGGAAGGGAGGGTGAGAATTCCTAGACATCTACTGACTAGACCAAGGGTGTCTCTGCCCAGAAAATCTACCTCTACTAGACCTTCCGCCTCTGCCTGATCCCCTAAATTTCTTTCTTTTTCCAGTATTGCCACTGGAACTTTGCTCAACTGATTTTTCACCTTTATCTTTCTCTAATTTTTTAGTCTTCTCTATTTTCTCTTTCATTGGTGTCGCTTCTAACTCAATTCTCTCTACTTCAAGTGCTTAGGACATAAGTTTAGAGAAGTTACTGCATTTAAATTCGACCACTTGTACTCTTAAACTAGGCTTCAGGCTAGTTTCAAACCTATTACACCTTTCTCTGCAAGTAGACAGGAGACTCCCTGCATAATGGCTTAAGCGGGAGAACTCCCTTTCATACTCTGCCACAGACCGGTTCCCTTGCTTCAGACTTAAAAATTCTTGCAATTTCTGGTCCACATATGCATCTGGGACATATTTCTATCTGAATTCTCTGATGAAGTCATCCCAGGTCAATACTGGTGGTTCTGCTAAGCTGTGGGGGATGGTCTTCCACCAATCGTATGCATCCCCTTGAAGTAATGACACGGAATATTCAAATTTCAGTTCATCTGGGCAGTGTAGTTTCTTGAACACTCGGCCCATTCTCTCCAGCCACTGCTCTGCCTTTAGAGGGTCTACTGTACCCTAGAATTCTATCGCCCCATATTTCAATAGCTTGTCATATTGTCTGGCTGGAGCCCGAGGTTACACCACCAGTGTCTGGAGTGGAGCTTATGTAACACCCCGAACCTCCGAGTTATGAATAGTACCATTTTTGGTCCGTGACTAATAATATTCAAAGACACCTTGAGGACCAAAAATAAATAGAAAATTAATTGAGATAGACACAATAAAAATTCTAGTGAACAAAAAAAACTAAGGACTCATCGGGTATTATAAAAAGAAGGATTATGACCTGATGAGGGACATTTTGGTCAATTCACCTCAAGAGTTGACTTTTGACCAAAATGTCAATTAAATTAAATGAAATTAATGAATTGAATTATGGGATAAAAATTGAAGAAAAATTCAAGTAAAAAAATATGTAAGGGAAAATTTAAGAAATGAAAACTTAAACTTTCATTTCCATTATGACAAAATTAAAATGAAAAACTTATGGGCTTTTGATAGTTAAATTTAATTATTTAATTAAAAGGAAAAATTAAGTGTAAATGTTAAAAAAAAAAAAACAAAAGGGAATAAAAATTTAAGTTTAATTATCCTTATGACACAATTAAAATTTATAATTTTAATAAGCTAATTTTGGGGATATATATATATATATATATATATATATATATATATATATATATATATATATATATATATATAAGAAGACAAATGTCTTCTTCATTTCTTTTTTTTCATAAGAGGCCACCACCCTCTCCTCTCTCTTTCTCTCTCTCTCTCTTTTTCTCTTCTTCTTCCACTTCTTCCCCTCATTTATTTCCCCCCCCCCCCCCCCAAGTTTTAATTCTCTTAAATTCCCTTCATAAATTCCATAGCCCACTAAAAGAAAACATCAAAGGAATATTTGATTGAGAGATTAAAAGCAAGGAGAACAAGAATTGGAAGAAAAGTGAAGTTGGAAAGAAATCAACAAGAGGTAATTTTCTTTTCATGTTAGATTAGTTGTATAAGCTTGGAATGAAGTTAATTTATGATGAAATTTCATAAGAAAATGAAAGAAAACATGTATGGAACCTAAACTAGGGTTTTGGCCAAATGGGAGAAAAATTAGGATTTGATGTATTTTTAGTTAAATTAATGATAAATCTAAGTTAAAGTGAATTAGTATGCATGATTGGAAGTAGTAAGATTTCATGGGATTGCATAAATTGAATTATGGAAGATTAAGGTTCATGGGGAAATTGGGTTTTGGTGCTAGAGAGTGTAGTTAGTGTGTGTAGTGTTAAATTATGATCATTTGAGGTTTATTTAGTTTGAATTGACATTGGGTTGATGAATGGAAGTAATGAAATGGTAGGATTAGGGAAAATTATAAACTTTGGTGTTTGAAAATTGTGGAGTTTGTGCTAGGAAGTGCCATCGATGTGTCAATGCTAAATTAAAGTCATTTTGGGTGAATTAAATGTGAATTGAGGTTGGTTAGAGGGAATAATTGAAGAACTGAAAATTTTAAACCTAGGGCAGAATTTGCACACTGAGTTCAGTGTGTTTGACAGCCCATAAATTGAGCTACACAACTCCAATTGGTGTGAAACCAATTGAAAATGAAACTTAAGACATAGGGTTAGAATTTTCATGAAGAGACCCACTCCAGAAATTGCCCAGAAAGTGCCTAAACCTTGGCTTGAACTTAGAGACACAATTCTGGAACCTGCAGAATTACGTACATGAACAGTAAAGTTTAAACAGCCATAACTCTCTCTAGAAAACTCCAATTTAGGCGATTCTTGATCCGATGGAAACCTAAGACATAGTAGAACATTTCATATGAAGAACTTGAGGCTAAATTATGGACTTAACCCAATCAAATTGCTAAGCAAATTTGAATCACTGAATCTGCAGAATTGCAGATTTACCATATGAACAGTAACATTTGCATGGCCATAACTCTCTCTAGATAACTCCAATTTAGGCGATTCTTGAACTGATGGAAATCTAAGACATAGTAAAATATTTCATATGAAGAATTTTAGGCCAAATTATGAACTTAACTCAATCAAATTGCGGAACGAATTTGGGTCACCGAATCTGCCAGAATCTGGGCACCTAAAATTGACTAAATGAACAGTAAACTTTGCAAGGCTATAACTCTCTCTAGAAAACTCCGATTTAGGCGATTCTTAAACCGATTAGTCCAAATTGCTGAACGAAGTTGGATCGATAAATCTGCCAGAACAAAATCTGCAGCATGAACAGTGACGTGAACAGTAATAGTGTTTTGGGCATAACTTGAGCTACACAGCTCCGAATTTTGCGATTCAAAAAAGAAAATAAAGTTAAGACCTAAATGAACAATTTTCATGAAGAACACCTCACCAAATTATGATCAAAACTAGGTACAAATTGGGTTCAAAGATTAGGGCACCAAGCTGTCCCAAATCCAAAATATTCTAAAATTTTCAAAGCTAGCTTGGGATGCGTTAGACATGCATGTAATGAGTTCTTGGCAGCAATTGAGATTGGTATTGAGGTATTCTATTTGTTTATTTTCAATAGAAGAAGAAGTTGAAACGAACAAGGAGAAGTAGGTAACAAAGAAGGAGAATTATTGAAGGTTTGTGCACAACTAACCTTTTTCTTTGTTTTAGCTTCGTAAATTGATTTAAATAAGTTTATTTGAATGAGTTTGATTTGAAATGAGTTTATTTTGAATGAGGTATGTTTTTCTCTTGTATTTGAGGAATTTGTGTGTTGCCACCCCTTTTATGGGTTTTATGATGATTTGAATATGCTATTGTTTTGCAAACGTGATTATTGATTTAGAAACTCTTGAAAGTTGTTTTGAAACCACAGTTAGCATGACAGTCCCTTCGGAACTCCCCAGTAGTAACAACTACTTGGGGTTTTATAATTGATATTGATTATGTCTCCCATTAATAATGGTTAATGGGGTAAGACTACATGAGTACTCATTAGCTAGCTAGCCCTTCCCTTATTAATAACGGTTAGTGAGGTTGAGATTGCTTTATCGTGGTGTACAACACGACACTGATCGTGAAATTTTGTGTCATGGCCTGATCTGTGTGTTGATGTTGGCAACACTAATGCTTTGTGAATTGTGATTTATGAAGTACGATTTCTCATTTGCAATGTTATTCAAATAAATGGCTCTTATGAACTTAGAACTCTTGTGAAGTTTTCATGCTTAAGAAAAATGTGATTTATTATGCTTTGAGAAATTGTGTTTTACCTTATGTTTTAAAGTTATTAGTTGTGCACCACTGAGTGATATACTCAGCGATAGCTTCTTTATGCTGTCGCAGGTAAGGGAAAGGAGAAAGCTATCGAGTGAGAGACTTGAAAGCAACATTTTGGTATTATTTATGGGTATTTACGTTAGGTATACCCTTGTGACTCCTTTGGATGCATTTTGTACCTATATGTATGGATGTACGGATATTGAGCAGTTTGTATTTAAAAGCATTGCATTGTTATCTCATTTTGAGTTTGTAACTATTTTGTATTTTACTTTGAGACTTACGAAAATGTAACTTTTGTAATATTTAGTCTATCATTATTTCCAATGAATGTTTACATCGAATTTTAACTATTCTCATGCAGTTTTCCACAAAAAAAAAATTGATAAGAAAAAAAGTTATGGTTTGTTTAAAAATCCTTTATAGCATAACTAATGAGTTATCTGTAGGTTGAGTTTGGTAATTCATTAGGTATGCTACGGGAACATGTCATGCCTTATAAGGGATGGGGTGTGACAACTGTAATGCCCCTAAGTTCGGCAGTGCGTTCTACTGTTTCGGTGACCAGTGTTGTCCGGACAGCTAGGATGCCTAGAACTACACTTCGATATGAGTGAGGAGACATAAAATAATGAAATACAAGAAAAGAAAATACAAGAAAAACAAAGGAAAAATAATAGCAAAGAAATGTAACCAAGTTAAGCGAGCCGAGAACCCTAGCGATGGGTGACAGCACTGGGAAGTTGCGGCGTGGACCGTTGACTAGCCCTGGACCCCGGGGAACCCTGAAAAATATTTTTAGGACTTAAATAAATGTCTATTGAAGTATAAATTCCATTAGAAATATCAAAGAAAAATTAATTAATTAGTACAAAGAAAAACGAGAAATCGAGAAAATGACAAAAATCGGTGTTACCGAAAAATCAGGAATATAACTCGAAGTGGGGCATTTTGGTCATTTGACACCTAGAGTTTACTTTTGACCTAAATGTCCATGAAAATAAAGTAGTGTTAAAGTTTAGAAATTACATGAAAAATTAAAGTTGGAATAAAATATAATGAACGAGAATTATGGGGTATAATGTGAATAATTAAAAGTTTAACATTACCTTATTATTTAATTGAGTTAGTGGACCATTATGCACCATATAAAAGCCAAAAGTGGACAGAATTTTCCACTATCTTCATTCATCTTCTTCACCTCTCAAGTTGTAGAATTTAAATTCCTCTCAAATCTCCATTGAAACACCTTCATGCAAGCTTTAATCTCACTCAATCTCACCATGATTTCCACTAATCCTTTCACAAGAAATTGTCCACACATCATGGGAAAGCTATAGCCAGCAAGAAAAGGAGCTTTGGTGAAGGTTGAGAAGTGGTCAACTAAAGGTAAATGCTTATTTCTTTAACTTACTTTATTAAAGTTTGTGTTGAGGTTATGGGGAGTATTTTGGGTGAAGAAATTTGAAGAATTATTGAGTTATTGGACTGCCCAATTTTAGGCAGCCATGAGAGCCTATATTACTTGAGTATTGTGCCCAATTTACTTTGTTACAATTGTGTTGAATAAATATAGAAGTGCCAAGAATGAATATTGATGTATTGGGAGTAGGAGGATTGCTAAATTGGAAGTGTAAATTCTCTTATGCAGGTTGTGATTGTTGGCAGTGTATAACTTAAGATAAGTGTAAATTTGTGGCTCCAATTGGTATGAGGCCAATTGGAGGTAAAACTATACTCAACATATACCAACTTTCATGAAGAGATCTTGTCCAAATTCTGCCTAGAAGTGACCTAAAAGAATGACCAAATCCGGAATAGGTAAGTGCAAGCTTGAAAATTGACCATTTGGGCAGCAGTTAGCATTTTGACCATAACTCACTCAAAACAAGTCTAATTGACCTGAAATTTTGACCATGAATAGTTAAGACCTATATCTACAAGTATTATGAAGACACCAAAGCCCAGAAATGACCATAGGCAAGTCAAAATGCTTGCACAAGTTCGGGTCCAAAAACTGGCCGAACCTAAAATGACCTAAAATGACCTAAAGTGACCAATTTTGATGCATTTTGATCAGCAATAGTAAAATGATCATAACTTGGCCTAGTAAACTCAGAATGACCTAAAATTTTGCCCCGCGTGCAATAAGACATAGATCTACAAGTTTGTAGTTTTGACCAAAACCCGAAAACTGGGGAAACTAGGTCGTCCGGCTAGGTCAAATTGGTATACTGAAATCCGATAAATTGCAATAAAATGCAATATACATGGAAATGAATTTGGTAATATGTACCAATACTAAAAGGCTGCAAATGTGACATATTGATAACATTAAAACCTAATTCACCTAGAATGCATCGAGGGTCGACATATTAGGTTGACTAAGCAAATAATAGAATTCAGTGAATTAATTATCAAGCATTATCATTAGAGACAGTTTAAATGAGTACTGAAACAGTTCAAATTGTGTTTCTCAGTTAGCAAAGACTCAGGGAAAAAGGAAGGAAACACTGAGTCAAAGCCAGGAGACAGTTATCAGAGGTTTGTGACAACTAGTTTTTAACTGATTTTGTCCTGAATATTTCATATGATTAAATGACATATTTTTCTTATGTATTATATTTAACAAACATTGGATTTAATTCAATGATTATTGAAATTGTTATAGTATGTATGAATTTAGCTTTGTGAAATGGTATTTTCACAAGTATTAAGCTTGTTATGGATTGAATAAATTATGTTTTGGAAAATTGTGATAGAACATGTTTTGAATTGTGATGGTGAATTTCATGGAAAAATGCAAATTTATGATTTGAATTGTGATGAGCATAAAAATTATTGGATATTGAAATTGACTTTGAATCGAATTATATTGTGATTTATGCTCACTAAAAGGATTGTGATATTATTTTATATCTCACTATAGTTGCTTGACTAAGTGATTACCCGTCTCTCTCATTTGTTGAGAAGACAATGGAGTTAGTTGTGTTTTGATTACCATGGTACGTGCACAGGCTTAGATTTTCCTCTGATTTGAGGTTAGATCTAAGTTTTTTATCGTTATGGCCCTTGCGGAAGATTAATTATTGTGATGTGTACTGTGCACGATGATTCGTCCTCCCCGACCATAGGGAGTTAGAATCCAATTCGACCTCCTTGACCATAGGGAGTTAGAATCACCCCGAAGATGGCCCTTTCGGATTAGTCTTGCATAGTTAGTGAGATACATAATGGTTTTTGAGATACAGAATGATTTTTGAGATACATAATGGTTTTTGAGATATAGAATGGCTTTTGAATAGCAAAGAATTATGATTTATGTATAATTGATTTTGTTGGAATTACCTAAATGGTTAGTTATGATTTGGTAAATTGAATTTCATGATCAAAGTCATTTTATACAAATAGTTCACATTATTGGCAATAAATATTTTGAGTTTTGGAATTTGATGAGTATTCAGATTTCCAAATTATTTGCTGTAAATTTTGTCAATGTATATTGTACTATATTTTAAATTATAGTGGTGCACCACTGAGTTCACCACTCAGCGATAGCTTTGTATGCTGTCGCAGGTAAAAAGAGCATAGAGCAGTGAGTAAGTTTCTTTGAAGACACATTAAGATCAGCTCCAGGTATATCATAGGTATACCCATATACATAAGTTTTGATGTATGCATGTAATAATATGTATGTAAATTATTTGAGCAGTTGTATAAAAACTCTTGTAAAATATTTTGGTATGTAATTAAATGTAAATTATTGTAAATGTAAGTTTGGGATTTCATTTTTCTGAATAGTTTTGTAATATTAATTTTGAGTCTTGTAATCAATGAAATGTTTCTTTTATGAGGAGATTGATTTGATTATTGAGATTTGAATTATAAGTGCAAATGAAGTTATTGAAGTTGTATTTGAGAAAACATATTGGGAGCATTTTCTTTTGCAGGATTGAAGAACTGTTTTCTCAAAATACAGCCGGCACTTTGCAGAAATTTTAAAAAAATTTTATAACACCAGATTTTAATCGATGTTTTAAATTTCATAAAAATTGTTTTAAAATCCCTTGTAGTATATTTAATGGATTATCGGTAGGCGAAGTATGGTAATTCATTAGGTGTACTACGGGATCATGTTACATCTTACAGGGGAGTAGGGTGTGACATGTTTTGTGGTATCAGAGCAATGGTTTTAAAGTAAATTTCGAACTGTGAATTTGAAATCTTTTTGTCGGTAACTATAACTGCTCAAATGTTTGATACATATAGTACATTTACATCATAAATATGAACTAATAGAGAGGAATCTCCTTATGTTGGTTGTACAGGAATAGAAGATCTTGTGAAAAGATATAGAAGAGAAGAATGAGACAATAGAACAGTCCGTGATGGCAGAAGTACAAGTTGAGGCCCCAACTCCACAAAGTGTCGAAGGCCCAACTGTACCAGTTTTACCAGTAGAAATTACTGCACAAATGGCCCAGCAAATGGCCACTTTCTTCCAACAAATGGCTGATAATCTGTCATCCCAAGACCAAGTACAGACCCAACCCCCACAAGGGCAGTGTGAAATAGAGAAGAGGGAGAAACCTATGGGTCAGAGCTCGAACAATAATTTGGGGAAGAGAAAAGAATTTGAGAAACCCCGAGCTCAGAGATATGACAGAGGCGGATCATTAGGGCAGAGAACACCAAGATCTAGTCGTCGAACAACTAGAAGTTCCTATTCTGCCCGTTTCTGCCATGTTTGTGATAAGCTACATGGAGGTATTTGTTGTAAGGCCTCTGGAGCCTGCTACAATTGTGAAAAACTTGGACACTTTGCTAAAGATTGTACTAGAGCACCTCGATCTGCTCTCTGGAGTTCACAGACCGTCAGTCAGAGTCGAGATAGAAATAGAGTTGGTACTCCTCACCACTATAACACAGTGAATCAACTCGAATATAGTAGCGCACCAGTCAGAGTGTCCACTATGCGTCAAGGAGAAAGAGCAGAAACTTCAGATGTAGCTGCTGGTAAGTTCTTAATTTTTGAAAGAAACAATTAGTTATTATTTGATCCCAGCACTACTTAGTTGTGTGTTAGTGTTAGAATTATATGTTCTGTTGCTATTCCTTTACATGGGAATGAATTTTGATGTATTAGTGACTAGTCCTTTAGGATAAAAACTATAATAACAAGTATGATTGATATTAATTTTGGAAGAATTGTTAGTTAAAAGTATTTTCTAACACACCATAAATTATAAAGCTAATTGGCGAGCCTACTTAATGTAAGGCAAGAGGACCTAAAAGTAAGTTACAACAATAGAATTGCTTTAAATGAGGGCAAATATGTTACTGTTAGTAATTATTAATGGATATTGTAATCAGAATCGGTTTAGGATATTAGTGGATTCGAGAAAGATAAGATGTTAGAAAACCTAGTCCATGAGGTTATAACGTAGTGACTATGTAATAATGTTCTTGATGTCTGTATTGTAAGCTGCAGATTACAGTACCGACACGGGATTATTGTGTAGAGCTACCTGCTTCCTCGTGGTACAATAAAATAAGAATAATTGTAAGTAATCTATAAATTGGTACAGTTACGCCCGGATAGAGTGCTATTACTGGAAATAAATGTGAAAATTTTAGTCAGAAATTTAAAACTTTAGAACTAGCCTGTTGAAAGACTACACTTGTAAGGTAGCTGGAGTCGATGCTTTCGATTACCATAATGTGAACTACCTGTACCACAGTAATTGCTATAAGTTTAGAGATATCAGTACGACTTATCATCCTCAAACGGATGGACAGTCGAAATAAGTGATTCAGGTAAATTCTGAAACTCATTGAGTTCCTGTAAACAATGAAATGAAATGATAATAATAACCTGTAATATGTGATAAGCCCTCGAGAATATACTGAGAACTTGTGTTATTGAATCCGAGGGGAGATAGGACAGATACATCCCACTAACAGAATTTGTATACATTAATAAGTGTCAAGCTAGCATACAAATGGCACCCTATGAAACATTGTAAGGGAACAGATAACTATGGATTTTGTGATGAGACTTCCGAAGACACAGAATAGTCATGATGCAGTATGGGTTATAGTTGATAGACTAACCAAGTCTGCTCACTTTTTGCCAGTCTAGATGGATTATAGCCTGGGAAGATTGGCCAGATTATACATAAATGAAATTGTAAAACTACATGGAGTGCCAGTATCGATTGTATCAGACAGAGATCCTAGATTCGCTTTTAGATTCTGGGGTAGTCTTCAGAAAGCCCTAAGAACTAGATTGAACTTCAGCATGGCATTCCACCCACAGACAGATGGCCAGTCTGAGAGAATAATTCAAATATTGGAGGATATGCTACGGGCTTGTGTGATTGAGTTTGAAGGTAGTTGGGATATACACTTGCCTTTGATAGAGTTTGCTTATAACAACAGCTACCAATCAAGCATTGGAATGCCTCCATATGAAGCTTTGTATGGCAGGAAGTGCATAACTCTCCTATGTTGGGATGAAGTAGGTGAAAGAAAGATGATTGGGCCTGAAATTGTTTAGCAGACAGAGGAAAAGATTAAATTGATCAGAGATTGACTTAAGGCTGCATCAGACCGTCAGAAGTCCGATGTTGGTTTGAAGAGAAGAGACATTGAATATGTAGTGGGTGATAAGGTATTCCTCAAAATTTCCCCTTGGAAGAGGATTATGAGATTTGGCAGAAAGGGAAAACTGAGTCCTCGTTTCATCGGACCATATGAGGTTCTAGAAAGAGTGGGTCCTTTTGCATATCGGTTGGCATTACCTCCAGAGCTAGAAAGGATACATAGTGTCTTCCATGTGTCCATGTTAAGGAGGTACAGATCAGACCCATCTCATGTACTATCAGTTGAAGAGATTGAAGTAAATCCAGACCTCTCATATGAGGAAGAACCCATAGAAATTCTGGCTTATGAGGTGAAGCAGCTGAGGAATAAACAGATACACCTGGTTAAAGTGCTGTGGAACCATCATCCAGGCCAGGAAGCTACTTGGGAACGTGAAGAGGAGATGAGGAGATAGCACCCATAGCTGTTCAGAGACTAATGCTAGGTAAAATTTTGAGACGAAATTTATTTTAAGGGGGAGAGAATTGTAATGCCCCTAAGTTCGGTAGTGCGTTTTACTGTTCCGGTGACCAGTGTTGTCCGGACAGCTAGGATGCCTAGAACTACACTTCGATATGAGTGAGGAGACATAAAATAATGAAATACAAGAAAAACAAAGGAAAAATAATATCAAAGAAATGTAACCAAGTTAAGCGAGCCGAGAACCCTAGCGATGGGTGACCGCACTGGGAAGTTGCGGCGTGGACCGTTGACTAGCCCTGGACCCCAGGGAACCCTGAAAAATATTTTTAGGACTTAAATAAATGTCTATTGAAGTATAAATGCCATTAGAAATATCAAAGAAAAATTAATTAATTAGTACAAAGAAAAATGAGAAATCGAAAAAATGACAAAAATCGGTGTTACCGAAAAATCAAGAATATAACTCGAAGTGGGGCATTTTGGTCATTTGACACCTAGAGTTGACTTTTGACCTAAATGTCCATGAAAATAAAGTAGTGTTAAAGTTTAGAAATTACATGAAAAATTAAAGTTGGAATGAAATATAATGAACGAGAATTATGGGGTATAATGTGAATAATTAAAAGTTTAACATTACCTTATTATTTAATTGAGTTAGTGGACCATTATGCACCATATAAAAGCCAAAAGTGGACAGAATTTTCCACTATCTTCATTCATCTTCTTCACCTCTCAAGTTGCAGAATTTAAATTCCTCTCAAATCTCCATTGAAACACCTTCATGCAAGCTTTAATCTCACTTAATCTCACCATGATTTCCACTAATCCTTTCACAAGAAATTGTCCACACATCATGGGAAAGCTATAGCCAGCAAGAAAAGGAGCTTTGGTGAAGGTTGAGAAGTGGTCAACTAAAGGTAAATGCTTATTTCTTTAACTTACTTTATTAAAGTTTGTGTTGAGGTTATGGGGAGTATTTTGTGTGAAGAAATTTAAAGAATTATTGACTTATTGGACTGCCCAATTTTAGGCAGCCATGAGAGCCTATATTACTTGAGTATTCTGCCCAATTTACTTTGTTAGAATTGTGTTGAATAAATATAGAAGTGCCAAGAATGAATATTGAAGTATTGGGAGGAGGAGGATTGCTAAATTGGAAGTGTAAATTCTTGTATGAAGGTTGTGATTGTTGGCAGTGTATAAATTAGGTTATAAGTGTAAAGTTGTGGCTCCAATTGGTATGAGGCCAATTTGAGGTAAAACTAGACTCAATATAGACCAACTTTCATGAAGAGATCTTGTCCAAATTCTGCCTGGAAGTGACCTAAAAGAATGACCAAATCCGGAATAGGTAAGTGCAGGCCTGAAAATTGACTGTTTGGGAAGCAGTTAGTATTTTGGCCATAACTCACTCAAAACAGGTCCAATTGACCTGAAATTTTGACCACGAATAGTTAAGACCTATATCTACAAGTATTATGAAGACATCAAAGCCTAGAAATGATCATAGGCAAGTCAAAATGCTTGTACAAGTTCGGGTCCAAAAACTGGCCGAACCTAAAATGACCTAAAATGACCTAAAGTGACCAATTTTGATGCATTTTGACCAGCAATAGTAAAATGACCATAACTTGGTCTAGTAAACTCAGAATGACCTGAAATTTTGCTCCGCGTGCAATAAGACATAGATCTACAAGTTTATAGTTTTGACCAAAACCCGAAAACTGAGGGAACTAGGTCGTCCGACTAGGTCAAATTGGTATACTGAAATCTAACAAATTGCAATAAAATGCAATATACATGGAAATGAATTTGGTACTGAAACACTTCAAATTATTTTTCTCAGTTAGCAAAGACTCAGGGAAAAAGGAAGGAAACACTGAGTCAAGGCCAAGAGACAGTTATCAGAGGTTTGTGCACAACTAGTTTTTAACTGATTTTGTCCTGAATATTTCATATGATTAAATGACATATTTTTCTTATGTATTATATTTAACAAACATTGGATTTAATTCAATGATTATTGAAATTGTTATAGTATGTATGAATTTAGCTTTGTGAAATGGTATTTCCACAAGTATTAAGCTTGTTATGGATTGAATAAATTATATTTTGAAAAATTGTGATAGAACATGTTTTGAATTGTGATGGTAAATTTCATGGAAAAATGCAAATTTATGATTTGAATTGTGATGAGCATAAAAATTATTGGATATTGGAATTGACTTTGAATCGAATTATATTGTGATTTATGCTCACTAAAAGGATTGTGATATTGTTTTATATCTCACTATAGATGCTTGACTAGGTTATTACCCGTCTCTCTCATTTGTTGAGAAGACAATGGAGTTAGTTGTGTTTTGATTACCATGGTACGTGCACAGGCTTAGATTTTCCTCTGATTTGAGGTTAGATCTAAGTTTTTTATCGTTATGGCTCTTGCTGAAGATTCATTATTGTGATGTGTACTGTGCACGATGATTCGACCTCCCCGACCATAGGGAGTTAGAATCCGATTCGACCTCCTTGACCATAGGGAGTTAGAATCACCCCGAAGATGGCCCTTTCGGATTAGTCTTGCATAGTTAGTGAGATACATAATGGTTTTTGAGATACAGAATGATTTTTGAGATACATAATGGTTTTTGAGATGCAGAATGGCTTTTGAATAGTAAAGAATTATGATTTATGTATAATTGATTTTGTTGGAATTACCTAAATGGTTAGTTATGATTTGGTAAATTGAATTTCACGATCAAAGTCATTTTATACAAATGGTTCACATTATTGGCAATGAATATTTTGAGTTTTGGAATTTGATGAGTATTCAGATTTCCAAATTATTTGCTGTAAATTTTGCCAATGTATATTGTACAATATTTTAAATTATAGTCGTGCACTACTGAGTTCACCACTCAGCGATAGCATTGTATGCTGTCGCAGGTAAAAAGAGCATAGAGCAGTGAGTAAGTTTCTTTGAAGACACATTCAGATCAGCTCCAGGTATATCATAGGTATACCCATGTACATAAGTTTTGATATATGCACGTAATAATATGTATATAAATTATTTGAGCAGTTGTATAAAAACTCTTGTAAAATATTTTGGTATGTAATTAAATGTAAATTATTGTAAATGTAGGTTTGGGATTTCATTTATCTGAATAGTTTTGTAACATTAATTTTGAGTCTTGTAATCAATGAAATATTTCTTTTATGAGGAGATTGATTTGATTATTAAGATTTGAATTATAAGTGCAAAAGAAGTTATTGAAGTTGTATTTGAGAAAACATATTGGGAGCATTTTCTTTTGTAGGATTGAAGAACTGTTTTCTCAAAATACAGCCGGCACTTTGCCGAAATTTTAAAAAAATTTTATAACACCAGATTTTAATCGATGTTTTAAATTTCACGAAAATTGTTTTAAAATGCCTTGTAGTATATTTAATGGATTATCGGTAGGCGAAGTATGGTAATTCATTAGGTGTACTACGGGATCATGTTACATCTTACAGGGGAGTAGCGTGTGACAACAACTTGAGCAGGCATACTCCCAGTCATCTATTGAAACATTGCAGCCATTTGCTGTGACACCCCTTACCCGACTACAGTGTAGCCGAGCAAGTTATGCCACTCAGTGTGCCGGAGCACTCTATTTTATCTTAATTTATTTTTATCATAATTTTGAATATAACTTGTGAAATATAATTCATTTTAAGCCATTTATCAAAATTTTTATTTATTTGAGGTTCCAAAAATTTTAAAGAAAATCCGGCAGAATACCGGCTAAAAATGGAGAAAACCGTTCTTCGGAACCTGTGAAAAACACTTTCTATATTCATATTCAATCATCTCAATTCCATTTATCAAAATCTCAACATTTTTTAACTATTCATTTCTCAATCATTCATCACATGTGATAATCATATATAAATTACAGATACACATTCACTTTTCCATTTACAAACACAATTCTCATTATTTACATGAACATCAAATTACATTTCATAAGTTCATTTACACATGAGAAAATAAAATCAATTACAAAATACCAAAATGACACCTAGTGTCCTACCAATGCACTGCAGACGGTGAGGTGACACAAACACTATGCAGAACTGTGAACGGCCTTACTCAATCTGTGGTCTACTGAGCCCTCTGTCCAAATCTTCAATACCTACGCGTTGCAAAAGCGACGCGCTAAGCATAAAGCTTAGTGGTGCCAATAATACAAGAAAATATAATATGCAAATAAAAATCATAATTTCTTAGCCATTGTGTTCATAAGAACTGAATAATTACCAACTTAATGTTTAGTCGAGGGCTAATTACGTTTTATGATATTAACTTCTTCATGCCTTTTGTTAATTATTTTCTTCATGATCTTGAGTTTCTTTGTATTCTATCATAATCATTCCTGATATTTAATTTTCGTATTTTCTTTAACAATCAGTTCAATTACAGTTATACTTTTCCATGCCCAAGTAACCTATACTGAACGATCGGATCGGGATAACGTCGCTGGCGCTCGACACCGTGGTGCCTCGGTCATCATACCATGGGACGCAGAACGTCAACCACGTATGCAGTCAGTATGGCTAAAAAGCCATGATATCACATGATCGGGCATAAAAGCCATGAATACTGGCATAAAAGCCATGAATATGGGCATAAAGCCATGAATACAGGCATAAAGCCTTTCGCAGTACTGCTAAAACAATACCCTATTGGCATGCCAACCTATCCAAACCAATCACATTAGGCCTACTAGGGCATTTTGCACTTTTAAGTTTCACAATTTTTGAATTTCAAGTCTTGGTGTCACTATTCACTTCATTGGTCAACAAAAAGTTGACTTTTGCATAGAAAATAGTTGCATTGGTTTTAACACTTACAATGTACCACATTTTGCATTTAAAACTTGTTGGCATTAAGCATTAATACCATTTCTAAGCTTAAACCAAGAGAAGCAAAATTTTCAATTTTTGTAACTCAATTTTACTATTCCATTGGGCACTGTTGCAGTAAGAATTTGAGGAAATGGTAAACATGAAAGTTGTTCCTTATTTTGTCTAGTTGAATTTCCTTTTTTGAATCACTCCATTTGGAGTTTTGTAGCTCAAGTTATGGCCAAAATAAATTTACTGTTCACGTGCACTGTTCATGCTGAGATTTTGGGTCTGGCAGATTTTTGGTCCAACTTTGTTCATTAATTTGGTCAAGTTAAGTTCATAATTTGGTCTAACTTTCTTCATATGAAATGTTTTACCATACCTTAGGTTTCCATCAGTTCAAGAATCGCCTAAATCCGAGTTTTCTAGAGAGAGTTATAGCCATCCAAACATTACTGCTTAAATGAAAATCTGCAGAGTTGCAGGTTTGATAACTTAACTTTGCTCAATTATTTGAATGAGTTAATGGCATAATTTGGGGTAGATTTCTTCATGAAAGTTGTTTGTTTATATCTTATCTTGTTGCTGTATCAATTGACCATATCTACAGTGAGTTATGGCCAAATGAACGATTCATCGCTCATTTGGCCATTTCTGCAGTCTTTGTGCAGGGTATCCGGATTGGGGCCAACTTTTGGTCCTCTTGCTTTGGTCTTTTGGGCATGGTTTCTTCAGAAAAAATGTGCCATTATAAGCCTAGTTTCATGTACAATTGGCCAAACACCAATTGGACCAACACAGCCAAGGATATGGCAGTCCAAGTGGACTGAAATTTGATCACTCATTTCTTTGTACTTAGGCAGCCTATACATTCACTTGGCCATGCTATGTTTCAGTCCAAATTGTGGTCAACATACCTAAAATGGTCACTAATTGACCATTAAAATGTTCTCTAACAATTTCCTAAGCCAAGTCAAACTTTCATTCTTAAAACCCTAGCTCAAATTCAAGGGTTACACCAATTACCTTAGTTAGCATACCAATTCATTATACTTGTGTATATGTACCTTAAACATCATTTCTAATCTACTCTATGTCCAAAAAAACACTCATTTCTATTCCTTTAATAGGGCTACCGAAATTCATGTCATTCATACACATAATTGTTATTCATTTTAGTTACAATTCCTTACTTATTTCAAGTCCCTTAACATAGAAATAAAGAAATATTTGTAAAAGTAAGCACTAACCTCACTTTAACCACTTCTTGCACTTGTAGAAACTTTGGAATTTCTTCACTTTTTGATAATCAAAATATTCCTCTTGATGTGGGGATAAATTTTAGTAAAGGGGCTTAGGGATTTTGGTGGATAGATAAAGAGATATTGCAAGCTTAAAGCTTGAAAATTTGATGAAGAAAAATGGCCATGGAGATTCGGTGAAGAAGGTGAAGGTGAGTAGATTGCTTTTTCATATTTTGACTTCTTTTCTCTTATTTAATGTCTTATAAATGCATTTGTTAAGTTTTGATTGGCTAAGGGGTTTTAATTACATAAAGCTTATGTCATAAATGCCTTTTTATTTGATTTTTCTTTCTTCTTTCTTTAACTCATTTCTAATTAAATTTTTACTAATATTTATTCATATTTTAGATCATAATAATTATTTACTTAACTGGACAAGTCGGCCAAAAATCACCTCTGAAGGCGAAATGACCAAAATGCCCTCCGTTTGGCTTAACGGGTCAAAATTGTCTATACCGATTGAAAAATTTTTCTAAATATTTTCTTGGCATTCTAATGCCATAGGAACCTTAATGACCCTTCTCTGGAGTCCCAAAAATTATTTTATAATTTTTCCCCAGGGTTTAGGGCTCCTCGTTGCGAGAACCGCAACTTCCCTCTGGTTACCCATCGCTTGGGCACCGGCTCATTTAACTTGGTTGTATTTTATTTCTAAAATTTTTACTAAATTTTTCTTATTAATATTTGAGTTAATTTTGGTTCTTGACTTTAGTTTAAATATTTTTCCGGACGTTCTAGCTGTCCGGACCGACACCGGTCACCGGAACAGTAGAATGTACGAAGTTGCTACCGGGAGGGTGTTACAACTCTTACCCTCTAATTTAAATTTCGTCCTCGAAATTTACCTGACTTAAGTAATCGGGGAGTTGCTACCTTCTTGTTTCTTCACTTCCTTGTATCACCTCATCAGTGTTTGGGTTTGGCTCTTCCTGAGCTTCCATAGCATATACTTGTGGTGCCACCCTGACTTCGGGCTTTTCAACTGTCTCAGAAACAATCTTCTGTGAAATGTCAGCCATTTCTGCTCTACCCGATCTTTTACCCCTTTGAACTATAGGGAAAGGTCTATCAACTTGTACCGGAGCTATTGAACCACTCCTCTGAGTGTTAGTAGTATGCCCTATAGCATATCATTTAGTATGTATCTTGTACATATTTTATTAATAAATGGCATTTCCACTTTTCTGTTTATATAATATATTTATGTGTAATAGAAAAGGTCCATTGATATTTTGTTAGAAATATTATTCTTAAGTTGTTAAGAATATGAGTGACAATATTTCTAGCACAAAGTATCATAAATAGGTTCACAATCGAGGATACTTCATAATAAGGACATGACTTATCCAGAAAGATTGTATTCATGTTTGTTCCCAAGTTACTTATATGAGATATAAATAAGATGGAATGGTGAGTCTCATGCCATATAACAAACATGATAGGCACTTATAAATGATAAGTAGGCCGAACCAGTGACACTTATGACAAGCACATGGAGTTTACTCTTGTCAATGTTTTGTCATAAATCATATCAGTGCATATAATCTTTAGACATGAGATAGCACAGTTATCTTGTATATAGGTAGTTTGAGTTTGATATTGCTTTCATACTTGTACTGTGTATGGGTATATGGGCATGTGTTGGCTCCTACTAGTTATATATGGAGGTAGGTGTTGATCAAGATGGAATCTGTTCCTCTAAGTAAATAGAGATAAAATCCTATGTTCATTTAATTGTTCTTGATGTTTCAAGTTCCTAGCCAGACAGAGATAGATCTATTCGAAAAGAGTTTACGATGAGAAAATCTTTTAATCAAGAACTGGAATTAAAAGAGAACATAATATTCATAGCAAATGGAGTTTGACATAAACCATGACTCCAGCTTGAGTTGGGATTTTGTAACAGAGAGATTCTAGTGCATGGTAACATATGATTATAGGTTCATTTAAGGTAAACCTTATTACTAATTGGGTGGCCATGGCATGCTATGCTAGGTGATAACCATGGTCTATGAGGTTCATAAAATGATTTAGAGAAATCATTTATGGTAAGAAAGAGTTCTAATGATATTAAGAGTTGATATCATGTCTCATTGCCAATTAGTGATGAGCCTAGTAAGTCACACACATACACAAGTTATCACCTATTTAAATATGATTTAATTAATTAATTAAAGAGTTTAATTGATTAATTAAATAGGTTTGGTTTGCAATTAGATTGCAAAGTCCCTAGCATGACTTGAAACCAAATCTAGATTGTTGGATGCATAATATAAGTTAAATTTATATTTAAAGTGTTTAAATATGAATTTAATTAATGAGAAATTAATTAATAGAGATTAATTAATTAATTTATATTTGATATAAATTAATTAGAAGAAGAAAAAATAATTATTTTGGGTTGAGAACTCAAAATTAAGACACAGGGGCATTTTGGTCATTTTGCAGTGTGACACGTGGCACCATGAGATGGTGACACATGGCATAACACATAAGCTTGCAAAATGTTTTTTAATCATGTAAGATGATTAAAATCAAGATTAAATATAGGTTTGACACTTGGCACAATGTGATTGGGTCACTTAAACCTAGAGCTAATCAAAGGGTGACATGTGGCAAGGGTTTAATGTGTTAACCTAGCTATTTAAGTGTTGTTATGAGAAAATAATACACAACCAGCAGCCACACTCCTTTGTCACGCCACTTTGAGGGTTTTTATCTCTTCTTCTTCATCTCTTATCAATTCAAAGAGATTAGCCATCAATCTCTTGAATTAAGAACACTAGAAATTGTTTCTAGTGTTCTGTTTACATCTTTAATCTCTTAAAAGGCAGAACTTGATTTTCTAATTAATAGAAAAAGCTTTAGAAGCTGTTCAAGGGCTGCCATAGGTGTTCTTGGTGTGGACAAGCTAGAGGGACAACATCTGGTGTCCTGAAGATGAATCTCAAAGGCGCAGACACGCTGCAGTGCATCAAGAGGTTAGTGTAATCGTTCTTGATTTAATCTAGGGTTCTAAAATTAATCTGATTAATTTTAAAATCTTAAATGGCAAATACAGATCCAAAAACATATTAAAAGAGTTTTAATATGTTGTTTATCATTGAAATCAAATAGATAAAAATAAATCTTGCATGATGCATGTGACCTTAGGTGAAAATTTTTGAATTCAATGGTATAAACTTGTGTTTTTCACGCTTCCGTTCCTTCAATTGGTATCAGAGCCACTATATTTGCCATTTAGATTGATGTTTATATGATTTAATTGTGTGTTTGATCATGAGATCAAAAGTTTATTGCTGGTTGCAAAGTCAAGGTGGCGGCACAAATGATGAACACCATGGTGCGCATGGTTGATGCATCACAATGGTGTGCAAAGGTAAATGGATGGTGAATGTGCAATTGTTGTATGATCTAAGATCCATTTTATGTCTAATTAAATTGTTTAATTAGAATTTTAATCACACAATTAAATTATGATTCAAATCAGATTTTTAAAAATTGTTTGAATGTGATTCAAATCTGAATTTTAAAAGTTGTTTGAATGTGATTCAAATCTGAATTTTTAAAGTTGTTTGAATCATATTTAAATCTGATTTTTTAAAATTGATTGAATAAAATTCAGAACTGATTTTTTAAAAAATGTTTGAATGTGATTCAAATCTGATTTTTTAAAAAATGTTTGAATGTGATTCAAATCTGAATTTTTAAAGTTGTTTGAATGTGATTCAAATCTGAATTTTTAAATTTGTTTGAATGGGATTCAAATTTGAATTTTTAAATTTATTTGAATCATATTCAAATCTGGATTTTTAAGTTGAATATGAGATATTCAATTTAATTTAAGTATGTATGTTTTATTTAATTGTTAAATAGTGATATGCATGATGGATGATCATGGACTATAAAAGACCAATGTGATTGGATTTATTTCTTTTATGTTTCTTTGGATTGTAAATTAATTAATTTATTTTAATTTATTTTGGGCATGTATTATTAAGTTTTTAACAATTTTTGGGTTGTAATTTCATTTATTTAAGTTCTTGTAAATTCGCCTTGGTTTGCTAAGGATTACTATGTAATATTGGATTGCAAGAAGTTCAAGGAGGTCAAGAGCATTGGTGGGACCAGTGGGAGGAATTCAAGATCAAGTGTTGATTATGTACTCCTTCAGCAACTCTTGTAAAATAAAATGAATGAATGAAATGCACCTAGGAATGCCCTGATTCAATTCTTGGTGGCTCAGAATTGAATCCCTTAGAAAGTCCATGATCATACCATATTTACTGCTTATCCATGAATGCATGAGATGTATGGGAATGTATGCAATTATATGATATATGCATGCTAAATGGATAATGTGCAAAGTGAGACCTTAATAGTAAATAGAATGACCATAAAATCTTCCAAACAAATGATTAAGTTGGAAATGCTATAATTAAAGTAATTATAACATAGGCCCTCCATTGGGGCAATTATTTTAAGAAATTTTAAATAGTTGCATAAGATGCAATTTATTTAAGAGATTTTCTTAAGAATAATTGTTAAGCATGAGATGTTGTAAATATGTAAATGGTTTAGTGGCCAATATTGGATGTACCTGAGGACATTAAAATTATTTGCATAATTACTGGCTCAATGGGATCAACTTAACTAATGCAAGATAAGTCAATAATGGATGTACCTGAGATTTTGAGCATTAGGGCTAGGTAAAGGATTGAACCTCACATGAGATGTGATGGGCAAGGATTTGCTCACTTATAGTTTATTGTAATTCCAATAATGGATGTACCTGAGGATGATCAATAGAATTATAAGAATTCAATTACCCGTTAGAAATCTGTAACACCCTCCCTGTACCAACTCCGTACATTCTACTGTTCCAGTGACCGATGTCGGTCCAGACAGCTAGAACGTCCGGAAAAATATTTAAACTAAAGTCGGGAATCATAATTAACTCAAATATTAATAAGAAAAATTCAGTAAAAATTTTAGGAATAAAATACAACCGAGTTAAACGAGCCGGTGCCCAAGCGATGGGTAACCAGAGGGAAGTTGCGGTTTTCGCAACGAGGAGCCCTAGACCCGGGGGAAAAATTATAAAATAATTTTTGGGACTCTAGAGAAAGATTACTGAGGTTCCCATGGCATTAGAATGCCAAGAAAATACCTAGAAAATTTTTTCAATTGGTACAGACAATTTTGACCCGTTAAGCCAAACGGAGGGCATTTTGGTCATTTCGCCTTCAGAGATGATTTTTGGCCGACTTGTCCAGTTGAGTAAATAATTAATATGACATAAAATATGAAGAAACATTACTAGAAATTAAAATGAAAATGAGTAGTGGAGGAAAGGAAAGAAAATGAGGAAAAAGCTTATTTATGACATCATGGTGATGTCATTAAGAAAATTCTGACCAATCACAATTAAGCCATCAATTGACTAACTAATAAAAAGACTAAATGAAGACTAAATAACCAAAAAATTGCAGCAGCCACCCCCCTTCCTCATGCAGCCGAAACCCTAGCCCCATAGCCACCCTCCATTAAAGCTTTTTCAAGCTTTAGATTTCCATCATTTCCACCATATTTCACTAACCCCTTTCATTAAACCTTGACCATATCACTTGGGGAAGCTTTTGGCAGCCAAGAAGAAGAAGGAAAGTGAAGTTTTGAGCTTGAGAAAAATCTCCCTACAAGAGGTTAATGCATGTATGTAGTTAAAACTCATTAATTCCATGATTGAGGCTTGTAATGGATGAGAAATTATGAAATAGATGAAACAAATTCATGTGTATGTCCACCAAAGAATTCGGCAGCCCTAATAGAGGAATGGTTTTGATTGTTTTAATGGACTTAAAGGGAGCTAGAAATGGTGTTTAAGGTGTGAATATGCATGGATGTTGAGTTAGGGTGCTAATTGAGGTTTATGGGTAAATGGCATTGGACATTAGGGTTTTGAGAAGAAAAAAATTGACTTGGCTTATTAAACTGTTAAAGAACAATCTAATGGTCAATAAGTGACCATTTGAGGTATGTTGACCACAATTTGGACTGAAAAATGGTATGGCAAAGTCAAGGTGTAAGCTGCCCTAGGACAGCAGCAAATGGACTGAAATTTCAGTCCAATTACAAAGCCATAACTTTGGCTGTGTTAGTCCAATTGGTGTTTGGCCAATTGGACATGAAACTAGGCTTATAATGGCACATTTTTGCTGAAGAAACCATGCCCAAAAGACCAAAGCAAGAGGACCAAAACTTGGCCCCAATCTGGATACCCTGCAACTGATTCTGCAGAATTGACCAAATGAACAGTAACTGTTCATTTGGCCATAACTCACTGTAGATATGGTCAATTGACCTGAACGTTTTACAGCAACAAGTTAAGACATAGACAAACAACTTTCATGAAGGAACTTACCCCAAATTATGGCCAGAACCTAACCCAAATGGCAGTGGCAGTCACTGTTCATGTTACTGTAGATATGGTAATTTCTGCAGATTGGCAATCCGGCCAGCTTGGGTTTTTGGGCCATATCTGGAGCTACAAAACTCTAAATGGAGTGATTTAGAAAAGGAAATTCAACTAGACAAAATAAGGAACAACTTTCATGTTTGCCATTTCTTCAAATTTCCACTGTAACAGTGTGTAATGGAGCAGTAAACTTAAGCTCCAAAACTGAAATTTTCTGCCCTCTTGGTTTTAAGTTAGAAATGGAAATGGCAATCAATTCCAACAAGTTTTAAATACAAAATGTGGTATGTTTGGGGTGTTAAAACCAATACACCTATTTTCTATCCAAAAGTCAACATTTTTGTTGACCAATGAGGTGAATAGTGACACCAAAACTTGAAATGCACAAATTGAAGAATTTAAAAGTTTCAAATGCCCTAGTATACCTAACAAGATTGGTTTGGATAGTTTGGCATGCCAATAGGGTTCAGTTAGCAGTACTACACATGGCAATATGCCGTTCTGTGATTTCATGGCTTTTAGCCATTCTGACTTTGCATTGAGATTTGGCTTTTTTTTTTGTGCCTGAAATTATTTATAGCTTGGTAGCTGTTCTGTTGCACACCGGGAGATGCATATGTGACCGATGGTGTGACGGCGAATCTGGATACCCAGTGCCGGTTACCGTTATCGATTGATCGTATAGTGTAGGTTACTTGGGCAACCAAATGAATGAAAGTGAACAAAGTTACTGAATTAATGTATATATAACCATACTAAACAAATGAATCATACACATTCACTATATACTTGTTTTCTTGCTATTTTCTTTTATTTTATTATTGCACCACTAAGCATTATTGCTTAGCGCGTTGCTTTTGCCACGCGTAGGTACTGGAGATACAGATCGTGAGCCCAGTAGATCGCAGACTGGGTGAGTCCATCCTGCAGATTCTGCGATGTCCGTGTCACCTCGTCACCTGCAGTGCATTGGTAGGACACTAGATGTCATTTTGTCATTTTGTAATTAATTTTTATTTTCTCATATGTATTTGGGATTTATGTAATGTATTTTGAGGTTCATGTAAATAATAAAGATTTATGGTTATGTATGGCAGTAATTTGAGTATTTAATTGTTGTTTATATATGAGAATCCTGAGAAAGGGATGTTTGAGAAATGAAAAGGTTGTTGAGACCTGAAATTGAAAAATTTTTGAGATCTTGATATTGAGTTTAGTGATGATATTGGAGTTGAGAATGAATGAATTTGTTATTGGAAGTGTTTTTAACAGGTTCCGAAGAACTGTTTTCTCCATTTTTAGCCGGTACTCCGCCGGATTTTCTATAAAATTTCCGGAACCTCAAATAAATAAAAATTTTGCTAAATGGCTTAAATAAAGTATGTTTCATAAATTATATCCAAAAAGCATGATATAAATTACTTAAAGTATATTAGAGTGTGCCGGTACACCGTGTGGCATTACTTACTCGGGTATACTGTACACGGGTAAGGGGTGTCACATTTAGTGGTATCAGAGCACGGTTTAGGCATTTCTGGGCCTAGATTGAGTCCATACCATGCATTGCATTTATAAGAGTTGAGGTGACACTAACGCAGATCTGTTTATCTTTCTTATTTTGAATAGGATATGGACCCTTCATCTCAGAGAGCCGTTGAGGAGGAAGTGGAGAGTCATGCTCCACCTGCAGCAGCTGAGACTGGGGGCATGAGAGAATCTGCTCCGCCAGCTCAAGCAGAGCCTGCTCAGCCTCCACAGGCCATGTTCCAACAAATGGCCGACTTCTTTAGACAAATGGCCGGAGTAATGCCAGCACCACCACCAGCTCCACAGTAGAAATCACACCTGGAAAGGCTAAGAAAGTTTGGGGCGGTGGATTTCTTCGGCAAGAGAGAGGATGACTCTGTTGCAGCCGAGAATTGGTTGAACAGAACGGGCAGAGTTCTAAAACAACTCCACTGCACCCCAGAGCAAAACCTGGAGGCTGCTATATCCCTGCTGCAAGACGATGCATATGAGTGGTGGGACACTGTGTCCAGTGAAGTGCAGCCAGAAGCTGTAACTTGGGACTTCTTTCTCTCTGAATTCAAGAAGAAATATGTGGGTACTGTATACCTGGAAGAGAGAAGAAGAGAGTTTATTAACCTGAGGCAGAGACAGCTGTCAGTGGCCGAATATGAGAAGGAATTTGTTCGATTAAGCCGCTACGGAAGGGAGATAGTCCCTAATGAAGCTGAAAGGTGCAAGAGATTTGAAGAGGGACTAAATGACAACATCAAGATCCAGCTCACTGCCTTGGGAATCACAGAGTTTACCAAGTTAGTGGAAGCTGCAATAAAGGTTGAAAAAGTAAGAATCAGTGAGCAGACTAGAAGGGAAAGACAGCAGAAGAGGGGCCCAGGTCAGTCTAGTTCAGCTCCTGCATTTGGGAAGAAGTTCAAGGGTCCTCCTGCACAGAGTTCAGCTCAGCCACAGGGTCAGGGTCAGTCTCAGGGGCCCAGGCCACAGTTCACCCCTAGGAGAGGTCAGTCCACACCATCAGTGGGCAGCTCTCTAGGGATGGGGTTCAGGGGACCAGCCCCAGCATCTTCTGCATGTCCACACTGCCTGAAGTGGCACAAGGGGGAGTGTTGGAGAGTAACTGGTGCCTGCTTGAGGTGTGGGTCAACAGAGCATCAGTTAAGGAACTGTCCACGCAGAACTACTACAGCTGCTCCAACACAAGCGCATGCACTGCTCCCGCACTACGAGAGGTAGAAAATGCAGTAAATCGAGGTGTTGGACCATCACGAGGCTCGCATCGAGCGGCGGAGAGGCCTGACAGCAGACCACCAGCAAGAAATTATGCCCTGAGAGCTCAGGAGGAGCAAGATGCCCCGGACGTCATCAGGGGTACGTTCTCCCTCTACACTACACCTGTGCATGCATTGGTGGATCCAGGATCCACTCATTCCTACATTTGCATCAACTTACCCGTAGAAAGGGGGATACTAGTAGGGGAGAGTGACCAAGACATTCTGGTCACTAATCCATTGGGCCACAGTGTGGTAGTGAACAAAGTATACAAGGGTTGCCCGTTAAGGATTCAGGGGTATGAATTCTTGGCAGACCTAATTGAGTTGCCCTTCCATGAGTTTGACGTGATATTGGGAATGGACTGGTTGTCACGTCATCAGGCAATAGTTGATTGCAAATTGAAGAGAATTTCTCTAAAAACTTCAGAGGGTAATGAGATCACAGTTGTGGGGGAAAGGACAGATTTCTTGTCCAATGTCATCTCAGCCACAGTTGCAAGAAGAATGATGAGAAAAGGCTGTGAAGCCTACCTAGCACATGTGGTGGATACTAGGCAGGCTAAGCCAAACTTGAGTGACATACCCACAGTAAGAGACTTCCCAGAGGTATTTCCTGAAGAGTTGCCTGGTTTGCCACCAGAAAGGGAAGTTGAATTTGCTATTGAGACACTGCCGGGTACAGCACCCATTTCCATTGCTCCTTATAGGATGGCACCCACTAAATTGAGGGAGTTGAAAACTCAGCTGCTAGAGTTGCTTGATAAGGGGTTCATACGCCCCAGTGTGTCACCATGGGGAGCTCCAGTGCTGTTTGTGAAAAAGAAGGATGGGACTTTGAGGCTATGCATTGATTACCGGCAGTTGAATAAAGTGACAGTGAAGAACAAATATCCGTTGCCTAGAATTGATGATCTGTTTGATCAGTTGAAGGGAGCAGGAGTATTTTCTAAAATTGATCTCAGGTCAGGGTATCATCAGTTGAGGGTGAAGGATGTAGATGTGCCAAAGACTGCATTCAGGACCCGATATGGGCATTATGAGTTTCTAGTGATGCCCTTTGGCCTAACAAATGCACCAGCGGCATTCATGGACCTTATGAACCGTATCTTTCATCTACACTTAGATCGGTTTGTAGTGGTCTTTATTGATGATATTTTGGTATATTCCAAGACTAGGGAAGAACATGATGAGCATTTGAGGATTGTTCTGCAAACCCTGAGAGAAAAGAAGCTGTATGCTAAGCTGTCCAAGTGTGACTTTTGGCTGAATGAGATAGCATTCCTTGGACACATAGTGTCAGCTGATGGGATTAGGGTGGATCCCAAGAAAATAGAAGCAGTGATGAAATGGAAGCCTCCCAGGAATACAACTGAGGTCAGAAGCTTCTTGGGGCTAGCTGGGTATTACAGAAGATTTGTAAAGGGATTTTCCTTAATAGCTGCTCCAATGACCAAGTTGTTACACAAAAATGTCAGATTTGACTGGAATGACAAGTGTCAGACCAGTTTTGAGAAATTGAAGGCTATGTTGACAGAGGCACCAGTGTTAACACAGCCAGTGTCCGGAAAGGACTTTGTGGTCTATAGTGATGCCTCACATAATGGGTTAGGGTGTGTATTGATGCAAGAGGGGAAGGTGGTCGCTTATGCTTCCAGACAGCTAAGGCCACATGAACAGAACTACCCTACCCATGATCTAGAGCTCGCAGCAATTATCTTCGCACTGAAGATATGGAGGCATTACTTGTATGGGGAAAAGTGTTACATTTACACGGACCACAAAAGTCTGAAATACTTGCTAACCCAGAAGGAGCTCAACCTTAGACAGAGGCAATGGATTGAGTTCCTGAAGGATTATGACTGTGCAATTGACTACCATCCTGGGAAGGCAAATGTAGTTGCTGATGCTTTGAGCAGAAAGTCCATCACAGCTTTGAGATCATTGAATGCCCGTCTAACTTTGATTCGAGATGGAGCTATTTTGACTGAGTTGCAAGTGAGGCCAAACCTGCTACAACAGATTTTGGATGGGCAAATGGCAGATGGAAAATAACGGCCATTATGAGGAAAATCCCAGAAGGAAAAGCAACTGATTATGAGGTGAAGGTAAATGGGTGTCTGTATTACAAAGGAAGACTGTGTGTACCAAATGATGGGGAATTGAAGGCCAATATTCTAAAAGAGGCACACACTAGTGTATATGCTATGCACCCAGGAAGTACAAAGATGTATCATGATCTGAAGCTTCAGTATTGGTGGCCTGGTATGAAGAAAGACATAGCTGACTATGTGACTAAATGCTTGAAATGTCAGCAAGTCAAGGCAGAACATCAAGTTCCATCGGGTTTGCTACAGCCTATACGCATACCTGAATGGAAATGGGATCGGGTCACCATGGATTTTGTAAGTGGTCTACCTCTCACCCGGAAGAAACATGATGCAGCATGGGTGATAGTTGATAGATTGACAAAGTCAGCACACTTTCTGCCAGTTAGGACTGACTACTCACTAGAGAGGTTAGCAGAATTGTATATCAGTGAGATAGTTAGACTGCATGGAATTCCACTTTCCATCATATCTGATCGAGACCCAAGGTTTACATCGAGATTCTGGAAGAAGTTGCATGAGTCCTTGGGTACACAACTCCATTTCAGCACAGCTTTCCATCCTCAGACGGATGGGCAATCAGAAAGAGTAATCCAGGTAAACAATTGAAACCAATGAAATTGATACAAATATTGAATTGAAATGAAAACAATAACGTGAAATACTTGTTAGGTCCTTGAGGATATGCTGAGGAGTTGTGTCATTGAGTTTGAGGGAAGTTGGGATAGATACCTCCCACTGGCAGAATTTGCATACAACAATAGCTACCAAGCTAGTATCCAAATGGCCCCGTATGAAGCGCTGTATGGGAGAAAATGTAGAACTCGGTGTCTTTGGACTGAATTGGCGAAGACAAGCGGTAGGGCGGACACAGTGAAACAGGCTGAGGAGAAGGTGAAATCAATCAAAGCCAACTTAAAGGTTGCCTTAGACAGACAGAAATCTTATGCCGACCTGAAGAGGAAAGAAATAGAATATGGGGTTAGCGACAAAGTGTTCCTCAAGGTGTCACCATGGAAGAAGGTATTGAGGTTTGGAAGGAAAGGTAAGTTGAGCCCTAGGTTCATTGGCCCATATGAAATCATCGAACGTGTGGGTCCAGTGGCCTATAGGCTAGCTTTACCACCAGAGCTGGACAAGATCCACAATGTGTTCCACGTGTCTATGCTCAGAAGATACCGCTCAGATCCTTCACATGTCATCTCCAGAGAAGAAATTAAAATACAGTCGGATTTGACATACGAAGAAGAACCTCTACGGATCTTGGCTCGGGCAGTGAAAGAGTTGAGAAACAAGCAAATTCCATTGGTGAAAGTGCTTTGGAGGCACCACAACACCGAAGAGGCAACTTGGGAAAGTGAAGAGATGATGAGGCAACAGTTCCCTCAACTGTTTGCATCAGGTAAATTTCGAGGACGAAATTTAAATTAGAGGGGAAGAGTTGTAACACCCTCCCTGTACCAACTCCGTACATTCTACTGTTCCAGTGACCGGTGTCGGTCCGGACAGCTAGAACGTCCGGAAAAATATTTAAACTAAAGTCGGGAATCATAATTAACTCAAATATTAATAAGAAAAATTTAGTAAAAATTTTAGGAATAAAATACAACCGAGTTAAACGAGCCGGTGCCCAAGCGATGGGTAACCAGAGGGAAGTTGCGGTTTTCGCAACGAGGAGCCCTAGACCCGGGGGAAAAATTATAAAATAATTTTTGGGACTCTAGAGAAAGATTACTGAGGTTCCCATGGCATTAGAATGCCAAGAAAATACCTAGAAAAAATTTTCAATCGGTACAGACAATTTTGACCCGTTAAGCCAAACGGAGGGCATTTTGGTCATTTCGCCTTCAGAGGTGATTTTTGGCCGACTTGTCCAGTTGAGTAAATAATTAATATGACATAAAATATGAAGAAACATTACTATAAATTAAATTGAAAATGAGTAGTGGAGGAAAGGAAAGAAAATGAGGAAAAAACTTATTTATGACATCATGGTGATGTCATTAAGAAAATTCTGACCAATCACAATTAAGCCATCAATTGACTAACTAATAAAAAGACTAAATGAAGACTAAATAACAAAAAAAATTGCAGCAGCCACCCCCCTTCCTCATGCAGCCGAAACCCTAGTCCCATAGCCACCCTCCATTAAAGCTTTTTCAAGCTTTAGATTTCCATCATTTCCACCATATTTCCCTAACCCCTTTCATTAAACCTTGACCATATCACTTGGGGAAGCTTTTGGCAGCCAAGAAGAAGAAGGAAAGTGAAGTTTTGAGCTTGAGAAAAATCTCCCTACAAGAGGTTAGTGCATGTATGTAGTTAAAATTCATTAATTCCATGATTGAGGCTTGTAATGGATGAGAAATTGTGAAATAAATGAAACAAATTCATGTGTATGTCCACCAAAGAATTCGGCAGCCCTAATAGAGGAATGGTTTTGATTGTTTTAATAGACTTAAAGTGAGCTAGAAATGGTGTTTAAGGTGTGAATATGCATGGATGTTGAGTTAGGGTGCTAATTGAGGTTTATGGGTAAATGGCATTGGACATTAGGGATTTGAGAAGAAAAAAATTGACTTGGCTTATTAAACTGTTAAAGAACAATCTAATGGTCAATAAGTGACCATTTGAGGTATGTTGACCACAATTTGGACTGAAAAATGGTATGGCAAAGTCAAGGTGTAAGCTGCCCTAGGACAGCAGCAAATGGACTAAAATTTCAGTCCAATTACAAAGCCATAACTTTGGCTGTGTTAGTCCAATTTGTGTTTGGCCAATTGGACATGAAACTAGGCTTATAATGGCACATTTTTGCTGAAGAAACCATGCCCAAAAGACCAAAGCAAGAGGACCAAATCTTGGCCCCAATCCGGATACCCTGCAACTGATTCTGCAGAATTGACTAAATGAACAGTAACTGTTCATTTGGCCATAACTCACTGTAGATATGGTCAATTGACCTGAAAGTTTTACAGCAACAAGTTAAGACATAGACAAACAACTTTCATGAAGGAACCTACCCCAAATTATGGCCAGAACCTAACCCAAATGGTAGTGGCAGTCACTGTTCATGTTACTGTAGATATGGTAATTTCTGCAGATTTGCAATCCGGCCAGCTTGGATTTTTGGGCCATATCTGGAGCTACAAAACTCCAAATGGAGTGAATCAAAAAAGGAAATTCAACTAGACAAAATAAGGAACAACTTTCATGTTTGCCATTTCTTCAAATTTCCACTGTAACAGTGTGTAATGGAGCAGTAAACTTAGGCTCCAAAACTAAAATTTTCTGCCCTCTTGGTTTTAAGTTAGAAATGGAAATGGCAATCAATTCCAACAAGTTTTAAATACAAAATGTGGTATGTTTGGGGTGTTAAAACCAATACACCTATTTTCTATCCAAAAGTTAACATTTTTGTTGACCAATGAGGTGAATAGTGACACTAAAACTTGAAATGCACAAATTGAAGAATTTAAAAGTTTCAACTGCCCTAGTATACCTAACAAGATTGGTTTGGATAGTTTGGCATGCCAATAGGGTTCAGTTAGCAGTACTGCACATGGCAATATGCCGTTCTGTGATTTCATGGCTTTTAGCCATTCTGACTTTGCATTGAGATTTGGCCTTGTGCCTGAAATTATTTATAGCTTGGTAGCTGTTCTGTTGCACACCGGGAGATGCATATGTGACCGATGGTGTGACGGCCCGAGGTACTAGATACCCAGTGCCAGTTTACCCGTTATCCAGTCCAGTCGTCTAGTGTAGGTTACTTGGGCAACCAAATGAATGAAAGTGAACAAAGTTACTGAATTAATGTATATATAACCATACTAAACAAATGAATCATACACATTCACTATATACTTGTTTTCTTGCTATTTTCTTTTATTTTATTATTGCACCACTAAGCATTATTGCTTAGCGCGTTGCTTTTGCCACGCGTAGGTACTGGAGATACAGATCGTGAGCCCAGTAGAGCGCAGACTGGGTGAGTCCATCCTGCAGTTCTGCACAGTGTCCGTGTCACCTCGTCACCTGCAGTGCATTGGTAGGACACTAGATGTCATTTTGTCATTTTGTAATTAATTTTTATTTTCTCATATGTATTTGGGATTTATGTAATGTATTTTGAGGTTCATGTAAATAATAAAGATTTATGGTTATGTATGGCAGTAATTTGAGTATTTAATTGTTGTTTATATATGAGAACCCTGAGAAAGGGATGTTTGAGAAATGAAAAGGTTGTTGAGACCTGAAATTGAAAAATTGTTGAGATCTTGATATTGAGTTTAGTGATGATATTGGAGTTGAGAATGAATGAATTTGTTATTGGAAGTGTTTTTAACAGGTTCCGAAGAACTGTTTTCTCCATTTTTAGCCGGTACTCCGCCGGATTTTCTATAAAATTTTCGGAACCTCAAATAAATAAAAATTTTGCTAAATGGCTTAAATAAAGTTTGTTTCATAAATTATATCCAAAAAGCATGATATAAATTAATTAAAGTATATTAGAGTGTGCCGGTACACCGTGTGGCATTACTTACTCGGGTATACTGTACACGGGTAAGGGGTGTCACAAAATCCATCCAACTAGGATTTCCGTTTTCTACTTTGGAAGTGCAGGATTCGCTAAGTTAGTAGGAGGACCAATTTGATTAAAAGACCATAATCATTTTGGTTGATTACATGATACATTTACTAATTAATCTGGTTATTTCTGCAATTAATTTTCTGATAAAAATGAGCACAAAACAACCACCACCATCCAATATCCTTGCAAGCATACTTGATCACAATAGGTTGACAGGACCTAATATGTCTGATTGGCTAAGAAATTTGAAACTTGTCCTGAACCTTGAACATATAGGATATGTTCTAGATTCAAATGTTCCTGGTCCCTTACCTCTAGAGGCCACACAAGAGGAACATGAAACTTTGGACAAGTGGAAGGAGCATGATATGAAAGCTAAGTGTTACATGCTTGCTTCCATGAGTAATGAGTTATAGAAGCAACATGAGAACATGCAGAGTGCGAGTGAGATCCTCCTTCACCTACAAGAGTTGTATGGTGAGCACAGCAGGAATGCTAGGTATGAGATATCTAGGCAGCTGTTCCGCATGAGGATGTCTGAGGGACAGAATGTTGGGGATCATGTCCACAAGATGATTCGGCTGATTGATCAGTTGGAATATCTTGACTTCAACATGGATTTCCAACTATAGACGGATTTGATCCTTCAGTCCCTTCCTGAGTCTTTTGGAAATTTTGTGACAAATTTCCATATGACTAAACAGGAATGCACCTTAGCTGGTTTACTCAACATGCTGGTTATTGCCCAAAAGAATATGCCAGGCAATAAAGGAAAAGAGGTAGCTTTGGTTGCATCTTCTTCTACTGGAAAGTCCAACAAGAAGAAGGGCAATAAGAAAAAGAAACTTCAGATTCCTGGTCCTTCCAAGAAAATAGCTAAACAGAAAGGGAAGACCAAAGCTGACAAAGGCAAAGGAAAGTGTTTCTACTGCTAATAGGAAAGTGTTTCCATTGCCAGTAAGAAAGTGTTTCCACTGGCTAGAGTATAGCAATCTAAAAGAATGCAATGCCATGGTGAAAACCAACTCAAGTTCAAAATATATTTGGCACTTAAGGTTATGTCATGTTGCAGAAGATAGGATTGCAAAACTGGAGAAAATGGGGATTCTATCCTCATTGGGCTCTGAGCCTACTCCAACTTGTGAATCTTGCCTTCAGGGCAAAATGACTAGATCACCCTTTGTTGGACAGGGGCTAAGAGCTAAAAATATTTTAGATCTAATACATAGTGATGTATGTGGTCCATTTAAAGAAATGGCTAGAGGGGGTTTTCATTATTTTATTACCTTTACTGATGATAAATCAAGATTTGGGTATTTGTATTTGATGAAATACAAACATGAATCCTTTGAAAAGTTCAAAGAATTTAAATCTGAAGTAGAAAATCAAACAGGAAAGAGTATTAAAGCTCTTCGATCAGATCGTGGAGGTGAATATTTGAGTACTGAATTTGATGAATACTTGAGAGAGCATGGCATTGTTTCTCAGCTGACTCCTCCAGGAACGCCACAGCTGAATGGTGTATCTGAAAGGAGAAATCGTACCCTATTGGAAATGGTACGTAGTATGATGAGCTATACTGATATGTCAATCTTCTTTTGCGGATTTGCATTAGAATCAGCTTTGTATATTCTAAATAGGATTCCATCAAAATCAGTTTCTTCCACACCTTATGAGATATGGCATGGAAGAAAACCAAGTCTTAAGCATGTTAAGATTTAGGGTTGTCCAGCTTATATCAAAAGTCGAACACTGATAAATTGGAGACCAGATCAGAAAAAGGTCGATTTGTTGGATATCCAAAAGATAGTTTTGGATATTATTTTATTTGCCTACTTCACAAAAGTTGTGATAAGTAGAGATGCCACATTTCTTGAACAACAATTTGTCTAAGAAGGAGGCAAAGGAAGGCAAATAGAGTTAGAATTGGAGAATTCTGACCAACCAACAGATCAGATGGATATAGATCCATCTAGTCAACCTATACCCGTTGATGAAACATCTACAGCTGTTCCTCGTAGAACAACCAGGGTATCTCACCCACCAGTGAGATATGGTTTTCTTCATGAAGAAGAACAAGAGTTGTCTACTCATGAAGAAGTAGATCATGGAGATGATCCACTTACCTATGAAGAAGCTATATCAGATATAGACTCTTCAAAATGGATTGATGCTATGAAATCCGAGATTGATTCCATGTATAAGAATCAAGTTTGGGATCTTGTTGACCCACCTGAAGGTATTGTACCTATAGGGAACAAATGGGTTTTCAAGAAGAAAATTGGTTCTGATGGAAAGGTAGAGACCTATAAAGCAAGGCCAATAGCGAAAGTGTTTCGCCAAAGGCAAGGAATCGACTATGAGGAGACTTTCTCGCCTGTTGCCATGCTTAAATCAATTAGGATTTTATTAGTAATAGCTGCGTACTATGATTATGAGATTTGGCAGATGGATGTCAAAACAGCTTTTCTCAATGGATACATTGAAGAAAACATTTTCATGGAACAACCTAAGGGTTTTGAATCCCAAAATGGTTCCAAGGTATGCAAGCTAAAGCGATCCATTTATGGGTTGAAACAAGCTTCGAGGAGTTGGAACATCCGTTTTGATGAAGCCATTAAATCCTTTGGTTTTATCAAAAATGAGGATGAGCCATGTATATATAAGAAGGTTAGTGACAGTGCTATCACCTTCCTTGTCTTATATGTGGATGACATACTGTTGATGGGTAATGACACAAGTATGTTAACGACTATAAAGGTATGGTTGTCAAATACATTCTCTATGAAAGACTTAGGGGAGGCAACCTATATTCTTAGGATTCGCATCTATAGAGATAGAGTGAAACGAATAATACTTGGAAAAGGTGTTAAAGAGGTTTAACATGCTTGATTCCAAGAGAGGATTGTTACCAGTGAGACATGGTATCCATCTTTCTAAAGAGATGTCTCCAAAGACACTTGAAGAAAGAGATAAGATGGCCAGGATTCCATGTGCTTCGGCTATTGGAAGTTTAATGTATGCAATGTTGTGTACTAGGCCGGATATCGCATATGCTGTTAGTTTGACTAGCAGGTATCAATCCAATCCAGGTTTGGAACACTGGATAGCTGTCAAGAATATCCTTAAGTACTTGAGAAGAACTAAGGATTTATTCTTGATTTATGGAGGTGGAGACTTGCAATTGGATGGTTATACTGATTCTGATTTCCAATCAGATATTGATGATAGAAAGTCTACCTCTAGATATGTGTTCATTTGTAATGGAGGTGCGATCGGTTGGAAGAGTTCCAAAGCGAGCACATTGCAGATTCCACTACAGAGGTCGAGTATATTCTTGCATCGAGATCTTGCAAAGGAAGCTGTTTGGATAAAGAAGTTCGTGATAGAACTTACAGTAGTTCCTTCCATTGAGTCAGCAGTTCCATTACACTGTGACAATACAGGCTAAGGAACTAAGGTCTCACCCAAAATCCAAACACATAGAAAGGCACTACCACATTATTAGAGATATGGTTGGGCAAGGCGATTTAGCCATGCAGAAAATAGCATCAGCTGAAAATCCAGCTGATCCATTCACTAAGCCTATGTCACAGACTCAGTTAGATTGACATCTTGAGAAGATAGGTCTAAGATATTGTAATGAATGGCTCTAGTGCTAGTGGGAGATTGTTAGTAGTATGCCCTAGAGCATATCATTTAGTATGTATCTTGTACATATTTTATTAATAAATGGCATTTCCACTTTTCTGTTTATATAATATATTTATGTGTAATAGAAAAGGTCCATTGATATTTTGTTAGAAATATTATTCTTAAGTTGTTAAGAATATGAGTGACAATATTTCTAGCACAAAGTATCATAAATAGGTTCACAATCGAGGATACTTCATAATAAGGACATAACTTATCCAGAAAGATTGTATTCATGTTTGTTCCCAAGTTATTTATATGAGATATAAATAAGATGGAATGGTGAGTCTCATGCCATATAACAAACATGATAGGCACTTATAAATGATAAGTAGGCCGAACCAGTGACACTTATGACAAGCAAATGGAGTTTACTCTTGTCAATGTTTTGTCATAAATCATATCAGTGCATATAATCTTTAGACCTGAGATAGCACAGTTATCTTGTATATAGGTAGTTTGAGTTTGATACTGCTTTCATACTTGTACTGTACGTGGGTATATGGGCATGTGTTGGCTCCTACTAGTTATATATGGAGGTAGGTGTTGATCAAGATGGAATCTGTTCCTCTAAGTAAATAGAGATAAAATCCTATGTTCATTTAATTGTTCTTGATGTTTCAAGTTCCTGGCCAGGACAGATAGATTTATTCAGAAAAGAGTTTCTGATGAGAAAATCTTTTTAATCAAGAACTGGAATTAAAAGAGAACATAATATTCATAGCAAATGGAGTTTGACATAAACCATGACTCCAGCTTGAGTTGGGATTTTGTAACAGAGAGATTCTAGTGCATAGTAACATATGATTATAGGTTCATTTAAGGTAAACCTTATTACTAATTGGGTGGCCATGGCATGCTATGCTAGGTGATAACCATGGTCTATGAGGTTCATAAAATGATTTAGAGAAATCATTTATGGTAAGAAAGAGTTCTAATGATATTAAGAGTTGATATCATGTCTGATTGCCAATTAGTGATGAGCCTAGTAAGTCACACACATACACAAGTTATCACCTATTTAAATATGATTTAATTAATTAATTAAAGAGTTTAATTGATTAATTAAATAGGTTTGGTTTGTAATTAGATTGCAAAGTCCCTAGCATGACTTGAAACCAAATCTAGATTGTTGGATGTATAATATAAGTTAATTTTATATTTAAAGTGTTTAAATATGAATTTAATTAATGAGAAATTAATTAATAGAGATTAATTAATTAATTTATATTTGATATAAATTAATTAGAAGAAGAAAAAATAATTATTTTGGATTGAGAACTCAAAATTAAGACACAGGGGCATTTTGGTCATTTTGCAGTGTGACACGTGGCACCATGAGATGGTGACACATGGCATAACACATAAGCTTGCCAAATGTTTTTTAATCATGTAAGATGATTAAAATCAAGATTAAATATAGGTTTGACACTTGGCACAATGTGATTGGGTCACTTAAACCTAGAGCTAATCAAAGGGTGACATGTGGCAAGGGTTTAATGTGTTAACCTAGCTATTTAAGTGTTGTTATGAGAAAATAATACACAACCAGTAGCCACACTCCTTTGTCACGCCACTTTGAGGGTTTTTATCTCTTCTTCTTCATCTCTTATCAATTCAAAGAGATTAGCCATCAATCTCTTGAATTAAGAACAATAGAAATTGTTTCTAGTGTTCTGTTTACATCTTTAATCTCTTAAAAGGCAGAACTTGATTTTCTAATTAATAGAAAAAGCTTTAGAAGCTGTTCAAGGGCTGCCATAGGTGTTCTTGGTGTGGACAAGCTAGAGGGACAACATCTGGTGTCCTGAAGACGAATCTCAAAGGCGCAGACACGCTGCAGTGCATCAAGAGGTTAGTGTAATCGTTCTTGATTTAATCTAGGGTTCTAAAATTAATCTGATTAATTTTAAAATCTTAAATGGCAAATACAGAACCAAAAACATATTAAAAGAGTTTTAATATATTGTTTATCTTTGAAATCAAATAGATAAAAATAAATCTTGCATGATGCATGTGACCCTAGGTGAAAATTTTTGAATTCAATGGTATAAACTTGTGTTTTTCACGCTTCTATTCCTTCACTGAGGACAATCTCTTATGAAATGATCCGTAGCCCCACACTTGAAACACTCTCCAGTTAACAATCGACACTCCCCTCTGTCTTCTACCACAATGCATACATTCAGGCACTGGGGTTGATCCCCTTGTTATTATGCCCGGGGAACTAGCTATAGATATTCCAATCTGGCCTCTGTGGCCCTGTGTCTGATCTTGTGAACTAGAACCCTTAAACTTCTTACTATCAGTTGGTATACTTGACTTTCCTGGTCCAAAATCCCTCTTACGCTGCCTATCTTTCCTATTTGTTCATTTATTCTCACTTTCTCCACTTTTAATGCAGCTTCCACTAACTTGGCGAAGTCTGTGATCCCCAAGGCAGTGATCATGATCTTTATATTATCATTTAATCCCTCTTCAAATCTCTTACACCTTTTAGCTTCATTAGGGACTATCTCCCTTCCATAGCGGCTCAATCTTACGAATTCCTTCTCATACTCGGCCACTGATAACTGTCTCTGCCTCAGGTTAATAAACTCTCTTTTTCTCTCTTCTAGGTATACAGTACCCACATATTTCTTCTTAAATTCGGAGAGAAAGAAGTCCCATGTCACTATTTCTAGCTGCACTTCACTGGACACAGTGTCCCACCATTCATATGCATCGTCTTGCAGCAGAGATACAGCAGATTCCAAGTTTTACTCTGGAGTGCAATGGAGTTGTTTTAGAATTCTGCACTGCATTCAACCAATTTTTACCGCAACAGAATCATCTTCTCTCTTACCATAGAAGTCCACTGCTCCAAACTTTCTTAGCCTTTCCAGGTGTGATTTCCGCTGTGGAGCTGGTGGTGGTGGTGGTGGTGCTGGCATTACTCCGGCCATTTGTCTAAAGAAATCGGCCATTTGCTGGAACATGGCCTGTGGAGGCTTAGCAGGCTCTGCTTGAGCTGGTGGAGTAGGTTCTCCCCTACCCCCAGTCTCAGCTGCTACAGGTGGAGCATGACTCTCCACTTCCTCCTCGACCACTCTTTGTGATGAAGGGTCCATATCCTATTCAAAATAAGAAAGACAAACATATCTGCATTAGTGTCACCTCGACTCTTAAAAATGCAATGCATGGTATGGACTCAATCTAGGCCCAGAAACGCCTAAACCGTGCTCTGATACCACTAAATGTGACACCCCTTACCCGACTACAGTGTAGCCGAGCAAGTTATGCCACTCAGTGTGCCGGAGCACTCTATTTTATCTTAATTCATTTTTATCATAATTTTGAATATAACTTGTGAAATATAATTCATTTTAAGCCATTTATCGAAATTTTTATTTATTTGAGGTTCCAAAAATTTTAAAGAAAATCCGGCAGAATACCGGCTAAAAATGGAGAAAACCGTTCTTCGGAACCTGTGAAAAACACTTTCTATATTCATATTCAATCATCTCAATTCCATTTATCAAAATCTCAACATTTTTCAACCATTCATTTCTCAATCATTCATCACATGTGATAATCATATATAAATTACAGATACACATTCACTTTTCCATTTACAAACACAATTCTCATTATTTACATGAACATCAAATTACATTTCATAAGTTCATTTACACATGAGAAAATAAAATCAATTACAAAATACCAAAATGACACCTAGTGTCCTACCAATGCACTGCAGACGGTGAGGTGACACAGACACTATGCGAGCGTGAACGGCCTTACTCAATCTGTGGTCTACTGAGCCCTCTGTCCAAATCTTCAGTACCTACGCGTTGCAAAAGCGACGCGCTAAGCATAAAGCTTAGTGGTGCCAATAATACAAGAAAATATAATATGCAAATAAAAATCATAATTTCTTAGCCATTGTGTTCATAAGAACTGAATAATTACTAACTTAATGTTTAGTCGAGGGCTAATTACGTTTTATGATATTAACTTCTTCATGCCTTTTGTTAATTATTTTCTTCATGATCTTGAGTTTCTTTGTATTCTATCATAATCATTCCTGATATTTAATTTTCGTATTTTCTTTAACAATCAGTTCAATTACAGTTATACTTTTCCATGCCCAAGTAACCTATACTGAACGACTGGACTAGATAACGGGTCGTTGGTGCTGGACACCGCGGTGCCTCGGGCCGTCATACCATGGGACGCAGAACGTCAACCACGTATGCAGTTAGTATGGCTAAAAAGCCATGATATCACATGATCGGGCATAAAAGCCATGAATACTGGCATAAAAGCCATGAATACGAGCATAAAGCCATGAATACAGGCATAAAGCCATTCGCAGTACTGCTAAAACAATACCCTATTGGCATGCCAACCTATCCAAACCAATCACATTAGGCCTACTAGGGCATTTTGCACTTTTAAGTTTCACAATTTTTGAATTTCAAGTCTTGGTGTCACTATTCACTTCATTGGTCAACAAAAAGTTGACTTTTGCATAGAAAATAGTTGCATTGGTTTTAACACTTCCAATGTACCACATTTTGCATTTAAAACTTGTTGGCATTAAGCATTAATACCATTTCTAAGCTTAAACCAAGAGAAGCAAAATTTTCAATTTTTGTAACTCAAATTTACTATTCCATTGGGCACTGTTGCAGTAAGAATTTGAGGAAATGGTAAACATGAAAGTTGTTTCTTATTTTGTCTAGTTGAATTTTCTTTTCTGAATCACTCCATTTGGAGTTTTGTAGCTCAAGTTATGGCCAAAATAAATGTACTGTTTACGTGCACTGTTCATGCTGAGATTTTGGGTCTAGCAGATTTTTGGTCCAATTTTGTTCAGTAATTTGGTCAAGTTAAGTTCATAATTTGGTCTAACTTTCTTCATATGAAATGTTCTACCATACCTTAGGTTTCCATCGGTTCAAGAATCACCTAAATCCGAGTTTTCTAGAGAGAGTTATAGCCACCCAAACATTACTGCTCAAACGAAAATCTGCAGAGTTGCAGGTTTGATAACTTAACTTTGCTCAATTATTTGAATGAGTTAATGGCATAATTTGGGGTAGATTTCTTCATGAAATTTGTTTGTTTATATCTTATCTTGTTGCTGTAAACATTTCAGGTCAATTGAGCATATCTACAGTGAGTTATGGCCAAATGAACAGTTACTGTTCATTTGGTCATTTCTGCAGGTGCTGTTGCAGGGTATCCAGATTGGGGCCAACTTTTGGTCCTCTTACTTTGGTCTTTTGGGCATGGTTTCTTCAGAAAAAATGTGCCATCATAAGCCTAGTTTAATGTCCAATTGGCCAAACACCAATTGGACCAACACAGCCAAGGATATGGCAGTCCAAGTGGTGAAATTTGATCCTCTGCTTCTTTGTCCTTAGGCAGCCTACACATTCACTTGGCCATGCTATATTTCAGTCCAAATTGTGGTCAACTTACCTAAAATGGTCACTAATTGACCATTAAAATGTTCTCTAACAATTTCCTAAGCCAAGTCAAACTTTCATTCTTAAAACCCTAGCTCAAATTCAAGGGTTACACCAATTACCTTAGTTAGCATACCAATTCATTATACTTGTGTATATGTACCTTAAACATCATTTCTAATCTACTCTAAGTCCAACAAAACACTCATTTCTATTCCTTCAATAGGGCTGCCGAAATTCATGGCATTCATACACATAATTGTTATTCATTTTAGTTACAATTCCTTACTTATTTCAAGTCCCTTAACATAGAAATAAAGAAATATTTGTAAAAGTAAGCACTAACCTCACTTTAACCACTTCTTGCACTTGTAGAAACTTTGGAATTTCCTCACTTTTTGATAATTAAAATATTCCTCTTGATGTGGGGATAAATTTTAGTAAAGGGGCTTAGGGATTTTGGTGGATAGATAAAGAGATATTGCAAGCTTAAAGCTTGAAAATTTGATGAAGAAAAATGGCCATGGAGATTCGGTGAAGAAGGTGAAGGTGAGCAGATTGCTTTTTCATATTTTGACTTCTTTTCTCTTATTTAATGTCTTATAAATGCATTTGTTAAATTTTGATTGGCTAAGGGGTTTTAATTATATCAAGCTTATGTCATAAATGCCTTTTTATTTGATTTTTCTTTCTTCTTTCTTTAACTCATTTCTAATTAAATTTTTACCAATATTTATTCATATTTTAGATCATAATAATTATTTACTTAACTGGACAAGTCGGCCAAAAATCACCTCTGAAGGCGAAATGACCAAAATGCCCTCCGTTTGGCTTAACGGGTCAAAATTGTCTGTACCGATTGAAAAATTTTTCTAAATATTTTCTTGGCATTCTGATGCCATAGGAACCTTAATGACCCTTCTCTAGAGTCCCAAAAATTATTTTATAATTTTTCCCCCGGGTCTAGGGCTCCTCGTTGCGAGAACCACAACTTCCCTCTGGTTACCCATCGCTTGGGCACCGACTCATTTAACTTGGTTGTATTTTATTTCTAAAATTTTTACTAAATTTTTCTTATTAATATTTGAGTTAATTTTGGTTCTTCACTTTAGTTTAAATATTTTTCCGGACGTTCTAGATGTCCGGACCGACACCAGTCACCGGAACAGTAGAATGTACGAAGTTGCTACCGGGAGGGTGTTACATTTGCTGGGCGAACTGTGCCAAAAACTGTGACATTTGTGGGGCTGGTGCCACTGAACCACTAGCATTTTAGAGAGTTAGGGCTTCCCCTTAGGCCTCAGCCTTTACTGACTGCTCAATTGAGCGATCCCCTTCTTCCATTTCAGTTCGGAGTTAGGATATCTCTTGAACAAATAACACAAGGAAATTTCTCTACATTAGTTCATATTTATGATGTAATGCACTGTATGTAACAAACAAGGACATTGAGCAGTTACACTTATCAAAGAAAAGACACAAATTCACAAGTCAAAACATACTTCAAAAATTCGCTCTGATACCACTAAAACATGTCACATCTTACCCCTCTATAAGGCATAATATGATCCCATAGTATACCTAATGAATTACCATACTTCGCCTACCGATAACCCATTAAATATACTACAAGGGATTTTAAAACCATTTTCTTACTTTTTGAAAGTGGTGAGCATTTTTGGTAGGAATTTAAAACAATTAATTAAGGTTTAAAAGTCATGTAAAATTTTTGTCCATTTCCATTTTCCCGCAAATTTTAGGAAAATTTCGGCAGAGTGCCAGCTGTATTTAAGAAAAGAAAACCGAAAAATTTTACCTATTGAAAACACTTCTAATATTACTCTTAAACCAAAATCAACCATCATTTCAATTCAATCAACACAAAGTGGTGAGCGTTTTTGGTAGGAATTTAAAACAATTAATTAAGGTTTAAAAGTCATGTAAAATTTTTGTCCATTTCCATTTTCCTGCAAATTTTAGGAAAATTTCGGCAGAGTGCCGGTTGTATTTAAGAAAAGAAAACCGAAAAATTTTACCTGTTGAAAACACTTCTAATATTACTCTTAAACCAAAATCAACCATCATTTCAATTCAATCAACACAAATTTTCCCCAAACTCCACATTTCAACTAAATAGTTCATAACTCAAAATTTCAATTCAATTATTTCCAAAATTAGTAATAATTAATGTCATACTCATTGCATTAAAGAAAATTTAATTTTCATTCATCAGTCCAAAAGTTACATCAGGAAGTCCAAGATAATATTATTAAAAAATCTGTACAATCGGCTCAAGACTCATTTACAAAGGTACATATAGTTATTTACATCAAAAGGAATATATACAATAAGGGTATCAAATTATACCCAATAAAATATCCAAAAGTAGCTTAGTACTCCTTAGCAGCTCACTCAACTGCTCTACCAGTCTCTCTACCTGCGATAGCAATGAACAACCATCGCTGAGTACTGTGACTCAGTGGTGCACAACATACTAAAATAGCAATTTATGCATAATTCAATCACATTTATTCAAATATGTTACTCAAAATGAAAAACAGATACAAAATATAATTTTTAAATTTTTAGTCCAAACAATCTCATTTACGAAGTCTCAAAATAAATTTATAAAAACACACAGTTATATCATGCCATCAGAATAATGTTCATCTCAATAGCCAGAGGCTTATGAGGAATCTCAAGGCTAGCTAGCTCAATCTATGAGTACCCATTCAATTTCTTCCTCTACTGGCACACACCTCAACACTTCAGCTAGAGAGGGAATCAAAATTTAAAACTAATTCCTCCCACTAGCCATGCTAGTGAGGCATTCAAATATATGGTCATGACACTGTGGTTTCAAGACTATCTCAATAATTTTCCAAACATTTACTGACAATTAAGACAAATGCAATAAAATTTTCAATAATTTAGATCAATAGCATAATATACATTTCAATCACCATTTTTCAATATAAATAAATCACAATTCATTTCATGCACTTTGCAAAGGAAATTTTAAAGAACATTTTATGTTGTGCACAAACCTTATACGAGTCGCCTCTAGGCCTTGACTCAATGCCTCGGGTTCTTTTCCAGTATTCTTTTTAACTGAAACACAAAATTTCATAGTGTTTCAGTTTCACAACTTATAATAAATCAAAAAACAAATTCAAATCTATTTATTTCTAGCTTTAATATGCTTAACTTAACGTTTTTTAAAATTTGCATTTCGGGGTTACTATTCACGATACTATTCAAGTCAATTTATTGACTTTCTTATGCTTAATAGGTATAGGGATTTCAATTTCACCCACATGCCACATTTTGGTTACCAATTTTGTTGGTTTTAGTTGCTCCTTAGATTTTTAGGTTTCCTAGGCACAATTTCAAATTTTCTAGATTTAGTGTTCTGTTTTGTACTGTTCCATTGGTTATGTTGTTGTTAGAATTTGGCAAAGTTTTCTTCATAAAGCTTGTTCCTTATTGTCTTAACTTTAATTCCCTTTTTGAATCACTCCATTTGGTGTTTTGTTGCCCAAGTTATGGCCATTTGAACAGAGCTGTACGGATTGGTCTACCCAAAATTTCTGGGCACCTAGTTTGGTTATGGCAGTTTTGGATCACTATCTTTAGGTGGCAAAACGACTGAGTTATTGGCAGAATTTGGGGTAGTTTCTTCATGAAAGTTATAGTGCTCTATCATACCTTTCCAATGCCACAAAAATCAGGTCATTTGGACCTGTATTGCTGAAGTTATGGCCAAATGAACAAACACTATTCATTTGGTCATTTTGGTACAGTGGCAGTGCACTACACCCGAGTTTGATCAAATTGTTCACTAAGCTATGGTCATTTGTTGGTCATGATTCCTGAATGAAAAATGGTCCATTTTATGTCTAGTTCCATTCTCAATTGGCCTTACACAAATTGGTCTAGTAAATTTTCAGTTTTGATCCCTGAAAGGGACCTAGGTCAAGCTACCAGAATCTGTACACTAACCAATCTGAATTGTAACTTGGTTCTAGCAATTCACAAACACCACAAATGGTAAAAATTAACCATTTCTCAACTCAATTAAGGTCAATTACATCAATTGACCAATTCCACAAATTGTTCCCAATTTTCCAGGATGCCAAGAACCCTAATTATATAAATTTAATATCTAATGAAATCCAAGTGCACATTCAATGTCTACATGCTTCATTCAACCAAAACAACCAATCAATTGCATCAAAATTATTCATTTTAAACCCTAACATAAGCTGGCCGAATTCCATCTTAATCCCCCAACAAGTGTTTTCTTTTGATTTTTAAGAGAAAATCTAAGTTACTTGAACCAAAAGCATAGAAATTAAATAAAGGAATGGAAGTTTGTTCACTAACCTCAAACTTTGATTTTCAATCACCAATTTCTTTCATCTTTCTCCTTCCTTTTCTTCTTCAATCCTCTTTTCTAGTTGATTTAACAAAGTTTAATAGAGAGTTTTGGAGGAATTTACGGTTAATTGATGGGATCAAAAGCTTGAGTTCAAGCTTCCATGGAGGTTTAGAAATGGAGAGAGTGAGAGATGAGAGTGGACGACACACTTTTAGGAAGATTAAGAAATTTTGTTTCTTTTAATTTTAATGTATTTTTATGTCTTTAATAATGATTTTGACTTGCTCAATTATGTAGGGAAAATTACAAATTATTTATGATGTCATAAAGGTGAGGTAAGCATGATGTAATAACTTTTCTTTTCTCTTTTTCTATTTTCATTTATTTTTCCATTAGTTTTTTAATTTAATTGTCGTTTCCAAAATTTTTGTTTCTTCGATTTTATTAGACAGTTAGGTCAGGAGTCAGCTTTAGAGGTGAATTGACCAAATTGCCCCTCGCTCGTTCAATCCGATTTGCATGTTATTCGATATTTCTTCTGGATCCCTGACCTAATTATTTGACCTGTTTAACAATTCTTTTCTTTGATTTTCTCTTCTCCACTGTGTTCGCAATAGTCCTTAGGACTGCGGCGTCACATTTTCTGGTTCAAAATTCGGGTTAAGAGTGACCACGTAGCCACTTGCCGGGAAGGTCACCCATTGCTGTGACTCTCGGCTCATTTAACCTTTTATGTTATGTTTTTCTTATTTTTACATAACTATCTGGCAATTACTAATTATTTGCATTTAGGGCTTATCTAGGTGTCTTAGATGTGGTTCTAATTCCCTTAATTGTCCGGATCAACACTGGTCACTGGAATAGTAAAATATACTAGGCTATGCAAATATGGGTGTTACAGATTAGGCCTTAACCCGGCCTCAAACCGCTTGCACCAATCTCTGGGGGTGGAAACTAGGCTTCTAGCGTAGTGGCTCAGCCGAGAGAAGTCTCTCTTATATTCTGCTATTGTTCTGTAACCTTGTTTCAAACTTAGAAATTTTTGTAACTTCATATCCACTTAAGCATCAGGGACCCATTTCTGTCTGAATTCCCTCAGAAAATTTGCCCAAGTGAGAACTGGAGGCTCTATCAGGCTGTGGGGGATGGTGTTCCACCATTCATAGGCATCGCCTTGCAGATGAGAAACTGAATATTCGAATTTCAACTCTTCTGTACATTGCAACTTCCTGATTACCCATTCCATCCATTCTAACTACTGTTCTGCTTCCAGTGGGTCCACCGTTCCGTTGAATTCTGTAGCCCCAAACTTCATTAATTTCTCATATTTCTGGGCTGGGGGCTGTGGTTGTGTTGCTGGTGCTTGAGTCTAGGCTGGTGTTGGCAAGTTACCAGCCATTTGTTGAAATAAGGCAGCCATCTGCTATGTAAATTGAGTAGAAAACTGTGGTACTTAGGGAGCTAGAGTGGCTAACCCACTCATATTATGGAGTGCTGGGGTTTCCCCTTGTGCCTCAGCCTCTACAAACTGTTCCATGGAATGATCTCCTTCTTCCATTCCGATTCCAATAATTTTCTACTCCCTGATAAAAAACACAAGGAGGTTGACCTCCGTTAGTTCACATTCATGATGTAAATATGCCATATGTATCAATTTAGGACACTTGAGCAGTTATACTTATCAAAAGAAATATTCACATGCATAGTCAAAACTCATTTCAAAACCATGCTCTGATACCGCTAAAACATGTCATACCTTATTCCTCCGTAAGGCATGACATGTTCCCGTAGTATACTTAATGAATTACTGAACTTCACCTACCGATAAGCCATTAAATACACAGCAAGAGATTTTAAAACAATTTTATCTTCTTTGTAAGGTGGTGAACACTTTTGACAGTTATTAAAAACTTTTAATTTCATTTTGAAGACTAGGTAAAAATTTTGATAAGTTTTATTTTTTCGCAAATTTTGTAAAAATTTCGGCAGAGTGCCATCTGTAATTGGAAAAAAAAATAAATTTTAAAGACCTATTAAAAATACTTCCAATTGATTTTCAATCACATCCCAACCTTCAATATATCAATACAACTCAATTCAACATAGTCAACCACAATTCAAATCAAAATTCACATTTCAAAATATTGTAAAAATAAATCCATAAAATCATAAACATTCCATTAAAGTTTACTTACATACACAAAATCTAAAAATAATATTATTACAAATTTACTGCACAACTGCTCAATTTACATTAATACATATGAACAATTCTATATCTACATAAAAAAAAAACTACAAGGGTATCAATAAATACCCGTACAAAACTTTCAGTGTAGTCCTCATCTACTCACCAGCTCACTCTGCTGCTTTTTCCTTTCCCTTATCTGTGACAGCAAAATAAGCTATTGCTAACTATGATTTACTCAGTGATGCACAATAAAAATTTAAAATGCTGAACATAAAACATTCACTGATAAATCATAATTCAAACATTTCATAATTTTATTCACAATTTTCAAATCACATTTATAATACAATTTTGTAAAATAATTTAATAAACACAGTGTTGCCAATCCATACACAACTTAGGTCATGATACAAAATTTTCGATCAATGTCGTGTTGTACACCATGACAAAGTAATCTACAACCTCACCAATCGAAATCAATGAGGGAGGTGGCTAGCTAGCTATATGAGTACTCATCTGATCTCAATCTCAACTGGCAAGCCAGAGAGGGAGGAATATAGTCGATCTTAACCTCGTAAATAGAGGAGGAATATAATGATACTGTCATGCTAAGTGTGAATCTGAAATCAATTTAAAATTATTTATTCAAATATTGCATGCAAAATCTAATCATTTTCCAAAGTCCCATTTACATTCACAAAGTGGCAACACAATAATTCTAGAAATTCAAAATTAGCACAATACACTTACAATGAGTAACAAATCAAGGTTTCAATGTGAAAATAATAGTTTAAAGTTATTGTGCACAAACCTGGACTGAGTCACCTCTAGGCCTTGACTCACTTGTCCTTATCCTTCTCAGGGTCTTTTTCAACTGAAACACATAGTTTACAGTGTTTTAGTATCACATCTCATAATAAATCCAATAATTTATTTCATACTTATTTAATTATATCTCTACATTGGCTTAAAATGGCATTCTCTAGACTTTGCATTTTAGGGTTACTATTCATGGCACTATTTAAGTCAAAATATTGACTTTCTCATGCTTAATAAGTATGTGAATTCCAATTAATCCCACATACCATATTTTGAGTCTCTAATTTGTTGGCCCTAGTTGCCATCTCAATTTCTAATCTCCTAAGAGACATTTCCATTTTTCAGTTTTTGTCCCCTATTTTGCACTGTTCCATTAGTCTAGTTACTGTAGGAATTTAGCTAAGTGTTCTCCATCAAAATTGTTCTTTATTGTCTTAGCTTTAATTCCCTTTTTGAATCACTCCATTTGGAGTTTTGTAGCCCAAGATATGCCTATTTTTCTAAGGCTGGCTGGATTAGTTCAAACCCAGAATTCTGGGCACTTTCTTGGTTCTAGCAGTTTTCGTGTGCTAATTGCAACTCACTTTTTGGATGGGTTATGGTCAGAATTTGGGTTTATGTTCTTCATAAAATTTGTAGTTCTATGTCTCGGCTTTCCATCGGCATAAAATTTAGGTCATTTAGACCTTCCTACACCAAGTTATTACCATTTGAACAAGTACTAAACATATGATCAGTTTTGTACAGTAGCAGTGTGCATTACCCGGATTTGACCTAATTGTTCACTATCTTAATGTCATTTTTTAGCCATATTTCTACATGAAAATTGTGTCATTATGTGTCTATTTTCATATCCAATTGGCCTCATACTAATTAGGGTGACATAATTACAGTTTTGGTCCCCGAAATGGACCTAGGTCAAACTGCCCAAAAGTAAGCCCTCACTAATCGGAATTGCCTTGCAATTCTCATCACTCCAACACATCCCAATTGGTCCCAATTGACCATTTCTAACCTTAATTAGGTTCAACTACATCAATTGGCCATTTCCTTCAAATTTCCCCCTAATTCCTATAGCTCAAAAACCCTAATTTTTACAAGTGTTTCAATTTGTGAAATTAAAGTGTCTAAACATTGTCTACACACTAATTCACACTCAATTACACTTTTAATTTCATCCAAATCATGCAAACCCTAATCCTCTAGTGTTGGCCAAAAATTAAACTTCTCCAATTCACCCATAATTTCTTTCAATTCTTGCTTATTTGATCATATCTAAGCTGGTTTACAAGAAATACATGTGATTAAGAGACTAATGGTTACTAACCTCTTTTAGGGAAAATCTACAAGCTTCAAATCCTTCAATTTCTTCTTCCTTTTTGCTCTAATTATGCTTGCCAAGATCCAAGGACAAGATTTTTGAAAAATTTATGAGATTAATGGGTTAAATTCAAGCTTTAAAAGCTTGAAAAATATGGCTATGAAGGAAAACTAGAGAGATAAGAGAGGATGAGGAGAGGGACGACCCACTTGGTAGAAGAAGACTAATTTTAGTCTTTAAATTTTATATATTTATCTTTAAATTGACTTATTCAAATAATCAATTAATTAGAATTTAATTATGATGTCATAAATGATGTCATTTGGATGATGTCATTTCTCATTTTTCTTTACTTTTTCTTTTTTCCTTTGTTTTTCCATAGTTCTTTAATTTAATTCTATATTTCAAAACTTTCATTTCTCTAATTTTATTGGACAGTAGGTCATGGGTCACCTATAGGAGTGAATTGACCAATTTACCCCTCGTCGGTCTGATCCGGTTTGCAAATAATTCAATATTTCTTCCGGAGTATTGACTTAATTATTTGACCTACTTATCAACTCTTTTTTGTGATTTTCTCTTTTCCACTAGCTTCATAATACTTCTTAGGACTATGGTGTCATAATTTCCCATTCAAATTTAGGATTACAGTTCACCTCACAGTCACTTTCCGGTAAGGTCACCCATCGCTGTGACCCTCAGCTCATTTAACTTTTTATGCTTTGTTTTTCTTATTTATACTTAACCTTCTAGTAATCACTATTAATTTTCATTCAGGGCTTTTCTAGGTGTCTTAAATATGGTTCTAATCCTCTTAATTGTCTAGACTGACACCGATCACTAGAATAGTGAAATATACTAGGCTATGCATATAGGGGTGTTATAATTGGTGTTTCCTAGTGAGAGATATAACTAAAAGACTGCTCTGGGGTCAAGTGGTCACTTAGGCAATTCTAGAATTTACATGCTAACTTGACCTAGTCAATTAACCTAGTTCCCTTAGTTTCTGGATTTTGGTCAAAACATCAATATTATAGATCTATGTCTTGTGGAAATTTTTCCACTAGTTTTATTGCATTTGGATATTTGTAGACTAAGTTATGGCCTTTTTACAAAAACTGGTCAGGTAAGGCTATGTCCTGTAATTTTTTGAAAATACAGTTTTGGACAGTTTTGTATCCCAACTTGGGCCAGCAATTTGGTTTAGTTAGAGGTATTTATGAGTTTTGTGTTCTTCATGAAAGTTGTGCTCCTATGTTTATACTTTCCAATAGTATAAAATTCAAGTCATTTGGACTTTTCTGGAGCAAGTTATGGCCAAATGAATGCATACTGTTCATTTGGTCATTTTTCTGGGTTCATTGTAGGGTCAGCCGGATTAGAATAGTAATTAGGCCAAGATTTGGATAGAATTTGGGCATGGTTTCTTCATAAAAAATGGAGTGTTTTGGGTCTAA